>NC_091442.1:5999880-6707380 GCF_964237555.1 Oryctolagus cuniculus | reverse complement strand
TGTATAAAGTTAATTGAAAGTGGATTTTAGTGGAGAATGGGACTGGGAATGGGAGGAGGAGGAAGAGGGTGGGAGTGTGGGTGTGGTGGGAAGAATTACTATATTCTTTAAGTTGTACTTATATGATGTATGAAGTTTGTATTCCTTAAATAAAAGGTTTCTTTTGGGGGAAAATAAGCAGTTGCCTTTCATGAAAACATATGAAAAAGAAGAACATAGAGTTGTTGGGGCCGGCACCATGGCTCAGTGGGTTAATCCTCTGCCTGCAGCGCCAGCATCCCATGTGAGTGCTGGTTCTAGTCTCAGCTGCCCCTCTTCTGGTCCAGCTCTCTGCTAAGGCCTGGGAAAGCAGTAGAAGATGGCCCAAGTGCTTGGGCCCCTGCACTTGCATGGGGGACCTGGAGGAGGCTCCTGGCTTCAGATCGGTACAGCCCCAGCCGTTGTGGCCATCTGAGGAGTGAACCAGTGGAGGGAAGACCCTTCTCTCTGTCACTCCCTCTCACTGTCTGTAACTCTACCTCTCAAATAAGTAAATAAAATCTTAAAAAAAAAGAACATAGACTTGTCGATTCTGCATCTGTGAATTCAATCAATCATAGATAGAAATTTTAAGTTGTGTCTAAACTGAATCATGTGTAGGCTGTTCAAGTCATGGTCCCTAAACAATGCAATATGACATCATTTAGACAACATTTAGGTATTATGGGTGCTCTAGAGATGATTTAAAACAAATAGGAAGATGTGATAAGGTTAAGTGCAAATATAACACCATTTCATTTATATGAAGGACTTGAACATCTGTGGGTTTTGGTATAAAAGGAGGGTCCTGGAACCAATCCCCTACAGATCCTGAGGGACGACTGGAAGCTGCACTGCCACAGTGCCATCCCCACCTGCTTGTAGTAACAGATGGGTCATCTGTTCACCATATTAACTTGTTTAAGGGGATGGCCATATTGGTCATCCTCTGGCCATATTGACTTGTTTCAATGAAGAACATAGGATGCAGGCTGGTCCAGTGAGACTTAGGGGCCAAGAATCTTTTACTATCAGGAATTCTTCTAAACATACAAATCCTAAGTTTCAGGAGCTGCTGTCTCTGTATGAATGGGATCCACCTGTGAGAGAAATTGGTACCAGGAAGTAGGACACAGAAACAGGTGATCAGCTGCGGGGAGAAAGAAAGCAAAAGCCTTGCTCCTCATTACAGCGCCTCAATGCATTGCGCAGTTTTAAAATTCTGTTTTTCTTATGCTGATTTCGGATTGGTTTTTAGCTCTTAAAACTTCTATGGGATATGATGATTGCTGGTGTTTTTATTTAAGTAGTCATTGTATAATTACTGGAAATACAGCATATTTTGGAACTCGATTTTTTTCCTGCATGTTGCTGCTTTAACCCCCTGTATAATGAGCTGGTGACTTACAGCAATATGCCTGCAGTTATGTGACTTTACCTATACATGTGTGGTTGGCAGAAGAAATGTTGTGCAATTCCATTCCAAAGGTGTTTGCTTAATGAAATGTTTAGGTTTTCTTACTACACCAGTCCGAGGGAAGGCTTTTAGCTAAGGTGCGAACGTTCCAGCTGCCTCAAAGAATTGTTAATTAAGCCTTGGGATGAATAAAATATTGTGTCTTCCATCACCTCTTTACAGGATATCATGGAAGACCTGCATTTCGAAAATGGTCATCATTCTTTGATGACAACTTAGTAACACTGAGTTTATCATTCTGTGTTTCAACAAGTAACCCTGCTGGCAAGCTCTACAGGGAGCTCTGCCATTGAAAACATCAGGTGGTCTTCCCACCCGGACCTCGCCACCTGTTCTTGTAGGGTTCCCTTGAAACACCCACCAAAGCAATATCACCTCCAGTGCTCTTTACAGTCTCTTCTATGTTGTGGGTGTGGTCCTCAAATCTGTGTACTGTTTCTAGAGTTACCAAGCACTAAAATTGGGGCCGAGAGTATACCGAGAATAGATATAGAAGATATGAGAATAGAAAGGGAAGCAGAGCTGCTACTCAAAGTTGTTACCCAAGCCAGCAGCATCGGCAGTTTGTTAGAAAGGCGGACTCTCGGGCCTGTGCCCAGATGCGTTTCACCAGAACCCGGGTTTTCGTAAGGTTTTGTAGTGTTGTGAGGCACATCATTAATGTTTGAGAAGGTTGTATATAGAGCATGTGTTTCCCCACCGGTGGAGTATTAAAATCACCTTAAAAGCTGTTTAAAATTGTAATTACATGGCCTCTAACCCTGAATATATGCTTTTGGTAGATTAGGAAAGGTTTTAGGTATCTGAATGTGTAATAAATGCCTCCGGTGATTTAGGTGATATAGTTTAGAACCAGAGTAGAACAAGTAACCTAATAAGCCTAGAATGTGCAGGAAAATTTAGAAAAAGGAAAAATACAAACTGAAGTGATTTTTACCATTGGATTAAGACCTTGGATGTGTGTTTTTGAATATGCACGTATGTGAGCACTTGCTCAAACCCATGAGTGCAAAGTGCAATGTGTGTAATGACAGAGCGGGATGCAGGTGGTAGGGAAGCTGAGCCAGGGGTCCAGATAACAAATGCTTGCCCTGACCTCTGAGCTCCTGTGGGCTGGAATTTTCCTTGTTGATAATTGTGCCTGTGTACCCTGACGCAGGGGCATGGGATGAAGGGCATCACTTACTGTTACACTGATCACCTAACATTTCATTATCAGTGATTTTATTCCCATTTTAGTTGAGTGAGAGAAGCATGTTAGTAGCAATGAGAATTATTATAACAGTTGGGATACACACTGTAAAACATGCCACAGAGTAGAGCTTCTGAGACTTCAATGTGTGCAAGAATCACCTGGGATTCTTGTCAAATGCAGGCTCTGTTTCTGAAAAGTTACAAAGGATGCTGATGCTGCTGTTGCCAAGGTCAACACACCTAGCAGATACCTAATGGAGAAAAGGGCGGGATCTCAGTGTAGAGCCCAGTTCCTGTGTTAGTGACTCCATAACCTGAGGCAAATTCATTCATTCGGTGGATATTCACTAAGCGCTTACTGTCTGACGTGCAGGATTCTAGGCACAAGGAAGAGAGCAGTGAACAATAGCGACACTGCCCTATTCCTAGTGCTTCTAGTTATTTAATGTTCTACATCTTAATTATAAGACTAGAATTTTTTCCCCAAGGTCGATTGAGGATGAAATGAGTTTATACGAGTAAACCACCCAGCACGATGCCCAATACGTAGTAGGTGTTTGGTATATTATTCCTTTTGAGGACATCTGTTCAGGTGCCCTCTGCTCTCTGTATGCAGGCTCTTAGGGCTAGCCTGGATGTCGGCAACACGATAACCAGCTGGGAATCGATGAAGGAGAGTAAATCAAGGTTCTCATGAATAATACATTAGGTTGGTATTATGCAGTATAATGGGGAGCCGACCATATATAATTTAGAGAGGCTGAGTGACTTTTTGGAGTAAATTTCTGGTCACAAATCAAAAGCCATGATCTCTAATCTTCAGGTTTTTCTCTGAAGCTTTTTGAAATTCTAGACAGATTCCCCATAACTTACACTCTACTTCCTGTAGAACAAGATAACATGGAGTCAACTCACATGGAAATTGACTGTTAAGATGCTTAATAATTCAATTCAACAAATATTTATTGAGCATCTATCTTGTAAAGCAATTACAGACAGATGTAAGAACATAAAACATTTTAAGTCATAAGTCTGCATTCCAAGATCTTTGACGTCATGAGGGAAACAAGAAATATAATTTTGTATCTCCTCTCACTCTGCCCTTGAAATAAATCCTTAAAAACAAAAAATGTTGCGATGCAGTTATATATGTGGCAGTCAACAGAAAAAAACTCAAACACACACGTCACTCTAAGTCCATGAATAGCTATACTGGATGCGGAAATTCAGTACCTTTCAAATCAAATGCCAATGTGTTTCCAAACAGTCTGTCCTGGGCAAGTGTTTTCAAGGGACATTTAAATTTCAAGCTATATTCTTTGACTTGAGTATATTGCTTACCAACCTCGTAATCATTTAATGATGTATATGAATATATTAAGATTTCAAAGATAAATTCAAATAGTTGTGTATTCTGTTACTGAGTATAAGGTGTTCATGGGCCAGGTAACTCGTAATGTCCTGTATTCTGTGTTGAGTTCTTAGCATGGAGAAATGGAACCCTAATGAGTCCATATAATGCAGTGATGGAAAGCACAAGCTTTGATCACACAAATGCAGGCCAAAGTGCACCATCTGTGGCCAGAGTCCTCGATCTTTCCAGGCCTCGTTTGGTTGGTCCATCTCCCAGATGGGGACAGAACTCCTGCCTCATAGGATTGTTGGGAGGATGAAATGTGATCAAATAGGTTGAGCATTTGGCGAACAGTGAATGGGCAATTAATGGCTGCTTTGACCATAGCTTTCATTCTGTTTTCCCACTGTAACTAATGTCAACAGACACCTTTTAAAGGAGCCGTATTGTTTTATGAGAGAGCCGGACCAGAACCATAGAATTCTGTGTGAAGGCCTGTGGACTCTGCTTGTTGTGTCTCTGAATTAGAACCACTGTCTTGTCTTTTTAGTGCAGAACATTGGGTATGCACACACAGCTCACGTCCACGCATGTCACGTGTCGGCCGTGATCTGCAGGTGACACCTTGTTTCTGAGACTCCAGATTGTGTGCGACACCAATCGATCACGATCATGTTTGAGAGTGTTGCTCAGCATTGTGTGGCTGACAGATGTCCTGGGCTCATTTGTCATCTCTGATCAGCAAAAAGGCACAGTGTCTGTGGCTTCATCAGCACCCCATGAAACAGCCTGAGATCTGTGCACTCTGACCCTTGTTCCTAGACTGATGTTGCATTCTGAGTGCTCTCGGAGTCAGCCACCAGCCCCACTCTCCTTCCACAGGAGTGGGTGGTGTGTGTTGAGGGCAGCTTCTTCCTGAATAAGTGGCAGTGATTGTTCAAGGTTGGGTGGACTTTATCAGCTCATGCATCTAAATAGAAAGGTCTGTGGTTTGGGAAGGAACGGGTTCATCGGACAACATGGTGATGTGAAGGTAGTACGTTCTGTATTCAGTTTGAGAACCATAAAAATATCCAGTATGACTTGTGATTTACAAAAAAAAAAATGCTAAAACTCTAGCCACTTAGTTTGAAAACGTGTTGCAGGTAGGCATCTTGCCAAGCAGCTAAGATGGTGCTTGGGATGCACCTACACCCCACTGTGGAGTGCGTAGCTTACAGTCTTGGCTCCTTTTCCAGTTGGAGCTTCCGGCTAATGTGTGCCCTGGGAGGCAGCAAAGTAAGTGGTTCTTTGCCTCCGGTGTGGAACACCTGGGTTAAATTCTTGGCTCCTGGCTTTGGCCTGGCCCAGCCCCAGCTGTTGCGGGCATTTGGGAAATAAAACTGGCAGATCAAAGATCGCTGTGTCTGTCTCACTGCCTTTCAAATAAAAATACCTGGATATTTTATTTTTATCTGAAGCTTGTTTCAAAGAAGATGAAAGGGTCAAAATATAGAGAAAGGGATTTTCTGGCTCGATTTCTATCCCACTTATTTTTCAGATATTTGTGAAATGCTTCCTTTAATGCTGGACTTGGTGTGGTGACATAATGGTGAGAAAATGGGAAATAAAAACACAACCGACATTCCTACCACTGATATTACAGGAATGAAAATGACAGACAAATGAGTTTTTAGTATTAGGTTTTGCTAACTATGCTCTATCTCCTATCATTCATGAGGCTCCTTGTCCTCATGAAGATTTCCACCTAGTGGAATAATTTCACAAGTAATATTAAGGTGAAAACTTTATGAAAGGTGTGCTATATACAGTATTGTAGATATTCAACAAGATGTATTCCCCAACCTTAAATGTAGCCTTGTGTATTGGCTAAACTTGCAAACCTGAGCTGTGTAGCCATCTACATTTTGGGGAATTCTTTGCTCCATTTATGGTATTCTTATAGGTTAAACTAACATTAAGTGCATTTAAGAAAGGCAACACTAAGCTCTCCCAAAGACCCTGTCTGGCCATACCATCTTCTTAGCCTCAGGATCTAGGGATAACCAGGTGGTGGGAATCCCTCATCAAGGGTTGTAAGGTGCTGCCCCAGGGTCATTCTGCTTACTGGGTCGTATGAATCAATGCTTTCGCTGTCTTGACTTTTTTTTTCTCTTGTTCTACATTTACTTAAGAGTCAACTATATCCAGGCAATGTGAATACTCAAGCTTTTATCCTAGACTGACGGAACCTGGCACTCTGTGGGTGGGGCCCGAGTGATCCATATTTTGACAAAACGTCCAGATGATTCTGATCCTGACACTGAAGTGGCTGAGCCACTAAAATAGAACAATGATTCAATTGACAACCTAGAATGTAGACTCTTATTCCTCTTCCCTTTAATAGTATATAGCCAAAAAGTATCTCCACCTTGAAGTTATACGCACATAATTGTTCTTCTAAAGAGATCACATACCTCCCCATCACTCATTGAATTGAGCAGGGTCATCTCAGCCAAAGTTGTTGAAAATGTCTTAGCTTTGTTTCCCTCATTTAAGCTTTTCTTCTGTAGTGGACACACTGTCTTGTTTCTTTTCAAGTCACACGGTTCAGGCAAAAGTGCTCGCTCACCTCTGCGGGCAGACCACATTCCTCACAACCCCGCTTCCTGTCGGGGTCTCTGTGTCCTGCCTTTGTCCTCATCCCTGTCTCTCTGGAAACTGCTCGCTATTCACAGTAAATGCACCCATGACCACGAAGCCCAGAAGCAGCTTGCTCTCTGCATAATATGATCCTCAGTTGCACCGATGTACTGGTGCTTTGAATTGTCACTGTATTCATGTGGGAATTTATAGAACTGAAGACTATACCTTGACAATTATGTATAATATGAATGCAACATGTAATTAAGTTGCACAAAATACAATTTTATGCATAAGTGCATTTTGAGAAATATGTGCAAATGTTGAATCTAATCATTATAATTTTTTATAAATATAATGAGTGCTAAATTGCTATTGATAATTTTTTTATCACGCCATCTGGGACTCTGACACTGGAAGATTGTAACAATTACTTTTACTGTCATCAAGTTATTTTAAATTTAGGGATGATAAGAGATTCCTTTAAAAAAGATTTCATAATTACAACACAGTAATTAACTTTTAAATTTGGCAGAAAACACACTATTTTTTTCCTTAAAGGAATATGTTAAGACAGAAAAATGAATATATCTGTCATACTTTGTCTTTTTAAAAAATGAGTCTTAGAGGCAATTATAAAGGCATGGCTATCCATTTTACTGCAGTAACTCCTGGTTAGAAGAGTCACCCTTTATCTCATAAAACTAAATCCACAATTTTGAAAAATTACCAAGCAGTGAAGTGTGTGTGCATGTGTGTGTGTGTGTAGACTGGGAAGAGGCTGTCTTTAATTAAATGACAAGGTTAGCTTTTTCTTGTGAGAAGGATTTTGAAGACTTTCCTGAGAAACAGCATGAGGGTACTTCAAAACATTTCAGAAAAGGAAATTAAAAGATAAATTTATTTTATTATGGAAAGTTCTGAAATCCATGCGTAGGAGAGGTTTTCAGAAAGTTCATGGAAAATGTGTGTTATGAGAAGGTTATGCATGGAAAATACTTGATAGATACAGTGTCAGGAAAATGTGGCCAGTGGATGACAAATACATGAGCATATTTAACACATGTTCCAGGTATCTAATGCATATACAAACCACAGGTTGGAATAAAAACTCACCTTTCCATTATTAGCATCTGTTAGTACATAAGTCTGTCAGTCTTGGCATTAAATAGAGACATACACATCTTTTTTTCCTACCTATTTCATGCAATATCATAGTAAAATGCTTTCTTTAACTTTTTATCATACATAGAATATCACTCTATTGTAAAAAAAGTTAGATGAATGCAGGGCGGTTTTCTTTAATTAGCTCTCTATCTGATAGACTTCTGGGCTCTGTCATAGACAAGAGTACCATTGTTTCAGGAAAATGATCACACCCACTCATCACTATTTATTTAGAATAGTATCCCCAAATTGCAGTGGCTGGCGGACTGGTTTTTTTTTTTTTTTTTTTTTTTTTTTTTTTTTAATCTTTTTTTCGTTGACAGGCAGAGTGGACAGTGAGAGAGAGACAGAGAGAAAGGTATTCCTTTTTCCGTTGGTTAACCCCCCAATGGCCACTGGGACTGGCGCACTGTGCTGATCCGAAGGCAGGAGCCAGGTCCTTCTCCTGGTCTCCCATGTGGGTGCAGGGCCCAAGGACCTGGGCCATCCTCCACTGCACTCCCGGGCCACTGCAGAGAGCTGGCCTGGAAGAGGGGCAACCGGGACAGAAACCGGTGCCCTGACCGGGACTAGAACCCAGGGTGCTGGTGCCGCAGTTGGAGGATTAGTCTAGTGAGCCACAGCGTCAGCCGTGGCGGTTTGTTTTTGAAGGCTTGTTTAAGTGTTTTCTGTCCGAGGTTTTCCTTACCATTGTCATATGCTTAGGCAGGCACTTGCAGCTTTGCCTTGTCTTTTGGAGAGTGTTTTTGTTGGGTTTTAAAAATGTAAGTGGTTCATGTTGCTGCTTGTTTCTAGTTAAAATTTTTACCCTGTGGTCAGGCAATTTCTGTCTTCAGGATTCCAGGTTATTTTACATAGCAAAATAGATGTTACATGTTTGGAAAATTGTTTAACAATCTGGACTGTCATAAACTGAGAGGCGTGCGTGGGTTCCCACAATCTTTCAGCTGTGGGAAAATCATAGTTGGCCTCCACCTTGTAGCAGACCATGGTTGTTCTCAACAAAGAAACCAATGAGGTTTTTCATGAATGACCTTTTATCATTTCACCTGGCTGAGTAGTCTCCTTGTGTTCTATGTATGTTAAAAAAAGAAATACTACCCTTACATCTCTTGATTTTTTTATCACAATATTTAATTTTTTTTTTTTTTTGACAGGCAGAGTGGACAGTGAGAGAGAGAGACAGAGAGAAAGGTCTTCCTTTGCCGTTGGTTCACCCTCCAATGGCCGCCATGGCTGGCGCGCTGTGGCCGGCGCACCGTGCTGATCCGATGGCAGGAGCCAGGTGCTTTTCCTGGTCTCCCATGGGGTGCAGGGCCCAAGCACCTGGGCCATCCTCCACTGCACTCCCTGGCCACAGCAGAGAGCTGGCCTGGAAGAGGGGCAACCGGGACAGAATCCGGCGCCCCGACCGGGACTAGAACCCGGTGTGCCGGCGCCGCTAGGTGGAGGATTAGCCTAGTGAGCTGCGGCGCCGGCCCACAATATTTAATTTTTAATTTTACTGTGTTACGTGGGGGTGCATGTCCAATTTCCTGTTCAATACGGCAGCATCAAGCGAACGGAGAGTAGTAAAACTCATGTTACTATCCCATGCCTCTTTACTCTCATTGGAATTTATCTGTTAGACTTTGACTTTTTTTTTGGCCCCTGAGATCTGCCACAGAGCAAAATCTGGATTGGAAAAAAGTAACCTCTGTGACCCAGTTTTCCATGCTGCAAAATGGTTATAAAATAGTACCTACGTTTGTGTGATTATTAATATTAAACATAAAAATCTGTACAACACTTAGAGTGGTGGCTACCGAGCAGGCCGTACTCAATAAAGGATACTATTCCTTTATTTTTCTTTACCATTTTAATTCAGTTGTGTTTCCTCTAACCATTATTTAGCCAATTTTTTTAAAACAAATTTACAAGCTGAGATCTTTTATCTTTTAAAACAAGGGCTTAATACATTTTCATTTTTTTCTACATGAATTATTAGGCCTTTATCTTTGTCTAGACTTTTGGTGTCATATATTCAGTGTTTTTGCTTAAATATTTGAAATTTTTCCTTTGCCATATAGTGCCATCCAAATAAAACATGATCTGGCCATAGGAGCACACACCCATTCCCTTGTCTTTTTGCACTAATGACATTAAATATTTATCCAGGCCCTACCCCTAAAGAGCATTGTGTGGTTTCTCCTGATCCACACCACATAGCTTTTCTCAATTTCTGCCTTCACATGGGTTCTTCTCATAGACTCGTTCACTTGGACAACTCATCTTTCTTTCTTTTTCATTTTTTAACATTTATTCATTCACTTTCAAGTTACACAGAGTTACACAGAGGAGAGGCAGGGAGAGGGATCTGAAGCCAGGAACCAGGAGCTTCTTTTGGATGTCCCACGTGGGTGCAGGGGCCCAAGGACTTGGGCCATCTTCTACTGCTTTCCCAGGCCATTAGCAGGGTGCTAGATCAGAAGTGGAGCAGCCAGGACTCAAACCAGCGTGGATATGGGATACTGGCATTGCAGGTGGCGGCTTTACCCGCTAAGCCACAGTGTCGGCCCCTAGCTTGTCTTTTTTTTTTTTTTTTAAGATTATTTATTAATTTGACAGGTAGAGTTACAGACAGAGAGAAAGGTTTTCCTTCCGTTGGTTCACTCCCCAGATGGCTGCAGCGGCCGGTGCTGCGCCGATCCGAAGCCAGGAGCAAGGTGCTTCCTCCTGGTCTCCCATGCGGGTGCAGGGCTCAAGCACTTGGGCCATCCTCCACTGCCTTCCCGGGCCACAGCAGAGAGCTGGACTGGAAGAGGAGCAACCAGGACTAGAACGCGGTGCCCATGTGGGATGCAGGCGCCACAGGAGGAGGATTAACCTAGTGCACTACCATACCGCCCCCCCCACCCCAGCTTGTTTTTTTATGCGAAGTTACTCAGGGTTTGTGTTGTCCATGTACTATCATTCATTAGCTCTAATTTATGAGGCTACACATTCTTAAAACTATAAACAAATGGCCAGTTTCCTTATGGTTTGTGGCATGAGCTAGATCGCTTTCTCTCTTATGTATCTTTGTCATTTGAAGTTTAAGTTTGCAGGAGTTGGAGTAAGAAATACAGGCAAACTGGTGAACTCTGATTGTCACAAGGACCAGGAAAGACTATGGCAGTTTTTCCCCCTGGCATATTTTTTTTCTCTTCATTTCCTCCTGACAGCAAAGGTTGGGCCAGTATTGTGTTTCACATATTTAGTAATAAAATAAGCAGCTCTGTGCTTACAGGACTGTAAGAGAAAGTCAAGCCTTTGTGTTAATGTGGCCCAGTATCTACTTTGCATTAGCATAGTGCTTATAAAAATGTAGACAGCAAGATGGGTACGACATAAAAAATCAATTTATTTAGATTAAATTTATTATTTGCAACTGGACTCTAGTTTATCTTGATGGTGGACTCAATGCTCAGAGAAAATGTAATTTAAAAATAACCACCTTTTGCTCTTTCCTTGTGATGCTGAACTTCTGTGTGCATTCCTTCAGTAAGCTTTCTTTTAAATCTATACCGAGGGACCTGCAGTGCTTCCTCCGTCATAAAATAGAAGGTAGACATAGGCTTGGAAAGTGTCCAAAAGGAGACAGATTTTAGGGAACTTGTGAGAACCACAGCGGCAGCTGTAACTGGGGTAACAAGCTGAGAATCCATCAAACTCTCATAGGAGAAGATCCCTCCCACCCTCCGACTGATGGTGCTGTGTTTCTGCTTCCCCCTTGCCTCTCAGTTTTCTTCCAAAGCAACAGTCTTGAGTGTTAACACATACTTAATTTCATGGAGTGTAAGTGGTAGAAGATTTTACCCCTAAACTGATCACGATTACTTATCATGAAACCTGAAACTGGACCGTAGTTTCTCACTACAGATTATATTAAAAATATTTGTGTAGCAAGATTAATTCAGGAAGCAACAGAGCAGAGAAGCTAAGAGGCTGAACTGTAGACTAAAATCTCGAGATTCGCTGCCAGTGCCGCCATGGAGTCCCCGTAGGACTCAGGCCCCAGTGTTGGGATTAACAGCTCAAGTTCTTCTGACCTGTAAAATGAAATAATAATAATAATACGTGTTTTTGGGACGATTAAGATTATACATTTAAGGGTTTGTCTTGCACCGTGTTGGGGGAATAGTCGACCTCACAGCGGGTAAACAGCGGCAGCATAAACATTTCTGCCTCGCTTGTTCTGTGCGATGGCAAATCGCTGTCTCCCTCTGCACCGAGGTCCGTTTTTGTCCCGGCTCCTCCTCGTGCGCAGCTCCCTGCCAGACGAGCGAGGCTGTCCACGGGGGATTCCTGCTTCGACCTGCAAGGCCACTCCACACTCACGGCCATACTCCTTGTCGCCAGACACACAGGCTTGGGAGGAGACGAGAAGCTGGGCCGCGGCCCTCTTCACCGTCGTGGTGAATGGGCCTGTCCATCTCCCCCGGCCCCTGGGTGGAGCAAGGGCCAGCGAGACCATCGCTCCAGGAGGCTGACAACCTGCCTCGTGACCCAAGCGCACTTCTCTCCGCGGGGAAATGCGTGTGGCGTTTCCCGGTCACGTGGCGTTTCCCGGTCACGTGGCGTTTCCCGGTCACGTGGTGTATTCCGGTCACGTGGTGTATTCCGGTCACGTGGCGTTTCCCGGTCACATGGCGTATCCCTGAAGCGGTCGCTGTTGCTCTGCCAGTACTGACTATGCATTCCGACAGGGGCGATTTTGTATTCAGAACAAAAAATTCTTGCTCTTAGGGCTAATCCAACCCACTGTGTTTCCAACTCAAGTTCACCCCCTCATGATTTCATTATTTCTACACTTTGCAAATCCCTCCCTGGGCCATCCTCCTGCCCTGGGCTGCTGGTTGCCCCACACCCTGCTCCTTCTGTGGGTCAGGCTCCTTCTGCTTGCACGCCAGGTCCTTCACGTGAGGCGCACTTGTCCTGGCCACCAGGAGGGGCGCCAGTGCTCTCAGTAGTAGCTGCGCTCCTCACATCATTTTGCTGAATTCCAGCCGTGGTCCTGGTTCATGCAGCTTCTGCGGTTGTAAGGATACCGGCGCCATGAAGCCTTATTTGTCTTTTCCTGGTTGTTTTCCTGAACATGAGAGTACTTGAATGCACAGCGTACTGGCTTCCCTTCCTGTTAACAGAACTTGATTCGCTGTATTTCAGACGAATGGTTCTGCTGTGGCTCCTCCCCCTTTTGAGCATCTCTCTCTTCGCCCTCCTCTCTCTCCATTCCGCTCTTGCTCACTCTCTCTCTCCCTCAACCCCAACTCTTTTTCTCTTCCTTTTTGAAAGATATTCTAGTTTCCATTAGGTTTTCTTTCTTCATTAATCCCAGCAAAACGTAATAACGGTGGCTTTGTGAGATGATGCATTTGCTGTTGAGTGACCTAAGGCCATGGAAGAGGAAACGGATTCCCTAACTTACCTTTGGAGGCCTTCTGAACTTTTGTTTTTTGTTTTAAAGAAAATAAATTAGGCTTCAAGAATAGCCATATCTTCTCCGACAGCCCAAATACTTTGAAAGAACGAATAAGATACTACTTAATTTCATTATCCTCTCAGCTTTCCATAATAACAGATATATGAAATAATTTATCCCAGAAAAAAGTGTCCTCTGAATTAACCAAGCAAAAAGGGAGTTGAATCTATTTCAGTGATGATAAAGGTTATAGATTCATATGAGTAAATAAATACAGTAAGTTTATATAATTCCAGTTCTTCAGACATGCAGTGAAGGTTGGGAGCTTGCTTCATTCATGACAGTGGAGGAGGGGGACCTGTGGACTCTGCAGCCACAAAGGATCTGCCCAGGAGCCATGTGTCCCAACCCCTCCACCACCACTGCCTGCCTCGGAGATGAGAGCAAGATGTCTGTGTGGCAGGGGTGTGAGGTGCAATAAACACTGAGGGTTCTTCATGGGGTCACTTATAAAGTACCATTATTTTTAAGATTTGCTTGCTTGAAAGAGTGACAGAGAAAGGGAGAGAGTAAGGAGGTGGGGGAGAGATCTTTGATCTGTTTCACACCCCAAATGCTCACAACAGCCAGGGCTGGGCCAGGCTGAAGCCAAGAGCTTGGAATTCCATCTAGGTCTCCTACATGGGTAGCAGGGACCCAAGTACTTGGGCCATCATCCATTGCTTTCCCAGCATTAACAAGAAACTGGATTGGAAGTGGAGCAGCTGGGACTCTAACTGCGTGCCAGGGTTGCAAGTGGCAACGTAACCCCCTGTGCTGTAACTCTGGTTCCAGGTTTTCTTTTAAGAATCTTTAATTTATTGATTTTCATCTTTATGGCTGTTCCATGAGTTTGGTATGAAGATTGTCCACGAACACAAAGCATGCAGATGTCACAGTTGGGATGGAAACTAGTTGGGTGGCCTCCACTCCTTGTAGTTCCAATTCTCATGTGCACGTGGGCCATGTGTCATAAAGAGGAAGCTTCCTCTTGAGATCTGAGAGTAATAGAATTCTTGTGCTCTGTACTTACTACTACTATTACTACTGTTGTAAAACAGGAGGAGGTGAAGGGTGGAGGAGGAAGGCAGGGAGAAGAGAGAGGAAGATAATATGCATTTGTTGTTAAAATAGCAAAACAAAACAAAACAAAACAAAAAAAAAAAAACAAAAAACCTCAGTATTAAGAATGCAAGATCTGGGGCCAGCGCTGTGGCACAGCAGGTTAACGCCCTGGCCTGATGCACCGACATCCCACATGGGCGCCGGTTCAGGACCCAGCTGCTCCACTTCCAATCCGGCTCTTTTCTGTGGCCTGGGAAGGCAGTAGAATATGGTCCAAGGCCTTGGGCCCCTGCACCCACGTGGGAGACCTGGAAGAGGCTCCTGACTCCTGGCTTTGGATTGGAGCAGCTGTGGCTGTGGCGGCCAACTGGGGAGTGAACCATCGAATGGAGGGCCTCTCTTTCTGCCTCTCCTCTGTATAACTTTGACTTTCAAATAAAAATAAAATGAATCTTTTAAAAAAATGCAAGATCTTTCTTGTGGTAGGTATTGCTTAATTCTCTAGCCCAAAAGACAAATACGAGAGCCGAATGGAATCCAAACAAGGAGACTATCTTGGTGTCTTTCCCTTCTTTGTGTTAGAACATTCTGTTTTAAGGCAGTAATGAATTTCTTATTTAATTTAATTAAAAAATCTGCTTCATTTCAAAACTAACACTCAGGTAAGTGTCAAACTTCCAATTATACACATAAAAATATGTTTGGAACCTAAGTTAAAAACTTATTTGCATTAGACTTTAATCATCATGTAGCAAAATGTAAATGTTTCCAGGAGGTCCAGCTACATAAATAACCATCCATTTCTTTAGTGTGCAATAGAGTTTTCCCCTGAGAAAACTCTATAACTTTGAGGCTAATGTAATGGTAATTAATTACCAGAGAGAAATTAATACTGCATGCCAAAAATGATAAAGAAATGCACCAAGCTACTACAAATGCAGTCTGTAGGAGGCACAGAGAGGGAAATGCAGTGAGGCGAGCCTGTTTTATTAAAACTTCAGGCTTCTTTCACAAAAGCTTCTTCCTCTCCCCTTTTTGATCAGTTTTGAGTATTTCAGTTGAATCCCTATTCCACTTTACCTGAAGATTTGCAATAACCTTTTTACTGGCCTTCATGCTCTAATATTGTATCTTCTCTAAATTCTTGTCTTTGGAAACATATTTCTGTCTTGCTATTCCTAGATGATTTCATAATGCCTGAGTCATCATAGGTGTCTGCGCAAAAACTTTCGTAGCTCTCTGTTGCTTTCAGAGTACATTTCCACTTTTTAAGAAAGATTGAGTTTCTTCTTTGTGAGCCTAACCGGGATTGCAGTTGATCCATCCCTCACTCCCTCCCTGTCCCCCAGGAGGCTCATCCTGCATCCAACCCAGTATTTCTGAAATTTAATGGCTAAAAATGCAATCAGTGCAGTTATGAATTAAAAGGAGGCAGTTTCACAGATCTTTTCCCCAGGAATCAGGGTCTCCAGGACTGGAGATTGGGATGTCTAGTGTAGCAAGCAACCCAAATCTTTCAGGTAAGTGAAAATTATTTGTGGTCACAAGGGGTCTGTAAACATTCAACTTCTCAAGTGTGAGTTGCTCAGAGGAAAATATGCTTATGACAAGGAAAGGAAACAATGGAAAGCTGTAGTTTCCTTTCTTTCTTTTTTTTTTTTGCCATTGGTTCACCCTCCAATGGCCACTACAGCTGGTGCACTGTGCTGATCCGATGGCAGAAGCTAGGTGCTTCTCCTGGTCTCCAATGGGGTGCAGGGCCCAAGCACTTGGGCCATCCTCCACTGCACTCCCGGGCCACAGCAGAGAGCTGGCCTGGAAGAGGGGCAACCGGGACAGAATCCGGTGCCCTGACCGGGACTAGAACCCGGTGTGCCAGCGCCGCTAGGTGGAGGATTAGCCTAGTGAGCTGCGGCGCTGGCCAAAAGCTGTAGTTTTCTAGAGAAAACTGCTGCCCCCAATGCAGAGTTTATTCTGGGTCTCCCATGTGGGTGCAGGGACCCATGTACTTGGACCATCATCTGCTGCATTCCCAAGTGCATCAGCTGGGAGCTGGATTGGAAATGGAGCAGTGCCGTCTTCACAGACAGCAGCATGGTGTCACAGGTGGCGGCTTAACCCATTGCACCATGACGCCCGTCCCTGCCAGAGCTTACACAGCAAAGCTTAGGGCAGTGTCCAGGATGTGGAGAACAGGAAGCAGGAAGGCTCTTCCTGTTCCAGCAACATGCATGGGTTGCTCCTTCAAAAATCTAAGGTGGGTTGCTTGCATGTTTCCTTGTCTTTGATGCTCTGAAGTAGGATGCTAAAATGCATGTTTTCGTGGAAAATAGGCTGGTGCCAGAGTCCTTGCCTGGGTTTCTTGTTCTCCTACCCCCTTTCTTAAATTCTGTACTTGGTCATAACATGGTGGCCACACCAAACCACACTGTTTGCTGTCCCCTGAACATGATTCCTCTTTTCCCTCCCCTCTCCTCTTTGGTTTACCAGAAACTATTTTGCTATTGAAATCCTACCCCAAGGATGGTTCTGAGGCAGTCTGTGGCAAGCCCCAGCCCCCACCCACAGAAACTAGTCTGCAAGGTTGGCATATTGCCAAGACCGCAGTAACAGGAGGCAAACCAGAGACTGGTACAAACTGGATGGATCCAACATTGTGTCTAGAGTAATTGCTACCTGATCCCTGACCCCATTATATCCCTCATTGCAATGCATCAACATAATAAAAATTACTCCTTCCATGCCACAACAACTTAAAATTACCAGGACAACATGCATAAATGATCATTCAGGGAGAAAAAAGAGGTGAATCCCTCCTTCCTGGAAGTCATGTCCCTCTTCCAGAAATAACTGGACATACATTTCCCAGACCCCATAAATGTAGAACTCCATGACACCCAAGGATGCTCTGTGATGTGGTCTGCTCTTTGCTGCTTCATTTAATAAGGCTCTCTTGCTTTTCCACTGCTAACTTGCTTTCTCTCTTCCACTGAAGCCAGGTACCTGCCCAGGATCCACGTGGCACAGACAGGCCCTTTAGATAACCCTTGTCAGTTCAATCCTGTGTGCTTGGGGCTGCTTGCTAATCAAAGACCAATATTTGAGATATAAGAGTTGATGCAAAGAAATCAGATTTATTCAAAAAGCTGACAGGGGTCAGTGTTGTGGTGCATCAGGTTAAACCTGTGCCATTGGCATCCTATATCCAAGTGCTGATTTGAGTCTTGGCTGCTCTGTTTCTGATCCAGCTCCCTGCTAATGTGCCTGGGGAGGCAGTGGAAGATAGCCCCAGCATTGGGCCTCTGCCACCCATAGAGAAGACCCATAATGGAGTGCCTAGCTCCTGGCTTCAGCCTACCCTAGCCAAGGCTATTGTGGCCGTTTGTGGGGAATGAACCAGCAGATGGAAGATTTCTGTCTCTGTGTGTCTGTATCTACCCCTTTCTCTCTTTGCCTTCCAAATAAATCTTTTAAAAAATGCAGTCTTGAGGAAATGGTGGAAATAATTCCTAGCAAGACCTTCTCAGATCCTCAAGTTAGCAGGAGAGCTTTTGACAGGGGCTGAAGGAGGGAGGAGCAAGAAGGACCCAGGAAAGGGCTGGCTGCATGCAGGCTGCTGGTCATGCTGGCCAGAGCCAGATGATTTTGTAAATACAGCTGGCTCCTCCAATACCAATTTGTGGAATTGTCAAGCAAGTGTATGTATGTTTCAAAGCCAGACGTGGGCTATAATAATTATCATCGCTATTATTATTACTTTACCTGTCAGAAGAGTTCTCAAAGTAACTGCTTCTACAACGGTGGATCCATTCCAATTACTGTTACATTATTGTAATCTCCCTCACATTAGAGCTTACAGCAAGACTTTGAATGCAGGTAGTTTACTTGGTTCATGATCTGGCCAATGGGATAAGGCAGTGAGAAATGAGCCAGGCATGAGAACCAAGTGCCACCCATGTTTGGGTACTTGATCTAAGCTTCTGCTCTTGGCAGTGAAGCTGAATTCTGGCCTATTGGTAGCCTCCTAAGAATGGTTCTGAGAACCTTCTAGAACTATGCGAAGGGTTAGCTTGGACCGTTTTCCTCTGGCTTGCATCATGTGGGGGTTACTCCAGGGACATTAGATTCCCTGCTCTTCTAGCCCAGGGGTCCCACGAAGTTGAAACAGGCCTTGGTGTAGATGGTGGAAAGGCTTGTTGAATCACGTGACTGTCACAACACACCTTCACTTATGCTACTTTAGTTTCTGCGGGTCAGAAATCCAGTGTGGCTTAGCTGAGTTCCTGCAAGGTTTGCAACATCTCAAGGCTTGACTGGAAAAGGCATATGTCATGGATTGAATGTTTGACCCTTGCTCAGCCTCAAACCCTTGTGTTAAAGTCCTGATTCCCACTGTGGTATCTGGGGAATGAGGCCTCTGATTGTGAAGATAGAGCCTTTATGAATCGGGTTAGAGCCATCATTAGGAGACAGGAGAGAATCTTCACTGGTCTTGTGAGAATACAGCTAGAATTCAGCAACATGCAAACCTGAAAGCTGGCCCTTATGGGCACCAAGTGGGCCAGCACCTTGATTCTTGGACTTCCAGGTTCCAGAACACGAATTTCTGTTGTTGAAACTGCTCAGTCTATGGACTAAGACAAGTTCTGGTTGTGGCAGGAATCTGCTCCTTGCAAGTGGTTGGACTGAGGGCCCAGTTCCTCTCTGGGCTTTGGCCAGAGTCCTCCCTGGCCTGCTTTCCCCACAAGCTTGCCCACAGAGCTCTTGCCAACATGGCAGCTGACTTGATCAGAGTACCAGGGAGAGCGGGAGTAGGATGGAGTTGTCTTCTGGAACCCCAAGCAGTGACAGCCCTTCACGTCTCGTGTGTGGCACTCCTGAGAAATGAGTCCCTGGGTCTGGCCCATACTCAGGGGCTGCACACCAGGAGGTGGGGGTGACGGGGGCCTTGTCAAAAGCTGCCGCCACCATGGACTTCCCTAATTTTCTCAGGCTGATTCTGTTCCTGCTTGTTTTTTTCCCGATCTTTGAAGTTCTCTGGTAGTGCAGTATTAATTTGTGTATCTTATCCAAAAGCAACCTAGAATCATGATTGAAAGCTTGAGCTCTGAGACTTGATTCTGGATTCAGATGCTGACTCCGTCCTGTGGTCCCTTGCGACACTGGGTAACTGAACCATTTGAGCCTTGTCTCCTCCCCAGCAGGCCATGGGAGCCCAGGAGTGTATGCCTATACGCAGAGCTTATTGGGTGCTCTAAAAATGTGAGTCCTTGTTATTAACACCCACGGAGCAATGGCTTCCTTGAAGGCAGGATTCATCATTTCCCAAGCCTCAGTCACCTCAGTGATCCATTATCAGGGTTCAATAAATCATCTACGAGTTGATGTCATGATAAAACTTTATATTAAATGACACTTTGGTGTCTTCTCTTTCTTATTTTAAGAGTGCTTTCCCCTACTTTTAAAAATTCTATAAATGTAAGGGCCGATAGGATATATGGAAAGCAAGTTAAAATAAATCACTTGGCATCTTAAAGTATGCTTTTTTAAAATTAATTCATAGGAAGTCCAGTTGAGAGATAATAAGTACCACAAACATGAGTGAGTTTATAATTAATCTGTCTTACTACAGGCTAAAAGACAGTGTAAACCATCACAGAAAGAAGACTTCTTCAAAGCTGGCAGGCTCTCGTTTTAAATCCTCTGTCTCTTAAAGCCTCACCACGTTGCACGGTGTGAAGAGGGCTGGGCTCCCATCTAGAAGGCCAGGGCCTGAGCCTTACAAGGTCTTAAGTCATCCAAGCCTCACCACGTTGCATGGTGTGAAGAGGGCTGGGCTCCCATCTAGAAGGCCAGGGCCTGAGCCTTACAAGGTCTTAAGTCATCCAAGCCTCACCACGTTGCATGGTGTGAAGAGGGCTGGGCTCCCATCTAGAAGGCCAGGGCCTGAGCCTTACAAGGTCTTAAGTCATCCAAGCCTCACCACGTTGCACGGTGTGAAGAGGGCTGGGCTCCCATCTAGAAGGCCAGGGCCTGAGCCTTACAAGGTCTTAAGTCATCCAAGCCTCACCACGTTGCATGGTGTGAAGAGGGCTGGGCTCCCATCTAGAAGGCCAGGGCCTGAGCCTTACAAGGTCTTAAGTCATCCAAGCCTCACCACGTTGCACGGTGTGAAGAGGGCTGGGCTCCCATCTAGAAGGCCAGGGCCTGAGCCTTACAAGGTCTTAAGTCATCCAAGCCTCACCACGTTGCATGGTGTGAAGAGGGCTGGGCTCCCATCTAGAAGGCCAGGGCCTGAGCCTTACAAGGTCTTAAGTCATCCAAGCCTCACCACGTTGCACGGTGTGAAGAGGGCTGGGCTCCCATCTAGAAGGCCAGGGCCTGAGCCTTACAAGGTCTTAAGTCATCCAAGCCTCACCACGTTGCATGGTGTGAAGAGGGCTGGGCTCCCATCTAGAAGGCCAGGCCTGAGCCTTACAAGGTCTTAAGTCATCCAAGCCTCACCACGTTGCATGGTGTGAAGAGGGCTGGGCTCCCATCTAGAAGGCCAGGGCCTGAGCCTTGCAAGGTCTTAAGTCATCCAAGCCTCAGTTGTCTCCCTTTCCACCTGGCATCATCAAGCACTGCGAGGATGCAGAGATGTGAGGGACGCTGGGTGCTTGGGTCCCGTGGCATGCATGGCCACCACTGTGGGGCTGACCGGAGCGTGTATGCCCATGCTGGGGTGCTGCCTCTTGTAGCACAGTGGCTGAGATTATGTCTTCTATAAGCAGCCTGACTGGCTTTGTTTTATGTGTGTGTGTGTGTGTGTGTGTGTGAGTTTTGATATTCTTTTATTGTGAAAACACAGTATATGGCATTAATATGTTTATTTTTAATATATATTTTATTTACTTGGAATGCAGAGTTAGAGTTCTTCCATCCACTGGTTCACTCCCCAAGCAGTAGCAATAGCCAGGGCTGGGTCAGACAGAAGCCAGGAACTGCTGCTGCTTTTTTTTTTTTTTTAATATTTTTCTTTTCTTTCTTTCTCAGAGTTAGAGAGGCAGAGAGAGAGGTCTTTAATCCACTGGTTCACTCCCCAGATGGCAACAATGACCAGAGCTGCACTGATCTGCAGCCGGGAGCCAGGAGCTGCTTCTGGATCTCCCAAGTGGGCACAGGGGCCCAAGGACTTGGGCCACCTTCTACTGCTTTTCCAGGCCATAGCAGAGAGCTGGATCAGAAGTGAAGCAGCCGGGACTTGAACTGGCGCCCATATGGATGCTGGAACTGAAGGCAGCAGACTTACCCACCGTGCCAGCCCCAGGCCAGGAGCTTCTTCCGAGTCTCCCATGTGGGTACAGGGGCCCAAGAACTAGGGCATCCTCCACTGTTTTCCCAGGCTATCATTAGGGAGATGGATTTGAAGTGGAGCAACTGGGATTGAAACCAGCACCCACAGGGGATGCCGGTGTTGCAGGCGGCGAGTTTACCTGCTATTGCCACAATGCTGATATACATTTATTTCTTCGTTAGGTTATAAACAACTTGAGTGTAGAGTTTGGCCTAGGTGGTAATTCAAAAACCATCTTTAGGGGCCAGGATTGTGGCACAGAGGGTCAAGCCATGGCCAATGACCCCTGCATCCCATAGGAGCGCCAGTTCAAGTTATGGCTGCTCTACTTCCCATGCAGCTCCTCACCAATGCGCCTGGGAAAGCAGTGGAAAATAGTCCAAGAAGCTGCACCCCTGCCACCCATGTGGGAGACCTTGATGAAATTCCAGGATCCTTGCTTTGGCCTTGCCCAACCCCAGTCATTGTGGCTATCTGGGGCAATGAACCAGCAGATGAAAGATCTCTCTCTCCTCTGCTCCCAAACCCCCCATAACTGCCTTTCAAACGAACAAATATTTCTATAAAAGGTTTATTTAAAGTATACAAACTTCATGTATTTCCTGTATTTAGATTTAGGAACAGAGTGATACTTGCCCCCCACCACCCTCCTGCCCATGCTTCAAATCTTCTTCCTCTTCCCTCTCCTATTCCTGTTCTTAATTTTTACAAAGATCTCTTTTTAGTTTACTCTATGCTCAAAAGATTAACCCTACACTAACTAAAGAGTTCAACAAATTGTATGAAGGAAAAACACTGCCTTTGAATCACAGCCTTATCATTAACTGGTGTGTGACTTGAGTTCTTGGAACTTCAGTTCTGTCAGCTGAGATAGGGGGATAGTGGTGGGACATTTCTCATGGAATTATTATGAAGACTAAGTATATCGAAAGCATTTAGAACAGTCCAGTGAAGAATGCTTTGGGAATACTGTGTGTGTTTTCGTTGTTCTGATTGTAGTTCCTCTGCTGCTGTTACTGCTCTGATTGTTTCTGTGAGTATTGTTAGCGGTAGAAAGCCCATGTCCCTTCTGTCTTTCTTGCCTATTATCTTCCACCCTTCTGTCTTATTTTATTTGAACTCCTGCTTCTTTAAGGGATCCTCAGGGGGCCAGCATTGTGGCATGGTAGGTTCAGCCACCACCTGCAACACCAGCAGCCCATATGGGTGCTGGTTCACGTCCCAGTTGCTCTGCTTCTGATCCAGTTCTCTGCTAATGGTCTAGGAAGAGTAGCAGAAGATGGCCTAAGTCTATGGCACCCTGCACCCGTGTTGGGAGACCTGGGTGAAGCTCCTGGCTTCAGCTGGCCCAGCCTTGGCTACTGCGGCCATTTGGGGAGTAAACCAACAGATGTAAGATCTGTCTCTACCTTTTTCTGCAACTCTTTCAAAATAAATAATCTTTTTTGAAAAGGAATCTCAGATTTATGGTTCTTATTTAACAATTACTTGGAAGGCTATTAAAATGCAGACTTGGAGATCTCAATTTTGGTTTAGTGAGTTGGTCACAAGGCCCAGGAATTGGCAATTTTCATAGGCACTTGGGTAGACCATATTTTGAGAACCCATCTTTCCTTAGAGATTATAATGATGAAATGTAGAATTTATGAGGACTTTATTCTGCTTAAGGTTGAGTGAAGTGTTTTGTATATAATCTTCATAAGTCTCACCACAGCTCTGCTAAGTCATTTTTTTATTATTATTTAATGGTGAGCAAACTGTGGCTCAGAAAAATTCAAGGATCTGATCCAGGGTTACAACCAGAGAGTCCAAGAGCCTGTTCCACCAGGCCATGCCTCACCCCTCAGTGTGCAGATTTGCTAGATTGCTGTGAGCATGTCAGTGCGCAGTGCAAGCTCACTTAGCTGACTGAGGCTGGCTCAGCACTGCCCAGGCTCTAGATCCAGTCCAACCCCTGGACTGAAGGTCTTCAAGGACCTCCAGATCTTTAGCTGCATGCCAAACCAACCTGAGGATCTTCCTCTGACTTCCGGCTTTGGCTCCAGCAACAGCTTATTTACTTTATCCTTGAACAGCAAAATCCTGCCTCAGAAGTGACCTTGCTCTTTATTTTGCTTTGTTTCACATTTTCTCTTCCATTCTCCAGCTCCTCCAAGAAAAGAATCCTTCATCATTCCTACTAGTTTCTTCCTGAGACTGGCAAGCCAAGCAAACCAATCCAGGGACTGAGGTCTCTGAGTTTCAGGCTTTGGCTATGCCCAGGGAGTGTGGGACTCGTCCAAAACTTATGCCGAAGGATGGGGTTCCCAAAGAGTAAGAATAAAAGTTCCTTGGCAAGCACAAGAAAGAGATGCTGTGGTGAGCCTTCATGGGAGAGGCGATCCTGGAGGAGTATCATGCAAGAATAAAAAGCATAGACAGGAATTAGTGTCCAGAAAGAGGTGGCAGAGCAGGAGACACAGGGCCAAGGAGGTAGACGACTCTGTGGCCTGTCTGGACTTCTTGTGATGGAGCAAAGGTAGTGAAGAATCTTGGGGCTTGGTTTCACTCTGATGGGGGAATAACCCAGTGATGATGGATGTGGTTTGTGATGCTCAGGATTTCGTGGGGAACCCCTGCAGAGTTAGAAGCCCAAGTGGCAAGTGATTTTCATTTAAATGAGGAGCTTCAAAAGTTCATGGAAAAAAAAAGTGTATTTTGACGCTGCCCCAGATTTTGTAATCCTTGCATTTTACTTTTCTAACAGGCATTTTCTATAAACTTTTGAAGATCACACATATGCATGGATTTCAAATTCCTTGGACCAAAGAAGACTTACATTTTACTTCCCTTTTTAATAAATTGATTTAAAAAATTATTAGACACCAAATGAAGCTCCCATCCATTGGTTTACCACCCAACTGTTCATAACACCTGCAGCTGGGCCAGGCCGAAGCAGGGAGCTGGGAACTCAGTTTAGGTTTCCCAAAGGGGTAGCAGGAACCCAACAACTAGAGTGATCACTGCTGTCTTGTGCAGTATACGTCACCTAGGAGTTAGAATTGGGAGTCGACACCGGTGCCGCGGCTCACTAGGCTAATCCTCCGCCTTGCGGCACTGGCACACCGGGTTCTACTCCTGGTCGGGGCGCCAGATTCTGTCCTGGTTGCCCCTCTTCCAGGCCAGCTCTCTACTGTGGCCAGGGAGTGCAGTGGAGGATGGCCCAAGTGCTTGGGCCCTGCACCCCATGGGAGACCAGGATAAATACCTGGCTCCTGCCATCAGATCAGCGCAGTGCGCTGGCTGCAGCGCACTGGCTGTGGCGGCCATTGGAGGGTTAACCAACGGCAAAAGGAAGACCTTTCTCTCTGTCTCTCTCTCACTGTCCACTCTGCCTGTCAAAAAAGAAAAAATTGGGAGTCGAGCCAGGACTTGAACACAGGCACTCTGATATGAGATGTATGTATTCCAACTGGTGGCTTACCCACTAGGCCAAATATCTGCCCCCATGAAGTATCCTTGTGTGAGAATCTAGAGTGTGGTAGGTTGGAATGATGCTGAGATTGATAAGATACAGAAATAAAAATGACTTGACAGTGACATTTTATTTACTGGGTATGTGTGGGTGTATATGTGTGTGTGCAAGTCTTGTGTTCACAAGGACTTCCATATTTTACCGTACAGAACTTTGCTTTATAGCTTTCAAATCTTTCAGTTTCTTTTGAAGTTTTACCATAAAAGAGAGATACATGAATATATCAAAGTGAACTCAAAAGTTAACCAAGTATTTGAAAGCAAAATTAACTTCTTGCTAATGGTTGAATCTTTTTTTGAAAAACAATTTTAGCCTAAGTAATTCTCTGCATGCCTTTCCTTGACAAGGGTATCATTTAAAGTCACAGTGGAGAAAATGCAACTAGTAAGCTCCTCATTCCCTCTCACTGACAGATTTTTAATATAAGTGTCAGAGGATGAATCTTCAGAATCTATTCCACCACCTCTCCCGTCAACTCTCTCTACTCCATCCCTTCAGAGGTAGCATCAGGAATGTCAGCAGAGGAAGACCCGTAAATTCTGATGTCCAATTAAAGTAATTTGGCAACTTAATCAAGCATTTCCTGGATACCAAGGTCCATGCCAGCCAAGAGAGGGGCTCCAGATGAATTCAAAACAGCTTCTGCCTATCCACGAAGCATGCTGACGGCTGCATACGTAGGGTACAAGTCTCTGGGAAGGCTTGTGAACTGAGTCATAGAACAGTAGGTTGGGTTGGGTTCTTCAAGTTAGTTTCATATGACTCTAGCATGAACGCTGAGTGGAACTCAAGAGGATTGTGGTTGGCCAATGCCATACAAAGTTCTATAAGGTGTGCTTTAAAAAGTATGGATTTTATTCACTTTATCTAAGAGCAGTGGTCTCAGGCCTTTGAAAGCTTTTGAACAAAATGCTAACACATAGCCAATGATATCTTAGCAAAGACACTGATGGAGAGTAAGGAGGGCTAACACTAGTACAGGCTGAACAATTCATTCCTTTTGCAAATGTGCCCCTTCCTCTGGAGGGGTGGCGGACCTGGTGATTGGGTTTATCATAGGAGGAGGGTGAGTGAGGCCATAGCTGGTCAGCAGCCCTGCTCCCCCCTCAGCAGACAAAACCAGTGTAGTGGCCAGCCCTAGAGGGTACAAACGGGGTGCAGGTTGGAGGTGGTTAAACTAAGGCATGGAGGGGTGGAGGCTGGAACTTAGGAAGTCACACATGGAGAATACGGATTGGATCAAATCCATGGGAGGTGGACTGGATTGCATATTGGAGAGTGAGGGAGAGAAAGATGCCGAGGTCCTTGCCAAAATTTCTGAGTTGGTTATCTCAATAATCTGCACAATAAATCTCCTCGATTATTTAACATTCAAAGTGGCATAGAGTTTAAAACATGGACCAAGGTATGTACAGGTTGTTTAATTTTGGATTTTCTACAGGAACATTGTCAGTGCATATCAAACCACTGCTAAAAGACTCATCAAAGTGAAATTTAATTTTCTGTGATCTCTCCCCATTTGGTGTTGCAGAGTGTTCTTTCTGGGAGCTATAGTTGCATGTCTTCTAAGCCCTTTATGCCTTTGCATATCCTGGAGGGCCCTGTCCTGGTTCCAGCAGTCCTTAGATCTCCTGTCCTCACCTGAACCACATGCAGTAAACGAACTAGTCCCACAAAGACAATATCCCCTCTGCCAAGTATCACATCTGGTGCTAGGAGATTCGCCTTGTCAGCATTTCGCCTCTGGAAAGGCCACCCAGATGCACCTGCATCCCATACTGGAGGGCCTAATTGGAGTCCTGGCTCCACTTTCAATCTGTCTTCCTACTAATGCATCCTAGGAAACATCAGATAATGTCCCAAACACTTGGACTCCTGCCACCCATGTGTGAGACCCAGATGGAGTTTTTGGCTCCCAGATTTGGCCTGGCCTAGCCCTACTGTTGTGGGCATTTGGGGAGTAAACTAGTAGATGGAAATTTTGTTTTTTCTGTCCCTCTGCCTTTCAAGTAGATGAAAACAAATAATAAAGAAACATTTAGAAAGAAACAAGGACCCACAACGAGAGCTACTTCCTCCTCTGTGAACTGTCTGCTTGTCTGACCACAAGAATTATCACTGATCCAGACTAATTAAGTAATTGCAGGTATTTACTGAAAAGGGGGAAAAATTCAGCTAGTGAACAATTAAGAGGCACTAAATTTTAACTAATTCAACCATGTAATTTAATAAGATACCTTACTGGGTGAATTTTCCCACAAAATTAACATCTGTTTCTTGATGTTCTCATTACATCCCATGTGGGGACCAAATCTAAGTTCCATTATTTTGCTTCCCACACTTTTTAACAACATACACATGTGTATAGACGGACACGTACCAAAGCCAAGCAAATAGAAATGTAGAGGAAGAGCCAAATATTTTTTCCTGAAAAAAGGTTTTCTGAAGTGTTTCTTCAGAGTGAGCTTTTTATCCCTTCAAGGATGAGAGACCAAACTGACAAAATAGCAAACACGCACACTTGTGTCTCCCTCCCCAACCCCAGCGTAATTCTTGACCTGGAATGCATACAGGGACTTTCAGAAAATGGCTTTGCTAAGCAGTTGAGAGGGCTCTCGGTGTCCATTTTACCGTGAGAGCCACCTGGATGCTTCAGGGAGACACCCAAGTCAGGAATCTTCTAGAAGAGGGGAAGCACCTGAGCATACTGAATGTGTCAGGGCCAGACACGCAAAGTTCATGGTCACCCCATGTCAGGTGCTTTGATTCTGTGTGATTGAAGAGTGAGCGAGCTGAGCCCCCACCATGTCACTGTGACTCAGCGAACAGGAATCTGTCACTGGGAGTGAGGCAAGGGCCTGACTGTTCTGTTTTGTCATTGTCATTGGCTGATTGGCACTTTGGTTTCACATGGACACAGAACAAAAAGTGTTCAGCATGATTGGATATCCGTCTAGCCTCCTGTATCTAAAACTGCCTCTTTCTTCTTAAAATGGCCACTTATAGATTTTATTTCATTTTTTTAATGTTCAGTTCTATCATTGTTCTCTACCATCCAGTGGTCCTTGGGTTAGTTTTCATGGGGCCCTTGGGATTCCCAGCTGACTGCACACCAGGAGGAAGGCCTTTGTTTAAAGAAGCATGAGCTCCAGACTTTGCTGTGTGATAAAGGAATGTATGTCAAGGGCATCCTCTTTGTCTCATACTGAGTTCTGTCTTACTTTAAACACATTGTAATACAACAGTTGTTTTAAAACAAGGAATGAAATGCAACCACTAATCTAAGCCACGGGTTTGTGGTACTGTGATTTGGGTAAATATATCTTGAGTGAATTTTCATGTCATATTTTTTAGTAACAAACTGTTACAACAAAGGATCCGGAATAAGCTGTCTTAATTTCCCGCTCCCGGTCTTTGCGTTAAACATCATAAATCTAAGTGAAAAATCCTGATTAAAACCATGAGTTATAGCTGAAGCATGGCTGTGATGAGGTTGAGAATGTGCAGTGTTTTCTGAGGCGGTACTGCTGACTGTGTCTGCAGATTTATTTCAGTCATCTTTGTGTGCCTACTGAGCACCAGGCCTAGGCATATTAATGTTGCACCACTATTCTCTTCTCAAATTTAATCCCGTTAACATACATGTCATAGGATATTTTGCTGCCTTATTTAGAACAGTGGTTCTCCTAACAATGCCACAAAATCATTAACATTTTGGGAATGGAGAATTAAGTGAAATTAAAAATCTATATTACCATATACATGGCTGCAAAAATTAGGCCAATTTTTGAAAATACTTTTAGGATGAATTGCCTTTTTTTGGTATATAATGAATTTCTTAGAATAAAATTATTGTTACATCCATTTTCCTTTGGATAATGATGGAGATCATATGAATTTACTCATAGGAAGGCTTCGCTCTCTGCCCTCCTTATTGTAATTGTTATGTAGAATTTTCTTTTTTTTAACTTTTATTTAGTAATTTTAGTAATTTAGTAATTTAATTTAGTAATTTTCCAAAGTACAGTTTATGGATTACAATGGCTTTTTCCCCACCATAACTTCCCTCCTACCTGCAACCCTCCCATCTTCTGCTCCCTCTCCCATTCCATTCACATCAAGATTCATTTTCAATTATCTTTATGTACAGAAGATCAATTTAGTATATATTAAGTAAAGATTTCATCAGTTTGCACCCACACAGAACATAAAGTGTAAAATACTGTTTCAGTACTAGTTATAGCATTAATTCACATTGGACAACACATTAAGGACAGAGATCCCACATGAGGAATAAGTACACAGTGACTCCTGTTGTTGACTTAACAATTTGACACTCTTGTTTATGGCATCAGAAATCTCCCTAAGCTCTAGTCATGAGTTTCCAAGGCTATGGAAGCCTCTTGAGTTCGCTGACTTTGATCTTATTTAGATAAGGTCATAGTCAGAGTGGAAGTTCTCTCCTCCCTTCAGAGAAAGGTACCTCCTTCTTTGATGGCCCGTTCTTTCAACTGGGATCTCACCCACAGAGATCTTTCATTTAGTTGCTGTTTTTGTTTTGTTTTGTTTTGTTTTGTTTTGTTTTGTTTTTGCCAGAGTGTCTTGGCTTTCCATGCCTAAAATACTCTTATGGGCACTTCAGCCAGATCCAAATGCCTTAAGGGCTGATTCTGAGGTCAGAGTGCTGTTTAGGACATCTGCCATTCTATGAGTCTGCTGTGTATCGCACTTCCCATGTTGGATCGTTCTTTCCTTTTTTTATTCTATCAGTATTCGCAGGATGAATTGCCTTTACATAAACTAAGTGAGGGGCTGGAGCTGACATAGTGGATAAAAACCACCCCCTGCACTGCTGGCATCTCATGTGTTCGAGTCCCAGCTGCTCTACTTCCAATCCAGCTCTCTGCTATGGCCCAAGCCCTTGGGCCCTATACCCATGTGGGAGACCTGGAAGAAGCTCCTGGTTTTGGAATGGCCCAGCTCCAAACATTGTGGACATTTAGGGAGTGAACTAATGGATGGAATACCTCTCTCTCTGTCTCTCTGTGTCTCTGTCTCTCTGCCTCCCTGTAACTCTGCCTTTCCAACAAATAAATAAATCTTTAAAAAGAAATAAACTAAGTGATATACACCCAATAACCAATGTGTTATAGGTGCATGTATTTCAGAAAGTTCCTTAATGTAGCAGTCATTTTTCAGATACTGAAACCCAGACAAAGGCAGGAGAGTGCATGTGTCTCCCAGCCTCCAAGGGTGGAGCAGACACATCCAGTGCTCTAGAGAAGGGGAGCATGACAGCATTACTATGAGACTCACAATTAATAGCCATATGAGTATTTGCTCCCAACACCCAGTGCTAATTCATTAATGAGGTACTTCCTACTTGGGCAACTCTGTAGAACTTCCCAGGGATAAACAGCAGCAAGAATTTGTTTAGATATTTAATGATGGCTTTTAATTTTCCTTAGGAATAGCAATTCTCAAAAGGCCAACCAACTGGGCGATAATAGATGAGATGGTTGATTTTGCAAATGATATTCAACTAGTGATGATTCCATATTCTATGCCCAACACTATTAGCTTTCCTAATTTGCTTCCTTGTGTACATAAGAGTGAAAGTTCACCATGCATCCTAGGAATTGCAGGGCCTGTGGGTGTGCTTAAAAAAGCACTTGTATGCACTGAGCCCTGTGTGATGCCTTGGTGGGGGCAGAGAACTGTCCTGGTGCCTTTGTTCTGGGGTTGGTAATGGGAGGGTGAGTCAGTACAGCAGTAGTACCCTGGGAGAGTGTTAGATGTGAAGAAGCTTGGGCTCTTTCCCTAAAGCTATTGCATCACAATCTGCAGTTTTTAACAATTTAAGAAGCACTGGTCCAGGGCTGGTGCTATGGTGTGGAAGGTTAAGCTGCCTCCTGCAGTGTAGGCATCCTGTATGGGTGCTGATTCAAGTTCCAGATGCTCCACTTGTATCCAGCTCCCTGCCAGTGCTCTTGGGAGAGCAGCAAAAGATGGTCCAAGTACTTTGTCCCCTGCACCCACATGGGAGACCTGTAAAAAGCTCCTGTCTTTTGTCTGGCCCATTCCCGGCTGTCATGGCTATTTGGAAAGTGAACCAGTGGATGGAAGATTCTGTCTCTCCTTCTCTCTGTATCTCTTTCAAATTTTTTTAAACAGCAGTGGTCCAGAAGCTTTGCTTGTTTTTATACTTTGCTTTCTATTTGCTTATTTTCCAAAGCAGTTATGATGACAAAATAGCATCCTCCCCCCAATAAAAATAGTTTTTGATGCAGAAATTATTTAGACTCTCAAGGAGAGAATGAGGGTGGGGAAAGTGGTTGTCTTTAGAACTCAATGTTGGATAAGCATGATTAAAAAAAAAAAAAAACTTAAATGTGTCCAGATTAATCAGATTACCTTGTCTCTTTACCTTCGTTCCAGAAACATAGTTGTGTATTTTTAAATGCTTGTGTACATGGCTTCCTTAATGAAAGTTTTACTGCAAAACACTTTGTTCCTAATGCATCCTTAAGTGAAGTTTTGCATTGTTAATTTTCCACTCAAGTAATTTAGAAACCATTAGTTAAAGTGGAACTCTAAGATAAAGTAGAATCCTTGTAAGTTTAGATGGTTTCCTTTGAAGATTGCTCTTCTACTTGTCAGAGAAAGATAAATTCTTAATTGCATTTCATTACATCTGGGCAACGGATGCCTGTTTGAGCTCCAGATATTTATCTGGCAAGAGTGGAGAACAGGAGATGGAGTGATACAGGAACGTCAGGCTAACATATTCCAGGGCCCACACCCTGACAGACATTCCTGTGAGTTTTGCTTCCTCACCTACTCGGAAAACATTTTTCCCTGTCTGTCTTCACTTCCTTTTTGAAGCACTCAGGCAAAGACTTCCTGTAACTCTGCTCCTCTTATTCATGTGGTTTACTATCTAGCTGGACAAGAGGATGATCGCTGCTCTGAAGGTTAGGGTTTTTGTTGTCGCCTTCTGAAATTGACAGTCCAGGTGGTGTCGGCAGTGAAGTCAGAAGTAGGTGCCCTCTGGTTATTTCTCACCTCAAAACTTTGGTTTTGCCTTGTGGCTCTTTTCAAAATCTCATCACAAAATCTTTTGTGCCTGAATGGTTTGATTTTCCTTTCAAGTTAGAGGTCTCCTGGAGAAAGACTTTGAAGTACAATCAAATCCAAATTTTGAAAGTAAAGAGATATGTTTTACTGATCTAAAGAAAGGGATTGCTTTTGCAAATTCTAATATTTGCCTACTGCCCTTTCCAAAATGTAAGATTTGCCCACACAGATGAGTCTAGGTCTGAATTTTGCAGCTATAATTCACTATCAAGTTGATCTAATACCTCCTTGCCTACAGAGCCTATGCAAGATGCTCCTACATAACATTTGGCTTCTGACTTCTTTTTTTTCCAAGCTCATAAGAAATGTCAGAAATTTGAGTTTGAAATTCTACTGCAGTCTCTGGTTCTTTATTTTAAAGATTCCTAGCTGATCGGCTATTTCTGGGTGTTACACTAGATAGTTACAACAAGTGAAATTCAGATTTTCAAAAATGCAAATAAAGAGGTTTACACTATGAGAAATATTTTTTCTGACCTTTTGAGAAGTGAAATTGAGGTTAAAGGGACATATTGAAGTAGCTCCAGGTCAGACATTCTAAACCTTCATGGAAGACAGAGTTCAGAAATCTGGTCATGTGTATTATGTTTTTGCTCCAGGAAACAGTACATACCTTTGTTGTATGCAAAAACTCTTCATGTTTTAAGAAAGTTAAATCTATTATTTGAATCTTTTGCAAATCATTACTCTTTAGGTCCCATTTTTTGGAAAATATTTTCATACCATACTCATAGGTGGTTTCCAATTCCTGATTTCATTTTCTACTCTCCCAAGAATATCTGTTTGATGTGACTATAAAGAGTTATGATTTCAAGAGAAGGGATATTTCTTCATGGGTTTTGTAAACCAAGCTTGTTATAGCTAACTTCATATTGTCTAACTATGAATATATACATATATACATGTGCATGTGTGTTATGAACATCTTTGTGTGTAACTGAAGGTATATGCATGTGTGTGCACTTATCTATATACACATTTGTTTATATACATGCTTGTGAATGTGTATGTGTGCATGTATCTATGTGCTTGTCTTTATAATATCCAATTATGTGTATGTACATATGCATATACAGTAGATGTGTACCTTCATGCATGTATGTTTATGTTCATATAGACATGTAGATTTCTGTGCATTCTCAGTATGGATGGGTGCGTTTTTGCATCTGTGCGTGTGTCAGCAAATACTGTTCTTTTCAAGCCAGAACTTTGCAGTTGTGATCTGAGCTTCAGTGATGCTGCAGGAACTTAGAGATGGGCTGTGGTGTTCAAGGGAGAGAACCAGCTTCCTACGCGTGAGCCACGTGGAGGAGGCCTTGGCAAATTCTGCCCTGGAGCCTTTGCCTGTCTTAAGGCTGAAGTTACTCAGGCAATTCTTCAACGGCAACTTCTGAGTCACGTGGGTAGAAGCTAGATAATTTTTTTAGTGATTTAAAGTGCCTCTTTCCAGGCTGTTTTTACTGTACTGATTAGCAGGTGAAGGCCAAGGTTTGACTATGAATGTGTCATCTTATTTTGCTGAGCTGGCTTTAACTCATAGGAAAGAGTGGAATTGGCAGTGGCTTTGGCTGCTTGGTCAGTTTTTCTTGCCAGAGCATGATGTTCTATTTTGCTTGCCTGGACAATCTCATTACTCAAACTTTGAGGAAACATGTTATTAAGCAGCTGTGAAATGTGCTTCTTCATTCACTGTGAGGAGAAAACTGTTAAAACCCTCTTTTTCCTACCATTTGACTCATACATGATGATAAAAGAGACTGGTCAATTTTCTACACTATTCCATCCAACTCTTAAGTTTATTTTTTTAGAAAAAAAATCAATTTTTAAAGTGTTACACATTTGAGTATACAATGAGCAATTTCCCTGTTGCTTAAGGACAATTAGTTCGACAATTGTGAACAACTTCATTTAATAACTCAATTTATTCATTACATCTTAAACATACTCTAGAGGCTGGGTGTGACTTTTCAGTTTTTTAGTATGTTTGTCATTATTAAAATTATATTTCATCATATTTGATCATAGATAATGGCTTATTTACACCATAGTAAAACATACACTTAAACTTTCAACTAAAGCCAGGTGTTTGTTTCAAATAATATAATCTGAGAAGTGGAGAACTGAGACAGTACTATCTAAAATTTCTAATCAACAATTTTAGTGTTTACTTGGATAATATTGGAAGCGTCCTGCTTCTCTATTCTGTTACCTCCATGGTTCTGTTTAAGAGAAGTATATTTTAAATGGGAAAAATATTGAAGGATTTAAAAAATTTTCAACATTTGAGGGCATAATGGGTTGGAATACATTTGTGTTATGAGTATAACCTAAAAACTTTGAAAATCAGATCTCCTTGTTTACTCAGACATTGGGTTTACCAACACTAATGACATTTGTTCTGGTAATATTCACCACATTTAAGCCAATAAGAGTCTTCATAGTGATTCTGGAAAAAAAAAGTATGGTATTAATGTCATTAAAGAAGTGGACAGAACTGTAATAACCAATCATCCATTGCAAGTGTCGTGATAGCAGTTGTTGTTCACATCACTGTTATCCTTCCCAATCTAGTCCCCCGGACATCATCTGTTCATTCTTTAATTCCTAAGCTGACTCTGTCATCAAGTTCAGCTTCATTGTTTTGGTATGCTGAATCCCCTGTTCCTAAAACCAGATTTGCATTCCATTTCACTGTGTCCATGATAGCATCCTCCCCCCGTCTGTGTTATATTTTGATTCTCTTTATATTATTATCCACCCTGTATGCTATTCTGTTGAAAATCTTCCTAATGCTCAAGTTTTCATCAGGACACTGCCATGGGAAGCAGATATAATTGGTGCCATGTAATCATCTCATTAATTGAATTTGACATACATTAATTAGTTGAGTTTATGTCACTTGTCAAGCACTATGGTGAGACTTACGGAGTATGTCAATAAATTTGACTTCATATTTGCATGAAATATGAAAGACTGAAATATGAACTATTTCTTACCATAAAGAAAGTGGATGAGAAAGATGAGATAACCATATTTAAAATAGACCATATTCAGGAGAAGAAAGAAAAAAATGGCTGTGGCATATTAAATGGAGCTGACAACTGTGAGAGTGAGTGAAAGTAACAGCATGGATGAACCTTGAAGATGAAGAATGTAATACCCACACTACTTTGCCTGCCGTTCAATTTTTTTTTAAGATTTATTTATTTGAAAGTCAGAGTTACACAGAGAGAAGGAGAGGCAGAGAGAGAGGTCTTCCATCAACTGGTTCACTCCCCCGTTGGCTGCAATGGCCAGAGCTGTGCTGATCCAAAGCCAGGAGCCAGGAGCTTCCTCCAGGTCTCCCATATGGGTGCAGGGGCCCAAGGACTTGGGCCATCCTCTACTGCTTTCCCAGGCCACAGCAGAGAGTTGGATCAGAAGTGGAGCAGCTGGGTCTCGAACCAGCACCCATATAGGATGCCAGCACTGCAGGTGGTGGCTTTACATGCTGCACCACAGCGCTGGCCCCTAATGTTTGATTTTTTTCCAATAACTTGCTCCATTTTTCTTGCACTGCCATCCTCTACTGATAATGACTTTTTGATAATAATTAGCAAGACTACCTGAGTATAAAAGAGAATATCAGTATCTTGAAAGCTACCATTTATTGAACAATTAATAAGCCATACTTTTGACATGTGTTATTTCTAGAAGAATAAACAGAAATAGAATCAAGACGATTCAGCTAGGACGTGGCAAAGACAAGCCTGCCTCAGTACAAGTCTTTGGGATTCCTGGGTTCTTCCTTTAATACTCCTGCTCTGCTGTACTTTACTCCTGTCCTGTGTCCCTAGCAAGTTATGGTAGCCCGAGTGCTGCTAAGCTTAGGTGGCTCTGTGGTCTTGGAGCTAGTAGATGGACTTGGAATCATGTGTTGCACAACTTACTATGAGTGTCTTTAAGCAAGTTGGATGAAACCAGATTTCCATATTTGTAAAATAATAGGAACAATAATACCTGACTCAGGCTCATGCTAAGAACAGAAGATTTGATACATAGAAAAACAACTTAAAAATGTAGAGTATTCATTATTTATTCTTGTTACTGTTATTACTAGTACCACCCTTAATATGACTATGATCAAAACTGTAGGGGCAAGGGAAGTTTCCCTTATGCTTTGTGAAGTTCTGCTGAAATAAACCAATAATAGGCAGATGGACAGGAGGAAAGGTATACAAATCTATTCACATATATATAAGCATGGAGTCATGCAAAATATGAAATTCAAAGAAGGGCCAGATGGTTTAGTCTTAAATACCCTGTTCATAACGGATAGAAGGTTTTAGAAGGGCAGTAACGCTACTGAATGAGCCTGAAGAGCATTTGCCTTATATTCCTAAAGCATCGCATAAATACCTAGGGAAGATGAAATATTCAACAGAGTTCCACTCCTCCTCTCTATAATTTGCGAGTGCCTCACTCAAAGCCAAGGGGGAAATCTGCCCCAGGCCATTATCTGCTCTTCAGGCTCATTCAGGCATCATGCTTTGGGATATGACTTTCTGAACTCCAATCTAACTATTGTCTACAAGTAAAGATTTTTAGCCTGTAGAAACTGTTTACTAATTTTGGAGTGGTAGCTGTTTAAGGACAACTGTGCTTTTTCCTGGCAGACTTTGATCACTAGATACGCCCCATCTTTTGTGTGCGAGTATTTGCCTCTCTTTCCAGATGCAGATGGAATTAAGGGTATTATTTGTATTCTTAAGTGGAAAATAAAAACTCATGTAGGAATAAGTGACCCAGGGTGACTACTATTTGGGCCTATTTAATGTAACTCTGGATGACTATGAAAAAGGAAAGAATATATCAAGAGCTGATATTCCAGTTAGTCAAGCTACTAGTTCTTCCATGATTAGAATTAACATAATCTCAAAATGGCTTTGCCCAATCACAATGTTGTAAGATCACAGCATGTTAGAAGGGACAACACCCTAGCATTCTTACTGTAACCTAATCATGCCACACCTGTGAGCAGCTTTCATAGGTCATGAATTTAAATTTGGTTGTGATAGCTCTTCTATGGAATTCCATAGGGTACTGCAGGGTCTTAGTACACCCATACGAGGATGGACTGGGTCCAAGGAAAGGTAAGCGTGCCATTTGCCGTTTCCCAGCCTGGGAACCCGGGAGACAATGAGAAGCAGAAGGGAGCCAAGTCAAGGAGGGACTCGTTTATTTCACGCGTAACAGAGCCTTTTAAAGCACAAAACTGCAGAGTCATTGGAGCAGGGCATAAGGACCAACCAATCACTTAAAAGATCATTTTACGGGGCGATTTCTATAGGACTAGCCATATGTCTATCTACTCGTCATCAGTTGTCGTCACTTCCCCTGATGCTGCACAGCCAATCAGCTTTGGTGGTAAACTTTGAGCTCCGCCCATCTTGCTTCCTCTGGGCGCCATCTTTGCCCCTCTCGTAGGGCCGGGTGGAGAGGAGGCGGCCGGCATCGTTGTCAGCCGCCGGGTCCCTCTCCATCTGGCTCCCAGTGGTCCTCTTGCCAGGGGGCTGTGGCGGCGCCAGCTGCTCCAGGATCCACTCCCCCTGCTTGCGCGGCGGCAGTTTGCTCCTGGCGGGCCCTGGGCGCAGCGGCATCATGGCGCAGCGGTGCACACGCTCCGGCCCACAGTCCCGCTCCTCCAGCGCCTGCAGGCTGGAGATGAAGCCTTCCAGGCGCTGCAGCCGCCCTGCGCCTCCTGGAGCCAGGCGCGCTTCATGTTGACCCCTCCTCGTCTGCCATGGCGGCGTCCGGGGCCACGTGCTGCGTGCGCGCCGCCATGCCCGGGAACCCGCCGCGTGTGCACTGCCATGCCCGGACACCTGCAGGCTGGCTCCGGGACACCTGCCGCCATGCCCGGACACCCGCCGCCATGCCTGGGACAGCTGCCGGCATCCCCAGGACACCTGCAGGCCGGCTCCGGGCGAGCTCGGGTTGGTTTGCGGGCCCAGCTCCACGCGGCTCTGCTCTGTGTGGCTTGGGTGCGGGTGCCCGGGGGCACCTGCGCGTGCAGAGTCGCCTGGCCTGGCCGCGCCCGTGCCCCGCAGTGTACCTGGAGACTACCAGATTCTGAACTAAGAAATATTCAAATAAAGGTCCTTGTAGGTAGAAAGGAGTTGGGCATGTAAATTATACACTGTGATATAGATGGGAACAGTTGTAGATTGAGATCACAGAGGGAAAATAAGACGGAATTAGTTTTTAGATTAAATGAAAGTGGTATACTTACTAACTTGGAAATGGGCTGGTGTCACTTCCTGGGGTGCACTGTGGAGTCTGATAAGAAATGATGGAAAACCGCTTAAAGTCGTTTCCTCCAGCTCTCTCGCTATTGTTTATGATAAGATGTAATGAGGACATTCCTCTTTTATTTTTATGGTGTAATTGATTAAGTACACATACTACTCAAAATTTTTCTTGTGGTGCTGTTCGTTAGGAGGGATTGGTGTGATGAAAAAATGGCTTTCTGTCCAACTGTATTCAAGAATATTGACTTCCTTGACTTTCACAGCCAATGAAAATCACACTCCCAAGGCCCGATTTACAGGGGCTTGCTTAATGACTTCCTCAAGCCTTCTAGGTAATGGGGGCAGACTCAAGAGGTCTGAACTGTGTGAAGGCTAAAAACTTTTTAGAATAACATCAGAATCTGTTTGAATCTCCAAGACTGAAAGTGACAGGGTGAAGCTAGGGCTGGGAGCCAGGGGATAGGAGCAGAAGCCTACTCAGGAGTCATTAACTGGAAATCTCTTCCCCTGCTGGGTCTGCTACATTGCAGTCAAGGGACATTACCACATTAAATGTGGCCAGAGTTCCTGATAAGGATTCTAATTAAAAAGGAACTGTTTAAGCACCTTCTCACTTTCTATGATCCCTTCAATGCTTTCCTGAGGTTTAAGAGAGGAGGAAAAAAATAACAAGAGATGGCCACATGAAGAGTAAGTTCACATTCTTTCTATACCTCTTAGATAAACAAAGTGGTTTTTTTTGTTTGTTTTTTTGTTTGTTTGTTTTTTACTAATATGCATCTCTAAAAACTGAAAGGGAAAAGAAAACCTTTAAAACACTTAAAGGAATGTTGCAAGTTTCAATCTTCAGGCTTTGAAGCTCTCTTCTGGGGCACTTTTCTAGGGAGGTCTTTAACACATCTCAGACTTATCAGCTGCCTCTCTGACAAGTGTAGCTTACTGATCCATGATTGCTTGTCGTATCTTGTTGTCATTGTTCATGTGTAAAGTGATAGCTCATCTTTCCTTCTTACAGCTCTCATCTCAGACATTTCCTTTTCATGATGAGATTCTACCTTCACAATCTTCTAGGACCCTGTAGAATTATAGAGTTAACATTGCATATCACCTCTTTCAATTCTTCTACAGAATTTTACAGTTTGGATAAGAGTTCTGGTGGTCTCTAAAGGCCCATGTGTTGTGGACTTGGTCCCCAATGTCTTGTTAATAACTAATAATTAATGTATTAAGAATGGAGACTTGATCTAATTCTGGCAGCTAGGATGTGGACCCTATGGGAGGTCTTTAGGTTCTTGGGGGTGTGTCCTCAGCAGGTGGCTCTCAACAGAGTTGGCCATATCAGCCCACATCAGTTCAGCTACTGTCTCTGTCCAGTTTGCCTTATGATCCTCCTTGCACGCGGATTCTGCCACTCTCATCAGATGATAGACTGATAGGGTCATCTGATTTTGGGCTGTGAATCTCCAAACTTGTAATCCAGAACATTCTTCTTTCCTAAGTAGCTCCTTCCAAGTATTTTAGCTAAAGTAGCAAAAAGCTAACTAACATGCAAGGGCCTCTCAAGTTTGTAGAAAGATGGAATTAAAAGATAAGCTCGCTTCAGTGCAAAGATCTTATAATCCAGGCATAGTTTTCATGATTAGCATTGTTCATGAACTTTTTGATCTCTTGAATTCATGGGTTTCAAATGTTTGCACCAAAATAGACTAATTTTTTTTTCCAAATTTTATTTTGCGTGAAAGGCTGAGCTAGAGACAGACACAGTAAGTGTGATGATGTTGCATCTACTGTTTCATTCTACAAATTTCTGTAGCAGAGGAGTCTCAGCCAGGCTAGTCAGGAGCCAGAAACTCAGTCCAGACTTCCCATGTGTGTGACAGGGACTCAACCACTTGAGCCATCACCTGCTATCTTCCAGGGTGCACATTAGTGGGAAGCTAGAAATGGAGGCAGTACTCAAACCCAGGCGTTGTGGTATGAGATGTGGGCATCCCAAGCAGTGTCTTAAATGCTAGGCCAAACACTTGTCCCTGTAGTCTTATCTTTTAATTCTATTTCCCCACAAACATTTTAAAGTTCAAAAAAACTGAATTTGAGGCTTAAAGTGATTTACCTGAACTTATTCTTAGCTTCTACATGCTTGTACCAAGCTTACAACTAAGGTTGCTTAACATCTTCTGTTAATTTCAGTTCTGTTAAGAACTTTAGGTTATCTAACAGAAATGATAGGCTCTTTATTTAAGTTCATAAAATTAAAAAAAATCCTGCTCAAGATCATAAATGTCTACCTTTCCTGAATTGATTGGACAGAAAGAGTATCCCTTTAAGGAATATGGAATATTAGCCTTTTTGCATTTTCTTTTTGATCTTTTGCTTTCCTAATTTATTGACCATAATGGTTGCTTTTTTAAAAAGTAGGAAATACAGCCATTTTATACCACTTTCTCCTTGTGATCTGGAAAAGAGGACTTGGTCTTTCAAAGATCATTCCAAGTCAATGTCAGCCTTGTTGTAGGTGACCCTTTGCAACCCCAGACTAAGGATGGCAAACTCATTATAAGAAAGGGCAGCAGGCTTGTTACAGCACCACATGCAACCTGTGCCCTCCAGTAGACTGTCCTGAGAATGTGGTGGCTGCTGTGTCGGCACAGGATTGCAGAAGTTCAGTGGAGATGCTTTGTCTAATGCCTTCCTTGTGCAGACAAGCGACCAATGGCTGTAGGAATCGGGGCTTTTTATTGATTGAAATGGGCAGAATCGTAACTCCCACTGGCTAACTTTTTTTTTTTTTTTGACAGGCAGAGTGGACAGTGAGAGAGAGAGACAGAGAGAAAGGTCTTCCTTTGGTGTTGGTTTACCCTCCAATGGCTGTCGCGGCCGGCACGCTGCGGCCGGCGCACCGCACTGATCCGGTGGCAGGAGCCAGGAGCCAGGTGCTTTTCCTGGTCTCCCATGGGGTGCAGGGCCCAAGCACCTGGGCCATCCTCCACTGCACTCCCTGGCCACAGCAGAGAGCTGGCCTGGAAGAGGGGCAACCGGGACAGAATCCGGCGCCCCGACCGGGACTAGAACCCGGTGTGCCGGCGCCGCTAGGCGGAGGATTAGCCTAGTGAGCCGCGGCGCCGGCCTGGCTAACATTTTTTAAGAAGGAGTTTAAGAAATGAACTGGCTCACGGTGTACAGGTGATGGATTATTAAATTCAGGTGTTCCAGATGAAGTCTCTGGTGTCCCTTCTTTCTCTCCTCCCTCCTTCCACTTGCCTTTCTTCCACTTCCTCCCTTTCTTAAATTTTCCTCTCTCAATATTACTCACAATGTTAGGATAAGTTTTACTTCCTGTTGGTCTCATTTAAATTTTGAAATAAGTTGATTCATATTGTTCCAACATGGCCACGTGCCCTTAGAAACATGGGCTTGTGTATTTTGGCACACTTGGGTCTCCTGGCACTCAAGGTAGAAGGGAGAGCTGGACAGGTGGTCCCACCTAAAACCGCAGGACTTACTGGAGAGGGGAAAAAAGTATTTTTACCACAAAGAAGATTATGCTGTAGCTCTTAGCTAGGGGATAGATGTTCATAAGACACTAATAATGATGGTAATATCAGTATCAAATAAGTATTGAAATGTTACAAACATTTTCCTGAAAAATTTCATGGAAAAATGGAAAAGTGTATTTTAAAAAACCTGTATAGATTTCAGATTTTTGGGGGGAAGATTTTATTTATTTGAGAAATAGAATTACAGAGGGAGAGACAGAGAGAGGTCTTCGATCTGCTGGTTCACTCCCCAAATGGCTGCAATGGCTAGAGCTGGGCCAAAACAAAGCCAGGAGCCAGGAGCTGCTTCCAGGTCTCCCATGTGGGTGCAGGGGCTCAGGACTTGGGCCATCTTCCACTGCTTTCCCAGGTAACAGCAGAGAGCTATATCGGAAGAGGAGCAGCTAGGACTATCACCGGTGACCATGTGGGATGCTGGCACTGCAGGTGGTGACTTAACCCGCTACGCTACTTTGCTAGTCCCCTTGTGTATGCGTGTGTGTGTGTTTGTAAGATTTTATTTATTTGAGAGATAGTTATAGACAGGGAGAAACAAAGGCAGATTTCAGATATTTTTGTACCAAAACACACTTATCATTCTATTATCCCACAAATTTTATGAAGTCCTGTCATGTGCCACATGATTTTATGTGTTTAATATCTAATGATAGGGGCCAGTGTTGCAGCATAGCAAGAAAAGCTGTCACCAGCAACACCGGCATCCCATGTGGTTGCTGGTTCATTTCCTAGCTGTTCCATTTCTGATCCAGCTCCCTAACAGCCTGGGAAAAGCCTCGGAAGGTAGCTCCAGCATCTGGGCCCCTGCCAGCCCTGTGAGAGACTGGATGAATCTCCCGGCTTCAGCCTGGCCCAGAGATGGCTGTTGCAACCTTTTGAGTAGTGAAGCAGCAAATGGAGGAACCCTGTTTCTCCTTCTCTTTGTAACTCTTTCAAAAAATGACTCATTTAATTACTGGAACATCAGTACGAGGTAGGTATGAATGCTATATGCATAGAAGGTGAAGAGCTGTTAGTTGTCTAGACTCATGATTTGGAGGACAAGGTGATTTAAAAGTCCGCAAATTCTTCACTCAGTAGTGAGTGAATCGGCATTTATTCAGCACCAGTGATGAGCTCTGTGCTTTCCAGGCATTGGGCACCAACTAGTCACTGTTGGAAGCCACAAGGTGGTTCCGTGACAGGAGACAGATACAGCCTGTATCTCACTATACACCCTGCATCCCCATAGCAGCTCTTTAATTTGTATGGGTAACAAGTATTTGTAGAGGAAGGATTGTGACAAGGAGATAACTTTTGGTAGTTTATCTATAGAAGAGGTCTCAGTGGACTGTGTTAAAAATATTTGTCACAAAGAGAGTACGTCTAAACTGCAAGTGACTGTTCAGTAGAGGAGTCCCAGTTGTCCCAAACATTACATTCGCTTTCTTCCCATTGAATCAATCTTGCTAACACTGGTGTTAGAAGAAAGAGGTATGGGTGGGAAGTTCTTAAAGAATGCCTGACATAACAAATAACACTGCAAATGTTAATGGAAAAAAGGTGGAACTCATCACAGGAGTCTTCGAGTTCATGGAATAATGTGTATCATGCAAAAAGCTATGTATGGGTTTAAATTTTTTTGCATCAAAATGAATTTATCTAAATTCCAGTCTCTGCAAACTTTTTGAAGTTCCCTTGCACTTTCGCTTTTCCTGATTTTTTTATATTTTAAAATATTATATTTTATTATTTTAAACTTTTATTTAATACATATAAATTTCCAAAGTACAGCTTTTGGGTTACAGTTGCTTCCCGCCCCCCACCCCAGCAACTTCCCTCCCACCCGCAACCCTCCCATCTCCCGCTCCTTCTCCCATTCCATTCACATCAAGATTCATTTTCAATTATCTTTATATACAGAAGATCAATTTAGTATATATTAAGTAAAGATTTCAACAGTTTGCACCCACACAGAAACACAAAGTGTAAAGTACTGTTTGAGTACTAGCTATAGCATTAATTTACATTGGACAACACATTAAGGACAGAGATCCTACATGGGGAGTAAGTGCACAGTGACTCCTGTTGTTGACTTAACAATTGACACTCTTGTTTATGGAGTCAGTAATCACCCTAGGCTCTAGTCATGAGTTGCCAAGGCTATGGAAGCCTTTTGAGTTCACCAACTCTGATCTTATTTAGACAAGGTCATAATCAAAGTGGAAGTTCTTGTCGGCTTCCCGATCGTTAGCAACTGGCAAGGAAGCCAACGACGGGTTCAACAAAGGAGACTGAGAAGACTCAGGTACATACCTTAAAGCTCTTTATTACAACATCCTAGAGGTAGAGACTACTCGGCCAAACTTCTGCGGGCACAAGGCGCTATGGACCGGGGAGAGAGGCTGAGCAACCTCTGCTTACAGAGTCTGAGGATCCACTTATATACAGTTGCTAAAGGTCAGCCCCGCCCAACTGCCGCCCTCCCAGGTTCTCATAGCTATGGTGATGCGGTTTTTAGGTTTGGCGATTTCCTCTTGCAGGACTGCTTAGAGTGCAGCTTCTTCGTCTTGGTATCTCCCTGACAGTTCACCCTTTCCTTTTATTTTAGAGCTGTTTATATTGTTGTAGAGCCTGCTGAGCTGCTGGGCCAGAGGGGCAGATGCCTTTGACCAAGGCTCGCATGTTCTTCCAGAATGTCCCTTTGTGTCCTCGTAGTTTTCGCTGTCGCTTTCTTTCTCTATTGCTGGGACTGTTGCTCCTGGAAGACAGGGTAGCTCTTCGCCAAATTCCTTCCAGTCAAGAAAAGGCACTGGAGAACAGGTAGACATATTATAATTGCCAGGATGATAATAGCTGATCTTATCCAAGACCATGTGGGCAACCAGTTACTAAGCGTACTGCTCATGGATGTGATTATATTTTCCACTGTTTGTACTCTATCTAGATTAAGCTTAGCTCTGGCTATGGTGGTGGTTAAATTTATCGCATTTTGGGTGATATTATATTCTAAGGAAGAGGTTTTACTAACCCAGTCTTGCCAAGTCAGGGAGGAGTTTGCAAACATCTCTGCCAGTTGTGTGCAATTAGGGATTGAGAGATTCTTCCATGGAATATGGGTGATGCACAGCCGTGGATACACTGTTTCACATTTTAATTCACTTTCCTATTTTAACACTGTGATTAGTTGTTCCATCTGACTTATCCATACTTCCAGAATTTGGAACCCTCAAGAATGTGCCTTTAGCAACTCTGGAGCACTAGCTGAGCCTGCTCATTCTGCGTTGCCTGCAGAACAGACTCCAAGGCTTCCCCCTGTAATTAGGCAGTGCCAAGAGCCAGCGCTCCTGTCACAGCTCCCGTGACCGTGGCTGCTGTGACTACCATTGCTATTATGGCTGCTGTTATTCCAAAGTCTCATTTTGGTCTCAGTGGAACCAGGTCAGTCGTGTTGACTGGCACATAAGTGAACCCTGGAGTGTGCACCACCATGTACTCCGGGAAGAATGCTCTTATCCTCTAATCCCATGTCATTACTGGCCTTTTGGGTATAGATATGAAACTCATGCCCCCGTCGTAAGGCCCTGCTGAATCTACTGCCTGTATGCTAATTTTTTCTCGTACTAGGATATTTAGAGGTTCCTTTAATGTCTTTATTGTACCGTCACAGGTCATAGCAATATTATCTGAGTTGCTTCTGCATGTGAAATTTGAACATCCTATTTTTTCTGTCTTACATGAACTTTCTATTCTATTTTCTGTAAACATAATTTGGTGAGCTCCATTATCTGTGCAGTCCATTGGATGGTTTTAGTCCTATGGTACCGTATGTTGGAAAGAGTCCCTGGAAGTTCACATCCTATATTTGGTACCTTCGACTCACGGGTCCATGGTACTTCCCTTATGCCAGGAATCTTATAGGCTGGAGGAACTTCAACTAAACCCAGCATTTGAGACTGCACTACTAGTAGTATCACTAACATTATTGAGGATATGAATCTCACTTTTATAAGAGGCGGTGATTTTTCCTTACCTGTGTATACCTTACTGGCTCCCATTCAGTTAGTTTCTCTTTTATTTCCTGCAACTGTTCCTGCAGTTCTCCTGCCTTTTGTTTTTGTTGTTCTTTTTGGAGTCCTTTGAACGGGTTCTTCATGGAGGGCTCCCATGTTCCTTCCTGTATCATTTTTACTATGAGTTCTTGATACAATTCTCCAAGTAGCCCACAGCTATAACATTTTAAAGGAGGTCTATTGGCTTCCCTCCCACGGCATTCTCTTACCATATGACCTCTTTTTCCACACTTATGGCAATCTCCTTTAAGTGTATTAGAGCTTCCCTTTTCATTTCCCACCTTAAATGCTTCTGCCAGTATTGCTATCTTAAAGGCTGTGGACCCAAACTCTCGACAAGCATACATTTTTATCCTCTAAGGAGTTTTCTGGTCTTAAATTTCTAAGCAGTTTTTAAGCAGTTTCTTGCATTCATCATTGGCATTTTGAATGCTCATGGTGCTCTTTAAGTACTCCCTAAATTCTTCTCTAGGTACCTCTAAGTCAATTTGAGAATATAGCCTGTCAATAAAATCAGAATAAGGTTCTTTTGGTCCTTGCCTTATGCTAACTGCTCTTGGAGCCCCACTAACTACCCTCAGGGTTTCTTGCATTGCCTCCATTATCCACTGACTGTATAGGGCTCGGGCATTATTAAATGCAGGGTCAGCCGCTTCCTGTGGCGTCATGCCTTTTCCCCTTATTTGGTCAGATGTTAATGGTGCTGGTCCTGCTGCGCCGGCTGGCAGGGGTGGGTGGTGTTCATCCCAATTTTCTGCTTTTTCTTATTTTTTCTAAAATTAACTGTTTCTCTGATGCTGCCCCTGGTATTACATTTAGAAGCACGTTTATATCTACTGATGTAAGATTTACTGAGACTACCCCAAAATAAGTAATGGTAGGGGTTCCTGTTAACCCATGTTCCTGTACCTGTTACTGAAGCTGAAATTGCTCTAGGACCCAATGGTTCATATTCTGTGTTTCCAGCTCACACTACTACAGGGTAGGCTGCTTGCTCTTTCATTCATTCTTCAGTCATAGTGGGCAAAGGCTCATGCCACGAAGGTCTGTCTCGAAAGTCTGCAATCATGTTATATAGACTACAGGCTTCCTCAGTATTCCTAGGGCATAGCTCCTTGCCACAGCAGACAAGCACCTTAAGGGTCTCGGCTGCGCACTTATAATCCTTTCCAAGATTACTTTCTCCCTTTAGAAGGGAGTCCTTTAACATCTTCTCTGTCTTCTACTGTCCTAAGACTGGAGAGGTCACATTCTGTACAAGCTGCTGCCAGCTTACAAGCCAATGTTACATTACCTGGTGTGTAGCATTTTACCCTTTTTCCTTTCTGCGTTTGTCCTGGAAAGACTTTTACCTTTCCCATACACTCTAGTGCCCTCTTATATTCTTTAGACTGGGACGTCCCACCCATCATGGTCTTTTCCAACCACCGCTACTCACCCTTCTGTCATCTTCTCCTTACACTGCCTCAATCATGACCCTGTTTGGGCGCCAACTGTCAGCTTCCCTATTGTTAGCAACTGGCAAGGAAGCCAATGATGGGTTCAACAAAGGAGACCGAGAAGATTCAGGTACATACCTTAAAGCTCTTTATTATGACATCTAGAGGGAGAGACTACTCAGCCAAACTCCTGCGGGCACAAGGTGCTATGGACCGGGGAGAGAGGCTGAGCAACCTCTGCTTACAGAGTCTGAGGGTCCACTTATATACAGTTGCTAAAGGTCAGCCCTGCCCAACTGCCGCCCTCCCAGGGTCTCGTAGCTATGGTGATGCGGTTTTTAGGTTTAGTGATGTCCTCTTGCAGGGCCACTTAGAGTGCAGCTTCTTCATCTTCATAATTCCCTGACAGTTCTCTCCTCCCTTCAGAGAAAGGTACCTCCTCCTTTGGCCCATTCGTTCCACTGGGATATCACTAGCAGAGATCTTTCATTTAGGTAAATTTTTTTTTTTTTCCAGAGTGTCTTGGCTTCCCATGCCTAAAATACTCTCATGGGCTCTTCAGCCAAATCCAAATGCCTTAAGGGCTGATTCTGAGGCCAGAGTGCTGTTTAGGACATCTGCCATTCTATGAGTCTGCTGTGTATCCTGCTTCTCATGTTGGATCGTTCTCTCCTTTCTAATTCTTTCAGATAGTATTAGCAGACACTAGTCTTGTTTATGTGATCCCTTTGACTCTTAATCCTTTCATTATGATCTACTGTGAACTGAAACTGATCACTTTGATTAGTGAGATGGTATTGGTACATGCCACCTTGATGGGATTGAATTGGAATCCCTTGGCACGTTTCTAACTCTACTGTTTGGGGCAAGTCCTATTGAGCATGTGCCGAACTGTACATCTCCTCCCTCTCTTATTCCCACTCTTATATTTAATAGGTATCACTTTTCAGTTAAATTTAAACACCTAAGAATAATTGTGTGTTAATTAAAGAGTTCAACCAATAGTATTAAGTAGAACAAAAAAACACTAAAAGGGATAAAGTATTAAGTTGTTCATCGACAATCAGGACAAGGGCTGATCAAGTCACTGTTTAAATAACATTTGTTCACAAGCTGTAAGTTACGTTTCTTTGTTTAAATTGTCAAAGATAAATGGAGGAAATTTTAAAACATATTAAACTAGAGCATTTCCAGCATCAAATTTGAGATGTAACTCTTTAACTTCATTTAAACCCTTAATATTAGCTTCTGAAATAAGCATTTGGATCCTTTAGTTCATTAACAAAATCCATAACCCTTTAAGTTTCCATTTTTGCCTGCACTGGCCACTCACCCTTTTCAGCTATTCCAAAAAGTTAATGTGTATTAACAGCCAATTTCACCAGAGGATAATTAGTGGATAGCAGAAAAATGTGTGCTTTGATTCAAATCGGGAACCCTACAGTGTGCTACTTAAAAGATACCTAGAGATCAACAAAGTATAGGAAACCAAGAACAACTTGGTGAACATGTGAAAATGCAAATGCAAGTTAAAAGATCTTCTAGAGGATAGGAAAATATAGTCTTAATGCCATGTATGAATAATTCTGCACATGTTACAGAAGCTACACAGATATGATTTTCTTGCTGAGGAGAGAGCTATTAAATATGACTCAGGGACTCAGAGAGATTACTTCAAATTTCTGAACAAGACTGACTTTGAAGGCCATCAAAGCTAATGCACACAGCAATTATATTGGGGAGTTTACAAATCATTTGGGAGTTATGTTTTAGCCAGAAACCAGAACATGTAAATTAATGGACTCTGGGTTTGCTAGGTTATAGTTATGGCTTCCCTAACCTGTCATTTTTCATAAATGATTATACTGTGTGTGTTTTCCATTTTATTCTTCCTGATGTATGACTGGAGTTGCAGAATAACCTGAAATAATAGCAGGAAGGTAACAGTCAGTATTCATTTGGCTCCATCTGCCACATTAATTCTGATCAGATATGAACCCTCTGAATAGACAGCAGGTGTCAGATAGCAGCGAATGTCTTGTGTGTTTGTTTTGCTTTTCTCTTCCCCATCATATTTCCAAGGCTATGAGCCTAAAGATAATGCACAATGGAATTATGGAAACGTGTTTCTGTAAGAAAAATATAGAACTTATTTTCCAGAGATTCAGACTCACTCACATCTCGGACCTAAAGAAGTCACTTTTGCATTCTGGAACACTGCAAGTGAGGACAAGCAAGAGTGAAAATTCTAAAGTTTTTCTTTGTTTTTTCTCTCCACACACGAGAAAGAAAAATATGCTTTTTCTTCTTCATTTGAACTTTAATTCCATTGTGTATCAAGGATATAACAAAAAAGGACATCCAAGTCTAAATCATTAAATATTCTGCTAGAATAGCAGTGAATATATACATATATATGGATACTCTTCTCCGAAGGTTGGTGTTGGTTTTTGAAGTTGAGTCTAAGTACGTATCTAGGACAGGAACATTGCCACAATTTTTTTTCGATTTCCCAAGCACCTAGAATGGGGCCTAACTCTTTAAACAATACAAAGTAAACTTCGCTTACACCGTTTACTCTGTGCCTCACATAGTTTACTTTTTAAAGGAACTTACTTACTTGAAAGGCATAGAGATGGAGCTTCAACCCACTGCTTCACTCCCCCAGTGATTGCAACAACCCAGGGCTGGACCAGGCTGAAGACTCGCACAAGCGTAGCTGGGATTCCAGGCCTTGAGCTGTCTTTGGTGGTTAGGCACATCACCAGAAAGCTGGGTCAGAAGCAGAGTGGTTGTGAGTCGAAACAGCACTCGGATATGGGATACTGGGCTTTGAAACCCAGCTTAACCTGAGCCATAACCCAAGCATTTGGGTTGTTGAATGCATTTGGCCGGCACCGTGGCTCACTAGGCTAATCCTCCGCCTTGCGGCACCGACACACCGGGTTCTAGTCCCGGTTGGGGCACTGGTTTGGTCCCAGTTGCTCCTCTTCCAGACCAGCTCTCTGCTGTGGCCCGGGGGTGCAGTGGAGGATGGCTCAAGTGCTTGGGCCCTGCACCCCATGGGAGACCAGGAGGAAGTACCTGGCTCCTGGCTTCGGATCAGCGCAGCGCTGGCCGCTGTAGCAGCCATTTGGGGGGTGAACCAATGGAAGGAAGACCTTTCTCTTTCTCTAACTCTGCCTGTCAGGAAAAAAAAGCATTTAAATATATATGTGATTTCATTCCTCCAGAACAACAGTTGCTACATTGTATCAGATACCATCCCCCCAGCCTGAGTTTGTTGGCAGCAGCAGTGCACAGCTGCCCATCTCAATCCCTGGCACCTGGGAATTCTTCTCTAGCTCTCTGGTTTTTCCAGCAGTGAGTTTGCTAGGTCAATGCAGGTGGAATTGAAGAGTAGTTCATATTGCTTGGGGCAACCTTCAACCAATGGAAAAAATAGGAAATCGTGGATAAATGGCACAGGCTGCTCAGTCCCCGGGGAGCAGGGGGGATTCTTAGGTATTTTGTTCATGGCTTCAAAGACTTCTAAAAAGGTTAGCTCCAGATGCCTCTGACTGGAACTGGTGCATTGTCTCCCACTTTCTTGATGTTTTCCTTTCTCAGATTTGCTGTCTTCTCTTCACTATCATTGTTGTTTAGTAGTGACTTCCAAATCATCCTCATGCACTCAATACTTTTTAAAAAAATATTTATTTATCTGAAAGGCAGAGTTAGGCAGAGAGAGAGGGGAGTAAGGAGGGAGATAGGGGGAAGGGGGAGACAGAGCAAGCTTTCATTTGCTGGTTCACTCCCCAAATGGCCACAACAGCTGAGCTGGTCCGAAGCCAGGAGCTGCTTCTGGGTCTCCCACATGACTGTAGGGGCCCAAGGACTTGGGCCATCTTCCACTAATTTCCCAGGCAACAGCAGGGAGCTGGATCGAGAGTGGGATGCTGGCAGCTTTGCCCACTGACCACAGTGTCAGCCCTTCGAAACCTTTTGAATCTCAGAGTTTGCTTTTGGAGGTATCCAAAGTTAGGCACATTCACTTATATGATTTCTGTGGCATGAATGAACAAATGAATGGATGAATCTCAGATACCAGGCCAGCCAGAAACCGTTCAATTTTCATAGATTCTTCCATTAAGTTAATGTAATCGGGCAGTAATACAGCTGCAGCTGTTAATGAAGCAATAGGGAGTTATGCTTAAGTAGAGACACAGGAAAGAATAAATTAACTGAATGCAAAGAAGTTATCAGAAGGGGCTGGGTTAGTTTAGCATAATATGATTACTTCTGAACTGCTGAACACTGGTTAGATATACCTTCCAGCCATGCTTTTCTGTGTTCATATTAGCAAGAATTGAAGCAGTTGTTCAAGACAAAGCAAGACTTTGTGTGAAATATCAGATAACTGAGAGAAAAGACAGCAAATGAGAACTCCTGAATTTCTTTAACTGTATTTAAAACTGACAAAATGCATATATGGATAAATAACACTTATTTAACATTTATTTTTTTGTTTTGGCCAGGCGAGTTTATCATATTTGTTGTTAGAATGACTATAACCTCATTTATTTACTCATCTCTGGGAATAAATTAATGATACAAGTAATCGCTTTATTAATATACAAAAACAATCACAGCCATCAGAAATAAAATAGGCTGTCAGTTGTCATGTTTTGAGAATCTCTTAGGTACCAAGTATTATTGCAGTTTACATATATTGTCTGGTTTACTCACAATGGTAATACAGTGAGGAAAGATGATTTATCCTAATCTCTAACTTAGGAAACTAATGCTCAGAAAGAGGTGGCATAATGTCCCCAAATGCACACTGGAAGTAGAATTCAACTCTTCCTGAAGCTATGTGATAAGGCTTCCAGTGCTGTGAGGACAATGCAGAAAGCCGGAGGCTTCACTGGAAATCAGCCAGCAGCAGCTCGCATAACAACAGGTGAAGAGTCAGAGCCTGGTCCTGGGGCTGGCACTTGGCTGTGGATTCAGAAGTAAGCAGCAGGATATCACTAACATGAAGGAGCTCCTGAAGCCCTCTCATTTCTCTCACAACAAACCCCAGACTTCTTTAGTTGGTTGAGCCCCAATGATCTCTGCCTTGTAGGTTCTTCTGGATGCCCCCATGCCATCCTCATGCCAACCAAAATGATTTTCCAATTCCCTTTGTGGTGCAATGTACCTTTTACCCTTGGTCTTTGACCATGCTGCTCTGTCTGGTTGAAAACTTCTTGTTCTGTTTTTCTTTGCCTGATTTTGTTCAAGTCTCCAAACAGATTTCCTTTTCTCTAGCTAAGAACTCTACTTCAAATCCCTTACTCTCCCTGCACTTCTGCTGGATTTCAGTTGTTAATCTGTGTGTTTCCATAAAAATAAAATTAGTTTTTCCTACTCTGATAGGATTCTACATTATACAACTGAGAGCAGGTGTGTGGGCATGTTGGGGGGAGGGTGGAAAGGGCTTCCGGACACACCAACCAATTCTTTGATGAACATTGACTGGGTGTGCCATGTTTGTAATTTAATTCTAGTACTATGTGCTGAACCACACACGAATGCTCAGTCCCACAAGATTTCTGCTCCTCTTCCCATTTTTGATGCTACGTGGAAGTTACATACTGTGACCTGCACTGGGACTTCTGGACAAATGCAGGTTGGTGGGAGGTTAGGGTGGTAGTGAGACAGGAGAGAAGCCAGACTTTCAAAATCCAGCCCCAGCAACCTGATATGTAAGTATCTCCTGCTGCAAATAGCCATGAGTAAAGAGCATTCACAGGTTAACCACAAAGGACCCCTCTACTGCCTGCACACGTGGCCAGAGTCACTCGAGGATGACTGACAGATGACCATCTGGGGTGGCGGTGGTGAGCTTGCCTGGTGCAAGAGAAACAACGGTACCTGCACAGGTTGATATTGAAGTGCTGGGGGTGTCTGCCATCCCTTCCTACGCGATCAAAACCCCTGCCCCAGCGTCCCCCATGGAGCAAGTTGGTGGAAACTTCCTAACATGTTATCTCCTTGTGCTGGAGCAAAAGCCCTCCCACCCTTCCCAAAACAAAATTCATTGGCCTGTTGTCAATTTCTACTGCAAGACAGTCAGAAAACCTCAGGTCAGTCTCAGTAGTGTGTGTCATTAACTCATACTGGATTGCACTTGAATGATGAAGGTGGGGGTGTTATGCATTTGTCATGAGGTAAGATTGGTCTGATCCAGCTGCATATACTGATAAACTGGGTATGAGTAGAAGGAAAGGGGAAGACTCAAGGATGATCCTCATGTCCTTTTACCAAGACTTCTGATCTTGGGTAACTGGGCCCTGGTGGAGCCATTTACCAAGATTCATCCATTCATGGGAGGCAGTATATTGAAGCTCTGCAGTGAACCAGCCCTTGTTCTGGGACCCAGATGTAAAACTGGGAGGTAAACATACAAAGCATACAGTATCCTCCTTCAGTTTTTTTCTCTCCTGGTGGAGAGAGAGGCAGTTTCCACATATAAAATATATATCATATTGATGGGGGTAGGAGCAGAGAAACCAAAGCAGAAAAAGAGAAGGGAGAGGGGCTGGGATTGTGGCGTCATGGGTAAAGCTGCTGCCTGTGGCACCAGCATCCTGTATATCTGCTGATTTTAATCCCAGGTGCTCCACTGCTAATCCAGCTCCCTGCTAATGTGCCTGGGAATGTGCTTGGGCCCTGTACTCATGTGAGAAAACCGGAAGAAACTGCTAGCTCTGTCTCTCCTTTTCTCCATTACTCTGCCTTTCAAATAAATAAATAAATCTTATAAACCAAGAGAATAGGGGAAATGGAGGTGTTTGCAAGTTAAAGAAGTTTTAAGTGGAGACTTCATTGTTAAGATGACATTTAAGCAAAGACTGGTAGGGCTGAGAGTGAGATAGGGAAGAAAGAACTTAGAGCAGTGGTGAAATTGTTCTTCAGGCACAGAATAGGCCTCTAGGGTTAGAGTCTTAGGACATAGAATCTCCTATGAGAAAGTGGCTTTTTAGAAAATTCATCTTCAGACTGCAAATAGGAGACATGGAAATGTTTTTGAATTTTTAATCTATAGAAAACGCATCAGCATTTTCTGATGAGGAATGAGAGTTTTAGTCAGGATTTGAACCAGTGGCTCTGGGGACTTGTAGTATCATTAAGTCAGATGTAAGTCTCCTTAAGCCAGATGCTTAATCCATTAAGTCCAGTCTTTAGTTTGCTAAGCTACCTTTCTGTGCTTGTCTAGGAAAACAATGTACTCTTGTTCCCGAAGATTTTCTTAAAGTGAAAGCCACATGGAAGTCAGATGCCTTTGCATCCTGTTATAAAAACAGCATGAATTCTATGTTTTTTTATTTTTTACTTGTGACAAAAGGCATGATAACAGCAGGTATTGTGTGGAGTTTGACATTGCTGTCATGTTTGTATCATAATGGAGAGCTGTAATGTTCATTGGCTATGGATTGGAGGGAAAGGTGAGAATCAAGGGTACTCCTAGCTTTTACTCCAGGGCTGTTATTTTTGAATGTAAACAGATTTTTGTAACGATGTTATGTCTGATTGATCATGTAGGAAAGCATCACAAACTCACTTTCAGAGGAACCTGCATATGTAAATGAGCAGTCAGGCTACAAGCAAATACATGCTAGATACACTGTGACATCACCTTGTAAGCACAGTGTGTACTTAATGAGTGGTCTCATCCCAGGACAGTGTTGGCTGATCAGTGCTGGGCTAAGGACCATGGGTTCTGGTTCTGATTCCTAAAACACTTAATTCCTCTTGAAGCCTTAATTCCTTCATCCTGTGAAATGGGGATGGTGATTCCTTTCTGATAGTGTCATTGTGTAGACTTACTGAGGTGGTACTTATAAAGTGCTTAGGAAAGGCCCTGGCCAAAAATAGACCCTTCATAAATGGTGGCTTATCTTATTTTCATTAACATTCTTATTGGCCATTATATTTTATATGTATTCTTTTTATTGAGTTGCAAGGAGGGAGAGCAAGAGTTCCCTCTCTCTCTCCTGCTGGCTTATTCCCTGAATGATTGCCATGGCTGGGGCTGGACTGGACTAGGAGCTGGGAGCTCCATCCACATTTCCCATGTGGGTGGCAGGAACCCGACTGCTTGAGTCATCACCTTTGCCTCCTAGGGTCTGCATTAGCAGGATGCTGGGATGGGAAGGCGAGTGGGGTGTTGGACCAAGGAACTCCAGTGTGGGCTGCAGGCATCCTAATGAGCGTCTTGCACATCAGGCCCAATCCTGCATCTCTGTTTTAAAATTTTCTATATATTATGTTTGACATCTTATAAAAATTTATGGTAAGGGTCAGACTGCCCGTGCAAAGGCTAGCCGGTTCTTAGAGACAGCAAGTCTTCGATCAGGAGCATGTCTGATGTGTGACCCGAATAACGCAGAGCCAGAACGCCTCTTTCTGGCCACTACACTAGGCCCAGAAGGCAATACTCCTCTTCCTTGGTGATCCCAGGACCAGGTATCTGACGTGAATGGCCCACCCTGATAGCTTAGAGATCACTGACATTGTCAAACTGTTTACCTGGCTCAGTCTTGCTTTTGCCACAGACACCAGAGCAGGGGCTCTGGGCTAAAGTTTTTCTCTCCTACCTCCCATGTGTCATACCCATGTGGTGCTGCAGGGTATGAAACACACCCTCTTTCCTGAACCTGCGAATACAATAAGGTTTGTTTTTCTGACCATCTCCTGTGCTTGCCTTTGTGCCTGTACCTTAACAACTGTCAGATTAAAAATAATGTAAACTAATCATCGCCTATATCAAAAATTCTCACTTCAATGAAATTGTACGCTCTCTAGAGCACACCCTTATTGGGTCTCTGATTCTATTCTACATTTCTGGAAATGATTGATAATTGCTAGAAATGCAAAATAGTTCTGTCTGTACTTATGAATGTAAATTCTCCCCTCTCGTAAGGCTCATTTGCATATTCATTTAAATAACTTGTTCCATATAGGTATCTCTTTGACTTCTCTGCTAGACTTGGCTATACCATTTACTTGATCCTGTAATTTAATCACTGGATGTTATTTTAAAAACTTCACATAGCTTGATTTTCTGAGATGCATGATCTTACCCACTTTGGAAAATTTCCTTCCAAAGTACGACACCAAAGGACCGTGAATGAGGATACTTGAAAGACCTACTTGAGATGTAGATACACACACTTAGATATGGAGAGTGAAATTCCAGTAGCAGATAGATGCAGGTAGATGTAGAGTTAGAGATAATGTGGAGGTGAAGCCCCAGAAACAGAGTGGTGTAGGTAGACAGATGTGGAGAGTGAAAGCAACATTCCAGTAATAGAAATCAGGCAGCAGGTGTTGTATAATCGAGTTCTAAAGTGAACAGGAATAAATGCGCATGTAAGGAACCAGTCTGTCCCAATGTTGATGGAGTCTACTCAAAACTAAGGTCATTGAGCAGGCTAGGGTTACTGGAATTTGCTTTTATTTTGGGAAAATAAATGAATACAGCCTCAAATAAAAGCACACAAATGGTGTTTACTCAGAGGTTGCAAGAGCAAGGAGTCACCCACCATTACTTGTGTTTTGCAGAGACTCAAAGGCAGGCAGAGGAATGGGAAAAGTTTACAATGGAATAAAGGAAATTTATGGTTGGCATATGTTGGCAAAGGGAACCTGAAGGCAGGCTAACTAGCAGCCAGACGGCTTGTGTGATTGGCTATTTGACTTATTCTGGTCGGAAGCAGAGGTGAATATTGGGGAATTTGATAATTGTTAATCAAGTCCTGGCCATTTTGGGTAAATAGCTACAAATGTTACCACATTATGTCTTAGCAGGTTGGTACTGATGGGAGTCTGACTTGCTGGCGTGAGCAGGTTGGTTTTCTGGGTTGTTTACAGGGTGGATTGTTTTCAGGGTATAAGTGAGAGTTCTGTTTTTATATAGTGTTTGACCATTGACCATCTGTGTGAAAGAACTTCAAAAAGTTCATGGAAAATGAATGTGAAAGTGTTTTGGTGAAAACACTTTTGAAATTCTTGGATAGTTTTTCATAAAACGTGTCTTTCATGAATGTTTTGAAGACCTGTATGTATGAATGATAATTTTTTGCACTTCAATAAACTTATAATTCCATTTCCACAAACTTTTTGAAGCATTCTTATATCTTCAGTTTCTTTAGAATATTAAGTCACTGACACTAAGGAAAATTTAATTATTGATGGTATATTTTTCTTGGTATAAAGCTGTAACATTAGTAGCACTTAACATGTTGGCAGCAGGTGCTTGTATCCCCAGCAGGGGTCATATCTTATTAGTCATGTCATTATTTGCTTCATAAAGCCCCAAATGTATCAGGGACACAGTACTTATTAATTGAATAAATTAATAAAATATTCATATTAAATTCTCTGATAGAAGCAAAATGTTTTAAAAATCAGGACTCAATAAGCAGTGATAAAAACACAACTTAAAGTGGCTTAAGTTAAGAGAATGAATTCGTGAGCACACATAGCTTTCAAAGTAAACTCCCAGGCTCAGTTCTGTTCCATGGCTCACATGGTTTCTCCTCAGCCTAGTCTCCTCTCCTCCTCTGGTGCTCACCGCTGCTTTTCTTTACTCTGTGGTAAACTGAATATCAAGTAGGTTTGTCCCTCACAGAAGCAAGATGGTTGCCCTGTCCCCCAAAACTTGTACTCTTAACTGCTGCTCCATATTGTTTCCATACTTGGATCTGAAGATGTTTCTGTGGATAGAAGGAAACAGGTAACCAAGAACTCGGAGAATGGAACAGTAGGAGGCAGGCTGGAAGGAAGGAGAAAATACTCATGGTAAACTCCCTAATAGATATGCAGAAGACACAGGACTTACCTGGAAAGAGCCAAAATTTAGGTTGCGAGGGAATGTTAAGGTGACTTTTAAAAAAGTGTATTTTTTTTTTAAATTAAGAGCATGTACCTACAGGTAGAATTTTTCTGTAAGGGCATTTTATTGGTGCCTTTGACACAAAAATACAAATGTAGTCTAAAGGTGTTGATCTTTCATGTAGGGTTTCAGTGTGAAGTTCTGATCTCTCAATTGAAATTGGACCCGTGTAATGAGGTAGCATCTGAAACATCTGTTTCCATAAAGGATGCTTATAATCCCAAAGAGGGAAAGTTCTTCCCCCAGGCTTCCAAGACCATATGGCTTTTCCTCAAGCCATGTCATCCTTTAGCAATTCCAATCCAAGTCCTACCCTGCTGCACACACTTGCCCAAAATACCCTTTGGTGAATAAGAATACAATTCAAATGACTTCTAACCAGACTATTGTTCTCATAATTGATCTGATATTTGCAGGGACTTTCTTAATCTTTGAGGATTCTGTGTAGCAAGGACTCTGCCTATCTGCTTGAATTAAATATGAGAAATGAAATTATTACCTCTTGAATAACAATAGAATAAAAATCACAAATTAGATATAATGCAAATGATGGTTCCTTTTTAATTTGTTTCTATGAAAAAAAGATTTTTATCATGGAGCAAACAAATAAAACTTGCATATGTAATTAAAGGCATTATATAAAACTAGCTTATCTTTTCAGATTGTTTCCTTTTAATGAGTTGCAAACGTGTGTGTTTGCTTAGGATATTTGTCCCAAAAAAGTTTAAAATAGGAGTTGTGCTATTTTTGTTTCCTGATTTCTTTAAATGTAGATTTTCATGCTGCACAGAAAGGGTGTAGAAGCTTGGATGAGATTTGTGCTTTTAAAAATGATTCCTTTTGTCTAGAAGGTGAGTTAGCCCTTATTTATGGTCTAAGTGATATACATTCCCATGTTTTTTTTTTTAAATTTTTTTATTTTAAACTTTTATTTAATGAATATAAATTTCCAAAGTACAGCTTATGGATTACAATGGCTTCCCCACCATAACGTCCCTCCCACCCGCAACCCTCGCCTTTCCCACTCCTCATTCCCATGTTTTTTATTAAATTGTTCTTTGTCCCACTTTGAGATATTAAAGATGAGGAGACAGAGCCCCAGATGGCTCAGGGATGGTGAGTATGATACGAATACTCATTGAAGATTTGTAGAGGATGATGGACCCACTTGGAATTCCTTGGCCTTGTTTGTTTTCCATGTTACATAATGCCAGTAAGGGCTTGATTTTGGCTTACTTAGGAGAAACACACACACACACACACACACACACACGAGTCAGATAAAATAAGAACAGGGTGAGAAATAGAAATGGAAGGAGAGAAGATGACATGATGAAGGAAAGGGACAGGGTGAGTGAGCAAAGGATAGAGGAGGAAGAGCCTGTGGAGGAGGGACAGAGGGAGGAGGAGGCACGAAGAGAACCGAAACACTTCTGCTTCAGCTCAGGCCTTCGCAGTCCTTTGAAAATAAAGTTAATTAAAACTCCAAATCCAAACAAGATAAGGCAGAAGTCTCATCTTGCTGTCCTACGATCATTGTGAATGGGGTGCACACAGGATGAGCGCCCATTGTTCTTTTGGAGAACTGGACTCGGTGGAAGTAGACAGACGGCTGCCTGGCGGCCTCAGCGGCTGATGGTTCTTACTCTTCCAGAACATTCCGGCTGTCCTGTCTCACTCTCCATCTTACAGGCTCACCAACGGCCCTTGTTTTCTGTGTCCTTTAGCTCCTGAGTTAGAATCACAGCTGCCTGCAACTTGGTGCTTCACTGCGCCTCTGAGTGCCACTTCTGTCACCTGCAAACTAGAACGATATTGACACCGTTACCTCGCGAGTGGGAGGGGTCGTTGAGTGTGTCCGGCTCATGGCTTCAGATATAGAAGGATTATTACTCGATAAATGTTGGATACTTTCTATCTCACCTACTTCTCCCCCTTCTCCTCCTTCTAGGCACATGACAGTCTTCCATATCTAGCCAGAATCCTGTCACACCTCCACATCTAAGGATGGTCAAGTGCCCTGTATAGAATGAATTAGACTTTCTGTATAATCTATGCACATCCTCCTCAATTTTTTTTTTTTTTGACAGGCAAAGTGGACAGTGAGAGAGAGAGACAGAGAGAAAGGTCTTCCTTTTGCCATTGGTTCACCCTCCAATGGCCGCCGTGGATGGTGCACTGCGGCCAGCACACCGTGCTGATCCGATGGCAGGAGCCAGGTGCTTATCCTGGTCTCCCATGGGGTGCAGGGCCCAAGCACCTGGGCCATCCTCCACTGCACTCCCGGGCCATAGCAGAGAGCTGGCCTGGAAGAGGGGCAACCGGGACAGAATCCAGCGCCCCGACCAGGACTAGAACCCGGTGTGCTGGCGCCACTAGGTGGAGGATTAGCCTAGTGAGCCGCTGCGTTGGCCCTCCTCTATTCTTTAAGTCAACTCTGGATTACTTATAATACTTGTAATTATAAATAATACCACTCATTACCCCTATTTATAATGTGAATACCATGTAAGTGGTTGTTGTCTTGTTTAGGCAGTAATAATAAGGACTAAATTCTGTACATGTTTGGTACAGATGCATTTCTTTTGGAGGGGTGGATTTCTGGCCAGGGTTTGGTTGAATTTGCAGATGCAAAACCCAGAGATACGGTAGCTGGGTATACTTTCCTATATATAGGTTCTGTAATATTTAGCATAGTCGTGAAATTTCTATAACTTGAAGTAGCAAGGGCCTAATGTTACAAAAACTTAACATTAATCTCAGGATTCAGAGGTTTGGGTCTGTCTCTAACTTTGAGTCTATCTCCTCCCCCACTTCTAGCAATCTCCCTCCATTGGTTCGGATGGCAATGTGTTCAACAGTGACAGTCCTGATTTGGGTTACTTATGTTGACACAATTAAGATTTAAAGTATCTCCCCATGTCCTCTCATTTCTCTTGTAAGAAATCAGACCTGTTTGTTCTGAAAATATTTACTGAATGGAAAGGCAGAGCAACAGAGGTTTGGTAGGGTGGGGAGAGAGAAAGGAAGGAGAGGGAGAACAACCTTCTGTCTCCTGGTTCACTCCCTAAATGTCCGCAACAGCCAGATGTGGGCCCAGATGAAGCCAGGAGCAGGAACTCCATCCTGGTTTCCGTGTGGGTGGCAGGGACCAAGTACTTGGACAATGTTCCACTGCCTTCCCTGGGAGCATTAGCAGGAAGCCACATCAGAAGCAGAGTAGCCAAGACTCAAACCAGCACTGCAGAGTGGGATGCTGGCATTACAAGTGGCAGCCACAACACAGGTCCCTCAGAAATCAGCCCTGCTTTTGTGTAAAGTGCTGAAAATTGGAATTTCAATGTACGCTCTGAACCTACTCATGGTCAGTGTCCCCCGCTGGGGTCACTGTGGCCTCTTCTGTTATTGGAAGAACAGTTCGGAGAAGGCAGGGCAGCTGTGGAACGTGAGAGCTTAGATACCCTGTGCAGTGCCATGCAAAGTCGGGCCTGACCTGCTTGAGGCGACGTCACTGTTCTTGTCTCCCCAGTGCCTGTGCTCCTTCAGGCCTCTGTGAGCCATCACAGCCAGGAGAATGAACTCTGGCACCAGCAGCTTTATTGGTCACACTCAGCCTTATTGATTGTGTTGTGTGTCCTAGCTCCCCCTCACTACCTTATCACAGCTCTCTGGCTAGATGCCATGTGTTTTTATTGTTCCTGAATTTTCCCCAGAACCTAGCAAGATTCTAAGCACATAGTAAAGACTCCATAGAGACCTGTTGATTGACAGTTGATAATATCTCTGCGTTGAGGTCCATGCAGATGGGGTTGGACGTCATCTCTGCACCTTCCAAAGCAACTCACATGTCCCAGACAGGTCTCACGATTGGGGCTCTTCTCAAATGGTGTAATTTTCATAGGGCCTTTCAAAGCCTGCATGATACACTCATTATCTGAAAAGGCATCTATATTCAGGATATATTACAAGAGAGCAGAGCAAAGAAGTTTGATTTTTATTTGAATTTTGTATTTATTACCTGTTTGATAAAATGAGGATGTAAATATCCACAGACTAAAGGTTGGTTTCAGAATTCGGCACTTTTAGGGAGAAATTAATATCTGGACTTGTTCATTCAGGTAATTTTTCAAGGATATTAAACTTGAAACATTCTCTGCAAAGTCACAGGAATCTGAGCTATTTGAAAGGAATTGATATGAGTGTGCTTGAGAGGGCAAGATCTCTTTTGTGAAGCCTGACTCTGTGTAATGAAAAATCAAATTTGAATATTAAAAAATTATTTCAGCTGGCAGACAATGGAACTCTCTACCACTCATCTGTGGTGTACTGCTAATGCATGTTGATAAGATTTGGTGATGAGGCATATTCTGTACCATAACTGGATAATTCTTGCTAAATAGAGACTTTGGGGAAGCAATCCTTGTCTAAATGTTCTCAATACACAATGCATCTGATCTGATCCTTTCTAAATAAACAGTTTGAGTGTACAGCTTGTGTTGCCATCAGTTTTGTTTATACAGTGAGTCATCTTATGATATGCACTAGCTCAGAAATTGAATTTTATAGTGTGCATTTTACATTTTGCCACACGGCAATGACAAAGATCAGGGGCTGTTTTCCCATAAGGAGAATACCTCTGCTGGGTTAAGGCATTATAATAAATATAGCAATTTGAGTTGAATGACAAAATCAGAGTTAATGAGACTTGGAATCATGTGAAGGAAAAGCAATCACTTGTGCGGGGCAGGAAACTCAGCTATGCACAAACACAGGCTCTTATCACGCAGCCTCGCTCTGCATTCTTGAGTCAGCATCTAAAGACAAGATGTCACTGTATGCACAATTACATTTGATCCATGTGGTCTCAATTTTAATTTTTCTTTAATTCTAAGAAGTAGAGAAACTGTTTTTGTTGCCAAAAATATAAGTTAACTTTTAAAGCTTTATTTGTATAATTATTTTTAAGAAAACATTTTTTTTTTAATTTGAGGGGTAGACAAGGAGTGGGGGTGAGATCTTCCTTTTGCTGAATCACTGCCCAAGAGCCTGCAAATGGCTGGGGCTGGGCCAGGCTGGACAGGAGCCAGCATCTACAGCCAGGTCTCCCATGTTGGTGGCAGGGACACAGATGCTGGAGCCATCGCCTGCTGCCTCTCAGCGTATGCATTAACAGGAAGCTGGAATTGGGAGTGGAGCTGGAACTTGAACCCATGACCCCGATATTGGATGTGGGTGTCTAAAGTAGAGTCTTCACTGCTGTACCAAACATCCAACCCTATGATTTTTTTACTGAATCTAGCAGTTAAGATAGTGGCCAAATACAGACCACTATGTTTTCTTTAAGCAAGAGAAAAAACTTTTGCTACCATCATGAAATCTTTATTTTCAGAAAAGTCCTTTATAAATGTCCCATAAATGTGCATATATTATACAAATTGGGACTATGAAACAGCAATTTCAAAAAATAATTTTTTAAAAATTTGGTTCATTTTGCATTTGGACTACCAAAATGTTGATATAAAATCTTAGTTAATTGACTTGATATCGTTCAGAAACTTAGTACTAATAAAATTTAAATAATCAGCTGGAAAAAAATTCTGCATTTATTCTGTCAGATATATGTGGTGTGGCTATTTCGGTGCAATTGGAGAGCTCCTCCACTTTCACGGTGCAGTTGCCGAATTTTACCAGAATCTGGAGAGGATTGCTTGCTTTGGTTATCCTTGAAACATACCTTAAAAGGGAATGACTTTGGCCAATTGGGGAGTGAACCAGTGGATGAAAGACCTCTCTCTTTCTGCCTCTCCTTCTCTTTCTGTGTAACTCTGACTTTCAAATAAATAAATCTTAAAAAAGGGAATGGTGGTTTAATGTAACATTTTGAAATAGAGCACTTAGTCTGTGTTGCAATGACAAAATACCTCAGATGGGGTAATAGATAAAAGAACAGAAATTTGTTATAGTTCTGTAGTCTAGAGTTGGTATCTTGTTTCTAAATCATGACATGGCAGAAGGTGGATGGGCAAGAGTGCTTTCCTTCAACCACCAGCCCTTTATAAAGGGTGTGAATCTCGATCAGGAGGGCTTGGGTTTAATCACCTCCCCATCACACCTCTTAAACCTGTTTCCTTGAGGATTAGGATTCAACATGAAATTTGGAGGGGATTCCATCACTCAAACCACAGCAGAAAACTTGCAACATTTTTCAAAAGCACAGAACTAAACTCTTTAGCCAGTGATTTTGAGTTCACAAGTTACCTGTGTGAAGCATGGGTCCTCTTGCCCACGTGCGTCTAAAGGGCCATGAGATCAGAAAGCAGTTGCAGGAGGCTTGAACCTTGCATGCTGCTAGAGAAGTGAAGGGAGGACACCAACAATGGAACTGTGAATGGGGCAATGTCATACAACGGGCAATATTTTATATAGAAGAGCACATTTTTTTTTACAGAATTTAATCCTCAGTCACATCACTGTTGACATTTTGGGCTGTATAATTCTTTGCCATGGGGGTTGTCCTGGCCTTTGTAGGATTTAAAAAAAAAATACATCCTGTTTCTCTATCCCATAAAGGCCAGCAACAAACCCTTACCAGAAGTTGTGACAACCAAAAATGTTTCCATATATTTTTAAATGTTCCCTGGAAGACAAAACCACCCACCCCACTTCATCCAAAACCATTGCTCTGTGTAGTAACTAAATGTACACGTGGACTTATTAAATCTACCAGCAACAAAAATAATTAGGATTCCCTCTTTTCTCCCATATTATATTGCTGTGGTACTTAGTGACGAGGGCTCAGTTTTCTCAGTCTGGTCTATTCGGGCATCCAGGAAACATAGCATTATAATTTTAACTATTGAATGGAGACCTCACTAAGCCAATGGGCTCACTAGGTGTTGGAGAAGAAGCGGAGGGAACAGAAGAGATAATTTACTTTACCTTCTAAAATCTTTTAAGTTGACTGTGCTTGAAGTCTAGAATTTTGAGATTAGAAAATTCCTTCATAGCCTGTTTAATAGGATTAGTTATATAGGAAAATCACAACCAAAGCCAACAACAAAACACAAGACAATATGAGAAGTTTGACCATCCACTTACTCAATCCTATCTGGAAGAAGCCACAGCTTTGTGCATAAACATTTGCTAAAAGGGAATTAGATATTAGATGGCTGTGCTGTCCAGGGAAACTTTAAGGTGTTTTTTTTTGTTTGTTTGTTTGTTTTTTTTGGAAATGTAGTTAAAAGGATGCTGAGAATAAGGTGTCTTGGAAAAATTCCACATGACTGATGGCAGGAAAAGGCAGGAAGAAGTTGGTTATTCTTTTGTGTTTTGAAATCTCATGTTAATAATATACTAGTAAATGTTTAATAATAGGCTGTTGGGCCAGCGCCACAGCTCAATAGGCTAATCCTCTGCCTGCGGTGCCAGCACACCGGGTTCTAGTCCCAGTCGGGGCGCCGGATTCTGTCCCGGTTGCCCCTCTTCCAGGCCAGCTCTCTGCTGTGGCCTGGGAAGGCAGTAGAGGATGGCCCAAGTGCTTGGGCCCTGCACCCCATGGCAGACCAGGATAAGTACCTGGCTCCTGCCATCGGATCAGCACAGTGCGCTGGCTGCAGCGCACCAGCGGCGGCGGCCATTGGAGGGTGAACCAATGGCAAAAGGAAGACCTTTTTCCCTGTCTCTGTCTCTCACTGTCCACTCTGCCTGTCAAAAAAAAAAAATAGGCAGTTTGAAAATTCCTATTTTTAAATATGTGAATAAATATGTAAATAGAGAATATTAGATTTTTTTCTGAGAAAAGGATGTATCACATGAAATATACTCAGTTAAGCCTACAATGTTCTTCATTGCAAATTCCATATGGTCAATTGGTTGTTTTATATTTTCTCATTACTGTGGAGAACTAATGGTTGCCATTGACCAAAAAATGCTGTCCACAAAATATTGATATTTTTTCAAAGACAGAAGTGTAAATTTAAAGACATGTTGTAATGTCAATTACTCATCAATTATATGAGAAATTTACTTGTTGATTCAGATAATGGCTTAGAAAGCGTAGAGTGACTCTTTACTTTTAATAGTGTGTGTGTATCATATGTTTTTCATTAATTTGGCCACAATCATGGTACACTCTTAGATTAATCTACATCATCCATGTTGTCCCCATGAATTTGTCTAGAAATTAACAGGACAACAAATCTAGACCTGATTGGAGCATTTGCCAATCAGTTGAAGCCACTGTTGCAGGGACATTGGATGTGGAGTTGGGAAGAGATTAGTAGACCCCATTGTGCATTGTTACCATCACACAGATAACATAGGCATTAAGAAATGGTAGGTTTTGCACATTTTTACCTTTGATTTTAATGTTATTGTAAGGTTATATTATTTACAATTGAATAATATATTTCGCAATCTACTTGCAAAATTCCAGGTAGCAATCAGCTCTCGCAAGCTTATGCAAGCCAGATCTGGCTCCAGCCTGCACAGTGTCCCATAAACTTGCAAGGACCTCCATGTGAAATGTCTGGTTAATGCCTTCAAATTTAGGTGAAGCCCCCCGTATTGGTGCTTAGCACTGATGTCACAGAGCTGCCTGATTCAGCAGACCACAAAAAAATGATCATAAAGGATAGTGACCAGGGCTAATGGAAACCAAAGATCTTTCTTCAAGTTTGAGTCTGGGCTATTTATAGCTCTTCATCTCCTGTCCTGAATAATCTTAGATGTATTTCTGGTGAGGAAGCCCTTGTAACAGCTGAGAAGGTTGGAGGAGGCCCAGTAACTCTGACATAAGAACAGACCAATTGGGATGCTTGGATTCGGACTGCATTCCATTTAGAAAAATAAAAGTAATATGACATTTCTTACACCAAGTATAACAGAATAGAATTCATAGCCACTAAATGCATGAGAATGTTTTAGGATGAAGAGAGCCTCTTATTACAAAAGAATGCTCTGGAAAAGAGAGTATCCAAGAGTTTAAATAAATCAGTGGTATGGCCAGTCCCTCTACCCTACTCTAAACGATTTCAGTTAAGTTGACTGTAAAAGGGTTTCATTGGAGTTGTAATATTGTTTTTATGCTTGGCATATACCTGCCAGCGGTTGGAGAAGAACAAAACCCTAAAGCTACATTGAAATACAATTGATTAGGTGAGCCCCAGACAGAGGAAGCGGAGAAATGTGGAGGGAAAATGGTTATTATTACCTTTGAGTACCATGAGGCTGTCTTAAATCCAGGTAGGTAGATTGAATCACACTGAAATATTCTCCAACATGTCAAAATTTTCTAGTTTAAATGCCACAATTTTTCTTAAGAGTTTTAGGTAATCATGGTATATCGAGGCTTTAAATATAACCATTAATAGGCAATATTCAAATAGCACTTAGTCTCATAAAAATGTTCCATGATTTGGGATTTCTATTTCTACCAACATTAGCATCTCTGGACACAGGGTATTTCTTCATTTACTTTTAAATGGCTCCTCATTCTAATAATGCAGTTTAGAACTCAAGGCAGTTCTACAATAAAAGCATAAAATTGCAGAAAATCATAATATGCTAAAACAAGTAAAAATCATTTAAAATAGTTATTTGTCACCAAAAGTCCCAGGTTATTTTAAAATACCACAATTGGCTGTATTTAGCACTATAGATTTGTTTGGAAAATTGTTTATTCAAACCAGAATGTAGATGACTCTGAAGTGAATCCATGCATAAATAAAGACCTTAGTATTACTTAGTTTTAATTATTTTTATTTTTTTTTACAATTTAGGTATAGGATGTGCCCTAGTTTATCTGGATAACACACAGCTGGGAACTGTTCCAGACACTGTAACACTGTGTTCCAGGTGATTACTCGGCTCCACAACTAGGAACCCACTGCTACCCTCCACCCTCAAAGCTCTGGACCTGGGTTGCTGCGGTCCAGCTGCTGCCAAGCTCCATTTTGTCTTAGGGGCCAGCCGGTAACCCCATCACTACCAGACGCCCCAACAGCCAGAGCTTGGGATTTCTGGGCTCAATCCCCAGAGGCACACTCGCTCATTCTGTGTCATGGAGGTGATTTCCTCTCTGCTTTTTGGGGCTCAGGGCCACGCTCAGAGGACAAGACTTGAGGAAGTCCCCTTCTGCATCTCTGAGCACAGGGTGCTGGGTGACAAGGGCAAAAGCTCCGGCATCATCTTTGCAGGCTCTGTGGGAACCAGGGGCCTTCTGTTGTATATCCTGCAGCACTGGGACTTGTCTGTCCCTGGAGTGACCTGAAGGGCCCCATCACATTGCTCTGCTCTTGGGTGTCCCCTGCCTTTCCCCAATACCCAGCATAAACTGTGCTTGCACTCTGAGACCAGTGTAAGGCCGTATTGCATTCTGCAGTTCTGCAATTGTGACTGTTGGTTTTCTAAGTCCCAGGAACACCTGTGTTCCCTTGTGGGGCTTTGGCGAAGGCTCTACCTGCATCCCGCTGATCCTGGCTAGCAAAGGCTAGTGTACAATACCCAGCATAACCTGTAAAATGTGGATAAGGTATCCTCTGAATCCTATAGTCTGAGACTGAGACTACTGGCTCTGTTAACTCCCTCAAACAACTTTGCATGCAATGCGCAGCCTTAGAATGGCTGTACCTTCATTCCCTTCCTGCATGCCCACAGTTTCCAGGGCACGATTCCCAGTATATTAAAGTCAACTTGTCAAAAGTTAAGGTCGAGGAGGGAATCAAAGAGAAAATCATCAAGTTATATGTAAAGGAAAAGCCATTAGACTAACAGCAGACTCCTCAGCAGAAGCCCTATGGGTTAGCTGAGAAGATACATTCAAGGTCTTGAAAGAAAAAACTTTAAATGGATAATATATCCAGCAAACTTCTGGAAGTGAGGGTGAAATAAATTCTCCAAACTGAGAAGAGAACTCATCACCACCAGGCTAGCCCTACCCAAAACCCTGGAGGGAGCCTGCATCAGAAGTAAAAATGAGGAGAACACTGTTATTTCTGCTGTATAAAGTCTTTCTAACTTCCTTTCCTCATCTCTCTCCTTGGAAGTGATTCCCTAAGTCCAGTCCACACTCAAGATGGTGGTGGTGTTGGTGTTGGGGTAGGGGGAGGTGTGAATGAGTGAAGATGCACTCTCAAGGGGTAGGGTGAGTCTACATATTGTTTGGAGTTCTTCTGTAGAGAAAATTTGTCTTCTCCATTGGAGATATTTCAAAAACAAGGTTTCATCCCATCAGCCATGAGCTTTTTTTTTTTTTTTTTTTTTTTTTTGACAGGCAGAGTGGACAGTAAGAAAGACAGAGAGAAAGGTCTTCCTTTGCTGTTGGTTCACCCTCCAATGGCCACCACGGCTGGTGCACTGCGCTGATCCGATGGCAGGAGCCAGGTACTTATCCTGGTCTCCCATGGGGTGCAGGGCCCAAGTACTTGGGCCATCCTCCACTGCACTCCCTGGCCACAGCAGAGAGCTGGCCTGGAAGAGGGGCAACCGGGACAGAATCCGGCGCCCCGACTGGGACTAGAACCCGGTGTGCTGGTGCCGCAAGGCGGAGGCTTAGCCTACTGTGCCCCATGAGCTGTCTTAATGTCTTCACAGTGTGCATGTTCTAACTCCTTGTAGAAGTTAGAGACTATAAAATTCCAGCAAATGGACCATAAGCATGCAGGTAGTCCCTGTGAAGGGCTTCGTGAGGCAAATCCCTTGCCCTCTAATCTACAATCTTCAAGCCATCTTGATTGCATGCCTGGACACCAAGAGTATGCACCCCAGTGTATTTAATGTAATATATATCTTAGATGTGCTAAGAGTAAGTAGAAACAGAATTGTTAACAACTCAACCTGTGTGACCAGCATGTTCCAAGCATTATCCTAAGTACTCCTGTGTGTTTAATAAATTTCATCCTAAAAGTAAACCTTTGAAGTCAGAGCTATTATTCACTTTTTGCAGATGGCATTGAGACCAGAAACATCAAATGTTTCGGCCAAAGTCACATGGTGATCATGTAGGAGAGGGAGAGTCAACACCAGGCCTGTGCTCTCTTAAAGCAGAACTTTTTAAGAGGTTCTTGCATTTTTCTTCATATCCCACTTCAGTGTGTGTGTGTGTGTGTGAGAGTGCACACACAGTTTCTTCCCTGGATGCCAGGGAATCCACCACTGTGCTATTATTTCAAAGGATGTGTCCAGAATACAGCTCAAGATGTGCACTTGTTAGCTTCTGTATGTGCTATACAGGTTATCTCCCAAAGTCGTCTTTGTGCTGTGGTGTCCACTGATCCATCAAGGTTCTCTGGGAATGAGATTTTACTCTTTTCTTGTGCTGTTGATGGAGACACAGTCTTCAAACACTTGACTTAGCTCTGGGAATAGCTGCACACTGCAGCTGCTGTGTCTTTAACATGACCCTACGCGAGGGATACCTTCATTTGTTCTTCCGTGGCTGCTTTGAAGAAGTGAATGGCAGATGCGCCACTGTGTGCAAGGAGGAGAGTGAGAATTGTGTCATGGTAGCAGTGGGAGAAAATCTATTTGTTTTGGATGCCATTGTGACAATCATCTCTTTCACGTTGAGAACTAGGAAGTTCTGTCTGTGTTGCCTTTAAAAATCTACCAGACTATATAGTCTTGGTAATCACTTCATGGAGAACATTCTATGGGTGGCATGGGCTCATGCTTTTCATCTTAAAAATAAGTGCATTCATATTGTTAAAGACAAATCTAACCAAAGGGGACTAGAAAATATAGGTAAAAGGAAAAAAATTAAAAAATTAAGATAAACTTAATACTTGATTGTATTTCCTTCCAGCCTGATTTTTCTGCCTATAAAATATATCAAAATACATTTTGCATAAATTTATGAATATGTTTATGTACTTCCTAATTTACAGAAAGATAGATTGATAAATATTTTAAAAGGATATAAAATACAAAACTTTTATGTTGATCAATTTTCCAATCCACTTTTGAATTGCCTTATTCAACCCATTTTTTTATGTCAATTCATTTCATTGTTATTTTAAGTATTTTCCTACATTTTTGGTACTTTTTCTACCAAATTGTCATTTTCCTAATTTCAAGTTAGATTATAAGTTCATCTACATTCTTTATTTGCTATAAATTATAACATTTAGAGTCATGGCTTTTATTTTCAATTTTGGTTTAAAGTCATAAAGCACATGAAAATTTTTATTGTAACTACAACAAATGGTTTGCAATTAGAGCTTTGAATTCTTTATTCTAGAAAGAAATTGTTTTTTACATTTAAACTTTAAAAAAATAGATGATATTTTAGCACAGTTGCAGATTTGCAGAAATGTGAAGATAGGACAGAGTTCCCACACCCACCAGACCCAAGTTTCCTGTTAAGAATATCTTACATGCCTATGGTGCATTTGTCCCAATTAACGAACAGATATTGATACAAGATGATCAATTAAAGTCTATTTAGCTTTCCTTTAGGACTACATCCAGGATAATTTCTTTAGGCTTCTGTAGGCTATTGTAATTCCACATATTTTCCTTGTTTTTAATCACTTCGGAGCATTTTGAGGTGTACATCGGTTGCTTTGAAGACTATCCCCCCAATTTGGATCTTTTTTTTCCCCTCACACTAGGCTGTACTGATGAGCTTTTGGGAGGAAGGCTACAGAAGTATTTTCATCACAGGACGTTGTGGGTAATATGGTTTATGTCCATTGATGCTGACCTTAATCACCTACCTGAGACAGTATCTGTTAGGATTCTCCATTATAAAGTTACTTTCCTGCCCCTCCCCATGCTGTATCTTTTGGAATGTGAAGTCACTGTGCATAGGTAAAGACCTAAGTACTGGGAAGTTATGGTCCCTGCTTTGAAGGTAACACATCTGTATGAATTATTCAGAATTCCTTTGTACCAGTTTGTCCATTATCCTCCATTTATATATTCAATCTTTTTTTATAACAATGTTAGGATATTTTTAACTCGAGTGTTCCACCTTTGGCCATTGGAGGCCTTGAAGTTTGCTCTAGTTCTGTGGGATTTTTGTTGTAGTGTTTCCTTCTGCCAATGTGAGGTACTCTAGATTCATCTTGTAGTGGAATGTTACCAGCCCTGGTTCTAGAATTGGCAATTTCTTCAAAGAGTTTGCTGATTTTATTGGAGAGTGATATTAAAAAACACATTATCAGTCCTAGATCTATTCATGGCTGTTGCTTGTAGGTTTGTCTCAGTTGACTAAGCAAGAAAACATATAGATTAACTTGGTTGTGTGCTTGCTGTCTCTCACATACACACACACACAACCAAGTTATTCACGCATGTATATAAATGCATATGTCTGAAAGTGAGCTCCAGTTATTAATACTAGCTCATACTGATATTTCTAATTCTATTACCACATGGTGCATCTTGACTGAGTCTCCTATTTAATCTCTAGTCTCCCTCTCTAATACTGTGAATCCTGGCTCCCACCGTCCATTGTCCACTGTTTAATTGTTCAGTTTCAGTCTAGAAGTATAATGGTTTCTGAGTTGCCAGCTCTTGCTCTCATGGGAAAACATTTTATCACTAGACTGGAGTGTTCAGACACAGTCCCTTTTGCTCAGTCTTGCTGGCGTCACATATTTACAAAGTTAAGTTTTCACCTTTTACCCATTGAATTGAGAGAGGTAATTTCATGCATTGGTAATACATTCTTTTTTCATATTCTGTATTCTGTCCTTGGATCCTCTGACCTCATAAATTATTTTAGTTTTAATTTCATGCAGTAAATTTTACTCTGTTGCACAATTCCATGGGTTTTGAAAAATGTATAATGCCACGTATTACCAATACAGCATCATAGAACACAGTTCACTACCCTAAAAGTCCTCTGTTTCACCAATTTGACTGTTTCCTCTTCCCCAGATTCTTGAAAAACATGGATACTTTTACTACCAGCACAGTTCCGCCTCTTTCGGAATGCCATATATTATGAATTGATAATGACTTATCTTCCCAAACTTGTACAGATGTATAAACTCTGATGTGTTAATGTTAGTGATAGATATATTAAGGGTGCAGACTAGATCTAATTATAGCATTTGAAAGGTGGGTATGGTTGGAGGTCTTTAGGTCATTGAAGTCATGCCCTTGGAGGGTGGTTCTTGTAAGAAGGTTGATTATTTGGTTTCACAGTCTGTCTAGTTGACCTCTCTGCTTCCTGACTCACTGTGTGAGTGTTTTCTGGACCTGCCATGTCAGCTTCCATCAGATACAGACTATGGGGCCACCCAACCCTCAACTGTCAATTCCAAACTGTAAGCTCAAGTAAATGTTTCCTAAGGCATTCTTGAGTATTTTAGTCAAGGTAATGAAAGTGGATTAATGTACCATATAAATGTGGTTATACAGTAGTCTTGGCAAATTGGCTTCTTTGGCATTGCAAAATATTTTTGATTCGCTTGAAATTTTGTAAGATTTTATAACCCACTCCCTTTTATCAATCTGTAGTCTTCCCTTATATGGGTGTACCACAGTTTGTCCGCTCATTCACTTAATTGAAGAATACCTTGATTGTTTCCCATTTTCAGTAATTATGAATAAAGTTGCTATATAAATTCTTGTACATGTTTTTGTGTGTACAATTCTTTTCAAATCATTTGAGACCATTGAACCTTGTAATAAAGTGTCCAACTATCTTCCAAAATGAGTAGTACTATCAATTTGCATCCCTAGCAATTAATAAAAGTTCCTGTTGTTCTACATATTTGCCAGCAATTGAGAATGTCACTGATTTTTTAGTTTTTTGTTTTGTATTTTAATTTAGTTATTCTAGGTATGTAGTGGTATCTAACTGTGGTTTGAGTTCGCATTTTCCTAGTGACAAATAAAGTTACATATATATGCTTTTCGGCTACGTATCTACCTATCATTTTCTTTGATAGAAGTCTGTCCAGATTTTTTGCACAATTTTTGTTATGCTTTTTGAGTTATTTGCATATTTTAGATAAATATTCTTTATCAGGAATATGCCTTAGAAATGTTCTGCCAGCCTATGGCTTGTCTGTCCATTTTCTTCAGTCTAACGCTCTCCCAACTGAGCTATTTCGGCAACTGCTGTCTGTCCATTTTCTAACAGTGTCTTTCCAGTAAAAAAATTTTAAATTTTAATCAAGTGCAGTTAATCAAATTTTTCTTTTGCTGTTTATGCTTTTCATGTTGTATGTGAAAACTTGTCATCAAATAGAACATAGTTTTTTTGTTGTTGTTGTTTTCTTCTAGCTGTTTTACACTTTTATTTTGCATTTTAGTTCATCATGCACTTGAGCTTATTTCTGCGCAAACTGAGACCTGTGTAGAGGTTTCTTTGTGTATAGAGACATAATTGTTCCAGAACAAATTGTAGAAACATCTGTTTTCCAATAAAGCACAAATCAAGCTGCTTTTAAATGTATAATTTTATTGTATTTTTTGTGAGGTATCAGTGCAGAGTTGATACAAAAAATACTTTGAGACTTTTGTCTCAAATACTAAATATTCTCAGATATAGTCTCTGAAGACTGCAGTTTTGCTGCTTAAGATAATGTCAGTTTTTAATCATCTAAGGTTTTATTCGTGTTTTACTTTATTATATGTTCAATGTTGATAGCTTTTGGTAATTTTTTTTCTGTTCATTCCTCTTGTATTTGAAACTTCTTGATTTATTTTGATATTTCATCTTAAAATGTCATAAAATATTGCTTTATTATTTTCTATGTCTTTTCATCATTACTTGCCTAATCAATATCTACTTTCCTCTTTTCTTAATAGAATATCAATTTATTACTGTACTTATAACTTTATATTCAATATTATAACTTATTATTTTCTGGCCTCCTTGGATTCTGGAATACCTTGAGATAAATGTGAGACCACTGCAGTGCAGGCTGCGTGTCACCTGGGAGTGTGTGCCACTTTTCTTTCCTAATGGGGCCATCCCTGCCTCCTTGTCTCTTTTAATCTTGTTTGAAATTGAGATGCAAAATAGGAGAAGGAAGAGCTCCCATTGCAATAAAATAAAAATATTATTTTTAAAATGTCATCGTCTCCATAGCCTTCCATATCTTCTGTTAGCAGTGTGGATTTGGGTGCTTGGAGAGAAATGAGGTAGAGGTGGGAGAGGAGAAAGAAAGGGAGAACTGGTTAAATCTTTTCTCATGTTCTTTGAGGTTTCCTTTGTGGTTTTTTTTTTTATTCCATTTTAAATTCCTTCTGTGTTCAAGAATTTCACAAACTCACTTTCTTCCTCACATTTTGTTTGTTTGTCATCTCTAATCTACTCTCTGGTGGATGGCAAGTCAGCATCTAAAGCAGTTTATATTTTAGCAGTAGATATGAAACAAAGCGTGAAATGTAAGATTGCAGCCTCAGGAATCACACCATTGGGTTTCAATCCCAGTTCAGCCACCAGCTGTTTTATCAGCAGCAAAATGCCTAACTCGTACCTGCTTGTTTTCCCATTTGTCAAATTGATGTAATAATGGTATCTCCTCATGGGATTTGGGGAGTATTAAATGGAAAACTTCATACCAGGTAATTAAGATGTGCTTGGCATGTCTTCAAGTTCTAACTACACACTTTTCTCCCATGCTATGATTACATTTAAAATGTACTTATTTGAGAGAGGAGGGAAGAAATAGATGCACCGGGAGCTCCCATCTGCTGGTTCAGTTCCCAAATGGCCACAATAGCCAGGTCTGGACTAGGCTGGAGCGGGAACTCCACCCTGGTCTCCCGCACATGCAGCAGGAGCCCAAGTACCTGAGTCATCCATCATCTGGTGCGTTCCTCGGCACATTAGCAGGGAGCTGGGTCAGAAGCAGAGTGGCCGGGACTGGAACCAGCACTCGGATAAGGGATTCTGGCTTTGAAAGTGGTGTTTTCAGCTGCTGGGTCACAATGCCAGCCCCAAGGATGGAGAGTTACTGTTGAGAGGGCACAGATTTTTTTTTTTTCACTTGTGATGAAAAAGAAGTTTGGAGATACATGGTAGTTTTCCAGAGATGCAAATGTACTTAGTGTCACTGAAATTGTGTCCTGAAAGATAGCTCATTTATAACTTTCACATTATGTATATTTTTTTTCAACAATAGAAATAAGTAAATACAGCCCCTCAACAAGCACACATAAGGTTGCTAGGATCATCTGAATGTTTCACTTTCCACCATGACTTGTATTAGTTGCACTTACTAAGTCTATGTAAATTCATCTCTCATTGAGAACCAGACAATGTGTCAAAGGTATTGTACGTTGGATTCCCTTATTCTTTCTCAAATCTTCAGGGTTACTTGCCACACATTAAACTGGATGATATCCAAGATGGGAATGCAGGGGTAGAGGGATGCTCTGAACTAAGAAGGAGCTATCCTGCCCCCATCTTTCCAAGGAGTTCCCGAATCCTCCCTTGCAGGGGCTCTCCACAAAGCTCTTCTTTATTAGGCACTGCCTTTGGCTTTCTTCCCAATCTCCACAAACACAATGATTGTACACTATGCATTTAAATGCTCTAGTGTGGATCAAAGTAGGAAATTTTACCCTTAATTAGTATGAAATGAAGTTAACTGGGAACATCATAAAGCTGACATGCTACATGTTCTGGGATTTAATCACATTTCCCCGCGTCTGCAGATTCAGAAATCAAACATTACTCTAATAGGATTCCGCAGCTCAGTTCTACTGAGGTGTCAGGGAGATACTGTGCCAGTAGCAAACAAAAGGCCATGTTCCCAAATACCTTTCTTTAATATTGGGAAGCATGCTGGAGAGGAAAGGGTAATTATTTTGAGAGTGTTGTAATGGTTGGGGAAATCAAAAGTTGAAAAAAAGACCGCATTTTTTTTGGAAATCTAGAATTTTTATTTAGGAAAATTTTAGCCAAATTCACATTTTGTACATAGGAATTAGTTTCCTAAAAATACTCTTTAGAGAATGAGAACGTATCTCACTGTTTGGCTGGATCAAGTATTTGACCGTGAAGGACTCTTGGACTGGCTTAGCATTTTGCCGTTTCCAGGGGAAGGGGGAGGGTTGTCAAACTCTCCCCTTTCTCCTTGAGTTGACTGACCTGGAAAGTTCTAGGAATAATGCAGTTGGCTAATGCTCTAGTTAAATTCAAATCTTTGTTCATGAGCTAGGGTTATGGTGACACCACTTGCAAATCTTGAACATATTAGTACCCTCACAATGTAAGACAATGAGTATTTTTCATACGACATTTCATGTTTCCTTAATTTGTGGATGGATGCTGACCTGAGTTGGGCCCCTCAGGTGGCTAGATTCATTCCACCTATATCACACATGAAGACGGAAAGGCAGGATGTGTGGAAACTGCTTCCCATTAGCAAACAGGCCACAGTGTTTGAGAAAAGATGAAAGGCAAAGTAAACTTTTCTGTAAATACCCTTTGGGCTTTTTTTGCTAAAGTAAAACCCTTTCTAAGTTCTTGTCAGGTGGAACATGCCTGCTGATCTGAAACTTTTCACTTCTAAATACTGTACATAAATTATGTGATTGGGGAGTTTGCTGGCATTCATTTGATCGAGTCTTTGCATGTCAAACAGTTGCTTTCCAAACTGTGGACTGTTAAACATGCATTGCTAGGTGCAAATAATCTTTGAATAACAGGTCTCAGAGGGAATCATGGCTAGAATGCTCCAACTGATAAAATGCTAGCTCCTTTTTTTAAAAAAAGAAGGCTTAGGAAAATTAGGGACAACCAGGTGCCATTCAACTGTAGAAAGAGCCACAGGCTGAACTCATAAATGATCCTCCTGTGGGCTAATTCTTTGTATACAATTTTAAATAAGGAAATGACCGATACATTCAAGAGATCCAAAAGCTATTCATGTAACCAAAGCAGCAGACTGACAAGATTTCTCTGATTTTGCAAGGGTGTTAAATTGATCAGGTGACTTTCATGGGAACTTCTTATCAATTAACTGAATTTTAATGAGCAAATAGAAGGGTGTTACAATGGAAAAAAGGAAAGGAAGAACGCTGTTAAAATAATGCCTCTAGTTTTAGAGCCATTACTGAGTTTCAGTTTAGAGTTGAAAATGTGATGTTGAACCTGTTTGGCTTGAAAACCTTCTCAGTTTTTCCCAGGTTAATGATTCTAGTAAAGCTATCTGGAATTTCTGCGCTGCTGCTTTTTTCAATTGTAAAGTGCAAACAATGACAAAGTCTACTTCTCTATTCTAGAACATACCCAGTAAGTGTTAGATATTAACACCACTCTCACATTATTCATTGCTGATGACAAAGGTTTTTAATTCTCTGGCTCTCAGTTTTACCATCTAGAAAGCGAAATGATTGAAATGGATCGTGAGTTCCAATCATGGTTGGTTTTTTTTTTTTTTTTAAATCTTAAAGCTTTTACTTATTTATTTGAGAGGTAGAGTTACAGATAGTGAGAGGGCAAGACAGAAGGGTCTTCCATCTGCTTGTTCACTCCCAAAATGGCTGCAACGGCTGGAACTGAGCCAATCCAAAGCCAGGGGCCAGGAGCTTCTTCAGGGCCCAAGGACTTGGATCATCTTCCACTGCTTTCCCAGGCCATAGCAGAGAGCTGGATCAGAAGAGGAGCAGCTGGGATGAGAAGTGGTGCCCATTTGGGATGCCAGCACCGCAGGCGGAGGATGAACCTGTGCCACAGTGCTGGACTCTTCTTGAACAGCTGTGATGATCTCATCCTGTTTTTCTTGTGGGTTTTTCCTCTTTATGAGGATTGTTAATCTCCCAACTTGACATATTCACACTTTTCTTTTTAGAAAAGATCCCAGGACTCAGAAATAACAATTACTAAAATGCAGAATGCATTCTTATATGAGAAATTTGTATGGTCAAATAGACAAATAGAAAATTGGATGAATAGATGAAATACTGCAGGAAAAGTAAGGCTTACAGGCAAAGAGGGAAGGGAAGAGAGTTCTGTGCATCGCACTTTGACTACAATTGGGTAGCAATAAGAAATGCAGCAACTTTTTTTAAGAACCTCTATTTTTCTGTTGACATCTCAAGCTCTTAGAGGGCACATGGAATGTTTTACTTTTTTTCTCTGTGCAGGTTCAAAAATTTTTATTCAACATGGCATAAAATTCATAGGATTGTTAAACACATGTTAAACAGGCAAATAATATAAATAGGAATATGAAACAATATGAAAAATCTTGCCAACATTTTACCTTTACATTTTGCAATCTGAATATGAAATGTTGGTTTTTGGATCGCTGTTGCAAAGATTAATGAATTACCTGTGCATTAGGATCCCGATGATAGGCTGTGTACAAAAGCGAAAAATACAGACCTCTCATTTTGCCTTTTCCTCCATGATTCTCCCCATGAAAACCTCTCTACAAATTTCAAATGTGAAGAGTTTCATTTCAGTTCACCTCTACATTTCCAGAGGTGGCTTTTGCTAGTCTTAAGTGGTCCTTCATGGTGTGGGTAGAATCACTGGTGTAGGCATTAAAGATGCTGTGTTTGTGATGAAAACATTCTTTGAGGTACTTGAAAGTCCTGTGCTCTCTGCTTAAACACAAAGTGAAGGTTGATCTTTTGAGTAATAGTAAGTGTTTACTTTGGTGATTTGGAAATGCAAATCCTCTTAGGTAAGTCTGTCCACTTAAGTAGGTCTGTCAGCATGGCTGCCTCTTGATGTAATGTTCAAGAGAAAAAAAATCAGCCAAGCTACTGAAGAGGTGGCATTTTCTTTGTTCTTTAGACAAGTATGGTTGAGTGCCATATAAAATATTAGATTACTAGTATGATAGAGATTTCACATGAAATATGTCATTTAATACAACAAAATGATCATATTACTCACATGCATGGATAAGCAAAACGAGATTCAGAGTAGTTGAGATTTTCTTAAGGGCACACAATATGCACACAGATCTATTTACAGAGTTTATACTTAGTTACTAGGTTTCAAAAACTGAAGTACCATCTTGTTTCAAAGCACTGAAGATTGCTTTTAACCAAAGGCTACAATTTACTGATCTCAAATGGGAATGAAACCAATAACTTAGGTTTAACATTAACTAATTCTTTCAACTTATTTAACTAGTAATATTGGAATTACATAGTTTACATTAGGTTCTGGTGTGGGAGAAAAAGGGCTTTGATGGAGACTACATTAACCTAGACTTGGGGTCAATAGTCAATGGCCTGTGAGCCATATCCGGGCTTAGTGGTTGTTTTTATAAATAAAGTTTTATTGAAACATAGCAACCTGCATTGTCTGTGGATGCTGCTTCACTCTATCAGCAGAGTTTGGTCATTCCAAAGAATATACACCTGCAGAGCCAAAAATGTCTGCTGAAGTCTAACATGCTGACTTCTTGCCTAGACCAATAGCCAGGGATGTAGGGATGGATAGCGCTTTCACAGGGAAGATGGGATCTGAGCTGTCATCTCATGTTGGTAGGAATTCTCTGTGAGCAGAAGGAGAGGGGTGGAATGTCAGCGGAGAGTAAGGGTGACTTGGGCTCTGAGGCTCTTCTATGGGAAGCAGGTGACAGAGCGTTTCCTGAAAACACTTGATATAATCAGTACAACCAGGGGATTAGTAACCAATGATGCCACTCATAAATCTTTTTTGTTATTTGTGGTCATAACTATTTCTAACCACTGACCCCCACTGAGCAATGGAGCATAGTAAATGAGGTGTCTTCAGTGCTGCCAGACTGGCATTGGCTGAGACAGGATGGATCTGGTATTGGTAGTCTCCAGTGTGAGATAGCATCAGGATGGACTGGGCCAACCTCAGATGCAAGTGAACGGAGGTTCTTGCTGTGAGGACGCTCTGGGCCATTTAGCAGCCATCACCAGACAGACCCACTTAGCACTTCCTGTGCAGTATGTGCTGCCCCCTGAAAAACATCCTGGGGTCCCATACCAATCATTTTACTCAGTCCTAACCTATCTGTAGGTTTCTTTGATGCTTTCCCTTCAAATTTTTATGTTTCTGAGGGACTTCACTTGCTCATTAAACAAGAGCTGGACTCATTGAGAAAGAGTGTAGTAAAATTAATACAAGTTTGAATTCTGGTGCCAGATTTTCCAAGTTCAAATCTGAGAACTCTGGAGCAAGGTTAATGTCTCTCAGGGTTTAACCTGGATGCACTCCAGGACCCACACCTGAACTGCTTTCCTCACTGAGGTACAACAAGATTAACAGACTTGGAACTTGTCTCACAGCAAATGCCCTACAGGTGTGAGTTATGTTTATCACGTAATGAATGGAAAACCAGCTCCCTTTTCGTAGAAGGCAGAACTGCTAAGTCTTCACATACTTGTGAATAGGCACGACACAGGCCTCGGGTACCAGGCTGTATATAGGCAGAGATGCAGGGAGCAGGTGTGATAGGGAGGGTCCATAGAGAGAGCCTCATTCTCCCTGGGACCCAAACTTAAAGGCACAACAAAAAAGCAGTTATAAAGATAGCTAATACTTTAATACAATATTATTTAGAAGCAAAGAAATCTACCATAAACAAAGTGTCAGAATTTTCAACCTACAAGTGCTGTGTTGAACCGTATTGGAAACTGAGGCAATGGGAAAAAGGAGTCATGTGGCTCAAGTGTCCCTCCTCTCCACCAGTGTAGCATGAAAGGGAAGAAAAACAAAACAGCCAAGTGTCTAGGTTACAGCACGTTGAATATCTGGAGTGAAGACTGTGAAGAGGTGAGTAGAGAGAGAGAAAGCCAGAGAGGGGAGTTGCGTTTGATCAGGCTTGTTGGATTATAGGCTTTATCCTCAAAGCAAAGGAGATCTTTGAAGGGTTTTAAGCCTGGAAGAGGCATGACATGATCCTCCTAGCATAGAAACCAGCGACGTCACATCTGTAGATTCTAAACCATGCGGTAGAAGAAATAGACTTAGTTCTTTACAATCCAAAAATATACGGTGGTTTTAAATAAAATTAGTAAATCTCTGTATTGTGTAATAAATGGATTTTGAGATCAGACAGGCATAGATGTAATTCTGTTCAATATTAGCTGGAAAAAAATGAAAGTTGATTTAAACAAGCTCTATTTTTGAAACTTCTCTACTTTGATAACTGCCAATTTTATGAGCATCTCTGCTTGAATACTTGTGAATTAAAAAAAACTTTTAAAGGCTATTAAAAGTATTCTTGGATGATGCTAAATCGATCTATACTTCAGGATGATTTTTTTTGGGCAAAAAGGGATCCATGATATGTGGTCGCTTTGTGTTGTAGTTTGAAATTACCTGATGGTAATTCTTTAAATTTTTCATTTAAATTGAAAGGTTAATAGTTATCCTGTACAGTTCTTGCAAAGTGAAAATGAGATTGGAAAGTTAAAATATAATTAATTTACTTTCCCATTATCCCTTCTGCTGGAGGAATATTCATGCATTCTGAACAGATAAGTTTTAAAAGAGGCACTAAATTGCAAGTGTTCACACTTGGATTCAGTTTAAAAGTTAAAAGCTTTCAGGCCAAATAAATTAGACAAGCAGACATGATGAATCTGCATTTTAATATTAATGAGTAAGTGTTCTACCTTTCACGTTGTTGTGCTGTGGTTTCAGTAATAGACCTAAGCATCATGTTGAAAGTTGCAATGGGATTATATTAATATTTACTTTGTGAATAAATCATTGTAATTTGTTGCTGACCAAATGGCAGCCGTGGCCTTTGAAAATGAAGAGACATCCACATCCCACATTGGAATGCCTGAGTTTGTTTTCTGAACTCCAACTCCTAATTCCTGTTTCCCACTAATGCAGTGATAGGGCTCCTCCCACCCATGTGGGAAACCTGGATTGAGTTCCTGGCTCCTGCCTTAGGCCTTTACACAGCCCTGAATGTTGTGTGCATTTGGAGAGTGAACCAGCAAATGGGAACTATCTCTGTAAGTCGGTCTCTTGAATGAATGAATGAATGAACGAATGAAGGTCCAGATATACTATAGAGACTTCATGAGAAGGTGATTCTGCATCTTGCTTGTCATCTTTTATCTTGTGTGATTTGTCACCTAAGATTCTCTGGTTGCATCTGCTGGAAAAGATAGGAAAGGAAATAGATAAGTACCTACGAGCCAAAGAAAAGTCAAACATGGTTGTTTGGAAGAACCCAGCCCATCAAGTGATTCTTTTCGTTCCTGAAGACAGTCATTGTAGGCACCACGTGGAGAAAACATAAGCTGTGTTTAGTGTGCCTTTGCATTATAACTCAATTACTGTTTACACTGATGATGTTTATGGGTAAAATGAGAGTAGGGTTTCTGCTCAAAGACTCAATTCACAAGTTTCCAATAATTGTCCTCGAGTTTTTCTTATTACCAGGTTTTCCTAGAGTGTGAAACAAGATATGTTGCATTCAGAACATGGAAGAAATGAAAGAATGATTGGTTTATTCACGCATGCATTCTTTTGAGAAATATTAAATGATGACTTTGGTGCCAAATACTGTGAGAATGCTACATAAATCATTCAGATGTGGATGAATGGGAGCACACAGATGATAAACAGTAATGATATTTTTTAAACATTATATTCAAAGGGTCATGTGCACTACAAAAATATCTTAAAACATGTAGCGTTGTGGTCCTGAAAGTGATTAAAGAAATGTTAACTGAGAAAATCTGACAAGAAATTTTTGAGGAATTGTCATTTGAGTCAAGTCCTGAACCAGCAGTGACAGTCAGGGAAAGTACACCCCAGGCAAAAACACCACACATAGGAAGACAGGGAAGCATGGACAAACCCATAGTGTTTGAGTATGGACGTCATTGAGGCTGGACCGTGGCAAAAAGGCAGAAGAGCAAAGTTTGTTTGGGAGCCAGGAGCCAGGTGTGTGCTGAGGAGGAGATACCAGGGCAGCCAGCCTTCATGGAGCCTTGCTTATCCTCCTAATGGGTCCTCTCGTCCACTGAGACCCACGTCTCTTAAGCCAACATTAGGGCCTCAGTCAGGAAGGAACAGACTTAAAAAGGAAATTGAGGACAATTTACAGAATCCTATCAAATAATTCAAGCAACTTGTGATTCACAAACACAAGGCAGTGACTTTGAAAAGTTAATGGAAGAATGGAATTAGAAGATCATGTATATTTTCCTTAAACTTTTTGAATTCCTTGCATAACTCTGTTTTATCAATAAATTCAAAACCATGAGAGCTTTAATTTGACGTCTGGTGATTATTTCATCTAATCTTATTTTGTCAAGGTAGTAAAGCATTTTATAATAACTTGAGTGACAAATTTTCCTATGGATTTATCATCTCAAATATCCTTGAATTTCTGTGATTATAAATTGTACCTAGTGTTACTGGAAAATTAAGTCAGAAGAAAATTAATATTTCAAGTTCTAATTAAACTTATGAAATTAATAATTCACTGTGAGCCTTAGCAATTGTTTTTTTTTAAACATTTGTATCTTGAAGCATTGTCTGTTGCATATGTGTCTATGTAATATGCTCAAAGCAGATAGGGACCACGGACATGTTTTCTTGATCCCTTTTTTTTTCTTTCTTTTTTTTTTTTTTTTTTTGACAGGCAGAGTGGACAGTGAGAGAGAGAGAGACAGAGAGAAAGGTCTTCCTTTGCTGTTGGTTCACCCTCCAATGGCCGCCGTGGCTGGCGTGCTCCGGCCGGCGCACCACGCTGATCTGAAGCCAGGAACCAGGTACTTCTCCTGGTCTCCCATGGGGTGCAGGGCCCAAGCACTTGGGCCATCCTCCACTGCACTCCCTGGCCACAGCAGAGAGCTGGCCTGGAAGAGAGGCAACCAGGACAGAATCCGGCACCCCGATCCGGACTAGAACCCAGTGTGCTGGCGCCGCAAGGCGGAGGATTAGCCTAGTGAGCCACAGTGCCGGCCCTTGATCCCTTCTAAACAATATCTCATAAACATCTGCATTTAGAAAAGTGGGAGGTAAAAACCTGTTAGGTATTTATTTTGCTTGGATTTTGGATGTAGTAATAGAGACTTAGAGTAGCAACAGATTAGACAAAACAGAAGGTTTCCCCTCTCATGCAATAGTCAAAAGATGCCAATTTTGTTGTGAGTATCTTGAGCTCTTTAGAGACTCTGGATGTTAATCCTTTATCAGTTGAATAGCTTGCAAATTCTGTCGGTTATCTTTTCATCCTGTTGAGTGTTCCTTTCTCAGTGCAGAAGCTCCTCAGCTTGACGTAATTTCATTTGTCAACTTGGCTTTGATTGCCTATGCTTCTGGGATCTTTTACAAGAAGTCCTTGCCTATGCGAATGTCTTGTAGAGTTTCCTCCATATTGCCTAATGATTCGATAGTATTGGATCGTTGATTTAGGTCTGTGATCCATTTTGAGTGGATTTTTGTGTAAGGTGTAGGGGTCTAATTTCATACTTGTGCACATGGAGATCCGGTTTCCTCAGCACCATTTACTGAAGAGACTGTTCTTGCTCCATGGATTCATTTTAGATCTTTTATTGAAGATAAGGTGGCTATAGATGCATGGTTTGCTTTCTGGAGTTTTATTCTATTCCATTGGTCTACAAATACATTTTTTTCCCAGTATCAAGCTGGTTTTATGCCAGTACCAAGCTGTAATGTGTTTTTAAATTTGGTATTGTAATGCTTCTGGCTTTGTTTTTGTTGTATAAGATTGCTTTAGCTATTTGAGGTGTCTCCTGTTTCTGTATGAATTTCAGCATAGTTTCTCTAGATTGCAGAGAATGTTGTTGGCATTTTGATTGGGAGCACATTGAATCTGTAACTTGCTTTTGGTAGCATTGCCATTTTGATGATGTTGATTCTTCCAATCTGTGAACATGGAAGATTTTTCCATTTTTTAACATCTTCTATTTCTTTCTTTAGTGTTTGTAATTTTTGTCATAGAGATCTTTGACATCCTTGGTTAAATTTATTCCAAGGTATTTGATTCTTATTGGAGCTGTGGTGAATGGGACTGATCTTGGATGTTCTTTCTCAGCTGTGACATTGTCTGAGTATACAAAGGGTATTGATTTTCTTGTGTTGATTTTATATCCTGACACTTCCAAACTCTTATGAATTCCAGAAGTCTCTCAGTGGAGTCTTTTGGATTCCCTATATATAAAATCATGTCATCTGCAAATAGGGATAGTTTGATTTGCTCCTTTCCAATTTGCATCCCTTTGATTTATTTTTCTTGCCTAATGGCTCTAGCTGAAACTTCTAGGACTATATTCAATAGCAATGGTAGGAATGAGCATCCTTGTTTGGTGCTGGATCTTAGGGGAATGCTTCCAGCTTTTCCCATTTTAACAGGATGCTGGCCATGGGTTTGTCATTACTCAGTAACAAAACAAGCAATCTAGAGAGGAAATGGGCAAAGGATTTAAACAGGCATTTTTCAAGAGAAGAAATTCAAATGGCCAACAGACACTTGTGAAAATGCTCAGGATCACTAGCCATCAGGGAAATGCAAATCAAAACCACAATGAAGTTTCACCTCACTCCAGTTAGAATGGCTCACATAAGAAATCCACAGATGACAAATGCTGGCAAGAATGTGAGGGAAAGGAGCCCTAATCCACCGCTGGTGGCAATGTAAATTGGTGCAACCACTATGGAAGACAGCATGCAGTACCTCAGAAATCTGAATATAGACCTACCATATAATCCAGCCACCCCACTCCTAGGAATTTACCCAAACCAAAAGAAATCAGCATATGAAAGGATATCTGTACCCTCCAGGTTCATAGCAGCACAATTTACTGGCTTAGTGAAATAAGCCAGTCCCCAAAAGACAGATATTGTATGTATGGAGTAAAACAGACGTTTCAAGAATAGATGATTGTTTATAGCCCTAATCTCTTCCATTGAAGAACAAGGTTCTGTTTTGTTCTCTTTTTCTTCATACTATTTTTTGAACTCCTCTGCTTAGAGTAGGGTCAACTGTATGATCATTAAATATACTGAAAATAGATCATTGTAGAAATCAAGAATGGGGATCCATGAGAGAGGAGGCGGAAGAGCCGGAATGTGGGCAGGAAGGAGTTGGGGGGGGGGTCCCACTATGTTCCTAAATCCGTGTGTATGAAATATATAAAACTTGTATAACTTAAACAAAAATTTAAAAAGACAACCAATTAAAGTTGGGGGTCATTCTTCTGGTTCTCAAATCTTCAAGGACCTAGATTCAGGGCTTTATCATTTTGTAGGGGAAGTGCTATCCTTCATGGTACAAAATTGTGGCTAGAGCACCACTAATTGCACCTGCACTCTATGCAGGATAAAGAAGATAGGGGAGAAGAAAAGACAACAGATGGATACACATTATCATTTAGGAAGAATTCCATGTGTGTTATCATGGAAATTTCCATCATATTTGATACTTGGTCTGATATCTAACTTATCCATAATTTGTTCACATGATCAGAGCTAGCAGCAAAGGCAGCATAAGTCTTTTTTATAATGGATTATCATGTTCAGCTAAAAATTTAAAGATTCCTCTAATATAGAAGAAGGGAAGGGAATATTAGCAGGTGAATAACTAGAATCTGCAACACAAATATAATCGTCTTTGGAAAACATGAAACATAAATAGAATAAAATAGAGAAATGGGAAAAAACTTTGGCGCCATAAATTTTGTCTCTTTCAGAGATGGCTATTAGGAGTTTGACCAGTCGATAGTCCATTTGGCTTGAAGTCCCGTGTCTCCACTAAATAGCTGTAATCTTATTCAGATTACTGAGTTGCACAATAGTAACAATAGAAGGAGTCTTCGAAAAAGTTTATGGAAAACATTCTATGAAAAAACTATGCATGGACTTAAATTTTTACATCAAAATAAACTTATCTTTTGATTCCATATTCTACAAACTGTTACAAGTAGCCCTGTAGTAACTGTGACAGAAAAATTATTGCTACTGGTTCATAAATATTGATGTCCGTGGGTACTTTGAAAAAGAACAATTAATATTTGTCAAATAGTTTGGTAAGCTCTTAAGTTCAATGGTAATTTTCATCATCCAGAGAATCAACACATGGATAAAGATTTCAAGGATCCAGGCTGTTTTGGTCTGAGAAGTCTGTTGTCTACAGAGACGTCCCATGAAGATGCTCCCGTGCCTGAATCAATGGATGGCTGCAAATGCCAATGGCAGGTCTGCTGGAAGGATCTCCTTTCCTTCAATTCCATCTGTATCTAATCACACTGCACAAACTCTCTGAATCCCTCAATGTAAATAATTAAATTGAGCCATTTTTTTTATACCATAAGCAAATAATTCTGTGCTCTGTGGCGGCTATAGGGAGTGAGTGAGACAGAATTCTCTGCTCCCAAGATGTTTATAGTCTAAGAGGAGAAATAAAATATATAATAATGATTACAATGCTCAACTTGGCAGTTCTATTCTATAAAGATAATGGTCACCCTGTCATAAAATTTCTAAAACCCAAGTCAACTTTGGTGAATGAAAACTTTATCTTTTAGACAGACTGTCAATATATTGAATAACTTAATAACTAGTGTTTTTGTGTTTCTGCTGATTTCCAAATATCTCTTTCTATTTTTCTCTTCTGACTGCCCCTAACTCCTGAAGGAAAAATATGTTAGAGGAGCTGGGAAGAGAAATCAGCTGATTTATAGAACAATTAAAATGTGAATTGGTGAATTGCCTATAAAAGACAACATTATCATTTAGAAAACTGTAACCATGTAGGTTGTTTTTTGTTCTGAGCTATAACATCACTATAGATTATTCTATCCCTGTTTTATAATGCGTAATGTAGTAGAGTGGCTATAAATTATTGGGATATTAATTATCCATGGATGGCAGTATTTTGCATATAAATAAAAGTGCTTTTTACTATTAATGCATGGTATAAAATCTTAGTTTCTGTTGTCAGTGAGGAAGAGCTAGTATAAAACTGAGTTAAAATGACTACATCAGGGGAGTTTGGAAAATGGGATTTGCAGTTTAATAAGTTATTAGATAAGTAGACACATACGATTGAAATTTGGGGGGGAAGAAGTATGAATAAATATCATTAGGAATAGATCAATGGTAGGTAAATTAGTTTGAAGGACCAGCAGTGCCTGCTGCCTGTTTTTATAAATAGTTTTATTGGAATATAGCCAAGCCCTGGTATTTACATATTGCCAGTGGTGATTTTGAATGGGGATGGTAGGGTTGAGTTGTTGCCACAGAGACTTTGTTGCATGCAAACCTACAAATTTGTACTAGCTGCCACTTCACAGAGAGAGTTTGCTGAACAGTGGAATTGAGCCACAACTTGGTTCACCACAAGGGTCTTCACTCCTTCTGTTCCTTGCTTCTTTTTTATTTTTTTTTATTATTTATTTATTTATTTATTTATTTATTTATTTATTTTGACAGGCAGAGTGGACAGTGAGAGAGAGAGAGAGACAGAGAGAAAGGTCTTCCTTTGCCATTGGTTCACCCTCCAATGGCTGCTGTAGCCAGTGCGCTAAGGCCCGTGCACTGCACTGATCCGAAGGCAGGAGCCAGGTGCTTATCCTGGTCTCCCATGGGGTGCAAGGCCCAAGCACTTGGGCCATCCTCCACTGCCTTCTCTGGCCACAGCAGAGAGCTGGCCAGGAAGAGGGGCAACTGGGACTAGAACCTGGTGTGCCAGCGCCGCAGGTGGAGGATTAGCCTAGTGAGCCGCGGTGCCAGCCCCTTGCTTCTATAATACCCTTCTCCCCCATCTCTACTCAGTTATCATCTAGTGTCCAGGTTCCCCATCAAAAGTCACTTCCTCCATGAGCCTCTCCTAACCCAGTGAACTCAACCTCAATTCAGTTCTGAGCTTAATGCCACCCAGCCTTCCACTTTGCTCTCATTTTGCCTTATTCAGTCATTTTCATATCTGAAATTGTGTCATTTGTCTATTTGCTTTTTTCTGCCCACCAGAATACAGGTTCTACAAGAGTGGAGCTCCTGTCTCTCTTCCTTCATGTCTCCCCTTAATCACTGGGGTCTGAAGAGTTTAACTCATAATCCTCAATGGGTAGTGAGTCACTGACTTAGAACATGAGTTCAGTGCTAGTGGCAGCCACCTGGCATGTTTTTCCAAAAGCAACAAGGTTCATATCCTGATCACAGTGAGGGTTACCCTGGGACTACTGGGAGGGGTGAATGTGTGTGTGTGTGTTTGTGTATGCACGTGTGCACATGCACATGCGTACGTATGGTTGTGGGTGGGTGGTGGTGGTGCTAGCCTGAATGGCTTCCTAGGAGATTCCTAGGAAGTGAATTTCTAAATTGGTTTCCTGAGAAGTTTGCTTAGAAGGATTCTGGAGGTCAAGACGTGTAAACATCTGGTCAGAGTTGCCCAGGAGTCTTGTGTCTGTCACTTCAGGGTTTCCCTCTATCAGGGGTCCTCGCGTGTTTATGCAGAGGTGTGATTATGACACAGAATCAGAGCTTTCAATGTAAACTGTCAGGAGTGGCCTTGTATTGCTCCATAGTAACAAATATGGAGAGTGAGGCTTTGGGTTCCTTAGTTCATCCTTCTGATTGACTGGGAATTGAATCCACTTGCTTCATTTTATTGCCATCAAAGGCGTTTCTTCCAGACAAAGGACACTATTGAATATTTGGTAATGTGAGTTCTGATTCCTTATGGAATATTTATTACTTGCTTCTACTGAGGTTTATATTTTAATGTTTTGTCACTGATAAATCTTAGAATTTCAAATCCACTGTACTTCATGCCATCTTTCTTTTGTGAGAGGAAGCAAAACCTGATGAGTATCCATAAACTCAACTGCATAATTACACTAAACTTCTGAACTTCTGTGCTTGTAATCCATCCTCCCTAACTATCCTTGAGAACATCTGCTTTGTTTTTAGCAGACTTCTTGGGGGAAAATGAAGTGGTTCTTATGTCCTCTTAACCGAGGATTCTTATTTTTCAAATGTCTGTGGAGTCATTTTTTTTTTTTTTTTGCACAGACAACACATATTTACTGAGCCCCTTCTATGTGCTAGGCTGTGCTGGCTCTGGGACAGAGCCATGGACTCCATCCCTTATGAGGGGGCATTGCTCAGTCTATCATAAAGCTCCTCTTTAGGCACCCCTTTTCCATACAGGTATGACTCAAGCACGGTGAAGCAGATTTGGAGACAGTCTTACATCATTGTCTGCTGCTCTAACAGTGTACCACAGGCTGGGTAATTTATAAAGGACAGAGGATGATTTAGCACAGGGTCTTGGAGAGTCGAAGAGCATAGCGGAAGATGTGCTGAGAACCTCTCTCTGAATTGCAACATGGTAGAGGATATCAGGTGGTGAGACAGCATCCATGCTGGCACAGGTCTTTTCTTAAGAGCCATAAATGCCGGCACGGGTGCCCCAGACCCTAACCCCATTTAGTCCTAGTGACCTCCATAAGGCCCTACCTACAAGTACCATGAACACATGAACTGAGGGATTAAGTTTTTCAAGTGGTTTTGGAAAGGACAAATACCCAGACCCTATCAGAGACCACACAGGGAAAAGTATAAGAAAAATCATAGGAAAGATTTTTTCATTCCCTCCATTCCCCTTTCTTGCCTTTTTTTTTTTTTGTTTAATTTTTGTAAGAACATTTCAATCCACTCTATAATCAGAGCCTTACTTAATGTACCACTAACCATAAAATTCAACAAATAAAATCTAGAAAGACCACAGTTTCTAGAAGAATATAAATAAGAGCTAAAACCAACAATTAAATCACAAGATTTCTATTTCATTCCTATACATTTTTTCCATATGAAATCTCCCACCTGAAAGCGATAGACATTCTATTCCTTCTTTGAATAATATTTAAAAAACTGAGTACTTACATATGTTATGCATGTGTAGAATATGTAAAGATGAAATAATGGTCGTTGGCTTTCCATGAACATTCATTGTATGCTGGGTGCTTTGTGACCATTGCTTCTGACAAGTTACATACAGAAAATTGAATTTAGTATCTTTGCAAGTAATGACATGGTTTAATCAGAAGTAAATTTTCTGGCTCCTATTCCCATCCATTGGCCTATCTGTTTCTCTATATCAAGCAAAAGGTGATAATCAGAGCTTTAGATAAAAATAATAATTATAGGGACTTTACTTCAATCTTCAGGATTTTTGTCCCAATGACAAAATGATACAGTAACACCCCTTTTAAAATCCAACCAAATCAGGGGCCAGCATTGTCACACAGTGGGTAAAACTGCCACCTGTGGTGCTGGCATCCCATGTGGGTGCTGGTTCAAGTCCCAGTTGCTGCACTTCCAGTCTAGCTCCCTGTTAATGAGCCTGAGGAACGCAGTTGAAGATGGCCCAAATATTGGGTCCTTACTACCCACACGGGAAACTAAGAAGAAGCTCTTAGCTCCCAGGTTTGGCCTGACCTAGTTCAGCCCCAGGCATTGCGGCCATTTGGGAAGTGAACCAGAGAATGGAAGATTCTCATTCTCTCTCTCCCCCACCCCTCCCCTCTCCCTCCTCTCCCTCCTCTCCCTCCTCTTTCCCCCTACCTCTTCCCCTTCCCGCTCCTCCCCTTCCCCCCTTCCCGCTCCTCCCCTTCCCCCCTTCCCCCTCCCCCCCTCCCTTCTTTCTTTTTAAAAGTATATAAACACCTATTTATTTGAAAGGGGGTGTTACAGAGAGAGAAATGCTTCCCCTTGCTGGTTTACTCCCCAGAAGACTGAAATGGCTGGGGCTGAACCAAACTGACGCCAGGAGATTCATCCAGTTCTTCCACGTGGGAGGTGGGGCCCAGGCACCTTGGGCCTCTCTTGCTACTTTTCCTAGGCCATTAGAAGGGAGATGGATAGGGACTGGAGCAGCCGGGACTCAAACCTATGTCCATGTGGTATGCAGGCAGTGGCTTTACCTGCTACACCACAATGTTGGCCTCTACCTTTCAAATAAAATAAATAAATCTTAAAAAACGAAAACAACAAAAACTGATCAAATCATTGAGACAATAAGAAAGTATTCAGGAAAACTGCTTTTTCTCCCTATATTTCATTAAATGCTAAATAGATACATTTTAAGCCTACTTTAGGAATATCTAATTTTTAAAAATGAAATCTTTGCTTTTATCATGTAGCTTATGTCAAATTATTTAATGGACAAAACTTGAATACATTTACGGTTTACATATTATTTAAAAATATGTATATATTGCGTGTGGACAGGCTAAATCAAGCTAATGTATATATTTATGTATCATAAATTGCCTCATGCTTTGTGGTGAAAATATTGAAAGTGTACTATCTTAGCAATCTTGACATATACATTCATTGTCACTAACTGTAACCACCATGTGGTAGAGTAGAGCTCTTGAAACTATTCCTCTCATTATAGCAGCTCTCCCAAATTTTGTATCTTTTGACTTAGACCTTATGTATTTCTATTCTCTGCATCTATAGGTTTGGCTCTTTTAGATCACAACATTGCGGAGATCATGTACTGCTTGTCTTTCTGTGCCTGGCTTATTTCACTTAATGTCTTCTTGGTTTATTCACGTTGTCACAAAAAATAGAATTTCCTTACTTTTAAAAGCTCAATATGACTTTGTGTGTGTGTATACACCGCATTTTCTTTATTAATACATCAAATAACCCTTGGGTAGAGTCCATATCTTGCCTATTGTGAATAATACTGCAATGAACGTGAAAATGTAGATGTCTCTTTAGCCTACTTACTCCTCTTACCTTGCATATATAACCAGGAGTGGGATTGCTGGATCGTATGGTAGTTCCATTTTTAATTTTTTGAGGGCTATCTACATTGCTTTTCCTAATGGCTCTTCAAATTTATATTCCCATAAGTAGTATACAAGAGTGGTTTTTTAATACTTTAGCCTTTTATATTTTGTATACTTTTAGATTATCTCTCTGAGGCATTCTAGGAGATGTGAGGAGATATTCCATTGTAGTTTTTACTTGCATTTCCTTGATAACATTGAATTTTTTTAAAATACCTGCTGGTGATTTGTGTGTTGTCTTTAGAGAGATGCCTGTTCAGGTCCTGTACCCATTTTTAATTGTTCACTTGTTATTGAGCTGTTTGAGACCCTTATACAATTTGGATATTAACACATTATGAGATACATGCTTTGCAAATATTTTTCTCGCATTTCCTAGGTTGTCTCTTTGCTCTGATTGTATTGTAGCCTTAGCTGTGCAGAAGCATTTTCATTTAATTCCATTAGTCTATTTCTGTCCTTGTTGCTATGCTTTTGGTATAGTACCCCAAAAAATTATTACCCAGAGCAATAGTCAAAACAGATTGGCTTATTTTTAAACTTCATAATGGTTAAGTCATCACTATGTACTTGGTTATGCCTGACTTCACTCATTGTTCTATCTGTGAAAGTCATTTTCCTTGTTGTTGAAGCCAGGGATTTATTTCTATATGGTGATAAATATAACCTAACTGTCTATTCTGTATCTGCTTATTTGGGCTGTTTCTAATTTCTTTTTTTTTCCCTTTTGTGAGTAAGGCTGTTAGAAATATCTTTATTCTTTTGGTGGACATAGGCATTATTTTCCCCTAGTATATACCTGAGAGTGGTATAGGCATATTTGTATCACCAAACATTTTTCCCAAAAGGTAGCATGAAATATACTCTGGGTAGCAGCGTTCAGGAGATCTGGGTGTTCCACGTTTCATTAGCACTTGATATTACGGATCATTTTATGTTTTATCTGTCCTCGTGAATGTGTAACTGTCTCATTGTAATTTTTGCTTTTCTTGCATTGATCTGGTCTCATCCTTGGTATAACCGCACAGTTCTCCAAGTAACAGTGTCTCGTGCTTTATTTAACCAACTATCTATTAATCATGAGAATATTTTTTAAGATTTTCCTGTAAAAGACCATACTTTCTTTGTGTACTGTGATAAAATCCAGAACTTGAAACACTGGTAGAAAGGTTACATTTACATTAAAACCTTAATGATAATAGCTTCTCCAAAGAAATTATATGTCAATTGTTTATTATGAGAAAATCCCTTTCTTCACAATCTATATGGCACAATATATTATCAAATTTTTAAAATTTATTTCAAAGTAATCAATGGAAACTGATAGCCCAAGGAAGTTCTTATTTGCTTTACTCTTCATAGTTCATGAAGAGTTTGCTAGTGTGCTCATTGACTTAATCTTTACATGGTATTAGCTTGTGTGTGAATTCTCTCCATTGAGAAGTGGGGAAGCTTAGATTTTCAGTGATTTGGCCAAGACCGCCTGCCAATGAGAGGGAACCCCTCCCTCTGCAGGGCATCGAATGCCAGGATCATGATGACTTCCCTTGGAAGTCCTCCCAGTCTAGTGTTGGCAACCTGTCAACCTGTGGGGCATCTGCATTCTTTTTTTTATTTATTTGACAGAGTTAGAGAAACAGAGAGAAAGGTCTTCCTTCCATTGGTTCACCCCCGCCAAATGGTCGCTACAGCCAGCGCTGCACTGATCCAAAGCCAGGAGCCAGGTGCTGGTGCTGGTGCAGGTGCCCAAGCACTTGGGCCATCCTCCACTGCCTTCCCGGGCCACAGCAGAGAGCTGGACTGGAAGAGGAGCAGCCGGGACTAGAACCCGGCACCCATATGGGATGCCAGTGCTGCAGGTGGAGGATTAGCCAAGTGAGCCATGGCACTGGCCCCACATCTGCATTTCTTCACTGCTAACCCAGTCTCCTTCACACAAAGTGTTTCAAACAGTAGGAAAGGAACAATGGAATAAAGAAGAAATTGTGAAATAATGAGATCTCTGGTTAGAGAATAGCTGGATAATCATATTGGAAAATTGAAATCAATGAAATTGGCACACGCAGGGAACTGATTGAGAAAGAAGGGTGTGTGTGTGTGTGTGTGTGTGTGTGTGTGTGTAAGTGAACTCGAGCATGCATTTATGATATTGTAGAAATACTTAAGTTGAAATTATATAATTTTCAAGACAGTTATTTAACAGAATACCATAAGTGGTATGATTCAGTTGTATGAAGTGTTGATACATAATAAACACTGTCAAGAGTATTTCCTATTTTCTAGGCACTATACTGAAATTTAGCTCTTGGAAATTTAATCCCTACAATATGAGACACATACTTTCTGTATGTGGGAAATAACTTGCTCAGAGTCATTAAACTCTCATCTTGGGATGCAAAGACAAATTTCATTTTAAGATTTATTTGTTTCAAAGGCAGAGGGACAGACAGACCTTCCACCTGCTGGTTCACTCCCCAGATGGCTGTAACAGTCCTGGTTGAGCCAGGTCAAAGCTCAGAGCTTCATCCTGGTTTCCATCATAGGCAGCAGGTTCCAAGCACTTGGGCCATCTTCTGTTGCCTATCCAGGCAGAGCAGCAGGGAGCTGGATAGAATTGGAGCAGCTTGAACTCAAACCAGCACTCTAATAAGGGATGCCAGTGTCACTTGAGAGTGGCTTAACTGAGGCACAATGCCTGCCCCCAGCAACAGATTATTAAAGAGAAAAGGAGGGAAGGGGGAAGGAAGAATGGAAGCAGTTATCTGAGTGATGAAATTAATGTTGAGTTTTGTTTTTGCTGCTTTTATTTTTCTCTTTCATAATTGTCAGTTTGTAATTCACAAGCATTACCTAGAATAAATTATAACATGCTTGGAAAACTGATGAACACGTTGTTCCCTATTGGTTTTTATTAGCTCAGTCCCAAAAGTTACTTGTATGTTAGGGACACAGATATTCAATTTTGCCTGGTGAATTTTGAGGGAACAAGACGTACAAAGTCTGAAAGGTTCATGCTTCCCCAATAATCCCTAACATTTCCATCTTGGGCAGAAGAGTTCTTCTCCTGGCCACACACAGGTCTTGACAGTAAAGTGGAAAAGACACTGTTTTCTGATGCTAGCAGCTTTGTTTGCTTCATTGAGCCATGCTTTATATTGGTCTGTTAGTAACACTGCAGAAATGATCCTGCAACAGAGCGTCCACAGGTGAGGACAGCTCTGCCTGACGTCAGATTCTAGAGCGGCTGCTTGTTGTTGAGAAGGGTTGAAGGGGCAGAGAGAGGGAGGGAATTCTAAGGGTTAATGTTAACGTTCAAATGAGAAAATTGGACATGCTATCATATCCTTTACCAGACACTTCTTGGGGGCCCCATTACTACAGTTTAGAAATCAGCTGCAAAGGCATCAGGGTGGACTTTGTAATGCACTGGCTTAAGCTGTTGCTTGGGATGCCTGCAACCCGTATCATAGTGCCAGTCAGTAGGAGATATCTGTCACAGTGACTTTCAAATAAAAAAATAGGACATGTTCAAAGAAAATGGAGATGCGTTTTGGGTTAATCGGCTGGGATTTGAGTGCCAAGATCCTACCTCAATGTGTTAGATTTCTCAACTGGCTGCCATTTGAGAGAGTCAGATTTTTTTAAGGAAGAATTTTAAGAAAAATATTTGAAGATGCATCCTATTTTAATTCAGAATAAACAAGTTCAGTGTTTTCCGCTGTGGTGGTTAGGAAATAAGAAATCATCAAGCTCACACAGTCCCATTAATCCAAGACAGAAGAGTCTACATTTTAAAGGAAAACTGCACTTGCCTTTAGAACTTATTAGTAACGAGACAAACATTCTGAAGTTTCTTAGGAAATATACATGAAGAACTAAGATATCTGGAGGCAATTACGGAGCTGGGCTTCAAAATTACTTTTATGAAAAGGAACCACATTTGTCATTTTTGTTTAAAATCTTGATTGATCACATCCAGAGCTGAATTTGAAATGCTGTGTTTTTATTTTACCTAACAGAATGCCTTGCCTGCAGGCAAACAGAATGTTGGATTAAAACTTTTAATACTCTGGGGCGAAATCTGCTGGTTTTAATAAGAGACAAAGGCTCATTTGGATCTTTCCGTCATTACACAAACAAGCTGAGCTTCCGTTTATCATGTTCATTGCTTTAATTCTGGGTGCACAGCATTGGGAAGACGATGGTAACCAGGGCCACATGGCCTGCAATGAACGATAAATTTGAGGATCTGTCAACAGATGCTCTCGCTCTTACAGGTAATTGTCTAACTCCATCTTCTTTCATCTGTAGCCAAGAAGATTTCAAATGGATATTGTTGACAAATGCATCACTTTATGGAAATAGCTTCAAAGAAAAATGAAACAGAGTGGCACACAAATAGTATCAGTGAGGTCATCTGTCTTAAGGAAAAATCGTTCACCTTGGCTGAGTCCTCAGATAAGCTGGACGTTCTGCTTAGTACTTCATCTGTGTGAATACACTTAATTCCCATAGTGGCCATCTGACTAATTATGGCTACTCTTCTCCCTACAGCTAAGGAAATTATAAGTTCAAGGAGGTCAAATGACTTGACCAAAATAGCAGGTTCTTCAGGTTTTGTCCCAAGAATCTGATATTAGAACTCAAACTACCAATCAATATGCCACTCTGTATTTTATTTATAACAAACTCTGAGATAGGGCTGTTTTTCTCTGGCATGAAGATGTGATTGACCAGGGACGAGCTTCTGACATTGGCACCTCACCAACATACATGCAGGCAGGAGACAGCTTGGTCCAAGTGTTAGGAAAAGTGGCTCTCATCACGCTGTAAGATATATAAGTGAAAAATCCCTCTATTTTAAAAGACAAGCAAGGCTGATGAGTTTCTTATGAGTCCATGTGTCCCATTTCCAAGACTGCAGTTTTTGCCATGCTTTATCTCGTTTACAAGGGCACAATAGTCTGTGGTAAACACTAAGAGATGTAGCAGACTGATTAGCACAAATTTTTGCCTCTGCCACGTCATCACTGACCCTGGTTATGTGAGCTTGAGCAAATGATAGAACTTCCTTAGCTTCTCCAAAGTTGGTTCTTAAGAGGGTCAAAATGAAATGGTACTTAGAAAGAACTTTGCCAAGGGATCTCAGATATTGATAAGGAGCAGTGCAATCTTCATCATTAGAATAATCCTATTATGTCAGTCTGTTGCAGCACATGGATGTTACATGTTCATTGCATAAACAAGACTCTTACCGTGTGATAGTGATTTGAGGATGAGAAGTGGAAGTGATTATGATCTCCAACCTATATTTGTGCAGAGCAAAGTAGAGAAATGGACTTTTCATTTTTTGCAAACAATTTAGCTACCAAATCATTTAAGATACCATTTTTCAATATTTACACCTTGAAATAAAACAGCTCTGCTACACTTGATAGATGTTCATTGAGCCCCAACCATGATCTAGGCACTGTGCCAACTGAGATGGAGGCAAAGGTAGCTTCTGTTCTCAGTGAGTTTGTTTTCACAGAGCAAACACAACCAGACCAATCCATCCATCTATCTATCCTTTAATCTGAGCATTAATGGACAGAAATTATTATGAAACAAAATATATGCAGCAGTAAAAATATTTGCAGCAGTAAAAATATCTGATACCCAAGAAGATTCCTAAATGAGGTTGATGTCTGATAAATAATGATCACTGAGGGGGTTTAAGTGAGAAAGAGTAATATACTCACTTATACATTCAGTTTTCTGTTTGGGTTAAGTTATTCACCTATGCACTTTGTACCAGGCATGGTGCTAGTTGGTTAGAATATAATGCTGGGCAAACCTAAAAATAAGGGGATTCAATCTCCGGCAGCTCCCAGATGATTTGTAAAATACATCAGGTTTGCAGGTTAAATGATTTTATGGTGACAATATAAATAACTGAGTGAGTAGAATAATTTTTGGAATGCCAGGAGTGAAGAGATAATTAAAATAGCTCAGGTGCTATTTTATGAGGAGCTGAGGTAAGTCAGGGAGATATATTGGTCTGAATCCTCCATAAAAATGAATCAGACTATGGCCCCAATATTTTCCTGTTAATCTATGTGCTACCCACCTGGTATTCATTTAATGAGAAGAGGTATAGAAGGGATGGTATTTCCTAGTCCACCTTGAGTTTCAGATTTGTGGTTATTGTCATGTGATGTCAGAAGGGTAGAAATGGAAACAGAACCAACTCCCTGTAATACGGCGTGGACGGTTTTTTAAAAATGAAACAGTGAATAATTGTCATGAAAATGACAGCCTGGGATGCACACAAAAGGAACCAATTCTAATTTCAGATTGTGCAGTCAGGCAACAGAGCTAAGCCGAAATGAAAGGCTTTGTAAGAATCTCATGTCTTCGTCTAATTTCGCACGTAAAACATCCGCCCACTCCAAGTACAGATAAAAAGTGCTTAACCTTAGCAGCTCTGTATCTAAAAATTTTGCTGCGAAGTTCTGATAAGATGAGTGAGATTCAACTGTAGGGCCCCTGGAAATTACTTTGCTGTTCTCTGAAGCCCAGTGTTTTTGAAACTCTGCATTGCATTCAGCAAACATTTGTAGAGACTCCAGCATAGGATAGATGCTGCACATGTGAAAACTTCAATAGGACTGCCTAAACTTTTTCCCCACCTCGGAATCTTCCGTCATGCAAATCATGAAGATGGGAGGGTGCAGGGCAGAGTATGGACGTTCGGGACGACCTCACTGGACACCCGTCACAGCGATGCTCAGCTGCCCAGTTCGGAGCTGCTGTGGTTTCTGGTTCTCGCTGCTGTTCTAGTCACACACCTGCCGCTCTTCCTCAGGGGTCACTCTGATGGGCGATGACTCCCAAGTCTGTAGCTGTTTATCCACATCCTAGACAGCTGGAAAGAGAAAGGAGAAAAATCTAAAATGCAGCTTTGTCCAGCTGTCTCTCCATTCAGAAGACTTCCTGGAAATTCTTCTAAGTGACTTGATCTTGTATCTCACTGCATAGCTGTGACATAACACAGGACTTGGAGATATCAGGGACAGTGGGAACAAGGGCTCTAGCTAAGCAGCAGACTAACCCTGAGCTACACAGGTTTGGCTGGAAAGTTCCTTTTTCAGATGTCAATTTCCCAGCCCTGTGACTGCCATTTTCTAGAAATTTTACTTATTAAAAATATTCCCACAGTATTGAGCTTTATAAATATTTTTTTAATTTTAGAAGAACATTAGATTGATAGGAAAATGGATGAAGAATGCAAACAGGCCCCTTGTGTCCTCACCCAGGTTCAGGTCACCCTGGGTTACAAATCAGGTGATGATGGTGACTGACAACTGAGGGGCTGACACTGGGGTGTTACTCTTAACAAAACTTCAGATTTCTTTGTATCTCACTGGCTTTGCCACTGATACCTGCGTTTCTGTTCTAGGATTCCACATTGCTTTTTTTTTTTTTTTTTGTGACAGGCAGAGTTAGAGAGAAAGGTCTTCCTTTCCGTTGGTTCATCTTGCAGATGGCCGCTATGGCCGGCATGCTGCGCTGATCCGAAGCCAAGAGCTGGGTGCTTCCTCCTGGTCTCCCGTGCGGGTGCAGGGCCCAAGGACCTGGGCCATCCTCTGCTGCATTCCCAGGCCACAGCAGAAAGCTGGACTGGAAGAAGAGCAACCAGGACAGAATCCAGGGTGCCGGCGCCACAGGCGGAGGATTAGCCTAGTGAGCCATGGTGCTGGCCTCCACATTGCATTTAATCATTGTGTTTACCTGCATTCTCTCGTCTGTGATGCATTCCCAGATTGTTCTTGTGTTTTGAGATAGTGATGGTTCTGGGGATTACTTATCAGTTATCTTGTGGACAGTCTATTAATGTGGATTTTTCTGAGCTTTGCTCATGATGGGAGTTTTGAGGAAGAGCAGCACAGAGGTGCTAAGCCCTTTGTGTCCTTTTATGTGACACCCACATGCCTTTGCTGTGCCGTCCACCGTGAAGGTGAAGGTGTATTCAGGATTCCGGGCTGGCTTGGTCTTCCTCATTCATTCACTCTCTGTTGGAAGTTGGCCACTGACTTCCACCTAGACTCAAAGTATGAGGGTGCTGCAAAAAGCTCATGGGAAATGGAATTAAAAGATTAGTTGATGTTGGTAGAAGACGATTTGGAATTCATGCATAGTTGTTTCATAATACATATTCTTCATTTACTTTTAGAAGACTCCTTGTATGTATGGAAGCTCCATCTTTGACAGGGAAGGAATCTGCAAGTGCTGTCTGAGTTCCTCAGGAAAATGATTTCTCTTTTCCGTCACTTATTGAGCCATTTGTTAGTGTGGACCTGTGTGTGTGTGTATCTTACACACTGGCTTATCATCAATACTGTGTTGCCCATAGCATTGCAGCTTTGGCTTTGGGAACTTTCCCAGCCAGCCGTGTCACCTTTTGACATTTTGTTTTTTTGAGCACTATCTCAATTTCCTGTGCGTCAAGAGGCTGCTGGCTCATCCTGCATTTTCCCAGTCTTAGCTTTAGAAGCAAACAGTTAAGAGGCCCTGGTTCCTTGTACTGGAGAATAATATTGAAAACCAAAGTGTGGGTACTGAGTACGTTCTGGTATTTCTCTCTCCTTTTTATCATGGCATGCTATCTTCCCAAGGGACATTTTAAATGATATTTTTCTAAGTATTTTTAAAAATTATTTTCATCATTAAAATCAACCAAAATTATTTGCTCTTCTTATAGGCCAGACCCTGTTCTGGGCACTGAGAATTAGCCAGTTGGGCCAGTGAAGTTATCAGCAATCATACAATTTATATCCTTAGGGAGAACAGTGTCAATAAACAAGTGAAAAAGTAAGTAAAAGAAGTAATTTCATAGAATAGTACTGTGTAGAAACTAACTTTTAAAAACAGCGTCATTTGATCAAAAGGCAGAGTAACATTCAAAGAGGGAGTGACAGATGGGATCTTTCCCAGGCTGGCTCACTTCCCAAAGGGCTAAATCAACCTAGCCTGAGCCAGGCTGAAGCCAGGAGCCAGTAACCTCATCCTGGTCTCCCACAAGGGTGGCAGGGGCCAAGCAGGTGGGCCATCTTTCACTGCCTTCCCAGGTGGTTAGCAAGGAGCTGCACTGGAAGTGGAGCAGCCAGGACTTGCACCAGCACTCTGATTTGGGATGCAGGCTTCCCAATTGGCTATTAATACTACAACAAAAATAATGCCTGCTGGGGGCTAAGAGATGAAAAATGGCTTCATTAGACATGTGGTTCCGTAAGTCATGTGTGCATTAGGACATGGTGATAGGAAGAAGGCAGAGACAAAATTATGCCACAGCAGAAAAAGGGGGGCTGGCATTGTGGCACAGCGGGTTAACCTGCCACCTGCAATGCCAGAATCCCATAGGAGCACTGATTCTAGTCCCAGCGGCTCTACTTCCAAGCCAGCTCCTTGCTAATGCTCCTGGGAAAGCAGCAGATGATGATCCAAGTACTTGGGCCCCTGCTGTCCCCATAGGAGACCTAGAGGGTATTCCTGGCTCCTGGCTTCAACTTGGTCTAGCCCCAGCCACTGCAGTCATTTAGGGAGTGAATCAATACATGGAAGACCTTTCACTATCTCTCCCTCTCTCTCTATAACTCTCCCTTTCAAATAAAATAAAAATATCTTAAGAAAAAAACAGAAAAGAGACTCCTAAGAGTAGTGTGGGCTTGGCATATTCCATGAAGTTGGAGGAACATCAGGGCAACTAAATCATGAAGACTTGAGTGGATGTGTGGAGGAAAAAAGTCAAGGAATTAGGCAGAGGCCAGATAATAAAAGGCCACATAGGGCATGTTAGGGAGAGTACCGGGCTTACTTGCTTGCTCTCACTCTTGCTCTTTCCTTCTCTGAGCAATAAGAAACCATTGGGATACTATTGATAGAAAAATAACATGCTCTGGTTTATAAAAATTTTTAACATTTGTGTGGAGAATGCACGCCACATACTTCATCAAGGGCACCATTGATTGTAATATCCACTCTTGGTTTTGATATGCTAAAACTTGGAAGAAAAGGAGCAAGTGCAATTCTGAAATTCTACCAACTGATTGTGAGATGCACTCCGATTTTTGAGGCATTAAAATGCAGGGCAATGTATGTTGTGGAATCTTTGAAATGAATCGACAGTTGACAAGAGTGCAAGCAGGGAGGCAAACAGGTAGGATGGGTCTGTGGACAAGGCTGACGTTGAGAAAGAGGTCATTGAAGAAATTTGGGGTTTAATCAGAAGGACAATGGCACAGCTTACTGACAAATGAGAAGTAGGAGTAAGAAAGAGGAGAATGCTGTAGTAAGCAGTAGGAATATGTTGGTGCCTTTGTGAAGATGGAAAAGGACATTACACAAGAGTTCCAACTTCACGCTGGGCAACTGGAAGGAGGCGTTGCTCGGACACTGTCTAGCGAGACTGTTAAGCACGTTGTCGAAGGAAGCCTGGATGCAGTAGAGACAGGTTAGAGACTGTGATACGATTTGGGAGTCACCCACATGTGACTGGCTGAGCTAGAGAATGAAAAGACTACTGAAAACCCTAGAGTAAGTCTTAGGTGACGGGGAGGAAGCAGCCAAGGAGTGTGAGAGTGAGCTCACACCTGTGCCTCCAACTCTAGTTTTTGTTACCACCTGGGTCATTGTGCATCTGTGTATTCCATTCCAAACTAGTTCCTAGTAACTACCACCATTTATTTAATTCTAGCTTACACACATAGTGGTTTGAGAACCTTTAAAATCAAACAGTATCTGTTTTAAGTTTTTCATCAAATGTCAGCTATAGAAAGAAATCTTTGCACTATGGTTAATGTATAAACTAATCAATGAAATATATTGGGAGTGAGCCAAAGAAGTGAAAATTTTGATTTAATTTTATGCCTACTAATGTAATTCTTTTAAAAATAAGTATTAATGTATGCAAATAGCTTAAAAGTAATAAAAGTTGAATTATTTTGCTGTAGTGACACGAACAGGCCTCTCCTACCTCCTCTCCTTGTCCTTGATATCTGCTACCAAGGAAAAGCCAAATTCAGCTTTTAAAGCTTTTTCCCCCTCCATGTATGGAAATATTTTCAGGTAAAATCCATATACTGATCTTTCTTAAACTTACATCTGGAAATTTGTAACCAGAAAACATCTGTTTTTCCACTGGGGTGAAGAAGAATACTTGTATCAGTTGCCTCTTAAATGGATTGATGACCAACATTTTTGTGTTTAGCTCTACCTGCACCACACCCATGAATTTTTTGAAGTCAATGCATACCTTTTCATACCTTTTTCATAATACACATGTTACATCTATCATGAAAAAAATGTACACCCAAATTTATTTATACCAAAGTAATCTTATACTTTAGTTCCATTTTCTATAATTTTTTGAACCCTCAAATGCACAAGTTCACTTACAAGCTAAGGAAGAGATTGTGTAGAAAGATATTACCATTATTTTATTTGGTGATAAAATATACATTCTTTTAAGTAATTCAAATATAGGTTCCTTCGTACCTATCTAAGTTCCACTTCTTAGACTGCATATTTTTCTAGATTTATTTTTTATTTATACATAGTTTTTTTATTTTTATATATATGAACTTAAATTTTGTACATTCCATCGATTGTACCAAAATGCATAAACTAATCCATAATGTACTGCCAATTAGTAGCTAAATTTCCACAAGTAAACAATGTTACATAGATACCTTTGTGAATAAAAAAGTTAAGATTTAATTAGAGGAGGAAATGATGGTCAAACATCTAATTGTTACTTATAAGACATGTAGATTTTTGAAAAAATCAGTCACCTTGCCTTAGCCTGTATGTACAATGACAATTTATGTAAAGCAGGTTTCCTAAAGGTACTCCATGATCCTAAACTCAAATAATTCAAAGATCATTTTTCCAGTAAGAGTAAAAGTAAAGTTTGCAGGAGTATATTTTTGGTTCCTGTAAATCTGCTACCAATGTAGCAAATGTTTTCTTTAATGCGACTTTAAATTCCCACAATGTGATTGCTAATATTTCACATGAAGGTATTCTCGAAATTAATGGCACAGGGTATTACTGTGGTTATTTAAACATCCTCCTGGTATTTTTTTTATTACAGCTGATATCATTGATTTTCAGGGATGGCTTCCAGTGTTAGCACAAAGGAAGCTTCTCTTTAGAGGACTCTTGAGATACATTGAAAACAATTTAATTTATAACAATCCATGTTAAAACTTCGACATCAAAAGCATCATGATGCCTTTGTGGGGGATTCATTTTTTAAAAAATGTCCCATTTAGTACTTCTGAAGGTTGATAATCATTCCTGGTGGCCAGCTAGAGAGTGGGCCAGCATGCAGCAAGGATGAAATCAAGAGTGCAGCTCACTTGATCACTATGACGTGCGTCACCCAGTGCTGGGCAGGTGTTGTGGCATAGCCAAGTCAAGCTGCAAGTTGCAACGCCAGTGCCAGTTTGAGTCCCTGCTCCTCTGTTTCTGATGCAACATCTTGGTATTGCACCTGGGAAGGCAGAAGAAGATGGCCCAGGTGCTTGGGCCCTTGCTACCCACACGGGAGAGCAACACTGAGTTCCAGGCTCCCGGCTTCTGCCCAGCCCAGACCTGACTATTGCAGCCATTTGGAGAGTGAGCCCCTCTCCTCCCCTCTCTGCCTGTCCTATCCCCCATCTCCAAGTCCTCCCCCATCCTCCCCCACCTCCCCCTGTCATTCTCTCCCCTTCTCTGCCCCTTGCTCTCCCTCTCCCCTCTTGTGCTCTGTCTCTCCCCCTCCCCCCACTTCCTCTTCCTTTCCTTCTCCTCCCTCTCCTCCCTCTCCCTCTCCCTCCTCCCTCTCCCTCTCCCTCTCTGTTCTCTTGTTCTCCCCCTCCCACTGCTTCCCATTCTAACCTCCCTGTCCCCTTTCCCTACAGCCCCTCTGCTTTGCCCCCCTCTCCCTCCCCCTCTCTTTTTCTCCCTCCCCCTCCCTCCCCATTTCCTTCTCCCTCTCTCTCCCTCCCTCTCTCCCTTCTCCCTCCTCCCTCCCCATTTCCTTCTCCTTCCTCCCTCCCCCTCCCCTCTCTCTCCCCCCTCCTCCCTCCCCTCTCTCTCCTCCCTCTCCCCCCTCTCCCCCCCTTCCTCCCCTCTCTCTCCCCCCTCTCCCCCCCTTCCTCCCCTCTCCCTTCACCCTCCCCTCTTACCCCTATCCTGCTCTCCCTTTCATTCTCCACCCCTGCCCCAGTCTTCTCCCTCTCCCCCTCTGTTGTTATGCCTTTCAAATAAATAAATGCATTTTCAAAATGTAAGGTGAAACCACACAGTGCTGATTGTTTTCGGTTATTTGCACTGTTTACAATTTTGTGCCAAAGCTGAGATTTATTGATTTTTTTTTTTTTGACAGGCAGAGTGGACAGTGAGAGAGACAGAGAGAAAGGTCTTCCTTTGCTGTTGGTTCACCCTCCAATGGCCGCCACGGCCGGTGCGCCATGGCCGGCACACCGCACTGATTGATGGCAGGAACCAGGTGCTTCTCTTGGTCTCCCATGGGATGCAGGGCCCAAGCACTTGGGCCATCCTCCACTGCACTCCCTGGCCACAGTAGAGAGCTGGCCTGGAAGAGGAGCAACCAGGACAGAATCCGGTGCCCTGACCCGGACTAGAACCCGGTGTGCCGGCGCCGCAAGGCGGAGGATTAGCCTATTGAGCCGCGGCGCCGGCCCTGCTGATATTTTAATATTGCATTATTTTAACTTATTTTAACTGTAACTGTACTGTCTATATGTATTGAAGAAACAGTATTCATTATGTTAATATATTTATAGAAACAGCTGATGTCTGTTAATATAACAGAAAGCCATGATATAGGCTGTTTGACACAGTTTTACTTTTTTTTTTTTATTATTTGAAAGGCAGACTTAGAGAAAGGTCTTCCTTCTGTTGGTTCACTCCCCAAATGGCCGCTATGGCTGGTGCACCACAACGATCCGAAGCCAGAAGCCAGGTGCTTCCTCCAGGTCTCCCATGCGGGTGCTGGGGCTCAAGCACTTGGGCCATCCTCCACTGCCTTCTCAGGCCACAGCAGAGAGCTAGGCCAGAAGAGGAGCAACTGGGACTAGAACCTGGTGCCCATATGGGATGCTGGTGCTGCAGGCAGAGGATTAACCAGGTGAGCCACGGCGCCAGCCAGTTTTACTTATTTTCTCAGTACGTGTGGAGGGAAGCTGATTCTAAAAATCAATTTATAAATGTGCATAGACACACAAATACATAAATATTGTGTGTGTGTGTGTAGCAATTATGTTACCAAGCACTCAAACTAATACCCAACTCAGTTTTTTTTTTAAAAGAGATTTATTTATTTATTTGAAAGAGTTAGGGAGAGGCAGAGAGTAAGATATCTTCCATCTGTTGGTTCACTCCCCAAGATGGCTGCCAGGGCTGGTCCAAGGTGAAGCTAGGAGCCAGGAGCTTCTTCCGTGTTTCCCATGTGGGTACAGGGGCACAAGCACTTGGATCATCATCCACTGCTTTCCCAGGTGCATTAGTGGGGAGCTGGATTAGAAGTGGAGCAGCCTGGACGTGAACCAGAGCCCACGGGGATACTGTCCTGCAGGTGGTGACTTTGTTCTCTATGTCACACGCTGGCTCCATTACTTTGATGTGGAGTATTAAGCACTATGGAAGAACAGGCTTTTAATTTAAATTTTTTATTTATGTAATTTTTATTAGACAACATGTGCTTCCAGCGGCTAGTTCCTTCCCCAAATACTCATGGTGGCCTGGGATCCTGGAACTTGATCCAGGTCATGAATTAGCACAAAGCAGAAATTGGGAGCGGGAGCTGGCACTCAAAGCTGAGCACTCTGCTACTGGATGAGGGTGTGCCAAGGAGTGTCTTAACCACGGCAGGCACCCAGTGCCACTCTCCCCACACTAAAACAGCAGGCTTTGAAAGAGATTGAAATATGAAGATAAATATTTGACTTAGTTCTAAAGAGAATTGGTCTCATTTTACATGGTTTACTTCCGAGTAATAAAAAATCATATCAGCCTTAAAATTTAACAGACTCACACATTCGTAGACTATGACATTGGAGCTTTCAGCTAGTTCTTGTTTTTTCAAGTAATTTCCCAATAGTTTAGATTTTTTTTTTTTTTTGGATTCCCCTATTGACCAAACTCCATGAACATTCATTTGGTAATGCAGTGAAGTACATGTCTAATATATACTTATTTATAAATTTTATCTTGGAGATTATTAACTTCAAAACATCTTTTTTCTTATCCACAGAGCTACGTGTAATCCACAAGCTGGCCCCGGTTTTCCTCCAACATCCAGCCATTTGGGATAATCATCCCCATTAGTAAGTAACAGTGCAAATACGATGACGGTGGTACCGTCACCTCCTTCTTGGAGTTCATGTTTGTTATTTTTTTCTGCTTTCACCAAATTCTTTTTTCTAATTTATTTACGTTATATAAGTTTCATGTATTTCATTTACACAGATTTAGGAACATAGTGATACTTCCCACCTTACCCTCCTTCCCACCCACTCTCCAACACTTCTTCCTCCCTCTCCAACCATTCTTCCTCCCTCTCCCATTCCCACTCTTAATTTTTACAAAGATCTACTTTGAGTTTACTTAATGATCATAAAGTTAACCCTACACTAAGTAAAAAGTGTCCAACAAATAGTATGGATTCTTTCACTCCTGCTTGGCTTTCTTTTTCTCTGGCTCATCTGACTCTCAGGAACAGCAATTCTCTCCTTAGATTTCATAATCACTGATAGCTGTGTTAGGCAGACATTTCCTGGTGGTCTTTAGTCAATGGGCAGAGCTTCTCCTTTGAAAGGGAATGTGGGTTATGAGTGGGTATAACTTTCTCTGAACCTCTTTTACCACCATCACTGTCCTCTGGACCGATTTTTTTCCTTGGTCTCCTGTCAGGACAGCCTGTCACTCCAGGTTCTCTTTCTGCATGGGACCACTTCTTAAAACACATCCTCTCCAAGCACAGCTTTCAGATGACCACAAAGTTCAGCTTTCTCCTTGTAGAGTGGTTTTCTGGTCAGGGTTCATTTTAGGTGTCAACTTGACTGTGACATGAAGTGCCCAGATTTTTGGCCAACCATGATTCTGGGTTTCTGTGTGGTTGCTTTTAGAGGAGGTTAATACTTAAATTAGAAGATTGAAATATTAAATTTTATGATTATTGTAACCAGTATAGTACTGTATGGTTCCCTGTATACTGTGACTGGACCTCATCCACACAGTTTCAGGTTTGCACGGAAAAAAAGACCAAATCTTGCCTGGGTCAGTGTTTCTAGGTGGCCATTTGCTGATTTTTATGGACTGAATACTTGTGGACCTCTTCAATTCATACCCCTGATGTGGTGGTTGCATGAGGAAGTCATTAGGGTCAGATGGAGTCATGAGAATTAACACATGTTCTACAACTCTCAGAATGCCAGAATCAGGAGAAAATTGGGAGACAGTGCCACTGGGCTATGAATGATCAGCCACCATAAGTACGTCTGCATTATCTCCTGCTAATGTCACAGAGAGCCAGCTATACAGTACAGGCAAATGGACAGCAACAGTTCATTAGTACATTTTGAGAGAATGATACTCGCTGCCTCAAGAGTCAGTAGTGTGTTAAAGTAGACATAGTCACCTGAGCATTATTGAGCCTTTGGACTGGCTAATTCTCTGGTGTGTGTGTGGCAGGGGTGTGCAGGCAGGGAGGTGGGTGCCACAGGGAGGTACACACAGGTGTTCATTTGACATAGATGGTTAACTTTCTTATTTGAACATAGATACTAATTGAAAATTGTATTGCATTTTTAAGCATATTTTTTTTTCAGAATTGTGTAATGACAACTAAAAACTGTTTTGTGAAGATAGTCACCATTTCTTTGGGAAGTGAGATTTTAAAACCACATTTGTGTATTTCCCCACCTACCTATTTGGGGAAGCAAGACAAGTTACCGGAAGAAAAGATTGTCATTAGAAAAAGTGCTCTATTTGCTGCAGGGAATTATGAATGATTATGACTAATTTCTGATTACTCAGAGAAAGTCACTCAGAATAACTTGCAGTAAAATCCTTTTTCACAGACACCTTCCAATGAGAATCCAGAGGTGACTAACTTTCTTCTTAATTTCTATGGATTTATTTTCCCATTTATCTCTCCTCAATAATATGTCATATTTCTTTCATATTTTAAACCTCTGAGTATTCCTTTGGAGAAGTTGGTGTTAAGGATTAAACAGGCAAATCAACATTTTGTGTTTCTATTTGTAAGATTGTATTGCTGAGGGCTGTGCTGGATACTCAGTTGTGTGAATCCTCAAGGACCTGTCAATAAAAGCTGTGTGAAGACACATTCATGGGGAAGTTGGGATGGTGAGGAGGAGGAGGGTAGGAAACACTGAGATTAAATTACGGCAGAAAATTACAACCTGCTGGGTGATGTGAGTGAGGGAGGTGCGGGGAGTGTGACTATTGGCCAAAGACATGTTTCTGTGCCATGAAACTGAGAAGGTTAAATTTCATTGAGATTTGACAATAGTTATTATCTTCTATCACCTTTTCCCTTTGACCTCTAATTTCCAGCACACTCTCCCTGTAGCTAAAAGTTACCCAAATCAATCTGTGGCTAAAAGGCTTTTTTGCTTGGGTTTGATTACTACTCATGCATCCAATTGTGAAGCACAAGGCTGGAGCTGCCAGGTAGCTGATAGATTCCAAAACACACAGGTCTGAAACACGTGTAAAGGCGTGGGGTGACAGCCTTGAAGTCTCAAGGTTTGCGTTTCTGTTTCTCGTTCTGATGAGCCAGGAAGAAATAAAAGTATTCCTGAGTCATCATGTTGAAGTGCTAGTCTTTGGCATTCTCTTCTGAAGCCATTATATCACATAGACTATTTCCCCTCCAGCCGTCGGTTCTACTGCAAATGCCCTCCATGCCTTCCCTAAAATGAAATACTGGATCCTTTGTTGTTATTTGTCTGTCTTTTCTTCTTGTGTGTAGGAGATTTTTCTTTTCTCTCCCATAACAATGAGTTTGGCTTCTCCCTTATTGTTATCCCAGTTCTGTTTTTATCCTTTGTCCTAAAAATGAATGATTCTCCCCTCTAGCCCTCAGTAAAGTGGAACTGTCCTTGTGCTGTCATGAATTTCCTTTATTCTTCACTTCTTAAAGTTACTTTTCTTTTTTGCCTTTTTACTTACAGATAATATTTCTTCACTTTGCCTCTCCTACTCTCCCAACTTGTGACTTTTTATTTTTCAAAAAATTTATTTAAGAAATAGAAACTCCATGCATTTCATATATACAAATTTGAGAGCATAGTGATTCTTTTTTTTATTTATTTATTTATTTAATGAATATAAGTTTCCAAAGTACGAATAATGGATTACAATGGCTTCCCCCCCATACCGTCCCTCCCACCCACAACCCTCCCCTTTCCCACTCCCTCTCCCCTTCCATTCACATCAAGATTCATTTTCGATTATCTTAATATACAGAAGATCAGCTTAGTATACATTAAGTAAGGATTTCAACAGTTTGCTCCCACACAGAAACATAAAGTGAAAAATAATAGATGATTTTTTTTAATGATGATGAAATCAGATCAGACCTATTGTCATGTTTAATCCCAGTGAGAGTCAAGTTGGGAGTTGATAGTTTCTTTTCTTTTTTTTTTTTTTTTTTTTTTTTTTTTACAGAGGATCAGTTTAGTATGCATTAAGTAAAGATTTCAACAGTTTGCACCCCCATAGAAACACAAAGTGAAATATACTGTTTGAGTACTCGTTATAGCATTCAATTTCAATGCACAGCACATTAAGGACAGAGATCCTACATGAGGAGTAAGTGCACAGTGACTCCTGTTGTTGACTTTACCAATTGACACTCCTGTCTATGGCATCAGTAATCTCCCTATGCTCCAGTCATGAGTTTCCAAGGCTATGGAAGCCCTCTGAGTTCTCCGATTCTTATCTTATTTAGACAAGGTCATAGTCAAAGTGGAGGTTCTCTCCTCCCTTCAGAGAAAGGTACCTCCTTCTTTGAAGACCTGTTCTTTCCACTGAGATCTCACTCACAGAGATCTTTTGCCAGAGTGTCTTGGCTTTCCATGCCTGAAATACTCTCATGGGCTTTTCAGCCAGATCCGAATGCCTTTAGGGCTGATTCTGAGGCCAGAGTGCTATTTAGGACATCTGCCATTCTATGAGTCTGCTGAGTATCTCACTTCCCATGTTGGATCACTCTCCCCTTTATTTATTCTATTGGTTAGTGTTAGCAGGTACTAGACTTGCTTATGTGCTCCCTTTGACTCTTAGTCCTTTCATTATGATCAATTGTGAACTGAAATTGATCACTTGGACCAGTGAGATGGCATTGGTACATGCCACCTTGATGGGATTAAATTGGAGTACCCTGGTATGTTTCTAACTCTACCATTTGGGGCAAGTCAGCTTGAGCATGTCCCAAATTATACATCTCTTCCCTCTCTTATTCCTACTCTTGTGTTTAACAGGGATCACATTTCAGTTAAATTTCAACACTTAAGAATAACTGTGTATTAATTACAGAATTAAACCAGTCATATTAAGTAGAACAGACAAAAAAACTACTAAGAGGGATAATGTATTAAGTTGTTCATTAACAGTCAGGGCTATGCTGATCAAGTCACCGTTTCCCATAGTGTCCATTCCACTTCAACAGGTTTCCTTTTTGGTGTTCAGTCAGTTGTCACCAATCAGGGAGAACATATGGTATTTGTCCCTTTGGGACTGGCTTATTTCACTCAGCATGATGTGTTCCAGATTCTTCCATTTTGTTGCAAATGACTGGATTTCATTGTTTCTTACTGCGGTATAGTATTCTAAAGAGTACATATCCCATAATTTCTTTATCCAGTCTACCGTTGATGGGCATTTAGGTTGGTTCCAGGTCTTAGCTATTGTGAATTGAGCTGCAATAAACATTAGGCTGCAGACCGCTTTTTTGTTTGCCAATTTAATTTCCTTTGGGTAAATTCCAAGGAGTGGGATGGCTGGGTCGAACGGTAGGGTTATCTTCAGGTTTCTGAGGGATCTCCAGATTGACTTCCATAGTGGCTTGACCAGCTTGCATTCCCACCAACAGTGGGTTAGTGTCCCTTTTTCCCCACATCCTCGCCAGCATCTGTTGTTGGTGGATTTCTGAATGTGAGCCATTCTAACCGGGGTGAGGTGGAACCTCAATGTGGTTTTGATTTGCATTTCCCTGATTGCTAATGACCTTGAACATTTTTTCATGTGCCTGTTGGCCATTTGGATTTCCTCTTTTGAAAAATGTCTATTAAGGTCCTTGGCCCATCTCCTAATTGGGTTGTTGGTTTTGTTTTTGTGGAGTTTCTTGATCTCCTTGTAGATTCTGGTTATTAACCCTTTATCTGTTGCATAGTTTGCAAATATTTTTTCCCATTCTGTCGGCTGTCTCTTCACTCTCCTGACTGTTTCTTTTGCAGTACAGAAACTTCTCAATTTGATGCAATCCCAATAGTTAATTTTGGCTTTGACTGCCTGTGCCCCCCGGGTCTTTTCCAGAAACTCTTTGCCTGTGCCAATATCTTGAAGGGTTTCTCCAATGTTCTCTAGTAACTTGATGGTGTCAGGACGTAGATTTAGGTCTTTAATCCATGTTGAGTGGATTTTTGTGTAAGGTGTAAGGTAGGGGTCTTGCTTCATGATTCTGCACGTGGAAATCCAATTTTCCCAGCACCATTTATTGAATAGACTGTCCTTGCTCCAGGAATTAGTTTTAGATCCTTGGTCAAATATAAGTTGGCTGTAGATGTTTGGGTTGATTTCTGGTATTTCAATTCTGTTCCATTGGTCTATCCATCTGTTTCTGTACCAGTACCATGCTGTTTTGATTACAACTGCCCTGTAGTATGTCCTGAAATCTGGTATTGTGATGCCTCCGGCTTTGTTTTTGTTGTACAAGATTGCTTTAGCTATTCGAGGTCTCTTGTGCCTCCATATAAATTTCAGCACCAATTTTTCCAGATCTGAGAAGAACGTCTTCGGTATCTTGATTGGTATTGCATTGAATTTATAAATTACTTTTGGGAGAATAGGCATTTTGATGATATTGATTCTTCCAATCCATGAGCATGGAAGATTTTTCCATTTCTTGGTATCCTCTTCTATTTCTTTCTTTAAGGTTTTGTAATTTTCATCGTAGAGATCTTGAACGTCCTTGGTTAAGTTTATTCCAAGGTATTTGATTGTTTTTGTAGCTATTGTGAATGGGATTGATCTTAGAAGTTCTTCCTCAGCCATGAAATGGATAGATTCCTGGACACATGCAACCTACCTAAATTGAACCAGGAAGACATCGAAAACCTAAACAGACCCATAACTGAGACAGAAATTGAAACAGTAATAAAGGCCCTCCCAACAAAGAAAAGCCCAGGACCAGATGGATTCACTGCTGAATTCTACCAGACATTTAAAGAAGAACTAACTCCAATTCTTCTCAAACTATTCAGAACAATCGAAGAAGAGGGAATCCTCCCAAATTCTTTCTATGAAGCCAGCATCACCTTAATTCCTAAGCCAGAAAAAGATGCAGCACTGAAAGAGAATTACAGACCAATATCCCTGATGAACATAGATGCAAAAATCCTCAATAAAATTCTCGCCAATAGAATGCAACAACACATCAGAAAGATCATCCACCCAGACCAAGTGGGATTTATCCCTGGTATGCAGGGATGGTTTAATGTGCGCAAGACAATCAATGTGATACACCACATTAACAGACTGCAGAAGAAAAACCATATGATTCTCTCAATAGATGCCGAGAAAGCATTTGATAAAATACAACACCTGTTCATGATGAAAACTCTAAGCAAACTGGGTTTGGAAGGAACATTCCTCAATACAATCAAAGCAATCTATGAAAAACCCACAGCCAACATCCTATTGAATGGGGAAAAGTTGGAAGCATTTCCACTGAGATCTGGGACCAGACAGGGATGTCCACTCTCACCACTGCTATTCAATATAGTTCTGGAGGTTCTAGCCAGAGCTATTAGGCAAGAAAAAGAAATTAAAGGGATACAAATTGGGAAGGAAGAACTCAAACTATCCCTCTTTGCAGATGACATGATTCTTTATTTAGGGGACCCAAAGAACTCTACTAAGAGACTATTGGAACTCATAGAAGAGTTTGGAAAGTTGCAGGGTATAAAATCAATGCACAAAAATCAACAGCCTTTGTATACACAGACAATGCCATGGCTGAGAGCATAGTGATTCTTCTCATCCTCCCTCCAGCCCAAACTCTCCTCCCTCTCCCATTCCCACTCTTATTTTTTACCAAGATCTATTTTCAGTTAATTTTATAATCCATAAGATTAATCCTACACGAATAGAGAGTTCACTGAATACTATGAAGAAAAAAGAAGAAAAAATTTTCCTCAACAGTCAAGACAAGGGATATTCAAAACCATCCCATCACAAAGTGTCAGTTTCACACCTATACATTACCTTTTAGGTACTCTATTAGTTACCACAGATCAGGGAGCACATATGGTATTTGTCTTTTTGGGACTGGCATATTTCACTAAGTATTAATGGTTTCCAGTTATATCCATTTTGTTGCAAATGACAGGATTTCATTTTTTTAACTGCTGTGTAGTATTCCATAGTGTATATATACCCTAATTCCTTTATCCAGTCTTCAGTTAATGGACATCTGGATTGATTCCATATCTTAGCTATTGTAAATTGAGCTGCAATGAACATGGGGTGGGGACAGTGCCGATAACTCTTTTATGCTGATTTCATTTTCTTTGAGTAAATTTCCAAGAGTGTATGCTGGCTGGGTCATATTGTAGATCTATATTCAGTTTTCTGAAGTATCTCCACACTGTGCACAGTGGCTGCACGAGTTTACGTTCCCACTGTCAGTGGATTAGGGTACTTTTCCCCCACATCCTCGCCAGCATTTGTTGTTGATTTCTGTGAGACATTCTAATGGGGGTCAAGTGAAACCTCATTGTGGTTTTGATTTGCATTTCCTTGATGCTGATGGCTAGTGATCCTGAACATTTTTTCATGTGTCTGTTGGCCATGTGAATTTCCTCTCTTGAAAAATGTGTGTTGAGGTCCTGTGTCCATTTCTTCACTGGGTTTTTTGTTGATGTTGTTGGTGTTGATTTTCTTGAGCTCTTTATAGATTCTGGAAATTAATCCTTTACCAGTTCACCTAGTCTAGATCAGACTGCCCTGTCACTATTCTGCCATCTTGGAACCTCCACGGAAGTGATGACTTTTTTTAAAAAAAGATTTATTTATTTGAAAGGAAGAGAGATAGATTGAGTGAGAGCCGGGGAGAGGGAGAGGTGTCTTCCATCCACTAGTTCACTCCCCAGATGGCCACAATGGCTGTGCCAATCTGGAGCCAGGAGATTCTTCTGGGTATCCCATGTAGGTGCAGGTGCACCATCTTCCACTGTTTTCCCAGTCCTTAGCAGAGAGCTGGCTCACAAGTGGAGCAGCCGGGACTTGAACTGGTGCCCATATGGGATGCTGGCACTGCAGGCAGCTGCCTTACCTGATGTGCCACAGCACCAGTCCCCAACAGATGACTTTTAAAGAGTGATTTTTTGTCTCATTTCTTGTTTCTGATAAATTGAAGCAGCAACATCAGAACTTGAAGTCACAGTTGTGATATTCTCACCAGTATTTTCTTTCAGGAATTTATCTTCTGTGAGTATTAGGATGTTGGCCAATTCCTTCCCTCTTCTTAGCACTCCATAATTTGTATTTGTAAAGCATACGTATCTGTGCATTTAATAATTTACTTTTTATTAAAGAAATAGGCCTCTTTCTGTATAATTATTAAATTTACTCTAGGCTAGATTTTTTTTTTTTTTTTGACAGGCAGAGTGGACAGTGAGAGAGAGAGAGAGAAAGGTCTTCCTTTTGCCATTGGTTCACCCTCCAATGGCTGCCACGGCCGGCGCGCTGTGGCTGGCGCAGCGCGCTGATGGATGGCAGGAGCCAGGTGCTTCTGCTGGTCTCCCATGGGGTGCAGGGCCCAAGCACTTGGGCAGAGAGCTGGCCTGGAAGAGGGACAACCGGGACAGAATCCGGCGCCCCGACCGGGACTAGAACCCCGTGTGCCGGCGCTGCAAGGCGAAGGATTAGCCTATTGAGCCACGGTGCCGGCTACTCTAGGCTAGATTTTAAAGACCAATGCAATAGTAAGCTTATTTTTAAGACTTCTGGGAGAGACTATGGTTTTATTTCTAGATTTTCTATGGTTTATGTGATAATGACTGGTGAGGACTTTTTTATTTTTTATTTTTTTAATTTTTAAAAAATTTGACAGGTAGATTTATAGACAGAAAGGTCTTCCTTCCGTTGGTTCACTCTCTAAATGCCCACTATGGCCAGCACGCTGCACAGTTCCAAAGCCAGGAACCAGGTGCTTTCTCCTGGTCTCCCATGTGGTGCAGGGGCCCAAGCACTTGGGCCATCCTCCACTGCCCTTCCGGGCCACAGCAGAGAGGTGGACTGGAAGAGGAGCAACTGGGACTAGAACCCAGCACCCATATGGGATGCCAGCGCAGCAGGCAGAGGATTAACCAAGTGAGTCATGGCACCGGCCCGAGGACAACCTTTATGCTTGGTCTCCTCTTGCTTACACACAAATATTTATTCAGTCATCACGTAACCATAACACCTATTGTGCCCCGACATTGGACTGGAGGCTGTGGTAGGTAGTTGACTATAGAGATCTAGTCCCCACAGAGGCATTAACAGTTTAGTTAGGAAGACAGTCTTGAAATCAGTAAACCAATCAGGTACCCAAGCAATTGAACACACTGATTTTTCATGGCAGGGAGATGTGATTCCTTTCCCCTTTGCAACTATCTGTTTTCCTCATTTCTCACAAATAACTGTGATTGCTGGAGCTTATTGAGAAGCTACTATGTGCCAGGGCCCTTTAGTCTTCTACTTGCACAATCTTACCTGAACTCCCTCGCTGACCCCCTTTAAGACTGAGCATTCCTATACGCAGTCTACACAAGTGAGAACTGGGACCCAGAGTGGCTGTTGCTGTGCAAGTATACTATAGACCCAATGTCAGGTCCAGGTGGTCTGATACCTGCACCCTGGATTATTAATTTATCAGGTTCTTTCCTCTTTTTCTAGACAAATGACTCTTCTCTGTGTTTTTAAAAATTATTTATTTGAATCAAGAGATATAGAGACGTATAGAGAAGGATCTCCTATTTGTTGGTTTACTGCCGAAGTGCCTGTGGCAGCCAGAAAGAAGCTCTGAGAGCCAGAAATTGTATCAGATATCCCACATGGGTGACAAGGACCCAATCACTGGAATCGTCACTTGTTGCTTCCCAAGGTGTGCATTAGCAGTGAGGGGAATAGGGAGCAGACCAGGGCCTGACACTCAGGCACTCTGCTGTGGCATGTGGGAGCACCAAGGGGGGTCTGAACTGGCTGTGCCGAACACTTGTCCCCACTTCCTGCTTCTAACAGACACGTCTCTCCAATCGATTCAAGACGACTTCCCCCAAATCACTAATGTGCATTTGGATAACTGTTTGCCAGGCTGTCATTTATTTACTTACTCACTCCAGTGCCTGGGAGCCCAATGATACGGATAATAATTCACCACAGGTTCTCTCATTTGGAGCTCAGTAAACATTTGTTGAATGTAAGAATGAGAGAAAAATCAATGATTAAGGAACATTTTCTCTAGAAGGACCTTGCAACCCAAATCACTCCAATAAAATCTAATCCTATATAACACAAAAATCTGTTGGGGGGATCAACACGGAGGGCTAAGCAGGAACCAATGGTTTGGATTTGGGGCTCAGAGGTTGAGGGCAGGCTCTGTGGTTGTGGACATGTGAACGGACTCCCAGAGTTTACTTTGATGGTAGATGTGTGGTGGTGTGGGGGGGTCCATGCCAGGAAGATCTGGACTGAATCCAGAGAACCTGGCCTTCGGCACTATTAAGACTTTGGGTTGGGACCTTCCTTGTCATTGGAGGTTGTCCTCTGGAGTGTGGAGTGTGGATGCCAGTTGCACCCTTCACCCTAAGCTCTGACAGCAGCTAAAAATGTCTCCAGGTCTGGGAGAGAGCCCCTGGCCTGTTTCAATGTAGTTGTAGTGATAACAGACAAGCAATCAGCTTATGGCGGAGATCGAAAATGTCATTATCCAAAGGAAAGTAGGGTTAATTAGGACAAACAGTTTCACTAATGTAACAAAATAATTTCATGATAGGATTTGACTTCTTGGACTGACTCCCGAAGGAGAACAATCTATTGAGACTGCACTTGACAGCAACAGCATTGGTGACTATATCAAGGTCATGTTCTCATCCCGCTCCTGGCCTTTATCAGTTGATATCTGTGTGTGCACATTTTATTAATTTGCAATAGTAAGGAAGGTTGTGTCAGACAGTGCCAGTGCTAATCGAAGTCTCAGAACAGTTACTCTAAGTCTTTCCAGAGGTTGAGCATGTTCAGTACTTAGCAGATAGTAAATTTTATTAGGAACACTCTCCTCCTATTGGGACTCTGTTCTTTGAATGGCTTTTATTGGACTCTGTGTCTCTATGTTCACATCAGTTGTCTAAGTCCACTTTAATTCTGATTACCAAGAGCCTACTCTGTGAACACATTTAGGAGGAATAAGGTAGAACACAGTTTGTGACCTCAGAAAAGAAACATTGCTGGGCACATGGTGTTGGGACTTAGCTAACTCTGAGTGTTGGTTCTGACCCTTGTCGGCCACTGATTTACCTTCTGTAAGTGATAGCTTAGCTCCGTAAAGTGGAGATAGTGCCAAGGTTTGGTGTACTGGTGCCCTCTGGTAGTGCAGGGGCAAGCACTGGGTAGCATCCTGCAATGGGAAAAGGGTAAGAAAGTCCTTTAAAACTGTGTGGCAGGCCGGCGCCGTGGCTCAATAGGCTAATCCTCCAACTGTGGTGCCGGCACACCAGGTTCTAGTCCTGGTTGGGGCACCGGATTCTGTCCTGGTTGCTCCTCTTCCAGGCCAGCTCTCTGCTGTGGCCCGGGAGTGCAGTGGGGGATGGCCCAAGTGCTTGGGCCCTGCACCCGCTTGGGAGACCAGGAGAAGCACCTGGCTCCTGGCTTCGGATCAGTGTGGTGCACCAGCCGCAGGGGCCATTGGGGGGTGAACCAACGGCAAAGGAAGACCTTTCTCTCTGTTTCTCTCTCTCACTCTGACTGTCAAACAAAACAAACAAAAAAACTGTGTGGCAAGAAGTACTGATGTCTTAGGAGGGAGAAAGTCACCAGGAATACTGATAGTAGAATTGTGGAGTAGAGGGAAGAACGGAAGGAGTCAGCCGAGGTGCTCAGGGAGCCAGTACAGGTACTTTTGAGTTAAGCCACTCAAGGAGTGAATCACCTGGGATGAAACTCATACAGTGTTTAGTTGACAATTTCTTCCCAGAGGAGTTTGTAACCTGCCATGTGTAGTCTGGCATATATATTAATAGAGTGGACAGGGTTTCCAGGTTTAAAAATTGACATACAGCATGCCTGGTTAAATTTTAATTTCAGAAAAAAAGCTGCCATTGTAAGGTCTGGTCTTTACTCATGCTGAACATTATTTATTGACATCAGCAATACAAGTATAACCAGACTTGCTGTATTTACCTTGCAATTCTGAGTATACTCTGGCTATAGATAAAGTTTTTGAGCAGAGAGATGCAGTTCTTGGCAGTTGAATTTCAGAGGGGCATGCCCCGGATGTGGCTGAGGCACCCTCTACCCACCACATTTGACCTAAGCATACATGCTAATGTCTGTAGGGAACATGCAACATCCATGATTGCAATGCTCACACTGACTACCCAGGGATTGGTACAGGACTTGAGACAGGATAGTCAGACGGTTGACCGTCACAGTTTTCCCTTGGAGATAATGAAAACAATTTATTCTTTCAACTACAGTTTCTGAATTAGAATGATTTAAACCTGAAACAAACTTTCTTGACCTTGTCAGAATTCTCCTCCAGGGGCCAGCATTGTAGTATAATGGGTAATGCCACCACCTGCAACACTGGCATCCTATATGGCTACCTGTTTGTGTCCCAGCTGCTCCACTTCCTACCCAACGCCCTGCTATGTGCCTAGGAAAGCAGTAGAGAATCGCCCAGGTACTAGGGTCCCTGTAATTTGGTAGGAGCCCCAGAAAAAACTTCAGACTCCAACCTGACTATATTGTGGCCATCTGGGGAGTGAACCAGAAGATGGAAGATCTCTCCTCTCTCTGTGTCTGTCCCTGTCTCTGTAACTGCCTTTTAAACAAACAAATGCATCTTTAAAAAATGTCTCCTCCAGCAGAAGCATCTTAGAGTTCTGCCTACTACACCATTTTAGAAAAGAGATGAAGAGAAGAAGAACTGAGATTAGAGAGGCTAAGCAATTGTCACCAAAGAGTGAGCATTACCTTTGCATGAACCAGTTGTAGCGTGGATACAATTTACAGCCTCGCTGGGTACTAGTTAAGTACACAGTTTTCACTTTATTGGCTTGAGAGTATTAGACAATCCCACAAGGCATGCAAACGGTTTCTGTGTTCAAGCAGAGATGCCAGGCCTGAGCCCGGGGAGATGTGGCTCGTTAAACGCTCAGTGTTAAGAGTAATAAAGCAGCAAAGGGAGTTGGAGGCACACAAAGGAAGCATGTGATTGACAGAAGCTCCCCCCGGTTTTCCAGGGGCCCCGACGAGTGATGCATAGATGTGTGTAGCAATGAAGGCCTGTCACACTGTGTCAAAGGAAATGTCACCTGCAGCTCAGTACGAAAGGCTTTGGAGCCAAGGAGAACACACGTGGGATGCAAGATACACACCTAGGCTGGCGTGTTCCATCAAAGCGTTGTAGCGCAGATTGTGCTGAGGAGCCTGGTCCCAAACGCTGTCAGTTTCTCTGGTTCTCAAGCAGGCATGCTACAGAAGAAATTCGGATGAGCTGGCTGGAAATTTGAGTTGCTGATTATAAAGTGGCTGCCAAGCTGTCTTTGGTACATGACAGCTGGAAAAAATTTTCTTCTCAAATCCGTGTTTCAGATGCAGGCACTCACCTGGTTGGTTAAAGACGAGGGAGAGTAAAGGAGATGAAGATGTGAATTGAGAGAGAGAAGGAGCTATGGGAGGTCTGATGAAAAGAATTAAATGAACTCTAACTGGCTCATAAAGGTTCCTCTGCAGATTTCAGTGAAGTTGGTCATTTGCATACAGGCCATAATTTGTCCCCAATTGACTGTGATTGTTGTACCCTTGGTTCAAAGCCGTGTTCTCAACCTGGATATTTCACTTTTCTTTGTTCAAGGCAAGAATCACCTTAGCTCAGATAAAGATAGAGGCTCACTACTGTTGTACTACTTAGTGCTTCTTCTGCAGACATTACCGCTTAAACTCACCCTTACCAATCCATCCTTTAAAACCAGATCCCTGGAAGTAACCACCAAGAACGTGGCACAATCATGGCAGGTCTGAGGGCATATTGTTACCAGATAATGGCCTTCCAGAACTGCAGGTGGAGCCCATGCATGCAGGGGCCTGCTTGACTTATAAAAAGCACTTTTTATAGATTTATAGAAATAGATTATATTTATGGATTTATAGAAAAATATTATATTTATTTCTATTTATAGAAATAGATTTTTTAAAAAGATTTATTTATTTGAGAGAGTTACAGATAAAGAGAGAAACAGAGAGGTCTTCCATCCCCAAAGAGCCGCAAAGGCCAGAGCTGGGTGGATCTCAAGTGAGCAGCATGGAGCTTCTCCCAGGTCTCCCAGGCAGGTGCAGGGGCCCAACGACTGGGGCCGTTTTCTGCTGCTTTCTCAGGCCATAGCAGAGAGCTGGATCAGAATAAGAGCAGCCAAGACACAAACTGGCATGCACAGGGCATGCAGGCACTGCATGTGGCTTAGTCTACTACACCAGAGTGCTGGCCCAAAAATACATTTTTAAAATGTTTAATTGACACAGCAATCATACATGCTTATGAAATTCTGTGTGCCACTTCTATACATGTATACCATTTGTAATCATATCAGGGTCATTAGCATATCTATCACCTCAGACATTTATCATTTCTTATCTGGGGAACATCCTAAATCCTCTCGACTAGTTATCTTGAAACAGTCTACTGCTTGTTGTCAACCATGGTAATCCCACTGGGATACAGAACATGATCTGTCATCCCTTGTATTTAACTCTGCCCTGGATCCTCTCTACCTACTTCCCCACGCACTCTGTTTGGTCTGCATGACCACTCCTCTCCTAAGTGATCAATTCCATTTCTATTGCTACCAGTGACAGAACTCCCATTTTTGATGAAATCCATTGTGTGTGTATGTATGTGTGTGTGTATTTCTTTACACATTCATCCATCAGTGGAGATCTAGGTTGATTGCATATCTTTTTAAATTATATTTCAAGTATTTGAAAAGTAGAGACAAACAGAGAATTCTCCCAATCTGCTGATTCAATCCTCAAATACCCACAAGAGCCAAGACTGTGCCAGACTGAAGCCAGCAGCTCAGAACCCAATCTAGTACTCCCACGTGGGTGGCATAGACCCAAGCTCTTAAGCCACCATCTGCTGCCACCCAGAGTGTGCCTTAGCAGGAATTCAGATTGGGAAATGGAGCCAGGACTAGAACCCAGGCACTCTGATATGAAATGTGGACATCCAAAAATGGGTACTTTACCAAGTGCCTAGCCCATGATGCCATATCTCAGCCAGTATCAATAGTGCTGTAATAAACATGTGCAGAGGCCAGTGCCGCAGCTCACTAGGCTAATCCTCCGCCTTGTGGCGCTGGCACATTGGGTTCTAGTCCCGGTCGGGGTGCTGGATTCTGTCCCAGTTGCCCCTCTTCCAGGCCAGCTCTCTGCTGTGGCCCGGGAGTGCAGTGGAGGATGGCCCAAGTGCTTGGGCCCTGCACCCCATGGGAGACCAGGAAAAGCACCTGGCTCCTGCCATCGGATCAGCGCGGTGCACCGGCCACAGCACGCTGGCGGCAGCGGCCATTGGAGGGTGAACCAACGGCAAAAAGGAAGACCTTTCTCTCTCTCTCTCTCTCTCTCTCTCTCACTGTCCACTCTGCCTGTCCAAAAAAAAAAAAAAAAAAGGAAAGAAAAATAAACATGTGCAGATGCCTTTACTTTGACTAATTTTATTTCCTTTGGATCTATACCCACTATGGGATTGCTGGATCCTTTGGAAAATTCTATTTCTCTCTCTCTCTCTCTTTTTTTTTTTTTTTTTGAGAGCTTCTTTTCATGCTTGCACTAATTTATATTCCCATCAGAAACATATGACAGCTCTTCTTTCTCTGAATCCTCTCTAGCATTTCTTATTTTTTTTATGATGTCATCTAACTAGAATGAGATAATATCTCACTGCAGTTTTGATTTGGATTTTCCTGATAACAGATGCTGGTCATTTTTCATTTACCTTTTGGTCTTTTGTATGTCTTCTTTTGGCTAATGTCCATTCAGCTGATCATTCGCCCATTTTTAAATCAGACTAATTCTTCCTGTTGAGTGGTTTAAGTTCTTTATAGATTTGAATATTACCAATTTGTTGGATGAGTAATTTACAGATAATTTCTCTCCCATTCTGTAGTTCATCTCTGTTATTTCCTTTGCTGTGCAGAAGCCTTCCAATCTTATTTATCTAGTTTTGCTTTTGTTGCCTTGCTTTAGGGGTACTATCCAGAAAATCTTAACCCAAACCTATGTTCTAAAGAGTTCTGCCTATGTTTTTTTTCTAACAATTTCATAGTTGGGCATCTTCATTTAAGTCTTTAATCTATTTGGAGTTGATTTTTCTGTCTGAGAAAGAGGAGTATAGTTTCTTTCACATATGGATATCCAATTTTCCAGGAACTATGTTAACTTATAGACTGATATCTGCTCTGTGATTTTTCACATTTTCAGTATGGAAGGTGAAGATAGGCAATAAAAATATTATATAAATGAATATGCACGTATCAGGAAGTGTTGTTAAAAAGAAGGTTGGTGGGAAATGGTGATGCCAGGTGGATGGACCATGGGGAGCTGTAGTATTGAATGAAGAGGTCAGGAGAAACCTCATTGAGAAAGTGAACGTTTGATCACATACCTCGGGGATGAGGGACAAGCCCTGTCAATGTGGGGGGTGGGGTAGAGAAGCCTTCTGGACAGAATCCTCCACACACATCTCGGTCATCAGTTCTGGAGATACTCAGTCTTCAGCTAAAAAGTCTACGGAGCCTTTTAAACATAAGTCACAGCATAGGAGGCTTTGGGGAGGAATACTTTGGAAAAAACAGCAAAATTCTATCAGAAAGAGTTAGAGTGTTTCCTCTGAGGTGCAGAAATAAATGTCCATTTACAATGCATCGACATGCATATTCAAATAGGTTTCTCCTTCTTGGAGGAGAACTAACAAGAAAAGTGATATACACTTCAGAAATATATTCAACTCACAAGTTGCTCACATAGATTCTTGAGGAAATTACCCCAGAAAAGAAGAGGGGTGTTAAAGCTGAATACTAAAGCAAGTACAAGTATTTCCCCTTGACTGAGACAGATAAAACCTCCTTCCTCTTCCTTCTACCTTCTTATCTCAGAAATGGATACCTTTCTTGATGGGTTTTTACATTTTGATTTATATTGATTTCATTGTGGGTAAGAGGGGTAGAACAAGAGGACAGACAAACCTATAGATGAGGAATCAAGCTTAGCGAAAATTGTGATTTCAACAATTGAGAAATACATGGGCACAGGTAGGAAATAAGGATGCGGATCAAAAGAGATATAAAATGATGCTATGGAAATAACACCTCTGCAGTTCTACTTGGAGAATGAATGGTTAGCTGGTAATGACACTCCACAACATTCCCTCTGTAGTTTTCTTCCCTAGAAATCATGATCGTGTGTGCCGGTTTCAAGTCTGTGCCCCGGCCATTGTGCTGAGTACAACTTGTTAGTTGCTGTTAGGATAGGATGCCCAGATCTCCTAGGAAATAGGAAGGGAATCCATCAGCTTACAAATATTAGTTGAGTTCTGTATTCATAGGAATTACTGCACCTGCTCAATGCATGAGATTTCCTCTCAGGCCTACCCAAAGTAAAAATAGACTCACCTGCTATCCCCTACCCTGGCTTAAACACCCTGGCTTAAACAGGGTAGATACTTATTTCTCCCCTCTAAAGAAACAGCCAGAAGTGGTAGGATAAACTGGGTAAGGTATTCCACCATGTCAAGCACCAAGGCTGTGTCAACCTCATAGCTTCTGCCATTCCTGGTGCTGATTTTGTTAACTCAATCCAAAACGGCTGATTGAGCTCTAGTCATCTTGTTTGCAGGCCTGCCAATGGAAGTTGGCAATCATAAAGTCACGTATTTAAGAACATTTTTGGGACAGCAATACATAACATTTCCCCTTATATCCTTTAGGTCAGGCCTTAGTGACATGGACTTTAGTCAGTGGGTTTGGGGACTGAATGCCCCCAACTCAAATCCAAGTATTTCTGATGAAGTGTGAATGGGGTCATGGCTTCTAAGGAAGAGCAGCTAGAAGCTGAGCTCTTAAGATTTTCTGTTTGCTATTGATAACAGCATTTCGTATGCCTGAAGGCTGGACCACACTGTACCTACCTGACTGGATAATTTGTGCAAATGCTGTGGTTGATGGTGGAAGGTACTATATGCCTATGTGACAACATCAGTGGAAATTCTAGTCTATTTCTTACATAGACTGTCAACTGGATATGAACCCACTAGGGAGGTATGTGAATATTTTGACTTCCTAGTGATAAACATTCACGTGGGTAAATTGAAGTGTTTTTGTATGTGTGTGTGTGTGATTTTCTTCCCATGCTGAAGTGAGTGCTCAGTTGCTAACCTTTCAGGAGCACTTGCAACATAAAGTATTTCATTGAGTTTCTCTCCTAGCATAATGAGTAGATGATTGCATTTCAGTTGATGGAACGAATGCAATGCCAATTATATCACAGCTTTTTGGCTTCTGTTGTTATAATTCTGTTCACTTCAGGTACCCTATGGCATATTTTGTTTTAGAAAAATAACTTGTAAATTGGAAATTTTATATTTTCAGAATCCTCATGGTTATTAATTCTGGGGGGGCATAAGTTATGACATCTTGAATATTTCTGCATAATATAAAGAGATAGAGTTGGACACTTCTGGGAAATTGGGATCAATAATCAATTTAATAATCTGTAGTTTCTTTGCTTTATAATGATATGCCAAATGTGATATAAGCATATTATACCATGTCCTATTTTATATGTAAGTGGCTATATCCATTAAACAATGGAACAGGTGGTAACTTTGTAGTATTTTTATCACTTTTGATTGTTTAATGAATTATCACTTAGTAAAAATTCAGTAAAATTTATACAAAGAATAAAAGGAAGATCATATTCACTACTCTTGTAACATTTTTTCTCTTAAATTTCCTTTCTCTAGGTACAACAATAAGAAAGGCATTTTTTTCTTTGACAGGCAGAGTTATAGACAGAGACAGAGAGAAAGGTCTTCCTTCTGTTGGTTCACTCCCCTAATGGCCACTATGGCCGGCACCATGATAATCTGAGGCCAGGAGACCGGTGCTTCCTCCCAGTCTCCCATGCAGGTGCAGGGACCCAAGCACTTGGGCCATCCTCCACTGCTTTCCCAGGCCATAGCAGAGAGCTGGATTGGAAGTGGAGCAGCCAGGACTAGAACTGGTGCCCATATAGGATGCCAACACTGCAGACTGAGGCTTTAACCAGCTGTGCCACAGTGTCAGCCCCCAGGTTCTCATTTTTTTAAAACTTATTTTTTGTTTCAGAAGCTGTGCAACTGAATTGCAAGTTTAGATCTCCAAGGAAATGGAATGGATATTTTTAATGATATCTGGTTTTTTAAGAGGATTCATTAATCAGATAAGCTATGGTTAAATTATAGTATTTATGATTTTCTGAATTCATCAGAAAAATATGTATACAGTTCATAGACAGGACTATAAACTGCAGTCAAATATAGTTAATCATAGAAGTACTAGCCCATAGTATTCACCAAATTGTACATTAAGCATTTCTTACATAAGAGAGCGTTTTTGACTCAAGTGTATTGATGATGTATAAACATCTATAATCCTGTCTTGGATTTACACAATGATGTTAAAGTTAAATGTCATCCATTGCAGTGTATAGCTTTTGCAAAAGTATCATTTTTGATGTAAACATACCTCAATTAAGAAGACAGAATATGGCTGTTCCCTTTTCTCCATATCCTCACCTGCACTTACATAGCTATCCTGATGGGGGTGGGGGGGTGAGATAATATCTCATTGTGACTTGAATTGTATTTCCCTGATAGTTAGTGATGCTGAGTATTTTTTCCTACATTTGTTGGCCATTTTTATTTCTTCTTTTGAGGTCTTTTGTCCATTTCTTGATTGGTTTTATTTGTTGAGTTTTTTTGAGTTGCTGATCAATCATTCATAGTGATCCTTTGTTGGATAGGTAACTCACAAATATTTTTCTCATTCTATTGAATGTCTCTATTTATTTTGCTGTCCAGAAGCTTCTGAGTTTGATAGACACCCATTTGTTTAGTTTTGCTTTAAGTATGTTGGAATGTTTTCCCTACATTTTCATCCAGCAGGTTTTAAATTTAAGTCTTTAATCCATCTTGTGTTGATTTTTGTATATGATAGTAGATTTGGGTCTGCTCTTTTTTTAAAAAAAATATTTATTAGAGGGAGTTACAAATAGAAGCAGAGACATTGAAGTCTCCCATCCACTGGTTCACTACCAAAATGGCCCCAATGGCCGGAGCTGGGCCAATTTGAAGCCAGGAGCCAGGTGCTTCTTCACAGTCTCCCACACTGGTGCAGGGGCCCAAGCACTTGAGCTATCTCCCATTGCATTCCCAGGCCATACCAGAGAGCTGGACCAGAAGAGGAGCAGCTGAGACACAAACTGGCACCCATATGGGATGCTGTTGCTGCAAGCGGCTGCCGTATCCTGTATGCCACAGCACTGGCACCTGGATATTCTCTTTTGTAAGAGAAATATTTAGCACAGGTATATAACAACCATTGGTTTGTATTATATATTGAAGAACTTTAAAAAAATCAAATTCATGTTGTAACTTCATAAAATTTTATGGTGAGCATACCTTTAGTTAAGCATATTCTAACCTCAATAGATATTCTCTTTAACAAAGATAATTCTACAATATACACAAAGTCCACGGTTAGTCTATTTAGATTATTTTCTCCTAAAAACTTGTTTTAATGAAATATTTACAGGAAACTTGAAGTTCAATAGCTTGATCCATTAAAGCAAATTAATTATCAAAAGATAGAAAATGAGCATAAAAGTGAACTTCATGAAAATGACAACCCTAAAAAAAATTGTTTTTGTAAAGAGCCAATCAGATAGTGGCAGGAGAAGCCTCTGGGGCTTCTTCCTAAGACTTCACAAATGTGCTGCGAAGCTATGCCTACCCTTTAAGAGACCTGACACTTGACATTTTCCCAGGTTATAAGTAATTTGGGTAATAAAGCTGTAGGGAAATTGAACTTGTCAGCATGTTAAATGCATTTGTCTCTCTGAGCAAAATAAACTATGCTGGTGGAATGGATGATAACCATAGGCACATTTTTCTGATTTATCAGTGAGGTATTTAAACTGCTTTTTTCAAATTTTTATTTACTTCCTTTATTTGTTACCCTTGCGTCAAATTTAAAAACTTTATTACACATAAACTTTCTTTACAATGTTTGACTAGAGCCTTAGAGATGGAGTGAGAAAATTTTGTAGTTATTTGAATTCAGAGTTTGCGTTCTTGCTGCCACGGATTTATTCAGTGCCTCCTAGCATTTCTGTTTTGATAGAAGTTTTACTTTTCATATTGTGGTATATTTTGTTAACCGATATGTTTTGTCTGAATCACAGTTTCAAATGGCATTCAAGGGTAAGCCACTTGAATATCAGGTGCGGTAGTAAGATGAGCATTTGGAGAGGGTGTTTGCAAAAGTTTCCATTTTGCCTGAACACTGATGGAAAACCAAACTGACGCTGGCATCGTGGGAGGAGCAGTGACCCTGCTCACTTGTATGGCGTGTGGAATGAAGGTGCCTCCATGAATGAAGGTGTCTCATCCTCACTGTCAGCCTGGATGCAGGTACCATCATTATTCCCATTTTCATAGGTGAGACGCTTGAGGCATGCAGGAGCTAAGGATCTGGCCTAAGTTCACACAGCCAGTGAGCGGAGGCTGGAATTCAAATCCACGATAGTGATGCCAAATTAAGGCCCCTTACCCCTAGGCTGGATCACTCCCGATTTGTGTCCTCCATATACAGCACAAAGTACTAGAGCTGCTCACGGTGCTTCAGAAAGCCCATGAGGAAGTGGAACTATCAGTTTATTTTCATGCAGAAAAAAATCTTTGAAGCCATGTATATGAGGAGTCTTCAAAAACTCATGGAAAATGTGTTCTGAAATAATGCATGAATTTTTTTTGTATCAAAATAAATTGTAATTCCATTTCTCACAAACATTTGGAAGTGTTTTATATCTAATGTATTTTTAAATGGAGGCAGATATCATAAATAGTTAAGGCATGGTAATCTTAGTAGACAATAAATAAGTGCTATATTATTTTGTGTTATGGGCTGCTGCTTGGAATCTATTGTAAGAATGTGGAGAAACAAAATTAAACTTGTGCTATGATGTAGATGTGAAGTTGCCTATCACCAATTCAGGGCCTGGACATCGTCAGTTTCTTAGCACTGTTGCTTCAAAGTTATGTGTTTGCTTTTTATTACTACTGCACATGTACCAATAGACTTCGAGCACTATGGTTCATGATTAATGTATTTATGGAGCAAGTCAAGTGCAACATGTGGAGTAACAGGCTTGGGCGGGTCTGCAGACACATCTGTTGAGAATGCCAGCAGTCTGCTGTAGTCAGCAGCTACCTCAAAGATGGAGAATGAAGTGCACGTTTATGTAAGTTCCACTCAGGTTGTTAGTAGGATAATAAATCTTCTGCCGTGCTCTGATTGCGCATTCCACATCTTGGGGCAGATAAGTACTTCTGATGCTTAACACCTCAAGAGGGGACGGGAGAGACTAACGGAGTTTTCCAGGAAAATCATGACTTCAGAGATCAGATCTTTATTTAGCCCTATTCACCATAGACATGATGTGGGAAAGGAAAATCTTAAATTTCCACCAGACAGATGATAATGAAAATGTGGTATGCACACAGTAGAACATCATTTGTACTTTTAAAAAGAACACACAATGGGAATTCTGCATATGCAACAGCAGGAATGAAGCTTTGGGATATTATTATTCAGTGAAATAATCTGGTCACAGGCAAATCCTGCCTGATTGCACTCATAGGAATTATCTAAAATATAAAATAGAATCAAAGGGCGGGAAGTTGGGTGGGCAAATGTGCAGCAGTAGTCAACAAGCATGAGGTTTCCGTTAGGCAGGTCAACCATCTCCAGAGATCTGCTCTACAACCTTCTGTCTACTGGATGCTATTTTGATACTTTTCACACTTGTAAAATCTCGTTAGGGTGAGTGTTGGCACAGCAGCTAGACAACACTTGGGATGCCTGCATCCTATATCACAGTGCCAAGTTCGAGTCCTGCCTCTGGCTTCTGTAGCTTCCTGCTAACGTGCACCCTATTCAGCAGTAGATGATCCCAAGTACCTTGGCCCCTGTCACCTGCGTGGGAGAACCTGGCTTCTGCCAGGCCTGATGCTGGCTGTTTTGGCTGTTTGAGAAGTAAATCAGTGGAAGGAAGATCTTTGTCTCTGCCTTTCAAATAAATTATGAAAGTGAATAAATGCAAATTTTGAAAAATCTGTTTAGATCTTATGGTAAGTGTTCTCAGCACACAAAATATAATTATCAACAAGAAGAAAAATCAGATTTTTAGATGCTCCATCCTCCCTCTGAGTAGCTAAAATAAAAATGGTTTAGAAATACATGTGAAGTTGATATTTAGCATACGAAAACATGAAAATTTAACTTTTGGCATGAGGAAGACAGTTGGATTTGACAGTGTTTTCTTTCTAATGGGAGATAATACTGCACGAACATGAATTATCTGCTATAGAAATTTAGATGTATATGCTATTAAGCTGGATTTGTTATGACCTTAGCTGACAAAATAAACAGTTCTGCTGTGAATGAGCCTTAACTAAATAAAAACTGAAAATGCATTAAAGTGAATACGTTTTAGAAGAATTATACATTCAAGCTTCTCGAGTACTTAACATGCAGGGATTTAAAAATAACCATTTTCATATGCATTCCTCCTGCGGATGCTGCTCCGGGTCTCCCCATGCTTGCAGCTCCTATCTGTCATCTATTTTCCCCTTTTCTCTTTGTACGTATCAAGAAAATGTTAGAAAATGAAATTAGAGCCGGCGCCGTGGCTCAATAGGCTAATCCTCCACCTTGCGGCGCCGGCACACCGGGTTCTAGTCCCGGTCGGGGCGCCGGATTCTGTCCCGGTTGCCCCTCTTCCAGGCCAGCTCTCTGCTATGGCCAGGGAGTGCAGTGGAGGATGGCCCAGGTGCTTGGGCCCTGCACCCCATGGGAGACCAGGAAAAGCACCTGGATCCTGGCTCCTGCCATCGGATCAGCGCGGTGCGCCGGCTGCAGCGGCGGCCATTGGAGGGTGAACCAACAGCAAAGGAAGACCTTTCTCTCTCTGTCTCTCTCTCTCACTGTCCACTCTGCCTGTCAAAAATAAAAAAAAAAAAAAAAAAAAAGAAAATGAAATTAAGAAAGTGCCCTAATTTTGCCATATGCTTATTTTATTGTACCTGTACCCATTTTTATTATCTTTGCTCTTTAATCTCTTCATCTCCAAGGTGATGTTTTCACGTTCTAGAATCTAAAGGTTCTTTTGGTGCCAAGCTTCTGTCATTCCCTGTGTTTTGGGGCTATGGAGGGATGTTTTCTTACATCCAGCTCACAATTTCAACAGCATTAGCCAAGGTCATTTGTTCTGGATCAAGGGGAAAACCATTCTCCCCATGGATTTGATTATTTTTTCCCCCGGAAACCTTTAAGTTAAGGAATACAAAGCTCATGCATTTCACAAATACAACTTTAGGAACATAGAGATTCTTCCCACCGTACCCGTCCTCCCACTCCCACTCCCTTCCTCACACTTCTCCTATTCCCACTCATTTTTTACTAAGAGCTATTTTCAATTAACGTTATACACATACGATTAACTCTATGCTAGGTAAAGAGCTCAACAAATAGAATGAGAAAAAAAAAATGTTCCCCAACGGTCGAGACAAGGGCTGTTCAAAGTCTGTCCAGTATCACAACATTCTAATTGGATTTCCATTGAGGAGCAATCCACCTGCTACTTTTGATGTGTGTGATTTGACAGGGAGAGGTGGCCAGAGCAATTAGGCTTAAGATTGAAGCCTATCATCACATTCCAGTGAAATGTGATTTCAGAACGCTTGTTGCGAATATCAAAAAGAGAAACACTCAATTCACTGATGGCAGGCATCTGGGATTATTTGAGAGGTCCTCAGGATATTCATATGGGAAATGAGCGTTATCTTTTAATTCCATTTTCCATGAACTTTTTGAAGCCCCTTCATTCTTACCTGTGGTTGCTGAGGGCTAGTGACACCATTTGAGTCCTTGCATCAACCTATATCCTAAAACCAGACTCCTCTTTGGAAGATTTGTTTCAAGAATCAATGTGTAGTCACTTTTCTTGCCTAAGTCTATTTTTATAACTGAGAGATGCAAGAACCCAGGCCAATTCACCCTGTGCACCTGGCTGGTTGAAAAGAATTTCCTTCTGGGGGTTCTACAGGTGTGGGACTCTGCCTGTCACACCTCCAGTGTCTCAGCTGCGACTGTCTTCTAGAAACCCTTCTTGTAGACCCTTCCTCAAGCTCTGTTTTTATTCTTGGTCAAAGTCCAGTCATAGTATTTTGGGGACAAATTTTACATCCACATGCACATGTATATACAGAGTCTTCAAAAATGTCATGGGAGTGTTAATTATGAAAACATCATGAGTGGATTTCAAACGTCAATTTTTTGCAACAAAGTAAATGTATCATTTAATTCTACTTTTTTACAAACTTTGTGAAGTACCCTCATGTTTGTATCCTTATGCTCATATCCCATATATACATATACCTGTAAATTCATAACTGTACATTTGTGTGTACATATATTCACTGGCACTCATGGGTGTTAGCAAGTACAAAATCTGCAGGCTGGAGACCCAGGACACCTTGACCCCACTGTGGTTTGAAGGCAGTCTGTTGATGGGACCCCTTTTTCTGCACGCCTTAAATGAAGCAGATGAGGCCCACTCCCATGATGGAGAATGACCTGTTTCACTCAATGTCTATTGATTTAAATGCGAACTTTATGTAAACACTACCTTCACAGAAACATCTAGTGTACTGTTTGGCCAGATATGTGCGCCTAGCCAAGTTGGTGTATAATGAACCATCATGTTGAATATGGCTGAAAAAAATCAGTATTTGATATGAGGAAGAGAGCATATACATATTTATGCCATTTATCAGTTGAAAGGAGTAACAATGAAGCCACACCTGGGCAGTCACGGGTAGCCATGCACTGCCACACAAAGGATGTTGATGCTGGTGAGACCACCTGTGCTCATTACCTGGCCTCTCGCCCAGTCTCTCTCTGACTTGTGTTACCTCTCATATGTAACCACAGAAATAATATTTCCACTGCATACACACGCATCTCTGTGTAACTTTTATTTTTGGGCTGTAGACACAGTTGTGTTCCGCATGCAGTCACCTGTTACTTGCTGGGAACACTGCTTCTAATGCTCTTCTGTGTCATCCTGTGTAGCCACAGTTCTTTCCTTTTCGCTGGTGAAATGATCTCGGGGAATCAGAGCACATTGTTTTTGGCCAATGTGTTTTCTATGGCTATTTGAACTGCTTCCTTTTTGATTTTTGGGAAATGCTATTGCAAATATGTCTATGTAGCAATGTTTCAGAGCTTTTTTAGAGCAGAGATTTCTAGCTGGGCTCCCTAAACCCATAGCAGCACTAGCATCACTTGAGAATTTTTGCTTTGTGAACTGGATATTTGTGTACTCTCAGAATCTGTAGTTTGAAATCCCAACTCCCAAGGTGGGGATATTAGGAGATGATGGAGCCTTTGGAGCATGATTAGGTCATGAAAGCCAAACCCACCCGCATGGGATTAGTGCCTTTTAAACAGAGACCCCACCGAGTTGCCTTGCCCTTTCCACCTTGTCATTAGACAGCTGGAAGGCTCCATCGGTGAAACAGGAATTGAATCCTCACCAGGAACAAGTTAGCCAGAGCTTTTATTTTGGACTTCTTAACCCTGAGGACAGTGAGAAATACATTTTTGTTTTTATGAGCCACTCAGCTCATGGTACATTATTACAGCAGCCCAAGTGGACTATGCCAGTTAGAAACACAGATTCTCAAGCTCCAAATCACACCTACTGATGCAGAAAACCCAGGGGTCACTAACCTCTGCTTTTAGATGATTCAACTGTTACCTCAAGTATAAGAACCACTGCTCGGAGTATATACTAGACGTTGGTTTGTTCACTTTGACTCAGTTTACCTTAATTGTTAAGTCCTTAATCTTAATTATATTTCAGTTTTATGTCTTTTTACTTCCATGGTTTCATCGTTGATAATATTCCTTCTGAGACTCTCATGATAGTCTTCTCAATAATTAACTTGTTCTGGCTTAATCTCTAAATCCTATTCATAGACTTGAAGATTTCCATCTCTAGGATTAATTTTACTTCTGTTTCTTTGACCCTTTCAGATGTCTTGATTTAAACATTTCAAGCTGTTCTCTCATATTTATTTTAATTCATAATTTCCCTGCTCACTCTCACCTCCTTAAGTGCCTATTATTTCTGTACTGTTCATCATATCCCACATTTTTCCATGTTCTTTTAAAACATATTTCATTTTTTTCATGTCAAGAAATGAATTTAGAAATTTGTGAACAGAGGAGCTCATGTTTCAACTGCATAATAATTGAGAGATTTTTACTCCAAGTTTCCTTACACCCATTTTTTACCTCTCCTAGAAGGTGTTGCCCTTTTGAAAAAGTCATGGGTAGGGTGCTGTGGCCTGATGAGATTCTCTCTCCTTTGGAGCAATCTGCCTGGTTGGACACTTGAGTCTGCTGGGACAGTGATGGTGTTACTAAAAGAAAAACAGCATTACAGACTAAGATTATCCAGAATGCTCCAACCCATTAACCCTACAATGTAGTGAGCTACTGTTATAATCAGAAAGACAGGAAATGGCACACAAGAAACTACCAATTGTTGCAGTTTAGTATTTTCCTTACATGGACATACTTTGGCAGCTTTCAGCCTGGGATTAGCAGAGGGATTGGTTGCTGTGATGGGCTAAGGCTTGGTTGCTTAGTTACAAGAACATACCTCATATTACAACCTGCTTGCCCTTCAAGTTACGTTGTAGTTCACTATACACAGAGGCCAACTCATTTTCAAGGATGAAGCTGTTTTAGGCCAATTTATTCCAGTTGAACGTTGTGATAGTATACATTAATTTCCTATGCGTGGGATTCTCAGCTCAGCTGTTCTGATCTAGAAATGGTAGAATCCCTACCACCCATAATAGATTTAATAAGGGGGACCTTTACATTGGGGAGTTTACTTATATCATGAGTCAAATGTCCTGTGACATCAGAAGCAGATGCCCCAGTGGGCAAAAAGTACCAGAATCAGTCAATGATGGCACATTTTTAAAATCTATCGATATTAATAGCCCTAAAATTTAGGCTTTCAATGTGAAAAATGAAAAAAACATAGAATTTCTCATCAATCTTTGCCTGCAAGAGTTCCTATTGGTCTTTGTTGATACAAGAGATAACAAAAGGTTCAATAGGGTAAAAATGCTCCTGGGTTGCCTGTAAGGATAAAAAAAAAAAAAAAAAAACTCTGCTCAACCTTAGTGGCAGCATGGTGTAGGAATCAAGAGCGTGGACTCTGAAGCCAGACCTTGTCAGCTGTGAGACACTGGGCTGGGTCTGATAGACTCCTTGCCAGCTGGATGGCTTTGGGTAATTAACTTGTGTGTGCCTCAACTTATTCATAGATGAAATGGGGATAATAAGATAGTTCTAAAGAGAACATGACAATTTCTCTGAAATGCTTCACGTGGGGTAATGAGCACACCATGAGCACTGTAAATGTGCTGTTATAACTGAAATTTAAATTTTTGTAGGTATGTGAGAATATCTCTTCAAGATTTAGGAGCCAAAGTCTAGCCTTTGCAGAATCATTATTTATAGTCAATAGTTTAATTTATATTACTGTTCTATTTCATATTTAATGAGAAAGATGTTGATTTCTCTGTGAAAAAAAGACTTTTGGTGATTCATTAAATATTAACTCAGTTTATTTTAGTACCTTATGAAGAGCTAAAAATCTCAAAGTTATGACTTAGAGTTGACTGTTCTAAACAAAGCACACCCACACTCTAGAGTGGCTAATGATTAAAAGTGTTTCCTTTATCATTTACTTCTAACAAAAAACACATGGAGTTGAAGTCTAGACTTATTTTTTCTATGGATTTTCATTAATGGCTTGAAATCCTTTTCTAAGGGCTGAATTACACTCATTTGTGCTGGGGAATAATTAAGTTCATGAATAACTAAATTCAAAATGATGAAGGCTTATGAGTTGATGAGCATCATAAACAGGGTGATATGTGGTTGCCCTATTAGAATTAAAAATTAAAGGTTGAACCATTCCTTCAAAACTTAGCCTTCTTGGTTTTAATGAAAATAGAAATATTTGAAAATGGTTTTGGGAAAATTTTGTCCATTTTTCTCAAAATTCTCAGACTCCAGACAGGAACAAAGACTGTGGAAATGATCCACCTAGGTCATGTATGAACATGCCTGAGAGTTGGGCCGACGTATGATCTGAGTGACTTGGATGCAGTGCATTGTCATTGATGGTCCTTTGGAAAGCTAATTGTCAACTTGAGTCCCCAAGGCAAGACAACGATGTGTCACTTTAAACAATTGTCAGTTCACGCCATGGCTATTTTACTTATGTCTTAAGGGCTGGAGAGGAGGATGGAAGAACAGCTTCATCTCTCTTGCCGAATATGATCATTCAGTGTAGGCGGCTGCCTGGCCTGTGTTGGAAAGGAGTCAGAAGTTAATTCCCAGCTTAGAGAGTGCTGTAACCAATTAATTAGGTCTGCTGTTGGCAGAGGGAAGAACATAGCAACGTTCACTGGCCATCCAGGTTAGAGGCCCAGGTAGGAAGGCGGAAGCTCTCCCATGTAAGCCCTGAAATCACATTCATGGCCCTGCATTAATTTTGTGTGTTGAAATGAATTGAAATGCCAGGTTTCTCTGAATATTTTGAACTGGCTAGCCTACACCAGCAATATAATCATTACTTCCTAGCTGATGAGAGTCTAAGTTAGCAGGATGTGTGTCTGGTGCCTGCAACATGCTTCCTACATTCTTTCTAATCATATGCAATATTCTTGAACAACTACTGTGTGTTGGGCACTGTCCTGGACTTGGTAGTGAATAAAACAAAAATGTCATCTGCCTTGCTAGAGCGTGGGCTGTCATGAGAGGGGTGGCACCGAGTGAATTAATACCCAAATTGTGGGGCATGCTGCTGAGCTCAGGGAGAGAGAATAGTGCAGTCAGCGTGAGGATGACAATTTGGAGATGGCCCCTTTGGGGAGAAATTTTTAATTTGAAAATGAAGAATGGGATACAATCTGTCAGCTGGAGTTGATGATTGTGTTTGGAAGTGCATTTCAGACAAAAACTCACAAAGGCCAAGTTTAAACTGGGCTGAGGCTTCAGGAGGGAGAGGAAAGTACTTGGGATGAAGATGGAGAAAGAGGCAGGGCCGGGTTCTACTGAATGAGGAGGTTATACCATGAGCGTTAGGAACAATGGGAAACCAATAGAGATCTGGAAGCAGGCTGCGATGTGAAACTATTTGAAGGACATTTTTAAAAGCCACACTTTGCAGGCAGGCATCTTACTAATGCACACTTTGGGGGTAGCAGATGATGGCTCAAATACTTGGGTCTCTGCCACCCACATGGGAGAGCCCGGGTTGTGTTTGGTGTAGCCCAGTATGGGTTATTGCAAGTACTTGGGGACTGAATCAGAGGACGGATGATCTATCTTTGTCTGACTCTGTCTCCATTTCTTTGTCCCTGTGCTTTTCAAATGGAATGAAACTACTAAAAAATTTTTAAAGCCATAGTGACTGCTGCGAGAAGAGTGCTTTTTGTCTATAAAAACCTGGCTCAGTATTCAAGGGACAGAATGGGATGCACAGTCTGGGCTCAGCCCCTAATAAGTGGCTACTCTGCAGTTCATGCAATAAACATGTAATGGTTTCCCCTTTAGCAAAGGCATGAGCTTTCCAGCTTGCAAGAGTTCATTCCCATTCCTTTGAGCTGGGATGGTGGTAGTGGGTGTAAACAGAAGTGGATGAGTTACTTTGTATTTGACTTAGTTCACTACCCAAAATAATTTGCCTTGGTACTGTAGGAACGTTGTTGTAGATGCTGGGTTTGTATCTTAATTTGGGCACGCAAGCTTGTACTTTCTCTAAATTATGTTTTCCAAACAAAGGAAAGTAAAAAATGTAGGGAGTTACACTCTTTACCCTTTGGGGTGAGAGAGATGTGCTGGTGATGAGATGGGGGAAATTGTCCTCGGCATTTTCTTCTCATTTGTAGACATCATCTAGTAATTTCCAACAACTTTTCTCAGTCCATTCACTTGCCCATTCTCCTGGAACCTCTCCCTTTCTTGGTAAATCTGCAGCATCTCCTTCCTCAATGTGGCTGATGATGCCTTTGCAAATCCTTAAAAAGATTGCTCTGAGTCAATGACACTCAGCCATGCAGTGGATGGTCCCCAGAAGTGATGGAATATTTGGGATGTGTCAATGCACGGTCTGTATTGTCTGCTTTAATGCAATTCTCCTACTATGGGCTTGGCTGCAGTCTTCCACATGAGTTCCCTCAATTACTAAAACGTTGATAATCACCACCCATTTGAGCTGTTCTTGTATGAAGTGGGAAAATATTCTCTGAGCCCAAGTCCTTTGGCAGCCTTTCTGTGAGTATTGAGTCTGCACTTCATCAACACAGCTTAATAATGTTGTTATATTTTGTTAAGGGAGGATTGTGTTAATTAAATCAGCAAGGAAATATTTGGTGGCTAAATTGCAATCATTTGGACTTTGATCAAGATGCAGGCTTTCTCAAGTAAGCTGGGTAGAGAATAGGACTTTTGTTCACATTTGCCAGCAGCAAGGAAAATTAATTTTCCCCCAACCCAGAGATGTTTAAATACATCTTAATTGTCCTGATTGCATTGAGAGTTTTATTCTCAAGAACAGGCTCCATTTAAAAGCCTGAGCACTTCTTGAGAGTTGTACCAAAAGCCAATCTGGATGAAGAAATCCAGTTAGGATCAGTGGTATTATTTTTATTTTTTTATTAACTGGCAGTTTGCTTCTATTTTTGAACTCGGAAATAATGTAGGTATATTAAAAATGTTCTGACAATGCAAAAGGTTATCTTCAGAAGAAAGTAAAAGGACCCCTTCCCCCCTTGGTCTGCTGGTGCCCCAGAATCCATCGTCAGAGCAACGCTAGATAGGATTCTGTGTGTGTCTTTTCAGAATTGTCTGTACATTATGAAGCAGCCTGAGCGGAAACTATGCATGTAGCTGTGTACAGGCTGTTTAGATCCATCTTAGCAAGTATCTTAGTCCTTTGCGACTGCTATAGTAAATTTCTCTAAATGTGGCAATTTATAGACAAAGGAAATTCGGTGCTCATGATTTGGGGGGCTGGGGAAATCTAAGATCAAGGTGTCAACGATTTAATATTTGTTGACATTCTTTGCTTCGTGACTGTTACTTCCTTTGACTCCTCACACAAGGAAGAGGTGAAGGAGTTTCCTTGGACTTCACTTTGAGGGATCTGGACTCTGGTCTTCTGCTTGAAGAGCCCACCAATTAATGCCTCTGAATCACCGTGTGCCTTGGGAGGATACATAAACATGAGACCATGGCTACGTCCTTTAGTTTTTACTCAAAGAAAGGCTTCTTACGCTGTTGACCTACACCTTGCTTTTGTCACTTAGTCCTCAACTTTATCAAACATGAAATCCAACTTTGGGCTATTTCTATGCCTGAACACATTCTACTACCTAGACTGACCTTAACTATATAATCACAAACCTAAAGTGGGTCTTTCAAGTTGCTGACTTCCCTATCATTCTTCTGTAGTCTGTTCACTCTCCCATTCTCCTGGACCCTTTGACTTTCTTCCTAAACCCGCACAGCTTTTTACATGAACCTGGCTGCTGCTGCTGCTTTCTCTTTTATTGATAGGGTAGCACTCATAAGGGAGCTTCTCCATGATAAATACTGGGTGTCTACCCACTGACAAGCTTCTTCGTGGCGTACTTTGCCTTACCTCCAAGTACCACAGGTGAGTGATCTGATAATCCTACTGTGAACATTGCAGGGCTTGGGAAGGAGTAGTACTGGAGATCCCAGCTCATGTCCAGACTCCCTTCATTTTCAGCTTTCTTTCCTCTCTCCCAAGTAAGGGCCACCCTTAGATGTGTGCTCCATCCTCAGGAAGACGGTTCTGGGAAGCAGATCTTGTAGGACCCAGAAGTGGATTCACGCCCTTTGTTCAGCAGGTAGAATGCTCTCTATAAGTGGGGGCTCTTCCTGCTGGGCATTAGGGAGGAGCATGAGGGGGCAGCTGTCTCAGAGCCAGGCTGAGGGTGCTCAGACCCAAAAGCAGTGTGTCTGTCTAGCCTGCTAACTAGGACCCTATCCTGCCACTTGCACAATTTCTAGCTTCCTCTTATTTGACTTCTGGGCAGCAGACGTTCCTCCTTTCTCCTCCATCAGTGGTTTTGCTCCTTTCTCTGGGTAATAATTCTTGGCATACACTTAGGAGAGGGTTTCTTCCTTCTTATAAAGCAAAAACATGGAGCATTGAAGTTTTTGAGCAGTTTTTAAGACAGCAATAGATATCTGGAAAACTGTAATATACAATCTGTTCTTAAAATTATCATGTGAACAAATACATATATTTCTCATTGACAGATCATTTTATGCTTTATAAAATTCTCTTGTATTGGCGTATCTTCCTATAGCTAATACCTCATTTCTCTGGTCACCTTTTTAAAAAAGCAGCTTCACAATGCACGGTCTATATGTTCTGCCATCAAATTTCCATTCTGTTTTTCTCAGACATTTGTCTAATTTGACTTTTACCATGGCTACTTCCCACACTGCACTAGCCAAGGGCACCGTGACGTCTCTGTTGCTGTAAGTTGTGCTTAATTCTCAGTCCTGTCTTCCACAGTCAGAACTCTGGGGTCAGTTATTCATCACAGTCTCGAGCCAGCTCTTGCCTTGGTGTACAGTCCATCACGGATCTGGGGTTCTTGTGCATTTCCTAGGTTGTCCTGCCTCACTTGCCAACCCCGTGCTACAGGAATGGTCCTTTCTTCCCGGTCAACACATAATCTCTGGACAGTCTCTTAAGAGTCCTGAGACACTCAATACTGAATATGCTGTTGCCCCTCAAATGTGTGTCCTTAGCTGTGACTTCCCTGTGGAATCCTACACTCCCTCTGCTAGTTGATCCTGGCAAGCTTAATAGGCATTTGAAGCTTAAAGGGTAAAAACCTAACATCTTTTTTTGTTTTAAGATTTATTTATTTGAAAGTCAGAGTTATGGGGAGAGAGAGAGAGAGAGACGGACAGACAGACACTCGTACAGAAGGAGGGAGGGAGGTAGGGATCTTCCATCCAATGGTTCATTCCCCAATTGACCACAATGGCTGGAGCTATGCCGAGCCAGGAGCTTCTTCCGGGTCTCCCACATGGGTGCAGGGGCCCAAGGACTTGGGCGATCTGCTTTCCCAGGCCATAGCAGAGAGCTGGATTGAAAGTGGAGCAGTCGGATCTCGAACCAGCGCCCATATGGGATGCTGGCTGCAGGGCCGGAGAGTTAACCTGTTAAGCCACAGCGCCGGCCCCCAAACCTAACTTCTTGACCCCTCTCTCGATCTGCTCCAACTGCTGCAATATTCCTAACCACATTAAATGGGAATCCCTCTCTTTCCTTTGCCCAGGCTTAAAACTCAAGTGTTTCTGTGACTCCTCTGCACCCCACTGCTAATATTCCTGACAGATACATTTAGCTATAATATGTGTAAGCCTGCATACACACGTAAATTTGATACATTATCATTTCTTGTCACTCCCATCCTCTATATGACAAAAGCCTTTTTAGTAACTATTGCATAGTGAAATAATAACAACAAAACTCAACAACATAAAGAAATTCAGACAGAAAATTTTCTGTATAAAGGGTCTGGTGTTGTGCAGTGAATTAAGCTGTTGCTTGAGATACCAGCATTCCATAAGGGAATGCCAGTTTATTTCTTTAAAAATAACTGAAAAAAAGTTATAGTTTTAAATTACACTAATGAATTCTTAAAAGATTCATTTATTTATTTGAATGATAGAATTACATAAAAGAGGCAGAGAGAGAGAGAGAGAGAGAGAGAGACATCTTCCATCTGCTGGTTCACTCCCCAAATGGCTGCAATGGCATGGGTTGGGTTAGGTTGAAGCCAGGAGCCTAGACCTCCATCTGAGCCTCCCACTTGGGCGGCCGGGGCCTAAGCACTTGGGCCATCTTCTGCTACTTTCCTAGGCACATTGGAAGTGGAGCAGCTGGGACTCAAACTGATGCTTATAGGTGATGTTGGCATTGCAGGCAAGAGCTTAACCTGCTAAGCCACAACACTGGCCCAGCACTAATGCATTTTTTAGAAAGGGAAAATCTTTATCTACACATCTGTATTTCTTAGTAGCAAACAACCTTGGAGCTTCTGTCTATTAAGCAAGTTATAAAATTTTCAAACTCAAAAACTCCAAGAGGTCACATAAGACAGAATTGAAGTACCCCATATTTTGCTTTTTCTTTATTATAATCTCTGGGTGAGCAGTGTTTATTTCCCATCTATCATTTCAATATAAACTCCATCATTCCACAGGGGTTGAAAAGACAAGCTATGCCTGAAGTCAACTTCAAGGCTCCAAATATTTAAGAGTTTTCTCTTGGAATAAATGCATGTGACTGAGTCTGTGTATGTGCAGGGTTAGTTTATAACTGGAGATTCTCCAAATACAGTCCTTATACAAAACATTGTTTATGAAATACAAAATATCACTGTGCTTACCAGAAACTTTCTATATATTATTAAATAAAACCCAGCAGTTACCACAGCAATTGATTAGAACTAAGACAAACACACCACATTTTTGGAGGAGGACTGTTCTTCTTATTAATAATGTTTAACACTGTTGATATAGTGGTAATTAGAAACAGACCAACTTTCAGTCATTTTATTTTCATTCAATGTTCCCTGTGGAGACAGGTTTTTGGCACAGCAGTTAAGACATGACGTGGGATGCCTGAATCTTACATCGCAGTGCCTGGGACCAAGTCCAGGTTTGACTTTTAAGCCTAGCTTCTTGATAATGTGGACCTAGAGAGGCAGTGGGTAGTGGCTCAAATAGTTAGGTTCCTGCAACCTGTACAACTCACATGGGACACCCAGATTTGGTTCTTGGCTCCTGGCTTTTGGCTGTTCCCTTTCCAGCTGTTGTAGGCATTTGGGGAGTGAACCAGAAGAGGGAAGACCTCTCACTCCCTGTCTGTTTCTGTCTGCATTTCAAATAAAAATGATGCCTGCACTTAGGACTGACCCTTTCTACCACTATTTCCTGTTACTCCAGTCAGGAGAGACCCAGAGATAAATAACTTTAATGGATGCTAAAGTTTATGCTTTCCTCAAAGCTTGCAAAATAGTGACTTAATGACCACATCACCTCCACATATACTTTATTTGGACTACAGTGTTTTTTTAAATCAGTAGGCATTGTGGAAAAATGCAGAGTTCACATGAAAATCTCAGCTGCTGGCTGCAGCCAAATTACAAGTGGTGAACCTCTAATATGCTCTGATAACTGGAAAAATCAGTCACAGAAAAGCACATATTGAGTGGCTCTGTCTATGTGACATGTCTGGAATAGGCCAATCTATGGAGACAGAAACTGGAAGAGGCAAAAGAAAGGCCATGAAAATTATTGCTAAGGGAAATGAGATTTCTTTGGGGGATGGTGAACTAATTTAAAATTTAGCTTATGATGATAATTACATAGCTTGTAAGTGGACTAAAAGCCACTGACTTTTATGCACTGCAATCAAGTCAATAAACACTATAAGTGAATTTTTACATTATGTGAGTTAAGTAATTCTATTACAGACAAAAGCAGTCGGATGACCAGGTAGTATCGATGCTTCATTCCCTGATGGCAAAAATTACTAGTGTTTTATTAGGGTATTTCCTATTTTAAAGGATTACCCATTCTCCATCTCTGGACATTTCCCATCACACCCTCGACTCCCAACACTAAGGCCAAGCTTGCTGTTTAACCTTGTCCTTGAATTGTTGCTTTCTTAATATTAAAGCTAAGAGGAAAAGTTGGCATATTTTGGTATCCACATCTACAGATAATACAAGAAATTGGAGAACACAACTGAAGATGAACTGTATATTCCGAGACTAATGGGCAACCGCTGAATGTTTTGGTGACCTCCCATCTACTCAGTGTTTTTGTATTGCCTGTATTGCCTGCCTTGATCCTAAGGATGCCAACCTGTGTCTTAGTATCCTCTTCCCATAAGGGTGGTTGAGGGAGGAGCACAGGTACATGACACCAGGGTTTCCTGGTCCTGACACCTGCCACTCTTGGCCAGCATGCAGCCAGGGCAGTTGGAGGTTGGAGCTGTAATGTAGCATCTGCCTTGCTGGTTTCTATGCCGTAGCCATGTTGAACACTGTGAAGTTCATATCTGACATGTGCCTCCCTCGTGGTGGAGGTGTACATGCAGACCAGGACTTCAGGACTTAATGTTCATGGAGATGGGAGCCACGTCTCAGTGCCCTCCCCAGGCTGCCCTTGCCTTCCCATGCCATGCTTCATCTGGCTTCTCGCATTCTGATGCTTATCACTAATATGATAGAAAATCCAACAGAGGGATGGTAAGTAACATGTTCTTTCTCCCTCCATCTCTCTTCCTCCCTCCTTCCCTCCATCTCTGTCTCTATCATAAACACACATAGACACCTATATATTAACATAAATTTAAAAATCCTTTACTTGAGTGGGTGTTTTACCTGTTGGTTAAGGTGCCTGGATCCCACATTGGAGAGCTAGGGTTGAGTCTTGGCTCTGGCTACTGGCTTAAGCTTCCCAACAATGCAGATCCTGGGAGCAGCAGTGGCAGCTCAAGTAATTGGGTTCCTGCTACCCTCATGGGAGACCTGGATTATGTTGCCAATTTCTGAGCCTACCTCAGCCTGAGGCAGGCATTTAAGGAATGAACCAGACCAGCAGATGTGAGCTCTTTGTCTCTCAAAACAAAACAAAACAAAACAAAACAAAACAAAACAAAACTTTTACCAATTATAGAATACAGTAAGAGGTGGAAACAACACAAAGCTCATTCATAAAGTTCTTCTTCCACTTACTAGTGGTGTGGAAAGAGATGCGTCCCCTTAAACCTGGATTGTCTCAGCTGTGAAATGGAGACAGTCATGTTTATTGCTAGACGTTGATAGCTTAGACATTAGAAACAGCTTCAACAGGGGAGCAATCCTTTGCAGGATTCAGGGTTTTTCTGTGGGAGCCACAGGTAGACAGTAGATAGAGGCTATGTGAGCGGTTTTCTCCTCTTTCTGATCAGCTTCTCCCTGCTCTTTTGCTGCTGCCGTGGTCTCCTGGATGTCATGTCTTCTCTGTCCTACTCTGAGCGTTAAGTCTCTTGGCTCGAACTCCAAGTTGTCTAAGAAATGACTGTGATGGATGTGGCTTGGCCAGGTGCACACACAGGCTCCCAACACTGGTGGTGCAGAACTCTATACAGGAAATTCTGTGGCTGGGAACTTATGTAGTAGAGGAAAAGAACCATGGAGAGCTGAACTCATATCCCAAAAGATACACGCTAGAATACACAGCTGCATTTTAAAAAGCTGTGTTATTATCAGTTTTCAAGTGGGAAAACTGGAGGCAGTGAGTTGAGGAACTGCCTAACGACCAAACAAGTTGACTCGTGGATTAATGTGACTCAAAATTTTGTGACATGATAACAAAACCTTTTTAAAAGGTCTAGAAAAGAGCAGTCTTAAGAATCTAAATATGTTCGGGGGTTGACATTCATTTCATTTTGAGAACAGATCTGGCCAACAAAATCGAATTGTTTCACACCCAGCAGTATCAATCTATGCCTTGTAAATCTTAACATGCTCTGGTCACACTTTTTTTAACATCTGTGTTGTATGAGTGACCAGCACCTACCGTTTCCATCTTTGCTCACTCGTTTCCTAAAACTCTTGCAGTTCTTGGTCCACCCAGAATTCATCATAGAGAAGTGAGAGTTCTTTCCTGTGTTTTTTTTTTTTTTTTTCCCTCCAAGTACACATTTTTTTTTTTTGACAGGCAGAGTGGACAGTGAGAGAGAGAGACAGAGAGAAAGGTCTTCCTTTGCCGTTGGTTCACCCTCCAATGGATGCCGCGGCCGGCGTGCTGTGGCCAGCGCACCGCGCTGATCCGATGGCAGGAGCCAGGTGCTTCTCCTGGTCTCCCATGGGGTGCAGGGCCCAAGCACTTGGGCATCCTCCACTGCACTCCCTGGCCACAGCAGAGAGCTGGCCTGGAAGAGGAGCAACCGGGACAGAATCCGGCGCCCCGACCGGGACTAGAACCCGGTGTGCCGGCGCCGCAGGAGGAGGATTAGCCTAGTGAGCCGCGGCGGCAGCCTAAGTACATATTTCTTTAAACCTCAATAGTAATTTGTGACTTATGGTCTACCTATGAATTTGCATTAAGTTAATAAGAAATAGGTGATAAGTAGATATTTTGATATTAGCCACAATTCCAAATCACTTAGTATGCCACTTATTGTTTTCTTATTTTAGTGTTGAAAGGAAGAATAAAATGAAGAAAAAAATTTACACATAAAATTTACACGTGTATCCAATAGCATGTACTTCTGTTTTGATAAATTTATCATAATATATTCTACCTTACATACATTATTTATTACAGCATTATTTATAAAAAGAAACGGTGAGACAATTTTAATGTGCCCAGAAATAAAGGCTTAGTTGAAATAATTATGATGTATCTATTATAAACTACTTCATATTTAAAAAGCAAGTTACCAAATAGTACATAAAAGAATGTGCTCAGAGCTGTCATTGTGGCGTAACAGGTTAAGCAACCACCTGAAATGCCAGCACCCCATATGGGCACCAGTTCTAGCCCCATTTGCTTCTCTTTCCATCCTGCTCCCTACTAATGTACCTGGGAAAGCAGTGTAAGATGGACCAAGTCCTTGGGACCCTGTACCCAGTGGAAGAACTGGCTGAAGCTCTTGGATTCAGCCTGGCCCAGCCCCCGCCATCTGGGGAGTAAACCAGCAGATGGAAGATTGCTCTGTCTCTCTCTCTCTCTCTATATATATATCACTATATATATACACTATATATATATCACTATATATATACATATATATAGTTTCTCCCCTTCTCTGTATCTCTCACTTCCAAAAATAAATAAAAATATTTTTTAAGAAATGTTCATAACTTTATAAATTGCTTTATGAGGCATGTATATATGACATGCATCTAAATACACATATATATATGTATATGTGGCATGTATGTTTGAATATGATTGGACATATATCAAAATACAGTGATCAAGTGATAATATAGATTAATATTTTCTTTCTCTAAAATGGTTTTCCATTTTTTTCAAAATTTTCTGCAACGTACAACTTGTTTGGTCATAATCAGAACAATGACAATCCTATTAGCTAAAATCTCATGAAAAGAATACCTAATACCCTTTTCTTGATATATGGTCGTCTTGGATTTTTTCTTATATGCAAGAGATAAAGACTTAGTGAATGGGATGGGAGAGGGATTGGGAGATGGGACGGTTGTGGATGGGAGGGAGGTTGTGGGGGGAAAAGCTGCTATAATCCAAAAGTTGTACTTTTGAAATTTATATTTATTAAATAAATGTTAAAAAAAAGACTTAGTGTTATTTTATTCAGCTATTAAACTAAGTCAGAAGGAAAGTCTAGGTTAAAATGAATATGTATCATGATATGTGCAGTTAGTATCTTAAGATACATTAGTTCATACATGGAGCTCAGAGCAAACTATGTGATTGTATAGTTTCCTCTATAGCTTGTCATTCTCTTTGAGATTGTCAATGAGTTTCTCAATTGAATTTCTCCCTATGGTGTTACTTTTCCCAAAATGCATTATTTCTACCAAAAGCAGCAAGAGAGCATTAGGTGCATTCCCTTAGCTTTGTATTCTCCCCTCATCTGGAAGAAAAACAAATTAAGGATGTTTTTCTTGATCTTAGTGTTTTCCCCTAGGCACCCTGGAAAGTAGTTACAGAGTCAGTTTCCCAGTGTGGTGACTTCGTTATATAACAGATTTCTTCAAACCTACCTAAAATAATGAAATATTTTTTCTGGTTTTTGGAACATCAAGTTCTTTCCCCCTTTATCTTTTGTGTTTGATTGTTGAATTATGGGAATGAATTAACAGGACAGGAAGACTGGTGATAATGCAACAGGAAAATAAGAGTGGAGAGAGAAGGGAAGGTACATCTTTTTTTTAACTAAAAATTATGTGTGGCTTACTGAATGGACTATTATAATACTCAAGAAAACACACACACACACATCTCTACATACTCCTTGGTTGAAATGTGTTCATTGTTCAAGTTTATAGCAAAAAGGCAGGTTCCATGCAAGCAGGAACAGGATTCATTTTGTTCATTCTATCACCTCCTATCTTTGAACCCTGGGACATGGCCCATAAATACTTATTAAAAGAGAGATCGAGGGGCAGGCATTATGGCATAGCAGATTAAGCTGCTATTTGGGACACCCACATTCCATAGCAAAGTGCTGGTTTGAGTTCTGTCTACTCCACGCTTCTGATCCAACTTCCTGCTAATGTGCCTGTGGGGTAGCAGAAGATAGCCTGAGTACTGGGGTCTTGGCTCTTGGCACTCCTGGCTTTGGTCTGGCTCAGCACTGGCTATTGGGTGCATTTGGGATATGATCCAGCAGATAGAAATTCGATCTCCCTCTCTCTCTGTCATTCTGCCTTTCAAATAATGAAAAAATAAAGCAATAATAGAGACTTTGGGATTGCAACAAAAGAGAAGTTTCTGTACTGCAAAAGAAACAGTCAGGAAAGTGAAGAGGCAACCGACAGAATGGGAAAAATATTTGCAAACTATGCAACTGATAAAGGGTTGATAACCAGAATCTACAAAGAAATCAAGAAACTCGACAACATCAAAACAAACAACCCACTTAAGAGATGGGCCAAGGACCTCAATAGACATTTTTCAAAAGAAGAAATCCAAATGGCCAACAGACACATGAAAAAATGTTCAAGATCACTAGCAATCAGGGAAATGCAAATCAAAACCACAATGAGGTTTCACCTCACCCCAGTTAGAATGGCTCACATTCAGAAATCTACCAACAATAGATGCTGGAGAGGATGTGGGGAAAAAGGGACACTAACCCACTGTTGGTGGGAATGCAAATTGGTTAAGGCACTATGGAAGTCAGTCAGGAGATTCCTCAGAAACCTGAATATAACCCTACCATTCAACCCAGCCATCCCACTCCTTGTAATTTACCCAAAGGAAATGAGATTAGCAAACAAAAAAGCTGTCTGCACATTAATGTTTATTGCCGCTCAATTCACAATAGCTAAGACCTGGAACCAACCCAAATGCCCATCAACAGTGACTTGATCAGCTCTTGTCCTGACTGTTGATGTACAATGTAATACTTTATCCATTTTAGTATTTTCTTTGTTCTCGTAACATTGGTTGAACTCTGTAATTAACACACAATTATTCTTAGGTGTTTACATTTTAACTGAAAAGTGATCCCTGTTAGGAATTTGGAAAACATTATGCTGAATGAAATAAGCCAATCCCAAAGGGACAAATACCACATGTTCTCCCTGATTGGTGACAACTAACTGAGCACCAAAAAGGAAACCTGTTAAAGTGAAATGAACACTATGAGAAACGGTGACTTGATCAGCCCTCGCCCTGACTATTGATGAACAACTTAATATGTTATTCCTCTTAGTATTTTTTTTGTTTGTTCTACTTAATACTTTTGGTTGAATACTGTAATCAATACACAATAATTCTTAAGTGCTGAAACTTAACTGAAAAGTGATCACTGTTAAATATAAGAGTGGGAATAAGAGAGGGAAGAGATGTGCAATTCGGGACATGCTCAAGCTGACTTGCCCCAAATGGTGGAGTTAGAAACATACCAGGGGAGTCCAATTCAATCCCATCAAGGTGGCATGTACCAATGCCATCTCACTAGTGCCAGTGATCAATTTCTGTTCACAATTGATCATAATGATAGGACTAAGAACCAAAGGGATCACGTAAACATGACTAGTGTCTGCAAATACTAGCTGATAGAATAAAAAAGGGAGAGAACGATCCAACATGGGAAGTGGGATACACAGCAGACCCATAGAATGGCAGATGTCCTAAACAGCACTCTGCCCTCAGAATCAGCCCTTAAGGCATGCGGATCTGGCTGAAAAGCCCATGAGAGTATTTCAGGCATAGAAAGCCAAGACACTCTGGGGAAAAAAAAAAAAAAAACACACACCTAAATGAAAGATCTGGGTGAGTGAGATCCCAGTGGTAAGAACGGGTCATCAAAGAAGGAGGTACCTTTCTCTGAAGGGAGGAGAGAACTTCCACTTTGACCATGGCCTTGTCTAAATATGATCAGAGTCGGTGAACCCAGGGGGCTTCCATAGCCTTGGCAACTCATGACAAGAGCCTAGGGTGATTACTGAGGCCATGAACAAGAGTGTCAATTTGTTAAGTCAACAACAGGAGTCACTGTGCACTTACTCCTCAAGTAGGATCTTTGTCCTTAGTGTGCTGTACATTGAGATTTAATGCTATAACTAGTACTCAAACAGTATTTTTCACTTTGTGTTTCTGTGTGGGAGCAAACTGTTGAAATCTTTACTTAATGTATGCTAAACTGATCTTCTGTATATAAAGGGAATCAAAAATGAATCTTGATGTGAATGGAAGGGGAGAGGGAGTGGGAAAGGGGAGGGTTGTGGGTGGGAGGGACGTTATGGGGGGGAAGCCATTGTACTCCATAAGCTGTACTTTGGAAATTTATATTCATTAAATAAAAGTTAAAAAAAATCAGTACATTCCCATCTCAAAAATAGTCCTATGTTGTTCAAGTTTGAATTGATTTTTATCAACTGATGTACTGGCTGCCTTGTTTGAGGATGTAGAATATAGCAATATATTTTTCTTCTATTTAGAAATAATTTCAAGCTTAGATAAAAAGCTACTGAAGGAACTCCCCTCCCACCTTATTCATTAGTAAGTTGCTGGCACAATATCCCATCACCACTAATATTTTAGTGTATATTCCCACAAATGAGAACATTATTCTATATAATGGCAAAGCAGCCATCAAACCCAAGTCATTAACACTGACGTATTACTACCATCTCATCTATGCACCCATCCACATTCCTCCAGTTGTTCCAAAAATGCCATTTATAACTAAAGAATTCAACCCAAGATCACATTGCATTAGGTTGTCATGTCTCTTTAGTCTTCTTCAGCCTGGAACAGTGTCTCAGCCTTTCCTTGACTTTCGAGACATTGACTTGGCGATTTGGAATTTTACGGATGGTTTATGTTTCAGAATGTCTCCCAATCTGAGTTTGTCTGATGCTTCCTCATACATTCATTCAGGTTGTATGCCCTGGGCAAGGATGTCCCAGGTATCAAGGCTGGGCACTTCTCACTGGTGATGTGTTTAATTGATATTGATACTCATTTTGATCACTTCCAGGTTTTTCCAGTGGAAAGTTACCCTTTACCCTTTGTAATTAATGGGTATGTAATGAGACAGCATTTGAAAATACATAAATATCTAGTTCCACAGCAAACTTTTACTAGTTCTGTGTCTATTGATGTCTCTTTTTTTTTAAAGATTTTTTTTTTAATTTGAAAGTCACAGTTACAGAAATGGAGAGGGAAAAATGGAGCTTCCATCTGCTGGTTCACTGCCCAGATGGCCACAACAACTGGGGCTGGGACAGGCCGAAGACAGGAGCTTCTTCCAGGTCTCCCTCATGGATGCAGGGGCCTAAGCGCTAGGGTCATCCTCTGCTTTCCTGGGTTTCACAGGGAGCTGGATGGGAAGTAGTGCAGCCAGGACTTGAACGAGTGCCCATAAGGAAAGCCGGCACTTCAGGTGGCAGCCTAACTGCTCACCACAATGCCGGCCCCTATGGATGTCTCTTGACTCATTATTACTTTATGGTTGCCAAAAATGGTAGCTGTCTAACTGCATGATCCTCTACATATTTGTTAGTGGACAGTCTACTATAAGGAAACTTCTGTTTTCCTACTTATATCAGGGCAATCTGATGGATTCATATTTTATTCAATGAGCATTGTTTATTGTCATTATCTGCTTTAATGATAACGTTGATTTGACCAGTGGGAACATTTTGAAGTTTGACAGCAGTTTCTTTTGTCTTCCCTACTACTCTCTGACCACTGTTTCACTTTGTGGCATAAGAGGTACTTGGCTCATCTAGTTCTCATCCTACCTCAGCTCTGGGATCATCCTTACTCCTTTTAGTAGAGACTAAATCAAGACGTGGGCACTAGTGTGGTGACTATTGTCTGTGCTTCCTGGCTGTTTCAGGGGACAGAGTTAGAAAATATATATACCCTGGATTATTAACCTGTATCTGTGTCTGTCTGTATCTATTTATCTTTCAACCAATTTTTTGCAATTTTCAAATGTGTAGCCCCTTTGTCCAACAGTGAAAAATCCAGCTGCTGCTGTCCTTAATATCTTTACCCAGTGAATTGATACTCCCTCTAGGTACTACCCCTCCTCTCCTGTTTGGATGTGCGTCCTTACCTTGCTTGGTGGCTGAGACTTTGCACCAGGTGTCCAATGTCACACTTGCCTCTGAGCACTTTCTTCACCTCTTTCAGGCTCTTGTTCATTGAATATTTATGAACCACATTCACTGTGGCACTCACTGTTCCAATGACAAGACACAGAGAGGTGAACAAAATTAACCTGATCCCTCCTCACTTGGAGTCTGGCTTACCCCTAGAAAGCATTGCTATACTTTTAAATTTTTAATTATTTTCTAGTGGGCATACAACTGCACTAGTAATATAGACCACAACAGAGTTAAAGGCCATTGTATGCAGAAACATTATAAGCAAATTTAAACTTAGACTAGCAGAGATTTCCCAAGACTAATGTGCTAAACTAACTTGTTTCAATAATAATGATCTCTAAGTGTTACTCCTCACCACCTAGACTATGACAGTTATCAAGATACTAACTTTTCTTCCAGTTAAATACTCATTGTCAAATTTTGCTTAGATGCATATCCTTTCTGTGAGGTCTGTCCTAGAAGCCTACTTGAGACAGAGAAGGAGATGCCCTGTGTGATGTAGAAGTAGGGTCTGGCAAGATTGTTCTGTTCTGTTCCCCATCTGATGCAACCCATGGAGCAGTGTTGTAAACACATTTTGAAAATGCTAGCATTCTCCTCTATAAGGCTTCTGAAACTCTACATCCCTTGGTGTGCTCAACAAATAATTGCTGAGCACCATATCCATGCCTAGTGCTCTACTAGGTGCTTGAGACAAAAACAGTATCAGACAGGTTTACTGCCATCTTACTAAGTTTGAAGAATACAGAATAAAGACAGCAAGCAAGCCAACGAACACAGATGTATTTTCAGACTGTTATAAAAAGCACAGGAACAAGGGCCAGGCACTGGCATGGCAACTGGAATGCCACATGCGAATGTGTGCATCAGAGGGCTGGTTTCAGTCCCAGCTCCTCTGCTTTCGTTCTAGCTTCCTGCGAATGTGCATTCTGGGTGGCAGTAGATCGTGGCCAAAACCACTTGGCCTCCTGCCACCCATGTGAGAGACCTGGACTGAGGGCTGGGCTCCTGGCTTTGGCCTGACTTGGCCCTTGCTCTTGTGTGCATTTGGGCAGTGAACCAGTGGATGGAAGACCTTTCTCTCTGGCCCCCTGCCTTTGCCCTTCAAATACAATGAAAATAAAATCGTAGCAAAGGAAAGAAACCCATGAAGCCACTAGAGAACATTGTAGCAAACCTGAGAGCATTCTTTTTTTTTTTTTAATATGGAATGCTTCATGAATTTGCATGTCTAATAGGAAGTCTTGAAGGCTCCTCACAATACAGTGATACTGAAGTCAATCCTTGAGCAACACAGGGCCTGGGGATGGTGGCGTACGTGGTAAGGAATTTGAGACGAGAAGGAGGCTTGTTTTATGGCACTGAGACATCACAGAGCTGGTGTGTTTCTAGAACGTAAAGCAGTTGCTGTGGCTGGAAAACGTATTTCTCAAAGAAGACAGGCGAGGTTGGGGCATAGGAGAGGCCAGTTCTTGAAGGGGTTCGGTTAGGAGTTTGGATCTTATTAAGGACATGGAAAATGAGAGCAGAATTTCATGTAAAATAGGAGTTAATGGATATTTGCCACATTTGGCTGGCCAGTGTCTGACTTTCTGTGTGCAGTAGGATCTTCCCCTATACAAGGCTTCCATGATCAGCTCACCAGCCCTCTCCCAGTCATTATAGATCTTGTTCTTCCCACCTGTTTTTAGCAAGGGTGTCTGGCACAGAACAGAGGCTTGACTAGGCACATGGCAGAAGGAGAAGGGAACAAGAGAGAGTAGCACATTTCTCCCTATTCAAGCAACTGCTCCTGGCCATGACCTTCGCAATGGGTCCATGGCTTATCTTCCTTTGACTCTTCTCTTTTTCTCCACCCAGCCTCCATAGCCTTTCTGTCCATTTGGTGAATTATATAACCTCCTTCATAACATTTGTCCTAGGTTTCTATCCTACATGCAGCTAAAAACTATGACTAATGTATATTTGAAGATCTCCCTTCTGCTGATGAGGTAAGAGGGCTCTTCAAAAGAGACGATGGCATTGATGTAGGGTACTGGGGTCATGGCATTGGGAAATTCCGGAGTAGAAATGAATATCCAGGAACAAGTATAACACATCTCCAGATGGGGAAATAAGCAGCTGTCACTAAGGGCATGCATGTTCTCTCACCTGAGAATTCAGAAGCCAGCCTTGATCTGCAATCCAAAGAATAGTGGATTCAGATTTGGTAGGAATAAGCCTACTGTTCCACAGACTCCCTTACTTATATTTTAGTTGCTACATTAAGAGAATGTGTGTGGGAAGTGTGAGCTGTTAGAGGCAATTAGAGCTTTGTACCTCAGCATCCCCTTTGAAAGCAATCCCGTAATTCAGCTAAGCACAATGATGCCCATTCAGAATGATAACACGAGGCCAGTAGCTGTAAATACTTGGAGAGGAATGGTTTGCTTTTAGTTTTGTTTGGCAGGCAGCATTGAAAAGTAGCTGTCAGCATCAGACTGACAATTTATAATATTCCCTACTACTCACCCTGTCATCTTTCATTAGGTAAATATTTGTTTCTCTCATGGGTGTTCAATTTTGGGAGTTCTCAAAGATATCAACAAAAGTTTATGAAATAAAAATTCCACGGAACAGAATTTAACTTTTAAGGTAAACAGATTTCATGTATTTCATATGTACAGATTTAGGAGCATAGTAATACTTCCCACCCTGCCTCCTTCCCAACCACGCCCCCACCTCCCTTCCTTTCCCTTTCTTTCCTTTAATTTTTACAACAATATACTCTCAGTCTACTTTATACTCATACGATTAACTCTACACTAAGTAAAAGGCTCAACAAATAGGAAAAAAAAAAACTTCTTCAAAGTAGGAAGGAGGACTGTAAACAATTATTGAATCTCAAAATGTCAATTTCACTCATAATTACTTTTTTTGGTACTCTACTAGTGACCACAGATCAGGGAAAACATATGGTATTTGTCTTTTTGGGACTGGCTTATTTCACTAAGTACGATGGTTTCCAGTGGCATCCATTTTGTGGCAAAAGGTAGAATTTCATTCTTTTTTATGGCTGAATAAAAGCTCTAAAATATTTTCAGTAATATTAAAATATTAATATGGTAGGAATTGAGTTCCAATATCTTATTCTTTAATATATTTGGATAAAGCATTGTGATAGCTTCATCTCTTAGTAACTATTTATTGAACTATTTGAACTGTTATTCAAAATAGTCAAAGACAAATGAGCCTGGCACTACATAAAGCAAATTTTGGTCATGTAAACATTGTTTTTGTAATTTGGTAAGAACATTCTTTTAATGAAAATAACCTAAGAGTTTCTCCACTTTCGCTTCCCTCACAACTTTCAACTTCATGGCGCCTGGTGCTTCCTTAGGATTGTTAATACTTTTTCTACTTTTCTGTATCATTAGTCCTGTTCAGAGCCACATGAATACAATAGATAGAAGACAACTCTTCAGAAAACCATTATGAGAAAGATGACATTGCTGGTAGCTGTTGTGATTATAGAAGTTTTTTTATTATTTATGTGAGAGGAAGATAGAGAAATAGAGACAAAGAGAAAGAAACTGATAAAGAGCTCCCATCCACGGCTTCATTCCTCAAATGCCCACAGTGACCTGGACTTGGCCTGGCTGAAACCAAGAACCAAGAGCACAATCCAAGTCTCCCACGTGGTTTATGAACTGATGGGCTTGTGTCATCACAGCTGCCCCCCAGGGTCTGCATTGGCAGGAAGCGGGAGTCACCAGTTGGAGCAATGGAAGCCAGGCATCCTAAGATGAGTCACAGATGCTTTAACCAGTATATTAACTTTTAGACGCCTGCTCCCGAAATGCCTGTCACGAATACCAGAGATTACTTACAATTGTGCTTAGACGTGGTGCTGTTGTGGGTTGTGGGCATGGAAAAGGAATCGGCCTCTTGCTTCCCAGCTCCTTCAGTTGAGCTCTGTGTTCTGATCCCTGACCAAAGCACCTTACATGTCCACCTCTTACCAACCTTGGACGTTTTCCTGCAGTGACTCACAAAGTTCAACTTATACATTTGTCCTCCTGTTTCTAGGACACCCAACATGTGAGGCTGGGACTAGGGTGAGGTACATGAAGCACCAAAAAATGCTGATCATTCCCACCTCCTGCATTGTGCCTCAGAAAGGTACTCGGTCACAAAATGAAGGGGACCCCAAAACAGTCACTAGGAGAAATTCTACTCTAATGCATTATTTTTGAATAAAAAAAGGATGTAAAAATATCCATGATGAAACAAGTATCAACATTTTTATAACTTTTATTTAATAAATACAAATTTCCAAAGTACAGCTTTTGGATTATGGTGGCTTACCTACCGCCCCCCCCCATAACTTCCCTCCCACCTGCAACCCTCCCATCTCCCGCTACTTCTCCCATTCCATTCACATTAAGATTCATTTTCAATTATCTTTATATACAGAAGATCAATTTAGTATATATTAAGTAAAGCTTTCAACAGTTTGCACCCACACAGAAACACAAAGTGTAAAGTACCGTTTGAATACTAGTTATAGCACTAATTCACATTGAACAACACATTAAGGACAGAGATCCTACATGAGGAGTAAGTGCACAGTGACTCCTGTTGTTGACTTAACAAATGGACACTCTTGTTTATGGCGTCAGTAATCACCCTAGGCTCTTGTCATGAGTTGCCAAGGCTATGGAGGCCTTTTGAGTTCACCAACTCTGATCTTATTTAGACAAGGTCATAATCAAAGTGGAAGTTCTCTCCTCCCTTCAGAGAAAGGTACCTCCTTCTTTGATGACCCGTTCTTACCACTGGGATCTCACTCGCGCAGATCTTTCATTTACGTTTTTTTTTTTCCCCCAGAGTGTCTTGGCTTTCCATGCCTGAAATACTCTCATGGGCTTTTCAGCCAGATCCGCATGCCTTAAGGGCTGACTCTGAGGCCAGAGTGCTGTTTAGGACATCTGCCATTCTATGGGTCTGCTGTGTATCCCACTTCCCATGTTGGATCGTTCTCTCCCTTTTAGATTCTATCAGCTAGTATTTGCAGACACTAGTCTTGTTTATGTGATCCCTTTGGTTCTTAGTCCTATCATTATGATCAATTGTGAACTGAAATTGATCACTTGGACTAGTGAGATGGCATTGGTACATGCCACCTTGATGGGATTGAATTGGAATCCCCTGGCACATTTCTAACTCTACTGTTTGGGGCAAGTCTGATTGAGCATGTCCCAAATTGTACATCTCTTCCCACTCTTATATTTAATAGGTATCACTTTTCAGTTAAATTTAAACACCTAAGAATAATTGTGTGTTAATTAAAGAGTTCAACCAATACTATTAAGTAGATCAAAAAAATACTAAAAGGGATAAAGTATTAAGTTGTTCATCAACAGTCAGGACCAGTGCTGATCAAGTCACTGTTTCTCATAGTGTCCATTTCACTACAGCAGGTTTCCTTTTTGGTGCTTGGTTAGTTGTCACCGATCAGGGAGAACATATGATATTTGTCCCTTTGGGACTGGCTTATTTCACTCAGCATGATGTTTTCCAGATTCCTCCATTTTGTTGCAAATGACCTGATTTCATTGTTTTTGACTGCTGTATAGTATTCTGTGGAGTACATGTCCCATAACTTCTTTATCCAGTCTGCTGTTGATGGGCATTTGGGTTGGTTCCAGGTCTTAGCTATTGTGAATTGAGCTGCAATAAACATTGAGGTATAGACAGCTTTTTTGTTTGCCAATTTAATTTCCTTTGGGTAAATTCCAAGGAGTGGTATGGCTGGGTTGTATGGTAGGGCTGTATTCAGGTTTCTGGGGAAGCTCCAAACTGACTTCCATAGTGGCTTTACCAATTTGTAAGTATCAAAATTTTAAATAAAGACCAGTGCCCTGACAAATCAAATTTGAGCCCGAGGCAAGAGAGAAAAAAATGTACATGTATGCATAGGTTTTTATGCACTTTTTAATACTTTTTTAAACATTCAAGAGATGTAAAGTATGTTGAATAATTGAAAACTAGGGGTATCAAAACTCATAACATTAATTTAAGCTTAAGTGTATTATAGCAACTATGTAATTCATTATAATTTTATTGGCCCAATTGTACTGTAAGTACACACAATACTATTTCCCAAATACGACCTTCTTTTTATAGGCCTCATTTTTAATGGAGAATATTGCCAGGTTGGAGGACACTTTGAGGACAAAATTATGAAATAATGAGATGTCAGATGGGAGTTATAAGTCATGGTGACCTGCATAGGCCAGCGGGGATGACTGAGTTTGAGACCTCTTTGGTCAGAAGGCTGTTTGATTGTGAATTCCAGGGTTGGATGGACTAACCAGGCCAGTCATGTGCAGCATTCCAGCCTGGCAGCATCCTCCCCCTACCTCGCATAGGTCAGAGCTGCCTCTGGAGAAGCGAAATAAAATCTACTCCTTTAGAAGATATCCTGTGGTCCTAAGGGAATGGGTGCAAATGGGTATACATGGATAATTACCCTGCCCAAATTTATGCCTCAGATGTCTGTGCACTTCTCAGATGCAAAGAGAGTTGAGGACAGAGAGATGCCAGGAGTTCTTCTGGTGGAGTGGCCCTCACAGGAGGGGACATCAGAAATGGGGAAGCATATTCTGCCCCAGGACATTTGCACCTGCTGTTCCTTCTATCTGAAACCTTCTTTTTATGTTTTCATACAGCTGGCTGCTTCTCAACATTTTAGGTAAATCCCCCTTGTTTCTCCGTTAGGAGGGCTTTCCCTGGCCACTCTACATGATTCTGTTCCTCTGCACCCAGACACTATAACATCACCCTGTTTACCCATTGGAATATCTGTCTGCACTTATCAATAGGCTGTGCCTGGCTTGTTAAGGACCTTAACGGCCTCCAGCACATTGTGAGTGGACAGTGTATGTTGTGTTTTCCAGATGCAGAATCTGTGATGAGTTTTCTTGGTCTAAGGGCTTCACTGATGGTTCTCTGCAGAGAAGCGAGAGGAGCAGGACAGTGCAGGGGAAGAAGCCCATGATAAAGATGTGGTCCAGCTCTAGAGTGATCGACTATCCTATTTTGTTGTGCTTGATGGTTTTCCAGCACTTTCAGTGGGAGAAAACAGGGCAGTTGTAGCAAGAGCAGAACTGATGGTCTCCCAGCCTCCAGTTCATCTCATAGGGAGCTCAGGAACAGTTGTCTCACTCTGAAGCCAGTGAAGCCATGCCCAGCATGAGCAAGTCATTGCCATGAGACGTGGCTACCATCAGCTGAGGGCTATTAGCAGGCAGTACTTACAGCACCTGGGGGACGTGTGCACCTGCTAGGGCACAGAATCGAGGCGAGGCGCCAACAGAGGAGTGCATCCATCATTACAGCGGGCAATAAATAAGTGTTGGATGGATGAAATGTGTGGAATTTGCAGTCTCATCCCATGTTAATCTAAGTGACTCAAACTTTGTCTCTTTTGCATTTTAGACTTTGTGTAACTGGGATGATAGAAGTTCCTTAAGTTCTTTTATTGTACATCTTGGTAATAGTTTGGCTTTTTATCTCACTGAACACTCTGTACCTCCAATTCTTCTCTCTCATTTGTGTATACACAACGTTTACGACTTGCTGACTCAAATTCACTCAACGTCTGTTAATGCTTGCTGTGGGTAAGTTAGGGATTTTGAGAGAATGTACTAACTTCTTAATGAATCCAGAATGTCTTGCAGGAAATGCTGGTACTATTCCAGTACGACAAGTGCTTTCCTAGTGGGGCAATTGAGTCTTTCCACAACTTTAGATTAACTGGTCTAAAAGTTGTTGAAAGGAAGGTAATAAATCTGTCTCTTCTATTTAATGCCGAATGACTTATTTTGGGTTCCTTCCACCTGTTGCTTACATTCAACTTTCATTTATATAACTCAGTAGTTCTAAATACAGAGTATACTTTCTGCATATATGTGTGCTAGTTATATGTATATATTTATAACTAAGTGTGTATATATAAATATGTGCATTGGACTCTCCCGCTTTTTTAGACAATATTATTGGCAGTTTAGAAGGATAAATACAAAGCATCAGGACTATAAAAGGAATGGGAGAAAAAAGATGAAATACCAATATCCATCATAAAAGCAAAAGAAATGGAGTGAGCCAGAAATATGTTTAAAATAAAAATGCATATTATCAAATCCTGTATATTAGGTAGATTCAGACTCAAATTTCTCAGATTAGACAGGTGTCTAATATAAAGAGAGAAGTTATGCAAATTACAGAGCTTACACGACAAAGCCATTCTAGTTCTTCCTGCAAGGTACTAGACTTCCACAGCAGAACGGCAAATGCCTTGTGCTCTATATACACTACTTCCTGCTGTTACATTGATGTGCTGCAATAGATACCTTCCCAAAAACCTTGCAGAATAACTTCCTAAAAAACAATGGGACTTATGGGGAAAATGAGGTGAGCAAATCACTGAAGGCATGCAGTTATGTCACAAGAATGACCCCCCAAACAATGATAATCCTTAAAAATGCTAACACAAGATGGCAGAAGAGGGAGGCAGCTTACTGATCTAGTCCAGGAGAAGGTAGTTTAATAATAGTGGAGAGAGTGTAGCCTCAGGGAAGAGTTAGGGAAAAAACAGCAGAGGAAATTCTTCTGTAATTAGAGGGACATGGTAGACCTACGTGGAGGGCACGGGTGCCCACAGCTCGGGACTCTAGCTGCCAAGAGCCTCCGCACCAGCACTGGAGAGTGAGGTGAGACGAGCAGGAAGAAAAGCAGCAGGAAGAGCCCGGAGGGAACGAGGCTTGAAGCCCCATGGGGAAAGTACCCCAGCCTAACTAGAGGAGAGAAAAAATTAAAAGGACAGTACAGACACGATTCTCTCTCTCCAATCACCGTGCAAAGGTGTACGAGCTGATAGCGCAGGTGCCATTTTGGACATATGTAACACCTGTGCCAGCTCTGGGCTGTACCTGGCAATCAGCTGAGCAGAGAAACCTGACTCTGGCGGGGACTAGTAACAGTAGACTAAGACTTAGTGAATGTGTGGAGCTTCTGAACCGGACTGGGGGGGGCAGGGTGTGTAGGAGAACTCACAGTGTGGCCGAGACATTGAGTGGTCTTGGTGGCAGACACCACAAGCTCAGGCAGCCCTCGCTACCTGGTGAGAGACACCACAGGGGAATCTGAGCTTACAATGAGGACTGCACAATCCTTTGTGTGGTCCTTGGGACAGAGCAGACGAATATTACACCCACTGGGGCTAGCGCTCAGGCAAAGATCACCACCAAGGAGAAGAGCTCAGCTGAGCAGATTACTTCCCTTCTGATTAAGAGAGAGAGAGAGATTGATGAGATTCGCCACACCAAACCTGGGTGTGTCACCTTTGGCGCACCCTTAACCCTGAAGAACTGAACAGAGCTCTCTGGCCACACCTACCACAGGCTTCTAGAGATTCACTGAGAGCAGACAGTCCATTCATCTACAGAGTCATAGTACAATGAATGAGAAAAGCCACCACAGCAGAAAAAAGAAGAAACCAATGAGTATCTCTACAAATGCCAAACACCAAATGCAACAACCCAAGAAACAAGAACAAGGAAGACAACATCATGCTCCCAAAAGAAGATGACACTTCATGAGATAGAAGAAATGCAAGAAATGGAACTCAAAAAATTGATGAGAAGAATACTTAGAAGTAATCAAAAACAAATGCATGAACTACTGAAATCCATGCAGGATATGAAAGAAAATCTCTCTCATGAAAATGAAATCTTAAGGAGGAATCAAAATGAAATGAAGAAACTAGTAGAACATGAAATTGAGATATTGAAGAGAAATCAAATGAAATGAATTCAATAGAACAAATAAAAAATGCAGTTGAGAGCCATAAAAACAGAATCAGTTAGAAGAGAATATCGGACTTAGAAGATAGAGCACAGGAAAGTATACAGTCAAACCAAAGAAAAGAAGAGGAAATTAGAAATCTAAAAAACATTGTTGGGAATCTACAGGATACTATTAAAAAACCCAACATTCGGATTCTAGGATTTCTTGAAGGCATGGAGAGAAAGGATTAGAAGGCCTTTTCAGTGAGATACCAGTAGAAAATTTCTTGGATTTGGAGAAAAAGACATCCAAGTACAGGAAGCATACCAAACTCCCAATAAACATGACCAGAAAAGATCATCACCACGACATATTGTAATCAAACTCACCACAGTGAGACAAAAAGAAAAGATTCTAAAATGTGCAAGAGAGAAACGTCAGATTACTCTCAGAGGATCTCCAATTAGACTCACAGCAGACTTCTCATCAGAAACCCTACAGGCTAGGAGGGAATGGTGAGATATAGCCCAGGTACTAAGAGAAAAAAGCTGCCAGCCCAGAATATTATATCCTGCAAAGCTCTCATTTGTGAATGAATGTGAAATACAGACTTTCCATAGCAAACAGAACTTGAAAGAATTTGTCACCACTCGTCCAGCCCTGCAAAAGATGCTTAAAGATATTACACACAGAAACACAGAAATACAGTCAAAAAGGTAAAGAAAGAAATCGCTCAGTAAAAGATCACAGGAAGTTCAAAGTATATGTTAGAAGTATCTTTGGAAAAAATGGCAGGGCAAAGTCACTATCAATAGTCACATTGAATGTAAAAGGCCTCAACTCTCCAGTTAAAAGACACAGACTGGCTGAATGGATTAATAAACAAAACCCATCTATTTGCTGCTTATAAGAAACACATCTTTCCAACAGAAGTGCATGCAGACTGAAAGTGAAAGGTTGGAAAAAGAAACCAAAAAAGAGCTGGCATAGCCATCTTCATATCAGACAATATAGACTTTAACACAAAAGCTGTTAAAAGAGACAAAGAAGGTCACTATATAATGATTAAGGGATCAACTCAAGAGGAAGATGTAACTATTATAAACATATGCACCTAATTACAGGGCACTGGGCTATTTAAAAAATGTTAAGTGATTCAAAGGGATACTTAGAGTCTAATACGGTAGTATTGGGGGACTTCAGTACTCCACTTTCAGCAATGAACAGATCAACCAGATAGAAAATCAACAAGGAAACAACACACTTAATCAACACTACAGACCAAATCGATCTAACAGGTATCTACAAACTTTTCATCCTACATTTTCAGAATACACATTCTTCTCAGCAGTTCATGGAACTTTATCTAGGATTGACCACATACTAGGCCATAAAACAAGTCTCAGCAAATTGAAAAGAATTGAAGTCACACCATGTATCTTCTCAGACCACCATGGAATGAAGCTGGAAATTAGAAACCCAAAAATCCCTAGAGCATATGCAAACACATGGAGACTAAACAACATGCTCATGAATGAACAGTGGATCATAGAAAAAATCAAAAGAGAAATCAAAAACTTTCTGGAAGAAAATGAAGAGAACAATATAACATATCAAAACTTATGGGATACAGCAAAAGCAGTGTTAAGAGGAAAGTTTATAGCAATAGGTGCCTACATCAAGAAATTGGAAAGGCACCAAATAAATGAGCTTCCGATATATCTCAAGGATCTAGAAAAACTACAGCAAACCAAACCCAAAACTAGTAGAAGAGAAATAATTAAAATTAGAGAAGAAATCAACAAAGTTGAATCAAAAAAATGCAAAAGATCAGCAAATCTAAGGGATTGTTTTTTGAAAAAATAAAACTGACACACCATTGTCCAAACTAACCAAAAAAAGGGCATAAAAGACCCAAATCAATAAAATCAGAGATGAAAAAGGGAATATAACAACAGACACCACAGAAATAGTCATCAGAAATTACTACAAAGACTTGTATGCCAACAAACTGGGAAATCTATCAGAAATGGATAGATTCTTGGACACATATAACTACCTAGATTGAATTATGAAGGCATAGGAAACCTAAACAGACCCATAACCAGGTCAGAAATTGATTCAGTAATAAAGGCCCTCCCAACAAAGAAATGCCCAGGAACGGATGGATTCACTGCTGAATTCTACCAGATATTAAAGGAGAACTAACTCTAATTCTTCTCCAACTATTTAAAACTATTGAAAGAGAGGGAATCCTCCCAAATTCTTTCTATGAAGCCAGCATCACCTTAATTCCTAAACCTGAAAAAATGCAGCAGAGAAAGAGAGTATCGATCTTTCCCCAATGAACATAGACGTAAAAATCCTCAATAAAATTCTGGCCAATAAAATTCAGCAATACATCAGAAAGATTATCCACCCAGGCCAAGTGGGATTTATGCCTGGTATACAAGGATGGTTCAACGTCTGCAAATCAATCAATGTGATACACCACATTAACAGACTGCAGAAGAAAAGCATACGATTATTTCAATAGATCCAGAGAAAGCATTCGATAAAATACAACACCCTTTCATGAAGAAAACCCTAAGCAAATTGGGTATAAAAGTTACATTCCTCAACACAATCAAGGCAATTTATGAAAAAACCATGGCCAGCATCCTATTGAATGGGGGAAAAGTTGGAAGCATTTCCACTGAGATCTGGTACTAGACAGGGAAGCCCACTCTCACCACCACCATTCAAAATAGTTCTGGAAGTTTTAGCCAGATCCATTAGGCAAGAAAAAGAAAGTAAAGGGATACAAATTGGGAAGGAAGACCTCAAACTATCCCTCTTTGCAGGCGATATGATTCTTTATTTAGAGGATCCAAAGAACTCTACTAAGAGACTATTGGAATTCATAGAAGAGTTTGGCAAAGTAGCAGGACATAAAATCAATGCACAAAAATCAATAGCCTTTGTATACACAATGCCACAGCTGAGAAAGAGCTTCTAAGATCGATCCCGGCTGGCACCCTAGCTCACTGGGCTAATCCTCTGCCTGTGGTGCTGGCACTCCGGGTTCTAGTCCTGGTTGGGGCACCAGTTTTGTCCCAGTTGCTCCTCTTCCAGTCCAGCTCTCTGCTGTGGCCTGGGAAGGCAGTGCAGGATGGCCCAGGTGCTTGGATCCTGTGCTTGCATGGGAGACCAGGAGGGAGCGTCTGGCTCCTGGCTTTGGATCGGCGCAGTGCACTGGCTGTGGTGGCCATTTGGGAGGTGAACCAATGGAGGGAGAACCTTTGTCTCTGTCTCTCTCTCTCACTGTCTAACTCTGCCTGTCAAAAAAAAAAAAAGAAAGAAAAAGATCGATACCATTCACAGTAGCTACAAAAACAATCAAATACCTAGGAATAAACTTAACCAAGTATGTCAAAGATCTCTATGATGAGAATTACAAAACCTTAAAGAAATGGAAGTGGATACCAAAAAATGGAAATATCTTCCATGCTCATGGATTAGAAATATCAATATCATCAAAATGTCCATTCTCCCAAAAGCAATTTATGCATTCAATGCCATACCAATCAAAATACCAAAGACATTCTTCTCAGATCTGGAAAAAATGATGCTGAAATTCATTTGGAGGTACAGGAGACCACAAATAGCTAAAGCAATCTTGTATAAAAAAAAACAAAGCTGGAAGCATCACAATACCAGATTTCAAGACATACTACAGGGCAGTTATGATCAAAACAGCATGATACTGGTACAGAAACAGATGGATAGACCAATGGAAGAGAATAGAAACACCAGAAATCAATCTAAACATCTACAACCAATTTATATTTCATCAAGGAGCTAAAACCAATTCCTGGAGCAAGGACAGTCTATTCAACAAATGGTGCTGGGAAAACTGGATTTCCACATGCAGACACAAGAATCAAGACCCGTACCTTACACACAAATCCCCTCAAGATAGCTTAAAGATCTAAGCCTAAGACCCAACACCATCAAATTATTAGAGAACATTGGAGAAACCCTACCAGATATAGGCACAGACAAAGACTTCTTGGAAAAGACCCCAGAGGCACAGGCATTCAAAGCAAGAATTAACAATTGGGATTACATCAAATTGAGAAGTTTCTGTACGCAAAAGAAACAGGGAATTGAAGAAGCAACCGACAGAACGGGAAAAATATTTGCAATTTATGCAACTGATAAAGGATTAACAACCATAATCTGCGAAGAGATAAAGAAACTCTATAACAACAAAACAAACAACTCACTTAAGAGATGGGCCAAGGATCTCAATAGACATTTTTCAAAAGAGGAAATCCAAATGGCCAACAGACACATGAAAAAATGTTCAAGATCACTAGCCATCAAGGAAATGCAAATCAAAACCACAATGAGGTTTCACCTCACCCCAGTTAGAATGGCTCACATACAGAAATCAACTAACAACAGATGCTGGTGCGGATGTTGGGAGAAAGGCATATTAATCCACCGTTGGTGGGAATGAAAATTTTGTAAAGCCACTGTGGAAGGCAGTTTGGAGATTCCTCAAACTTGAATATAGTCCTACCACACAACCCAGCCATCCCTCTCCTCAGGATTTACCCAAAGGAAATTGGCAAATAAAAGAGCTGTCCGTACCTCAATGTTTATTGCAGCTCAATCCACAATAGTTCAGACATGGAATCAACCTAAATGCCCATCAACAGAAGACTAGATAAAGAAATTATGGGACATGTAGTCTGTTTTTATACTATACACCAGTAAAAAAATAAAATAAAATCCGGTCATTTGCAACAAAATGGAGGAATCTGGAAAACGTCATGCTGAGTGAAATAAGCCAGTCCCAAGGGACAAATATCATATGTTCGCCCTGATCTGTGACAACTGAGCACCTAAAAGGAAACGTATAGAAGTGAAATGGACACCATGAGAAGCAATGACTTGATCAGACCTGTCCTGACTGTCGAGGAACAGCAACTATTTTATTGTTTTTAGTTTTTTCTTGTTCTACTTAATACTATTGGTTGAACTCTTTAATTAACACACAAGTATTCTTAGATGTTTAAATTTAACTGAATATTGATCCCTGTTAAAAATAAGAGTGGGGATAAGAGCGGGAGGAGAGCCGGTGCCACGGCTCAGTAGGCTAATCCTCCACCTTGCGGCGCCGGCACACTGGGTTCTAGTCCCAGTCAGGGCACCAGATTCTGTCCTGGTTGCCCCTCTTCCAGGCCAGCTCTCTGCTGTGGCCAGGGAAGGCAGTGAAGGATGGCCCAAGTGCTTGGGCCCTGCACCCCATGGGAGACCAGGAGAAGCACCTGGCTCCTGCCTTCGGATCCACGTAGTGCGCCTGCTGCAGTGCACCGGCCGCGGCAGCCATTGGAGTGTGAATCAACGGCAAAAGGAAGACCTCTCTCTCTGTCTGTCTCTCTCACTGTCCACTCTGCCTGTCAAAAAAAAATTAAAAGAGAGGGAGGAGATATACAGTTCGGCACATGCTCACTCAGACTTACCCCTAATGGTAGAGCTAGAAACGTGTCATGGGACTCCAAATCCTCTTAAGTTGGCATATACCAATGCCATTTTAATAGTTGAAGTGATCAGTTTAAGTTCATAATTGATCATAAAGATGGGGTTAACTGTCAAAGGGATCTCATAAACAAGACCAGTGTCTGGTAATAATAACTGATAGAATAAAAAAGGAGAAAACCATCCAACATGGGAAGCAGGATACACAGCAGACTTATAGAATGGCAATGTCCTATACAGCACTCTGGCATCAGAATCAGCCCTTAAGGCATTCAGATCTGGCTAAAAAGCCCACGAGAGTTTCTCAGGTTGGAAAGCCAAGACAATGTGGCAAAAATGACCTAAATGAAAGATCTCTGCGAGTGAGATCCCAGTGGAAAGAATTGGCCCTCAAAGAAGGAGTTACCTTTTGCTGAATGGAGGAGAGAACTTCTACTTTGATTATGGCCTTGTTTAAATAAGTTCAGTTTGTGAACTCAAGAGGCTTCCATAGCCTTGGCAGCTCATGACAAGAGCCTCAGGTGATTACTGACACCATAAACAAGAGTGTCAATTTGTTAAGTCAACAACAGGAGTCACTGTGCACTTACTCTCTATGTATGATCTCTGTCCTTAATGTGTTGTACTATGTGAATTTATGGTAAAACTAGTCTTCAAACAGTACTTTATACTTTGTCTGGGTGCAAACACTTGAAATCTTGACTTCATATATTCTATGTTGATCTTCTGTATATAAAGATAATTAAAAATAAATCTTAATTAAGAATGGGATGGGAGAGGGAGTAGGAGATTGAATAGTTTGTGGGTGGGAGGGAGTTTATGGGGGGGCGGAAACTGCTATGATCCAAAAGTTGTACTTTCAAAATTTATATTTATTAAATGCTAACAGAAATAAAAGTTACTTCTGCATAAGGCATCACTGCTGGAAGTATTGCAGTTTTTGTGTTTAATAAAAGGTGGAAGAAACGTGTTAGAAAATGGTATAGAAGGAATCATGGCCGGTGCCATGGCTCACTAGGCTAATCCTCCGCCTGTGGTGCCGGCTCACCGGGTTCTAGTCCTGGTCGGGGTGCTGGATTCTGTCCCGGTTGCCCCTCTTCCAGGCCAGCTCTCTGCTGTGGCCTGGGAGTGCAGTGGAGGATGGCCCAAGTACTTGGGCCCTGCACCCCATGGGAGACCAGGAGAAGCACCTGGCTCCTGGCTTCAGATCAGCGCAGTGCTCTGGCTGCAGCACACCGACTGCAGTGGCCATTAGAGGGTGAACCAACAGTAAAGGAAGACCTTTCTCTCTGTCTCTCTCTCTCTCACTGTCCACTCCACCTCTCAAAAAAAAAAAAAAAAAAAGGAATCAAAGGTGTAAAATTGATAAGGAAATGCATGAAGAGTGGGGAGGACCATGTAACAATAATGTCTAAAGTAGACTCAATTCATTCAAGGATAGAAAATTGTATGCAGTGGGCGACTCATTTCATTTTGCAACTTGTGCTAAGCAGTTGTGTTAGTACAAGTCACAGCCATGCTGTGAGCATTGTGTTGAGAACTTGCCTTTGTTCACTATTCTCATAAAAGCTATAGAGCACATGGAGTGCAGAAGAATAATTTTTAATATGACATATTGGTATTTCATGGAACTAAACCAACCAGTTTAGTGGGGGAGGGAATTAGGAATTTTGACTAAACATTTTCTTTGCTTTCACAATAAAACTCATAATTTAAATTACCTTTTTTATTTCATTTTTTGTGGGACACAGTTATCTTGCATAATGATAATTTCACTGGTGTTTGACAATCAGCAAAGAAATTAGAAGCTTCAATTTGGAAAATGATCTGGAGGTGTGACTTTTTACTTATACTTCAAAGCGTTTGTAGATAATGGTATTAAAAGATAAATTTATTTTGGTGCAAAAAATAATAATCTGTACTAAGAACTTTCAAGACATTCATGAAAATTGCATATTATTCATAATTAGAAGTCCAATGCTTCCTGGTTTTAATTAATTGATGTGATTATTTTGGTCAAGTCTGAATAGGAATGGGTGAAGTAGGCTGGAGTCAATTATTGGTTTTCATAAAAACTGCAATTTTTAGTAGGGTTCTCTGAATATTTCACTCTGCCATTCTTAATATCACACTATTGTTAAGATAAATAAGTGGAAATAAAACAATTTCAGCTCCTGTAGAATTACCATGAGATCCTGGACTAATAGTTTAAAATGCAGTAGGTTTTGGCACGTTTTCTTCCAAACAAGTAAAGATTGATCTTCACGAAAAATCAAAGTTCCTATATTATATGGGCCGTTCCCTGAACAGCACTTGAAGAAAAATGAAAACGGGCAGCTAATCTAAATGTAAATGACAGATTCAATTTGGAAACAAATGGTTGAAGGAGTGAAGAGCTGTTGAAATGTAGGCCTGCCTTTGTGTTTGGCCCTTCAGTCCCTTATGATGAAGCAAGGCTGAGTTAAGGTGATACTTAGGCCCTTATGAGAATGTGGGTGCTGTTTGATGTTATTTTTGTGCTATTTCCCTTGAGGGAAGTAACACACAGAACCCACAGAGATATAAATAAAGAGATGTGACAGAAATTAAAAGGCACACATGATCATCAAGCAGTGGCAAATGATAACATTTTCCTCCTGGAATCAGTTGGGCTCTGAGGTGCCTTGCTGAGTATGCCCAACTTATTCAGCAGTGTAGGTTTACGTTTTAGCAAGGTTTTTTCGTTTGCCTTTTCTTTCTCCTCTGAACGTATTCCTTCTGAGAATGTGATTTCTAAGGCTGTAGAGGAAGAGGAATCTGACCAAACCCGGCTGCCTGTATCGCAGAAGAAAGCTGAGGAACCCACTCCAGCTCGGATGCCTGGGAGTCTGGGTTGGGAGCTAAGGGGCTGTTTCAGTTTGGAAAATGATCTGGAGGTGTGACTTTTTATCTGTACTGCAAAATGTTTGTAGACAATGGAATTAAAAGATGAATTTATTTTGGTGCAAAAAATCAAAATCTATACAAAGAACTTTTAAGACGTCATGAAAATTGTGTATTATGAAAAAAACTATGCATGGATCTAGAAATTTTTTTGCACCAAAATGAACTTGTCATTTAGTTCTGTTTTTCCCCGAGACTTTTTTAAATATCCTGCATTTTGAAGGGTTGAATGGAAGTAAAATTGGGGTGGAAATCATAGGTTCTGAAATCTGACTGCCTGAGTGAGATTTAATTCTGGCTCCATTGTATTTCAGCTTCGTCATGTTAGAACGGAACTTTATCTCCAGGAGCATTGCTCCCTCTGTGGGATGGGAATACTGCTCATATGATCCATATAAGAGTGTTGTGGGATTGCTCCCGATAAACATATAATGTCCCCCGTAGAGTACCTGGTACATAGCAAGTACTCAATACATTTAGCTTCTGTTATTAAACCTAGCATTATGGGGGCTGATGCTGTGGTGCAGCGGGTTAACGCTTTGGCCTGAAGCACCAGCATCCCATATGGACACCAGTTCTAGTCCTGGTTGCTCCTCTTTTGATCCAGCTCTCTGCTATGGCCTAGGATAGCAGTGGAAGATGGCCCAAGTCCTTGGGCCCCTGCTTCCACAGGGGAGACCTGGAAGAAGCTCCTGGCTCCTGGCTTTGGATCAGTGCAGCTCCAGCCATTGAGGCCATCTGGGGAGTCAACCAGTGGATGGAAGATCTCTTTCTCTGTCTCTACCTCTCTCTGTAACTCTGTCTTTCAAATAAGTAAAATAAATTTTCAAAAGAAAAAAAAAAAACTCTAGTAGTATTCTACCTGTAGGTCCAGGTTATGGCAAGATGGACTTACTCTTCCAGGGCAGTGGGACCAACTCTCTGTTGGTGCAATGGACAGGAGACTGTCATCATGTGCCTAAGTGGAATTTTTTCACTACTTACTTGTGTGCATCTGGGCTTGCACTGCAATACATTTAAGCTGTGAGATGGGGCAGTTTCTGTGTGAGCTTCAATTACTCAAAGCCATTCTGATGGAAAAATGCTACACTCTAGCATGCTTTCCCAGGCCATAGCACTCTAGCAGATGCCTGTGTTCACATTGGAATTCACATTGGAATACCTGGATTCAATTCCTGGTTTTGGCTTCTGATTCCAGCTTCCTGTCAGTGCAGACCCTGGGACAAAGAAATAATGGCTGAAGTAGTCGGATTTCTGCCAACAGAGTTCTTAGACAGCTTTGGCCTGGCCCAGCTCTAGCTATTATGGAGAATAAACCAGTGAGTGGGAGCTCCCTGCCTCTTAAATGAATGCAATTTAATAATTAACCATTTTAATTCTGTGTGGATGAATCACAATGATAGTTCAAATGGACACACATACACAGGACATCAAAGAGCTCCTTGCCACTTGCTTGGAAGATGCCATTGCTATGAATGGCAGAGGTGAGAATCTACTTGTGCATGAATTGTCTCAAGTAATTGGGTGGTTAAAGAAAGACAACCAAGTACTATTCTTTTTCAGATTAAAATCTTGACTTGCTTACTGGTGCTATTAGTTTAGTCCAGATGAAAAATGCAGCTTTGGCCATAAAAAGAGTCATGGCACCAAAACATTTTCCATTTGCAAAGAGATACATACACAGTTCACTTTAATTCATTAAAAGAAAATCATAACCTGGTGGCATATAATCTTTCAGAATGAATACATTTAAAATTATTCTGCATCTATAATTGATTAGTCATTATTTTAGAGGAGTTTACTTTCTGGAAGATTTATTGTTTAAAAACAAGCAAAGACTAGAAATCATACTCATCTATGCCAGCGAGTTTATTAACTAAAAGTTGTCCTTAAACTCTTCTTTGGAAATTGCTCTCCCACAAGGTGTTTTATTTTCAACACTCTGTGATGGCCAATTTTATCCTACTAGTGCAGATAATCATGTTCTTGCAGAGATCATTAATCCTTTCTTTCTTCCTTGATTAAATCAACCTACTAAACCTCAATGTGGTTTAATTCGAATATTCACCATCCTCATGTGCCACAGCAATGTATTTAAGCACATATTACTTCTCTCTCTTTTTTTAAAGATTTATTTATTTGAAAGGCAGAGTCACAGAGAGGCAGAGGCAGAGAGAGAGGGAGAGACAGAGAAAGAGAGGTCTTCCATCCACTGGTTCATTCCCCAGATGGATGCAATGGCCCGAATGGGGCCGACTCAAAGCCAGGAGCCGGAAACTTCTTCCAGGTCTCCCACATGGGAGCAGAGGCCCAAGTACATGGGCCATCCTCTACTGCTTTCCCAGGCCATAGCAGAGAGCTGGATTGGAAGTGGAGCAGCTGGGACTCAAACTCGTGCCCATGTGGGATGTTGGTACTGCAGGTGGCGACTTTACCCGCTATGCCACAGCACTGCCCCCCCTTTTTTTAAACAAAAATTATTTACTTGAAAGGCAGAGTTAGAGAGAGAGTGGCAGAGAGAGAGAGAAAGATCTTCCATATGCTGGTTCACTCCCAAAATGGCCACAATGGCCAGAGCTGCGCAGATCTGAAGCCAGGAGCTGCTTCCAGGTCTCCCATATGGGTGGAGGGGCCCAAGGACTTAGGGATCTTGCACTACTTTCCCAGGTCATTATCAGGGAGCTGGATTGGAAGTGGAGTAGCCAGGACACGAAGTAGCACCCATATGGGATACCAGCACCGCTTTTGCCCACTATGCCACAGTGCCAGCTCCTCTCTCTGTCTTTTCTGTCTGAACCATGGTTTTCTCAATGAGATAGCCTTCAGATTCTTGTTTCTCCTGGGTAGACTATGTGCCACTGTCCTAACAACCATTATGTATGTGAAAATTCGGTGGATGTTTCTTGGAAATCCTCTTTATTTTTTCTATATGCAAACTCTTGAAATTGGTGAAGCCTCTTCCGTTTTATTCTTACCATAAATACTAATGTAATGAGAATGAAAGCACTATATGGAGTATGACAGCGCAAAGAAAAAAGAAAAAAAAGCAGGAATCCTCAGTGGTACTCCTTAGCTACTGAATGAATACCAGGAAGTAACAGTGAGAGGAAAACAGATCCCTAAATCCTCAGTTCTGCCTCTTGCAGCTGACTTGGTTCATGACACTGCTACACGTGTGTTCATAGTTGAACACTGTTGAAGATGTACCCCTGTGGTTGTCATCTATTTTAATTCACACTTACAAGATACACAGAGTTTCTGCTTTTAAAATCTTACCGTACTTTCCTAATAAGGGAGTTTTTCTGTATTACTTTGTTAATCTCTTTGGTCACCATTTCATGTCTGTCCCTTGAAGAACTTGCCTAAATCTTATTCAGAAAATGGCAGCCTTCAGGGACATTGTCCCCAGCTGACCCCCTCTATATATGTGCCCTCTGGGCCCTGCTCTCAATAGCCACACCTTTCCTTTCTGCTCTAGACCTGCATCTCCTCTGCCTGTCTCCGCGACTTCAATTATTTCTCTTCTCCTGTTTCTTCATTTTCACTTTTTCTCCCCACCAGTTTATCATATCATATATGAAAATATTCAACTTGACTGCACCCTTCTCTAACTTTCTGACTCTTACCTCTACTCATCTTTCTGGCCCAACAACTTGAGGATAGGTTACAAATAATGTCGCCATCTTCAAGAGTGCTTTCCCAGCCCATGTCAATGCTGCTTGTCTACCTACCAGCCCATTGTAACCACTCTTCTCAAAATCACCAGTCTCTGGATTGACAAAGTCACTGGACAGCATTTCTTTTAGTCTTTTAACAGCAGTTTGCACAATTTACCAATCCTGTTGTAAAACGCCTTCTTGTTGGTGATTATTTTTTAAATATCATATTCTTGGTTTTTCTCCATTATTCACCAGCTCTTTCTGGCCTTTTCCTTTCCCCTGGATTACTAAATGGTAGACTTTCCCAAAACTACGTTTTAGACAGGTTCCCTAGATAGTAACATTTGCATCTGTTGGTGCCAGATCCTCTGAGTCCAAGACGTAGGTATTAGGATATTCATGTGGCACCAAGTAGATGTCCAATAAATATCTCTTGTATAGCACGTTCAGATAAGCTGATGGCTCCCCAAACTCCAGCTATCTCCAATTCTAGTCTTCTCTCAGAAAATGATCCAGTCATTATTCCAGTTTTTAGAATTAGAAGATGGAAGTCCCACGTCTCATTTCCCTTTTCTTACGTTTGATCTATTGGTAAGTCCTACTAGTTCTACCTTCAGAATCTGCTATGTGCATCTGTTTAACTTAACATTAGTTAAAATTATTTTAAAAATAGAAATAACCTACCATAATAGGTTAAAAAGAATCACAGTACCAGTTGATGTTGAGGATATGGAGTAATCAGATCTCACACACATAATAACTTTTTGTTGAAAAAACCACTTTGAAAGGGAAAAGGGTTGCAAATTAAAGTTGAGGAGATGCATCAGTTCTGTTACCAAAAGCCTGTCAATCAGAATGAGTATATGCACTTACCAGGAAATGTGTAGATGAACACACCAGAAGTGTTCACAACAGACCCAAATGAGAACTCAATATATATAGAACATGAAATGGATACAAATGTTCATTTGAGGGATAGATGTATAACGTAATACAACCATGCAATACTAATGAGCAGGTTACAAGTACATGAAACAACATGAATGCAACAAGATGGGGAAATTTTTAAAATGATGTTGAAATGATACAAAATATCATTTTGTTGAAAAATTTAAAGACCTGGAAAGTTAAACTCTGGTGTTCAGCTCTTTGTACTTAGGAGGAAAAAAGCCTAAAGAAGCACAAGAAAGTTATTACTGTAAATGCAAAATACCAGTTGCCTATGGGGGCACAGGAAGTTCTGAGTATTAAAGAACAGAAGAGAATTTCAAGGGTGCTAGCAAAGCTCTATTTCTTGCTTTGCATTTGTGCTTTTGTAACTTTGCACTTTGTAATAATAAATCTATTCTTTTATGTTCTATGTACCTCTATGAATATAAATACACTAAATATTTATGTATGTATATGCACCTTGTATTTCACTACAGAATATGCTAATATTAAATATATGATTAACTGCCCTGAATAGAAGCATTGTGTGTAGAATGAAATTCTGACTATTTCCTATGGGTGACCAGGCTCAGCAAGAGCAGGCTGGACTCCCACAAGACCTCATCTTAGGACAATTTTGCGGTGCTTCAACCACACTGACTCTCACTGGCTTCCTGCCACTTCCTTGAACACACAACGTTCTCTGCTCTCTCTGCTGTTTTCTCTCGAAGAATGCCTTCCCTAGCTCCTTATTTGTTGATCTTCCTCTTGGGCTACATCTTCGGTTGCAGCATCGTGCCTTCACAGATTTCCTGTATAAAGGTTCTACCGTTTGGCCTCTGGCACATCATGCTGTTTGCTTTCTTCTTGGTACCTAGCATAATTTGTGATTATTTTGATGGTGCTCACTAATTTGCAGATGATATCCCTAACTACATGGGACGTCCTAGGAAGTCACAGGTCTTTTGTCGATTCTGTGTTTGTTGTTGTCACTCTAGTGCTTGGCTGAATATAGCAGGAGAAAATGAATGATTTCACAGCCAGAGGATATTTTATTAGATGACTTAGTTGAGTAATATTAACAATGATGAAAGAGCATGACGAGGAGGAGGAGTAAAAGGAGAAAGGAGTGATAAAGCAGCAGCATACATGCTACAATACACCATGTGCACTTGCTGTACAGTTAAGGGGTGGTGGTGGTGAGTGCCAGCAGTGGGTGAGAGCTTGAAAGGACTGCCAGCCAGCTTGCTTGTGCATGTACTCTCGCTTGCTCTCTCTCTGCTCCACCCACGCCCCCATGTGCCTGTGTGTCCTGTGGATAATATCTAATGTGAGATGAGGTCAGAACTTTTTTCTAGATTATCAAAGGGTGTCAAACAGAATTCCTGCAAGTTTTTTCACAAGTCACCACCAGTGGTTCTATTTGCCCTAGGGAGGGCCGGTATCTGTCCTCATGATCATTTTCAGCTGTCTGGTGTCTGCCATGAACGTGAGCTGCTTAGATTACCCAGGGCCCTTGAGAGCACAGACATGAAGACAGCACTCTGGCCTCTTGTTGAGGGTGGCTCTCTACCATCCAAATCTCCTATCACAAGAGCTCTGTCAATCTGCATAAAACATGCAAGTGCTAATGAAATGGTCCAGCACATTAATTAGACTATCCGTAGATCATTCCGTCTTAAAAGCTTAGTTTCCCTTCTCTTCATTTATTTTCAAACAAAAGAGCAGGAGTGAATTCAGAATACTAATTAATTCTCATTCAATAAGTTTCTAAACAATTGCCTTGTATTCATAAATCAGAAAGACTTAAAAATAATTTCATAATATTAAACTTTACCACTTTTTCTATTAATTATAAAGAGTGAAAGGCATATTGATGCTATTGACAAGTTCTTGTTCCCTTAAGACATTTCAATAGCAATATATTAACACTAATTCAGCCAATAAAATGAGTCTCAAAAACAAAATCATTTTTAATGTTAATTAATCATAAAAATTGATCTCATATCAAGCCTAAAATTTAAAGAGGAGATGTCAGTTTTGTTACAAAAATAAGATTGTGAGATTCAGACTGTCAAATTTATATGAATTTCTTTAGATTAATGTAATTCAAAAATCATTAAAAATATTTTTTGTAAAAACCCAGGAATTTTAAAATATCATTGTACTAATTTATTCACTTATACATTATAAAAATAATTGGGGTGATTTGAGGAGAAAATCATTTGGTCTTTTTCTATTTAAATCAATTTCTAGTAGTCTACCATTACAAGAGAGTATAAAGGACCAAAAATAACTAAATAAAAACAATGTATAAGCTGCTGATAGTTGGGTAGTATGTTCCGAGCTTATGACACACTCCCAAAGAAACTTATTTTCAGAAACATATGCTAAACAAAATTACCAAATTTTTAGATTTATTTTCTAAAACAAACACATTTGATCATTCAATTTCTATTGAAGATCTTAACAGTTAGATATATTTTTCCATGATATTATAACCTTGTCTTACATTGTTGGTAGGTGATTTGGTAAGTGCGAAACAAATTTAAAATTAAAGAAAAACAAGTATCTCCCATAAAACTATCACCAAACATTTACCTTTATCTCCTTTTAGTTCACTTGTCCCTATGTGTATGTATAATTTTATTATATATAATCATACCTTATATGGTTATAGGTATTTAAAAATATTGGAATGTATCCCATTTCTAAAATTTTAATCTTTATTGAAGTTTAAAATAAAATTCAGCCATTTTTATTACTAAATGATTCTTGATTCCTTAAAGGAGTCTTTCTGGTCATGGTTTACTATCTTCTAATGGACTGCTAGAAATAATTTGCCAACATTTTATTAGGATTTTTGAATCTGTGTTTGCAAGTTGAGATGGTTCTGTACTTTTATTTTTGTCCAGTTTTATACAGGGATTATATATAAATTAAATAAAGTGGAACTGGAGAGATCTTTTTTAAAATGTTGTAGGGGTGAGTGGTTTTTTTCAGCATTTACACTGCTGTTTGGGATGCTCACGTATCATTCCTGAGTTCCGGGGTTTCAGTCCTAGCTCTGCTCTTGATTCTAACTTCTTGCCAATGAGTACTCCAGGAGACAGCAGGTGATGGTTCAAGCACTTGGATCCTTCTCACCCAAGTGAGAGCCTGAATTGAGTTCCTAGCTTCTGACTTTGGCCTGACCCTTTCTGTGTGTTGAGAGCATTTGAAGAATAAAGTAGCAATCGGGAGTCTGTCTTTCTCAAAATATTTTTTTTTTTTAGAAAACAATTATCAAACAATAGGGGTGTGTGTATATGAAATATTATTGAGCAGTAATTGAGGAAAAACGTGCTTTCAAAATTGAAATTTTAAATGTGTGAATTTTGGTAATTGTTACAATTGAGTGAAATGACTGTATATACATACAGACTTGTATATTTTCTGGAACTGTTGTAGTTCTCACATATTCTAAATTAAACTCTTTCAATTTCTTCATTCTACTTTTTTGTAAACAGTGTTTTTAATAGTTGTGTTGAAATTAACTTTTTTTGGCATGGTGGTAACTTTTTTTTTAATCAAGTCTTAAATTTTACATCATGTACTCCTTTTCCTGGCTTTATTCCCTCTATTCATGGTCTGCCTTTTTAGAATTCTGTTTTTCCACATGAAACCATTTAAACTCATGATATCTCTGAATATTCTACTTTTTGAATATGTTCTCAATTTTATTTTAAAAAGCAATTTGATGAATACCACACTTTTATCCACCAACTGTCAACATTTGCCTACACCTCTCCCCTCTTCACTCCTTCCTCCCTCCAGCCAAGGCTGTGGAGACACAGCTCTTTGTGTGTCTTTTACTGAACCATTTGGTAGTAACGTGTGGACATTGTAATTCCTCCAACTTATACAATCGGCTTGTATCTGCTGAGTAAAATAATAATCCCTTGTATAAATCACAAAGCATTTATCACATTTGGGAACATTAACATTGTTTGAATTCTATAATGTAATATACATGTATTACACAAATGTTTAAGAAAATATCCTAAACATTTTACTTTTCCAATTCCAGGATCTAACATAGAGTCTGGTGTTGCCTTCAGCTATCGCATCTTTAGTTTCCTTTAATTGGTAAATAGTTTGTTACTTTGTTTTTCTTAATATTGGCAATGTAGCGGGGAAGCATGTATGCTGTTGTAGAATTCCTTTAGTATCGGTTTTTCAGGTCCTTTTCTTGTGACTGGATTTAGCTAGCACATTTTTAAAAAATTATTTGAAAGAGTTATGAAGAGAGGGAGGGATGTAGAAAAGGAAAGTGGGTGAGAGAGAGCGAGAGCGAGAGAGAGAGAGAGAGAGAGCAAGAGCGAGAGGGGGCATGAGAACACACCTCCATCAGCTGATTCATTCCCCAGATGGCCGCAATGGCTGGAGCTGAGCCAGGCTCAGGTTGAAGCCAGGAGCTTCTTCTGGGTCTCCCTTGTGGGTGGCAGGGCCCCAAGTGTTTGGACTGTTTTGCTCTGCTTTTCTCAAGCCCTTAGCAGGGAGCTGGATAGGTGGTGGAAAAGCTGAGACAGGAACTGGCACCCACATGGGATGTGTGTGTGTGTGGTGGCTGCAGCTTTACCATTATGCCACAACACTGGCACCAGGTAGTACATTTTGGATGGCATGTCCTTTTCTTTATTTTTTTAAAAGAATTTATTTGAAAGGCAGAAGGATAACTAAAGAGGGGGAGGGGTATATATAGAGAGATCTTCCGTCCGCTCTTTCACTCCCCAAGTGGCCGCAACTACTGGAGCTGGGACAGGCCAAAGCCTGGAACCAGGAGCTTCTTCTGGGTCTCCCACATGAGTGCAGGGTCCCAAGCACTTGGGCCATCCTCCGCCGCTTTCCCCTACTGGAGCTGGGACAGGCCAAAGCCAGGAACCAGGAGCTGCTTCTGGGTCTCCCACATGAGTGCAGGGTCCCAAGCACTTGGGCCATCCTCCGCCGCTTTCCCCTACTGGAGCTGGGACAGGCCAAAGCCAGGAACCAGGAGCTGCTTCTGGGTCTCCCACATGAGTGCAGGGGCCCAACCACTTGGGCCATCCTCCGCCGCTTTCCCAGGCCATTAGCAGGGAGCTGGTTCAGAAGTGGAGGACTCGAACTAGAGCTCATATTGGATACCAGGAGGCAGGTTTACCTGCTAGGTTACAGCACTAGCCCTTGGTGTGTCCTTTTCAATGTATCTCCCTAAAGTACATGATGTCAACTTGAGCCATATTTGAGTACTTTGCATTGCTCAGCTGATTTTAATGGCATCTGCCAGACTTCTTTACTGCTGTGTTACTTCCGTGCTTCCACTTAGATTGCTAAACATTCTGTGGCAAGACACTTGGAGCCGTGTAGAAGTCCTCTCCACAGCAGAGTTTCACCCCCATTGCCAACCTTTGCCTTGATCATCTATCATTACATTTTTTGCAAAATAGTGAATTTTTAATGCTTGTTATTTTCACATTCAGTATTTTTACTATCCCGCTGGGAAATAGAGATAAAAAATTTTGAAAACCTCCTTTGTTCATGAAAATATCTTCCTTGTGTGTGTGTGTGTGTGTGTATGTGTATATATATTTGCGTGTATCTGTGCATATATACATATTTGTATCAGTATTAGAGGGATTAATTCAGTATATTATCAGTTTCTGATCCATGAAATGCTCAACATTTTCCAAATTTGGCACTATACATATTTCCATGTTCCTTGGGCATATTTTCATCAGTTTGAGAACAGTTCCTTACTTCTTGGTGTAGAAATGTTTTCACAGGGGTCGGCGCTGTGGCTCAGTGGGTTAACACTCTGGCTTGAAGCGCCGGCATCCCATATGTGTGCTAGTTCGAGTCCCAGCTGCTACATTTCCAATCCAGCTCTCTGCTATCGCCTGGGAAAGCAGTAGAAGATGGCCCAAGTCCTTGGGCCCCTGCACCCACATGGGAGACCCGGCAGAAGCTCCTGACTTTGGATCAGCTCAGCTCTGGCCTTTGCAGTCATTTGGGGGAGTGAACCATTGGATGGACAATCTCTCTCTCTCTCTCCCCCTCCCTCCCTCCCTCCTTCTCCTCTTTGTGTAACTCTTTCAAATAAATAGAAAAATCTAAAAAAGGCCTATAAAAAAGTTTTCACAAATCACCTTACATTTTGTTCTAGTCCTATAATCAGCCTTTTTTGGTGAGTGTGCTTGTGCCTAATAAACATGATATGTTCACCAGTTGCAGATATACAGAAATGAGGGTATTCAAAAAACTTCACAGAAACGCACATTCTGAGAAACTGCTTGGATTTCATTTTGCTTTGCAACAAAATAGCCTTGTCTTTTGATTCCATTTTCTATCAACTATCAAAGATCCATTCTTCTGGATCATGCAATCTTCAGTATACACTGACGCTTCTATTTCCAACCCAGATCCAGGAAGGGGGAAAGGAGCAGGGGGAAACAGAGATCTGGTTTTTTATTCGGGAAAAATTGTGATCCGTAGAGCTCCTGCTCATGGCTTATTGGATAGAGCAATGGTGCATGAGGACCCCAAGGAAAGATTAGGAAATAATTTTCATTTTGTAGATGAACACAATGGATGCCTGGAGTTCTGTTAGTGAAAAATACAGATGGAAGTGAACATTAGATTGACAGCTACCAAGTGTTGCCACAAGATGACAACTTGGAAACAAGCGTGCAGGTGTTTATGGTCTCTTAATTCTGGAAGTATTGGAGTGCTAATGCCTCATGCTCAAACAGGAGCACAAATTCCTTCTTTAGTTCCTGTTGTAATGTTCAATCCTGACATTAATTTTCTAACCAGGAACATAAATAGAGGGACAATGTTGAAAAGTCTGAACGGATTATTGTGTTTGGAAGGAGGCTGATAAAGCAATGATTTATTCTAGCATGATCTCTTGTGCATAGAAAGCCTATGCTTATACCTTATGTGCATTTCACATTCAGTCAGATGTTTTGGATGGTTCTCATGTGACTTCTCAATCCTAGATCATCCTAAGCCTTACTGTCATCCATGCCCAGTGCTCATTTTCATGTCCTGGGTAGACCCTTTCAGTGGCTTTGTTCATGTTTTAAAATATTTATTTATTTGAGAGGCAGAGTTACAGACAGAAGGAAAAAGAGAGAGAGAGAGAGAGAGAGAGAGAGAGAGAGAGAGAGTCTTCCATCCACTGGTTCACTCCCCAAATGGCTGCAACTGCCAGAGCTGGGCCAATCTGAAGTCAGGAGCTTCATCTGGGTCTCCCATGTGAGTACAGGGGCCTGAACACTTGGGCCACCTTCCACTGCTTTCCTTGGCCATCAGCAGGGAGCAGGATCGGAAGTGGATCTGCTGGGACTCGAACTGGTGCCAATATGGGATGCCAGCCCCACAGGCGGAGGCTTAACCTCCCATGCCATATCTCCAGACCTGTGACTTTGTTACCCTCATGTGCTTTCTCAAGCCTCCATGTGTCCCCTTCCAAATAAGACAATGATGCTGTAAAGAAGCCTAACCTATTTTTGGAAAGAACAGCTTCATTCCCAGAAGACTATATGGCTGTTCTCAACTTAAGCCATATAAAATTATATTATTATATATAAAATTATGTTCAAAAGAGGTCACTGTATTTCTATGAATAAAATAAAGTGTTTTCTACTTTTCTCTCATGCAATGTCCTCAAAGGATCTACCCTGGAGTCTGATTTATGGTTTGGAGAATAAGATTAAAACCAATGGGATAATGAGAACACAATAGATAGCTCGTCTTCAATCTGTGAGAGCTGGTTTAAAAAGGCATCCTTGGTGGAGCTCCCGTTTTCTCTTAGAGAAAAATCACAATGGTTATCTGAGTCCTGGGGAAGGAAAAGCCGAGGGGCTAGTCACATTTCTTAGCATACTAATGATTTGTGTAGGAATAGTTCCTCCAAGTCCCTAAGTGTGCCCAGGACCATAAGGAAGGGAGAAGAGCAAAAGCATATGAAGTAGGTGGGCAAATATTACTCTGCTTTTTTTTTTAACCAGAAAAATAATTCCTTTTTGAGGTGATTTTGTCTTAATTTTGCACATGTAAAATATCTCCACTTGTTTCTGCAGTTTCAATTACTATATATTCAGCTGTCATGCAATCCGGGACACTACCCAAGGACAAGTGACTTTATGGCACTTTGGACTTGCCTGTAATTTGACTGCTTTAGAATCATGGGCATTTTAAGATTAATGCCAGCAAATTCAAACATTGAAACTCTAGTTTGTGTAGATGTTTCCGTGTATCTGACAATGCTAGGAATGACTTCATTAAAGACAGAAAATTCAGTTCCACTACTCCATTATAACATTTTAAAAATTGTAATTTCAAAGGGGTCTGCAGTTTTTATCTTGATTTTACTTGTCAATAGATTCTGAAAAGAATAACATTTTCTAAATGTTTTAATTCTGTATGATTCACATTTATTACTATACATCTGAATGACAGCAGTCTAGAAGTCTGTTTGCTGAAGTGTGCTCTGTGGGTCAGTGATCACACTAGATGCATTATGGAACACAAGGCTTTTGGAGGCAAATTTGAGAAATGCCATAAACCTTAACCTTCACTTGGATATTCATAATTAAAATTTCTGTGAAGTTCTAGCAAAACATTCTTAAGTTTGAATCTGGCATTTGGTCACAGAGCTCAAAGAACACAAAATATTTATTTACTTGCTTTTGAGGTAATATTTGCAAAGCAATATTTAGAAAACACATTTTTAGAAGTTAAACAGAGCCCTGAAATTAATCCCAATGCAGTGATTTTCAAGCTTGTTATTCCTTAACTCAGAGACCAACTACCATTCCAATATTAAGTAGTTCTCTAAAACATTTAAAAAGGTGAGACAGCCTTTGCAATGTTTCAATAGAATTTTTTCATTGTAACATCTAAGAATCCTATGAGGGGAAATAGTTCCATGCTGTCTCTTGCTTTTTCAAATAATGACATTAAAATACTTAGACCCAGCAAGTTCTACAAGTTGATGAGAAGCATGAAAGTGGATGGAGGGGAATAAAAATGTCATTCTTAAGCTTAGCTAAATTTGTTTCTCGTGTGTGTGTGTGTGTGTGTGTGTGTGTGTGTAGAACCGACTCACAAGATGCCCAGGGGCACTCTCTGGGTTTTCATACCAATGTACAGAGATGGTAGTGAGATGAACTGTGGATTCAAGACAGCCCTTTAGCTGTGTCAGCCCCAAATCTAGCTAACTCTCCTGTGTGCCCAATTGCACACACTCCCGATGGTTATCCTTTTAAAAACACCTTCATCCATCATCCACCCACACAAGTTTTGATGTGATGGCTTCAACCTGCTGAGGACTCTCTCTCTCTAACATAACTTGAGTTTTCAGTCTTGATTCTCTCTTGTACTTGAATCTAGTGCTGAAATATACATATGTCCCTTATAGTTAACGGTGCTAATTCCATATTCCTGAAGCTCACTTTTATGTTATGACACTAATTAGTTCCTCATCTTTGCTCAAAACTAATCAACCTCATATTATTTTTGCAGACAGATCCCTTCAAGCTGTTCACCTCTTACATGCATGCTGCTCATTCTGACCCCAAGAGTCAGGACTGTTATTCTTTCCACATCAAGTGATCTGATTTCTGGTCACCATCCAATCGTGCCTCTTGACCCAGGGTCATCTTCCTTTCCTTTAGCAACCTAAATGGCATTCCTCTTTTTTTCTGATCACAGCCATTCATATTTCCTTGTGGGATGCCCCCCCCTTTTCATTCCTTGTCCAATGGGTTTGAGGACATAGTCATTCCCAGTTGTAGGAATGCCATGAGATGCATACTTGGACAACCAGAGTCATGGAAATCTGTTTGCATAAATATATAACACTCGGACATGATGGGAAAAGCTTCCAGATTTGTGCTGGTGTTATAGGGAGAGACAAGTTTCCCACCCATCCTTAAATCTCTACCTTCAAACAGGTTCGCAAAACCTGTAGCTGCTGGTGAGCAACTTATAACCAAATTAAGGGAATATTCTAAGGATGAAGCCATCACAGAGGAAAAATAGTCAAGAGACAGAAAAATATCATCTGAACTCCTGTATCCCAATCTGAAGGTACTGCGTGGGCATTCCAGTAACTGGAATCTCATGCTTATTTAGGGTTCTGCTGCTGAAGAAATATTGATGATCCCAAATGCTTGCTTTGTAACAGGTCCTGGACTAGATGCTGCATTATTTAAGCCAGGACAACAATCCTAGTCATGACCACACGCAGTTAAATGCTAATTGTTTCAAAGTCTACACACAGTTTTTCTCCTTGTGCCTAGCTTTTCTATTCTTTTCATTGAGATACTCCTATGCCTTATTTTGCACATGCATTTCCAAGCTTTTCTGTATATTCTTATATATATATATATATATATATATATATATATATATATTAGTAACATAACCCAACACAAATATGGAAAGAATCAAGAATTCTTGGGTACTACACACCACCACGCATGGAAATGTTTGTGTGTGTGCACTCTCTTGGGCATTTTGCAGTAGAGATACACACATACTGTTAGCTTTGAGATGTCATACACACGAGACTAACCAGGTCAGAGCATAGTGGGGACATCACTAATAGAAAATCTCCCATTCTGATGGCTTCACTCCTTTTTAGCCCAGTGGAGGGAGCTGCTTGACATCAGAACAGTTAGTGCCGGCAGGATCCAGCACATACAGTCACATGCCTCCTCCCTCATAGCTTATGCAAACCAAGAAAACTGGTTTTCTTTCCAATTTGGTAACAAAAAAGAATAAGGTGCTAATCTTTCAAATGAAGATGGAAATATTTTTCCTACTGACTGACTTTTCAGCACTATTTCTAAGTGAACTCTCCTTGGGGAAGCAGCCCAGGATATAATTTTACTGTCACATAAAACATTGCATTATATGCTTTGACAGTCTCTCTCTTTTTCTCCCTCCCTCCCTCCTTCTCCCCTCCCTCCCTCCCTCCCCCTCTCTCTCCCCCACCCCTCTCTGCAATTTACATGGAAAGGATTTCTCGGAGTGAAACTTTGTATCTCCATGTAGGATGCCTGGGCTTGTGCTGACTGATGAGCAGATGCAATTTACGAGATACCTAACACTAAGGGCATTAAACATTCCTGCCTCCTCCAGGCAAGCCTGCTGTCTGTTGTGAAGGAAGAGAAAACGGGATTAGGAGCGAGTATAATACTAAAAGACTCCTTTTTCCTTCCTGCAGGAGATAAAGAAAACCACCCTATGATGAATACTAGTTTAAATCAAATAGGGTAGGGGAAGAAAATGACTATCTTCTTTGAAGTAATTTCATACTTGATAATGCAAGAAAATCACTCGTCTGGGTAATTGTGAGTGAAATGGGGATGGGAGAAGAACTTTGATGCAATATATATTAAATAAGATTTTAATTTTTGGATCTCTTGAATATTTTGTTTCCTACCTGGAGAGAATTTGCTCAGATTTTAAAAAAAAGACCCAAATAGCTTTCCTTCCCGGCTCACCTTTAATTTATATCTACTTCTCTCACTTCTGGGAACTATCAGGGAAGATGAGACTTGTATTCCCTGCCACCTATCTAAATGCATGATAATTATTACATTATGTTGTCCTATAAGTGTGGGTTCTTAGAAGTGATTACTGGATTACTGTCATCTTAAAAATGTAATACTGAGTATGATGCCTTATTTTTAGAGGAGGAAAATCACTGCTCCATGAAACTATAATGTGGGTGGAAGTATGGATGGCGAAATCATATTAAATGCATTATGGATAGGCTGGGCTGTAATAAACCCAGGGAGTTGTCTTATTCTGAGAAGCAGTGGGAAGTCCAGCATAGATCAAAGGCTGGGTAATAGCAAGCCCATTAATAGAGAAAGTCACAGGGATCAGAGTGTAACCTAAGCTGATTCAAGGCCGCCACTCAAAGACCAGGTCCTGGTTTCCCACTGTCTCTTTTCAGAAGGAGTCCAAATGAGCTTTTCTCCTTCTTTTCCAGGCCTGACATGGGGTCTCCCCTCAGGAATCTGTCTGGTGTTAACGTGTGCCATGCACAGTTGATCCCAGGCTGGGGATGAGGTGCTAACCCAGTTCTGAGTGAGACTGTGGATGCGCACCTGCTGTCCATGAGTGCTGCTCTCTGCTTCATCCAGGGTGGATGTGGCTTTCTGATATTCTTGCTTGAGAAGCTTGGAGACCTTTTTTGCTAACATTATAAAACTTTACAATGCACACCCCCCCATACACACACAACCTGACAAGTCATGTAAGGAATTACACAAACTAATTACTTAGAATTGGTCATATACTGTTTGTAGGAAAGGCCAGAAAATATTTCTAAGACAGGTAGCTTAATAATTCTTGTTAAAATATTCAGAATCACCTTATCAGCTTCTGGGACATAAATATAAGATACATTTTACTTAAGTGAACATAGATATAATTTAACTTGAAAAATCAATAAAATAATCATGACAATGACAACAGCCACTACATTTGGAGTGTTTACAATGAACTCCATGTTGATTTTTATGGTTGTCATCTCCCACAATTTTTCTAACAACCCTATGGGGCAGGTCTTTTGAATTTTCCCTTTAATAAAAGGAAATCTGGAGAGGTCCACGCTTGGAAAATGACTGACCTAGATCTAGGTCTGGTAAGTTCCAGACCTGGATTTTCTGATGACAAGTCTTTGCAGTTATTTCCTATGTCTTACTGCTTTACAATATGGTTTTCTTCAAGAAGAGTAAAAATACTTCCATAGATGTCAAACGTTCCAAAGAAACAAACTTCCAGAATGTGCAAATCACAGTATATTTTAAACTCTTCTCAGAAGGCAGATATAGTGTGTTTTCCTTGTTTCTTAGAGAATCATGTTTCTAACTTCTGGTATAGGCCTTAAAAACTATATTTCATTGTAATGAGCATGGAACATGGACCAGTACTCAAAGAGATGCTGTCTTAACTGGGAGGAGAAATTCAGTCCCCATTCCAATCCTTGAATTGTACTTTGCTTATAAAAATACCCGGTAGAAAGCTATTAAATTAGAGACAGATTTGGTTTACCTGTGGCACTGGGAAGCTGGAAGGGAGTTGCTCTGTTCATGTTCAGTGGGCACCCCTCTGCCTGACAACCCCAAGAGGAAGATGAGCAAAAAACCCCACATACATGTCAATATATTCTACAGCACTGCTGCTGTTAAGCCTTAGCATCCATCACTGTCACCTGGAGAGCTGGCTGGTTGGTATTCTGTGGCTAAGCCTATAGGTGTGGGTGGGATCCCAATATTTGCATTTCTAGCAAGTCCTTAAGTAATGCTGGTAGTTTGTCTAGAGAACTGCTGATGTAGGAGATGTTGCCGAAACTGCACACATGATCCTTTGATTCCTTAATCACATTCTTAGACAGCAGTTCCCAGTATGCTTCTAATCCCATCACCAAGAACCTGCTCTGCCAGAACACAGGGAGAGGTGTCTCCTTCCCGGGGATAACCCCCATCATGCAATGCTGCTGCCTAGGTCAGGATGGCTCATCCCCACTGGAGACTCTGGAGTGACCTGCCCTGAGTTGAGATACCCTGCAGGACTCAGCTGAGGTTCCACTCTGTGAAACTTTACTTGACACTGACCGGTTTCTCAGCTTCTCCCATCACAGCCCAACTCCCTCACTGCTCTCTTGGTTTTTCCAGTGACACTTTTCATTTCATTTTTTAAAATATTTTTAAAAGATTTATTTATTTGAAAGGCAGAGAGCTAGAAAGAGAGAGAGAGAGGTGTCTTCCATCCACTGGTTCACTCCCCCAAATGGTCTCAATGGCTGGAGCTGGATTGATCCAAAGCCAGGAGCCTGGAGCTTCTTCCAGGTCTCCCATGTGAGTGCAGGGGCCTAAGGACTTGGGCCATCTTCTGCTGCTTTCCCAGACCATAGCAGAGAGCTGGATTGGAAGTGGAGCAGCCATAGGATGCTGGCACTGCAGATGACAACTGTACGGGCTATACCACAGTGCCAGCCCCCAGGGACATTTTTTAACTGGATCACTTTCCCACAGATCCTTAAAGAACTCAGCCTAAGCCCTAAGCACAAGGATTATGAATGCAAGTTTTTCTGGATACTGCTATAAGCCTGAGTATTAAAGAGAAAGGCACAACAAAGATTCCTCTTCCTGACTAGCCAAGTCTAAAGGATGGGTGTTAGAGTCAGCGGAAGGTGGGAATCTGTGGGGAACCCTGGTTGTTTGAAAAGCCATGTACACTTGTAGATAGGTTGCATCTACTCCATTCCCCTCTGGCTTATCTCTGCCTCCTCCTACTCACATAACTGGTTGTGATTTGCCAATCTGCAAGAAATTCAGTTTTGTTTGTGTATATCAGAATCTTGTTGAATTCAGGTTTTTTTCACTGTTTACTAACTTATGTTCTCAGTCTTTAGAAAGGTCCAGTTTGTAGAAGGCTCTCAAATGGCTGTCAAATAAATATAATGCAGATGTCAAATAATGAGAAGCAGTTAAAAACAAAAGTGATATTTTGTGGTGAATGCTCAAGGTAGTTAGAAAATTATGCCACTGGGACTTTGTATCAGGCTCGCAGGTGGCTCCTTCGGCTTCTTCCTAATCAGTCTCAGCATGGAGTTAGAAGCAGAAATGCAGTTAAAATCCTACTGCACATCATAAATATTTACAGCTTTTTATGCTTTTTTTCATTTAGCAAAGTGCATCCTGAAAGAGGGTTTTAAATTTTTTCAAGTTACTATTTTACTTATTACTTTTGAGGCAACATTTTTGATTTGCATTATATTCCAAGGCTTAATGCTCCACTAAATAGTTAAATAAGCAATAAAAGGCCATAGTTCAACAGGAACACAGGCAAAGGGTTACAAAAAATAATTAAATGACGATAGAGTTAACTTCATTCAAATACAGTGAATTTCTTGTCCATGTAATGTAATGATTTCTTGATTTCACTTAACTATTCCTCTGTTTTTGAGAACTTTATAATCAGTTTTTAAAATTCTTTTTCAGGTATTACACTAATCTCTCTTCACATTTAACTATTAATGTATTGTGACTTTGGGGAGTCATATTTACTTTTTTATGTTTCTTGTATTTCAACATTGATCTTTCTAGGCATCTGGGGGAATCTCTTCTTTCTCTCTCCTCTGGAAGGTTTTTTTTTTTTATTTTGATTAAAATATTTGTTCCTGAAAATTTACCTCTGTAGCTTAGTAGAGCATCTAAGGCTTATGTTTGAGTTACAGGAATGTGTCCTAGGTGGGCGCTGGGAGCTTGGGCCACCATTTGTGGGTGGGTAAGAGTCCTGAGTGATATCCAAGGTGGGCATGATAGGGTACCTGTGGCCACAGTCAGAAAGGGCAGAGCAGGTTGGAGCTGACTGCTGAGCCCAAAGTCTGTTTCTCTGGTCACAGTTTTCTGTTTCCAAATGAAGAAGGTGTGGGGGGAGAAAGAGATGGGGGAGGGTGGAGCAAAAGAATAAAGAAAAAAGGAAAGAAGAGAAGTTCGGTTGCTATCTTGAGGCCAGGGGTTCTTTTTCAGTGTTGTGAAACTACTGCATTCCCACACAGAGAGCCCACTGTGTCAGCATAGCACACCCACCCTAGTGTGCACTGCCAAGAGCATTAACTCACTTTGCAGTGTGTCCCATGACCCCACTGTGGCATCCACCCCCTGTGTGCAGAGAGCTCCAGGTCTCTGCAGCCAGGCCAGGTGGGTGTACAGGAACCCATCCAGACCCTCTGACTTTCCTAGTTCTGGGTCCTGGTTGGGAAACACATCTTACTACTCAGACATCTTGCATGCCCTAGATGTTAATTTCTTAAGTACTTTGTGGTACTTGATGCTGAGCATCTAGTCAGTCAATAAATATCTGAGTGCCTGTTACGTTGTGAACAAGCCTGTGGTCTGGGAATGCAGTAGTTTCACAACACTGAAAAAGAACCCCTGGCCTCAAGATAGCAACCGAACTTCTCTTCTTTCCTTTTTTCTTCATTCCCTTGCTCCCCCTGTCTCTTTCTCTCCCCCACTTCTTCATTTTAAAGCAAAAAAACTATATATTTGTTGTGTAGCATGATGTTTTAAAATATGTGTATGTTGTGGAAGGCTAAACCAAACTAATCAATGGATGTGTTACCCTACATACCTTTGTTGTGGTGAGAACAGTGAAAATCAAAGAGTTTACATTCTGATACAAAAATGAACATTTACAGACTAGGGACTGTGGTCCACACATAAGCATAAAAGGCACAGAACTCATTTTAAAGCTTCTGAGAAGAATTCATTAGAATATTTCTCCTGACTTGCAAATAAAGGAAAGTAAAGAAATAAAATGCATTCATTTCCTCAACATGATTTCAAGACCCTGGCACTTGCTCTCTCCTTAAAAAGATTGCCTACTGAAGCTTCTCTTGGTTTGCTCCCTTTTTTCATTCTAACCCTCCTGAAAACTTTGTTGGTTTCTTCTCTTCATTCTAACTCCTCCTCAAAGAGGTTGCTCCTATTTACAAATTCTACATTAGATCGTTTCTGCTGTCTCCAGTTCCCACTCTCAAGCACATGCCTTCTTTGCCACACTAACCTGTGCTTTGCTCCTTGGAGTGAAGTCACTGAGTGACTGAGGTGGTTCTTGGTTTCTGTTGTGTCTCCCCAAGCTGATGTGTAGCTGTCTTGGATTTATTTTATAGGACTTTGGCACATGGTATAGAGTTGGTACACAGGAAATTATGATTGACTGTATGATGGTATTGATTTAAAAAGCCAGAAAAGAAAATGTATATAAATTTCTTTGAAGCTAATGGTTTTCCCATAGTTATTTTATAAAACTATCATTTTCTAGTCTGAAACACTCTTTTCTCTCTACATGGACAGAGCCATCTGTTAATTTGCAGTTGTAATTGTTTCTGCAGATGGATGTTAAATTATAGACATGACCAAGAAGACATGGCAGAACTTGTTGGCATTCTTTGCAAGTAGCCTGTTTAGTGTTCATTTTAGAAACTACACTGATTATTCAGCTTAGGAACCCCCAAATAAATCAAGTGAATTGTCCACAGTGCCTATTGCACAGCAGATTTATCATGTCATAGAGGTTTTGTTTCAGGATGTGAACTGTCTTTGTGCTTTGAGGGAACCTGGATTTCCCCTTTGCAATCAGGCCCAGGTATCTTGAAGCCAAGCACTAGAGATTACAAAGGAGTCTTTCTGGAAAGGAAATCTGTGTGCTCTGTGTATACACCATGGCTGTATTCCAGCCACATAGCTGAGGTTTCAGAAAATTCATTCTTTTCTTTCCCACAGAATGGTTCCTCAAGCGCATTAGACAATTTTGGTCAAATTGTTTTTCACTGCCAATCAAATGGGCGGTAAGAATCAATTTAAGTGATTTGTGCAGGTTCTGGCATTCTCTGTGTTGGCAATAAAAATGATGCCAGGCCACACTTAGAATCCAATTCGCCATCTGTGATAAATGCCTACTGATATTTTTCTTAATTTGGAGTTTTCCATCACTTTTGATAAAAGGGAGTGCATCACCAAGTTGTCAAACCTAATGAGGAGTTCAAGACACATTAGGAATTGTTTTTTAAAAAAGCACCTGCTTAATAGATTTGTTGGTTGGGGGGCAGTATGATGAACATCTGTTGCATTCCCCTGCTCAGATTTTATTTCCCATTTCACAACATCTTTTCAGATTTCCTTTGGAGATCCACCTGCCCCCACCCAATCCATATGATTCGGGTTGGACTGGTTACACAGTTCTCATCCTCTCTAGGGGTGGGCACACAGCCAAGGCTGGCCAGTCAGCACATGCTGATCCTGGGCCTGTTCTGAGTGGGTTCGGAAACAGGCCTGCCACTCAAGGTGAGCCTGATTTCACGGTGTTTGCTGAAGTCACCAGGAAGGAGACCGGATCCTTCTGCTGGACCAAAGGATGTGAGGACGGAGGTCTGGAGCATCCAAAACCTTCAGATGAGAGGAGTCTGCAAGACCAAAGATAGAGCAGAGTAGAAAGTAGAGTGGGGACTGCTGTGGTCCAGGGGTGCAGTGGAGGATGGCCCCAGGGTTTGGGCCCCTGCACCTATGTGGGAGACCAGGAAGAAGCTCCTGGCTCCTGGCTTCTGATGGGCTCAGCGCCAGCCATAGCGGCCATTAGGGGAGTGAACCAACAGAAAGAAGACCTTTCTCTCTTTCTCTCTCTCTCATTGTCTATAACTCTACCTGTCAAAATAAATAAATAAAAATTAAAAACAAAAAGTAGAGTGGGGAGACAGCTGGAGACAGGGAAGAGAATCTGAGAATCCTGGATCTGGCTATGCCGCAGCCTAGGTACCCTCTTAGACTTCTAAGTTACTTCAGTTGTTTTATTTTTTCTTTGAGTTTGACTTATACTTGTGCCATTTGAACCTGAAAAATTGCCAATTCAAGCTGATCTTACTAAAGCTAAAGAGACCTATTTGATTCTTTAGAAGTTTGGTGTGGCATAGTCTTGGAGTTCATGTTTCAAAGACCCAACATTTTTAGTTTAATTGCAAATTTCATATGGAAAAATTATGAATAGTTTCTTCTGGGGAAGCAGGCCATTCTTTCTAAAGAGTTTTCTATGAGCCATGTTCGCTTGCAGCTTTGTAGCATTTCTTGTTCAAAGAAGGGACAAAACCCATATTAGGGAAGCTCAAACCACGCTGAAGCTGGCGTTTTCACATGTATTTCCAATTTATTTCTGGCCTAACTCTGAAGGAGGAAGAGGCAGATCACCCTATAATCTATTCAATTTCAATTTCAAAAGATGCTGTTGCTGATCAAAGGATCCTTGGGAGCAGTGCATTTCCATAAAATGAATTTTGACAACTTTCCCCCAAATGTGTGTCTTACTTTAGCTTTTGATTTGAAAGGAAAAATGGAGGTTGGCAGGAAAGATAAATGAAAATGATACTGGCAACGTTTGGGGCTGCCAAGCGTTCTGCATGTTAGAATTTCTGCAGTTTTCTAAGGCAGGCCTTAACCTAGTATTTTCACTCTAGAATGTGTGTCACTGTTTGCTCATGCATAATTCTCCAGCTAACCCTTTACTTTTCCTCAGGGTAGTCAATGTTTCAAAAAAAGGAGCATCCCCTGAACCCATTCCCAGTTTAATCTCACACAGGTCAAGTCTGCTAATCTCATTGCAAGGGAATCCTTTAGATAAGTGTGAAAATATGTAAAATGCTCTTAGATGCTATCATTTCAAATTCCACATACTATGCTGCTTCAGACTAACAGTCTTGTGAAGAATCACATTCAGTGGTCCACCGGATCAGTATTTTTGTATGAGCACCATGGTTTGCCTTCTTGTTTTGAAGGTGGCACTCCAAGCAGTAGTATGTTAATTCCTGAGGATTTGAAAATTAGATCATGGTTGTCTGAGAACAGCTTGCTGATATTCTTGGTAAGTGGCTTATTGCCACTTTTGCTCAGAAGTGTGTAGAAAAGTTGGCTAATTGTGTGAAAATTTCAGATCCAGTTTATAGGGATATTGGTTTGTAAAGGAAGAGAAAACCACAGTCCTAAATTTAAAATGAATAAATGAATGCATGCTGAAGAAGATACAATTTTATTTTTTAAAGATTTATTTATTTTATTTGAAAGGCAGATTTACAGAGAGAGAAGGAGAGACAGAGATCTTTCAAATGCTGGTTCACTCCCCAAATGGGCACAACAACCAGGGCTAGGCCAGACAAAAGCCAGGAGCTTGGAGTTTCTTCCAGGTCTCTCACATGGGTGCAAGTATCCAATGACTTGGGTCATCTGCTGCTGCCTTCACAAGCACACTAGCATGGAGCTGGACTGAGAGGGAGCAGCCCAGCCAGGACGCCAACCGTTGTTCATGTGGGATACACATGCTACAGGCCATGTCTTCAACCAGTGCACCACAGAGCCGGCCCTTTATATTTTTTATATTTATTTATTTGGGCTGGTATTGTGGTGTAATGGGTTAAACTGCTGCCTATGATGCTGGCATCTCATATAGGCATGCCAGTTCAAGCCCTGGCTGCTCCACTTCCAATCCCGCTCCCTGCTAATGCACCTCGGAAAGCAGTGGAAGATGGCCCAAGTGCTTGGGTCCCTGCACCCATGTAGGAGACCTGGAATAAGCTCCTGGCCCAGTACTGGCTGTTGTGGCCATCTGGGAAGTGAACCAGCAAATGGAAGATCTCTCCCTCTCTGTCTCCCTCTCTATCTGTAACTTTGACTTTCAGATGAGATATATATATATATCTTATTCTCAGAGGCTAAGTTCAGGTGATGTGTAGAACCGATTAAAGTGACCCAACTTTTATCTCTTATAGAGGTATAAGAATTCCAACAGAAACCTAGGAAACCCAAATGAATGCACACTCATTTGTTTGATTACTGGATGTTTTGTTTATTTAAAGCCAGCGTGCATTGGGAGGGAGCATGCAGAGCATCTAATAAAGGAAAGAGAAACTTCTGGAACCCACTGCCCGTTACAGTTCTGTTGTTTACCCCACTGCCCACTGGGGTCAAGTCAGCTGTCTCTTGCCATGTAAGAAATGGCCCTGTAGTACCACAGTTGAATGTGAAAAACACTGACCTTCCCAGAGTCACTGTTAGGTCAAGAACCCTGGCCGAGCTTAGCTGGGTGTCTGTGTGGCAGGTGTCTCCTAAGGTGGCACTCAAAGTGTTGGTTGGGAGAGGCTACAGATTACTCAAGGCTCAACATCAGTAGGATCTACTTCCCACTCACTCACCAGGGAGGTCTTGGGCAATTCATTTCCAAGATGATTCACATGGCCCTTGTCTGGTAGCTGGAGTCCTCCATTCCCGGGCATGGGAAAGTCTCCTTACAGCTACTCACAGCTGGGGAGTTTATGGTCTCCACAGTGAGATCTGAACGTTGGAGGGATGGAAGTCAGCCTTTTTGTAAGGTACTCTTTGTAGTGACATCCCATCACTTTCATGTTTTCTGTTCATCAGATGTAAATCAGCAGATCCAGCCCACACTCCATGTGACACACTGTACAAGGATATGAATATTGGTACATAAGGAATAACGAAGGCCGTTTCAGAGCTGCCTACCCCAACACACCGTACTCGACCTTGGAACAAATGCAAGGGCTAAGTCTTGGAACCAGATAGACCTGCATTTTAGTTGCATGTCTACTACTAGCTTTGTCAAATGGTCAAGTATCTTAACATTTCTCCAACTTGGTTTGCTCATATACTAAAATTGAATACAATAATTCCTCTCTCCTAGGTTTATAGGATTCTGAGCAGTGACAACATCACATCAAAAGCCTCCTGTGTGGCACCTGGTAGAGTGCTCAGTGGAAAACCTTGTTTTCTAGTTTCTCTCTCCTCCTTAAAGTCACGTAGCATCTTCTGCAACCCACAGGTAAGAGCATAGATGCTGGGATAATGCTGTCTGAGTTGGAATTTACTACTTTTCAGCTACGTGAAAAAGGCACATTCATGTCTCTAAAGTGTAATTCCCTCAATGATTAAATGGGAAAACAAGGATCACAGTGTAAGGATTTAATAAAATAAAGTGTGTAATAGATTTAGCATTTGACAGATCAGTGATCAATATTTTGCAATTCTTACATTAAAATTATGTTACAATTGCACTGATTAAATAAATCAGCCATTAATATGATAAATATGGACCCTAACACAAAATATTGAAAATGTGCTTTGAGGAGCTCATCCCCACTCAGTTTCTTCCATTCTTTATCTCCACCCACAATGCCAGCTCAGTAAATTCTTATTTAGAGCAGAGAGGATCTATTAAGCAAGGAGTGATTTGACTAATTTGGGAGGAAAACTTCCTGAAGAAAAGTAGACTTGTCCAATCAGCCAAGAGGCAAAAGTGAGCAGACATAGTGCTGTTTCCTGAGACCATCCCTGTTTTCATATGCACATTTGTGATGAGGGCAGCAACAGGGAGTTGCGTGAAAAAACAAAGCTATCCAAGACCACGCGACATGAGACACACCTGTGAGCCCGTCAGAATGTATGTTGAAATGCTGCCAACTATTCATTTGGCATAACCCCAATTTTGTTTGAAATTTGTGCCTAGTTAGGGGGGAAGCAAACATGAAACCCCCACCTGCCGAGGGAGTACTGTTCAAGGTGTGTCATCTGAGGATCCATGAGGCCACGGTTTGGGGGAAAATTGTGAATTATGCTCCCGGTTTCTTGTTCATTCCTTTCCTCTGCACTTTCTGAACCTTTGACCTTTTGCCCTACCCCATCCAAATTGCTACCAGCGCAAGCACACTGGTCCTGGAAAACATATTGATACATTCACATTCATCTTTGAAAACAATTTCCCACTTCTAGTATCCTGTCAGGCTTGCCCAGGATCAAAACAAGACCTTGTGGTGCTCGGAAAATGAACTCCGTTAAGCTACAGTGTTTCAAGCCCACTCCTGTAATGATCACCTGGCAGCAAACCTGGCAGAATATGGTCTGGAATTTTAAGGGCAACATTTCCTAGACTGTGTCTGTCTTTGCCTTGGCTTGGGGACCAAGATGGGGTCAGTTTTTGATTACCCAACCATTTATGTTCCCTTGTACACAACAGGAGCTGAGCTATTGAAAATGGGGCCCGAGATGAAAGGGAGAGAGGCAAAGTCAATTTCAGGAGGCTGCCCTCGGGAACCACCCTAAAATGCAGAGAAATAACTGGTTAATGTTGATGCAGGTGATTGCTTGGAAAGGGACTCGTGTTTCTGCTGTAGATCGTGGAATGCTGGGCACATGGCAGGTACCAGCATGTGTGCAACTTGTTTTATTGCTATATCTTAGTGTGTTTATTTCTTTGAGTCTTTTTCTATCTGGGGTTCCGAAATTGCATCAAGAGGGGTCATTCCTACCCCACAATCCTTGGATTTAACACTGGTCCCTCCACTGTTCCCTGGATGTGGAACCTTGACTGTGTTTCCCAATTGACCGGTGCCTCTGTGGTCTCATCTCTAATGTAAAAATACAGGACAGGGCCAGCGTCGCAGCTCACTAGGCTAATCTTCCGTCTTGCGGCGCCGGCACACCAGGTTCTAGGCCTGGTCGGGGCGCCGGATTCTGTCCCGGTTGCCCCTCTTCCAGGCCAGCTCTCTGCTGTGGCCAGGGAATGCAGTGGAGGATGGCCCAAGTACTTGGGCCCTGCACCCCATGGGAGGCCAGGATAAGTACCTGGCTCCTGTCTTTGGATCAGCGCAGTGTGCCGGCCGCAGCGTGCTGGCCGCAGCGGCCATTGGAGGGTGAACCAACGGCAAAGGAAGACCTTTCTCTCTGTCTCTCTCTCTCACTGTCCACTCTGCCTGTAAAAAAATAAAAATAAAAAAATAAAAAAAAAATACAGGACAGAGTTGCGGGGATTAAAGCGTCCATTGCAGTGTAAGGATTCCATCAACATTAGTTTCTGTCTGGAATTTGAATGACAGTTTGCAATTTATGCCATCAATAAACACTTGAAAAGCATTTCTCCATAGATGCCAAGAAAACCTTAGTCAGAATTTCATTTAAATAATAGCTCTGTATTTCTCATTTCATTAGCAACATTTTCTGGAATATTCTAGGATATCCTCATGTATTTAGACTGGGCTGAGTTCTGTCATTAGGATTTTATTTTTTCTTTCTGGTCTCAACTGTTAGAAGAAGCAGTAGCTGCTGCTGCTGCTGCTTCCTACTCCTCCTTCTCCCCAATTCCCTCCTCCTCCTCCTCTTCTTCCTCCTCCTTTCTTCTTCCTCCTCCTTTCTTCTTCCTCTCTCTCTTAAGATGGCATCAGTACTTCTTGATATTCTTATTCCAGAGTTTCTCCTTTTCTTCCATGTTGAAATCTATACACCCTCCTCTTAGTCTGGATTCATTATCATAATCCTTCCAAAATCAGTAAACAAATTTAGAACACAAAATTGATTACACCTTCACAGAAACATGCCTTTCTTCGGCATTTTCATTTTGTCATTTGAATACAATAAATTAATATGAATTTTTAAAATTGACAATATTTGTTTAGCTGTACATTCCTGGATCAATTTTCCTGTTAATCCTTCTAGCACCTCAACCTTTCTTCTGGAGGGTAATTTGAACACAATATTTTAAAGCATACTCTATAAGATTTCTTTAATAAAATCCTCCTTGTAATAAACTTTCCTAGTTATCGTTTATGTAAAAATGGCTTTCTTCCCCTTCTGGTGTTGATAGCAGCTGTCTCAGTGGAAACTTACTTCCTTTTAGTTCATCGCAAGATTCTCATTGCTGCAGAGAAGAAAGCTATTAGAATAATTCTTTCCTTGATTGGTATCTGTTTCTCACTCTGCCTGCAACGCATCTTTAGCCTACTCCAAGTCCCCTACAACATGTCTCTGCGATTTTTCAAACTTTATTTTGCTATTTCATTTGCTATAGAATATAATCTTTGCCTCTGAAAATAGTTTTGTATAACTTCCTGCTCTTCTCTCCTCATGGCACTCTGATGAGGTGACTAGCTGCATTTCCACATCTCCCACTCCCTTTCTTCGTAATTTCCATCTCCTGAGTCTCCCCTGTAGGTGGAAAGGGCCCATAGCATTTGGGCCATCTTCTGCTGCTTTTCCCAGACCTTTAGCAGGGAGCTGGATCAGAAGTGGAGCAGACAGTACATAAACTGGCACCATATGGGATGCTGGTGTCACAGGTAGCGACATTGCCTACTATGCTACACCATGGTGTCGGCCTGTGAAATACAATTTTAAGATATGCCACGATATCTGGTGTAATGTTTCCTTTTGTTTACAAGCAGTCATGTATTTGAGTGTTTTTATATATACATATAATATAATTGCATGTATGACTTTCTTTCTTTCTCTCTTTTTCTCTCTCTCGGATGTGGGAAAAGAGGCCTGGGATTGATTTTCCCTAAGATGGAATAATTATGTCCTGAAAATTCGACACCTGGAATACCTTGGGTTGCACCAATGCCTAAGGTTTTTCTGTGATTGGAGCCCAAGTCACTATGCTTGAGGGGCAACATTAACACTGTTTCAGGCAGTTATCAGCTTTGTTTTGCTGAATGGGGTTCTGAAGACTTGAGAGTCACGGATTCTTCCATCCCCACCCCAGGCCGTGCTAGGATGGGAAAGGAGAGAGATGTTTTTGTGGAACAGAAGAAAACCTTTGAGGGATAAACAGGCTTTTTAAGACAGGGAATTCAGCTCTGTATTTTGCCCTGTGGTATGCATTTTAATTATTTTCCCTTTCCACAAAATCTTTAGTAAAACATTCACTTCTGGTACCTTATAGATTTTATATACCTTGATCCCATTCATTTCTTAGAATAGTTCAATAAAGCAAAGACTCTAGCAACATTTTAAAATTACAACATTTCAGAATGATATTAAAATTGAGAATATAATGAACTTGTAAGGGAGGGAGTAAAGAGGGAAAGTGGAACCCTTGAGAATTCAGGGAATCCCTGTGCTCAAAGGAAATTAAACTTTGACGCCAAAATTCTAATAATGCTCTAGTAAAACGTCCAGTCTCTCTGTCTGAAATTTAATGTTCAAAGCTGTGTCTACATCATGTCATTCCTCTATCTTCCCATGCCCCAAATGAAAGATGACTTCAATATATTAAGTAAAATTTGATTGAAATAATTATGATTTTACCAAACGTATCTCTTACCAGATGTCAGAAAATGTGCTATTTTACATGAATCTTCTCGTTGAATTTTCAGCACCATTACTAGCCTCATAGACAAAAAAAGAAACTGAGTCTCATAAGAGATAAGTACTTTCTCCAAATGTAGAGCTGTGATTCAAGCCAGGTCAGTCTACTGTACACTCATTAAATACTCTATTTTGCTGTTCCTTGGTTGCTTCTTTCAAAAACATGATGAAAGAATGATTTTTAAAAAGCAAATATGAGGATTTTTAACATGCCTATGGCAAAGGAATAGGCACAAATGTCTGACAGGTTTATAGTAGACTTTGTGGAAATAGATGTAATTTGAAATGCAATTAAAGGAACCCGTGAATGAAATGAGAAATGAAAATGATGCCTTCTGCAGAGGCACTAGTTGTGCATAACAATGTCATGGGTAAATGCCCATCTGATAAAGAGATTTTAATTAAACTAAATAATTTATTATCCATTATACTTCAATGAATTAAAAAGGATATAATCTAAGATGCTTTATTTCTCTGAACCAGGATCATATACCATAAATTCAGCACACCATGTGTTCTCAAGCGAGAAAATGCCCAGATTAATAAAATGTAGGGGAGATAATAATTAATTTCCATATGATTTTTAACCCTTGGTAAATCCATTCAAATACTTTTCCCCATACAGAGCTGAACAATGCTTTTTGTTGGAAGGGGATTGTGTGAAGACAAGTTCTTTGTAGGGAAAACTTTTTAATTAAATATGCCTGGTGAGATAATTAATTTACTGAGAGATCTCACTGTGTAATTCAAACATGTGAATGTGCACACCTCATTATTTTACATAGAACTATATAAAATTTTCATGTATGCACACATGTATGTATACACACATGCTATTCACATACTTTCATAGATAAAATAATACAGAGTCATGTGGGGCTTTTCTTTTTTTTAACATTTATTTAATGAATATAAATTTCCAAAGTACAGCTTATGGATTACAATGGCTCCCCCCCCCACCCATAACTTCTCTCCCACCTGCAACCCACCCCTTTCCCTCTCCCTCCCCCCTTCAATTCACATCAAATTCATTTTCAATTCTCTTTATATACAGAAGATCAGTTTAGCATACATTAAGTAAAGCTTTCAACAGTTTGCACCCACATAGAAACACAAAGTGAAAAATACTGTTTGAGTACTAGTTATAGTATTAAATCTCAATGTACAGCACATTAAGGACAGAGATCCTACATTAGTAGTAAGTGCACAGTGACTCCTGTTGTTGACTTAACCAATTGACACTCTTGTTTATGGCATCAGTAATCACCCTAGGCTCTTGTCATGAGCTGCCAAGGCTATGGAGGCCCCCTGAGTTTACTGACTCTGATCATATTTAGACAAGGCCATGGTCAAAGTGGAAGTTCTCTCCTTCCTTCAGAGAAAGGTACCTCCTTCTTTGATGACCTGTTCTTTCCACTGGGATCTCACTCGTGGAGATCTTTCATGTAGGGTTTTTTTTTTTTTTTTTTTTTTTTTTTTTTTTGCCAGAGTGTCTTGGCTTTCCATGCCTGTAATACTCTCATGGGCTTTTCAGCCAGATCTGCGTGCCTTAAGGGCTGATTCTGAGACCAGAGTGCTGTGTAGGACATCTGCATTCTATGGGTCTGCTGTGTATCTCACTTCCCATGTTGGATCGTTCTCTCCCTTTTTTATTCTATCAGCTAGTATTTGCAGACACTAGTCTTGTTTGTGTGATCCCTTTGGTTCTTAGTCCTATCATTATGATCCATTGTGAACAGAAATTGATCACTGGGACTAGTGAGATGGCATTGGTACATGTCACCTTGATGGGATTGAATTGGAATCCCCTGGCATGTTTCTAACTCTACCGTTTGAGGTAAGTCAGCTTGAGCATGTCCCGAATTGCACATCTCTTCCCTCTCTTATTCCCACTCTTATATTTAACAGGGATCACTTTTCAGTTAAGTTTCAATACTTGAGAATAACTATGTATTAATTACAGTATTCAACCAAAAGTATTAAGTAGAACAAACAAAATACTAAGAGGGATAACATATTAAGTTGTTCATCAACAGTCAGGGCAAGGGCTGATCAAGTCACCGTTTCTCATAGTGTTCATTTCACTTTAACAGGTTTCCTTTTTGGTGCTCAGTTAATTGTCACCGATCAGGGAGAACATATGATATTTGTCCCTTTGGGACTGGCTTATTTCACTCACCATAATGCTTTCCAGATTCCTAACAGGGATCACTTTTCAGTTAAAATGTAAACACCTAAGAATAATTGTGTGTTAATTACAGAGTTCAACCAATAGTACTAGAACAAAAAAATACTAAAATGGATAAAGTATTACATTGTACATCAACAGTCAGGACAAGAGCTGATCAAGTCACTGTTTCTCATAGTGTCAATTTCACTTCAACAAGTTTCCCCTTTCCTGCTCAGTTAGTTGTCACCGATCAGGGAGAACATATGATATTTGTCCCTTTGGGACTGGCTTAATTCACTCAGCATGATGTTTTCCAAATTCCTCCATCTTGTTGCAAATGACCGGGTTTCATTGTTTTTGACTGCTGTATAGTATTCTATAGAGTACATGTCCCATATTTTTTTAACTTTTTTTTTTATTTTTAACTTTTATTTAATGAATATAAATTTCCAAAGTACAGCTTATGGATTACAATGGCTTCCCCCCCATAACGTCCCTCCCACCCGCAACCCTCCCCTTTCCCACTCCCTCTCCCCTTCCATTCACATCAAGATTCATTTTCAATTCTCTTTACATACAGAAGATCAGTTTAGCATACATTAAGTAAAGATTTCAACAGTTTGCTCCCACACAGAAACACAAAGTGAAAAATACTGTTTGAGTACTAGTTATAGCATTAAATCTCAATGTACAGCACACTAAGGACAAAGATCCTACATGAGGAGTAAGTGCACAGTGACTCCTGTTGTTGACTTAACCAATTGACACTCTTGTTTATGGCATCAGTAATCACCCTAGGCTCTTGTCATGAGCTGGCAAGGCTATGGAAGCCCCCTGAGTTCACTGACTCTGATCATATTTAGACAAGGCCATGGTCAAAGTGGGAGTTCTCTCCTCCCTTCAGAGAAAGGTACCTCCTTCTTTGATGACCCGTTCTTTCCCATGTGGGGCTTTTCAAAGTCACATCCTTCTTCAGGTTTAATCAAGTTTATTTTTAAGTCTTGAATATCTCAAGTTAGTATATATGAAATATAAAACATACACCTCAAAAGATTTATATATTTATATTGTATATAAATGTATACAATATAAAAGATCAACTAAAGGAAAGTAATAAATTTCATTCTAATTCTCCTTTGCTCCATCCCTCTCCATAAGCAACGCTACTGTTAATAATTTCTTGGGATGTTTTTCAGGGAGAAAAATCACTCAGACCACTATGTTGTGTATGTGTTTTTATCCTTTGTGGTCTATTTATTTGTTTTTTAAAAGATTTTGTTTCTTTTTTAGAAGTACAGCTACAGTGAGAGGGAGAGACAGAGAGAAAGGTCTTCCTTCTGTTGATTCAATCCCCAAATGGCCACAAAGGCTGGAGCTGCACCAATCTGAAGCCAGGAGCCAGGAGCTTCTTCCAGGTCTCCCACGTGTGTGCAGGGTCCCAAGGACTTGGGCCATCTTATACTGCTTTCGCAGGTCATAGCAGAGAGCTGGACTGGAAGTGGAGTAGCCAGGACTAGAACCAGTGCCCATATGGGATGCTAGCACCGCAGGTGGAGGATTAACCTACTCCACCACAGTGCTGGCCTTATGGTTTATTTAATTGTAATACTCATAAATGGGCTCCTATCATTTGCACTATTTTATCTTTTACTTTTTCCACATCAGCCCTTCCCACCTTATATAAGTTCATAAATTCACATAAATTCAGCTGCTTCTTTATTTTGTGGGAATATGAATTACAGTTTTCATATCTTCTTATGTAATGTTTCAAATATTTTCTAGTATTTGTTTTCCTTAAAAGAAGTGGGGGAGGGACTGAGCCAGACTGAAGCCAGGAGCCAGGAATCCCATCTGGGTCTCCCATGTGGGTAGCTGGGGTCCATAGCATTTGGGCCATCTTCCTCTGCTTTTCCCAGGCCATTGGCAGGGAGCTAGAAAGAAAGTGGAGCAGACGGTACACAAACCCATCACCCATATCGGATGCTGGTGTTACAGGTGGTGGTTTTACCTACTATGCCACCATGTTGGCCCTGTGAAATAAAAATTTAAGATATTGTTTCTTATAGAGATTTTCAAGATTATAGGATTCTTGTACATGCAAAGATAGATACAGAATATGATTGGCATATTACTAAGAAAAATGACTAATTGGAGAAAATCGCTTTTAAAAGTATTTAAAATATTCTCCCATAATGTAATAAAAACCAGTTGAGTTTATTAATGTAATGTGGAAAATGCAAAAAGTATAGCAACTTAAAAATACGAGTTATCTTATTTTTTGAGGTATGTGTGTTTATAAGAGTCATCATGAATTTATAGTTTTGTTCACATCCACTCTTCCATTTCCATAATTTAGAGGGCATTTCCATAAGAAAGGTGTGACTTGTCTGGCATCATCATTTCTAGGTGTTCTCTGTTTATCTTTTTTTTTTTTTTTTTGCCTCTACATATAAACACCCAGATGAGAATTAAAATTCCAGCTCAAGTGCAACACAGACAACAAGGTTGCTTCTGAGTGGTTCTCTCGTGCATGGGTGTCCGTCCATGCTTGGTGCTTGTTTTAAAGTATTTTGCATGCTAAGACAGAATAGTTTATATTCCCCAGTTGCCACTGACCGTTCCTAAGGAGTCCTGGGACATCTCCTTCAAGTATAAAGGGATCTGTTGAAGTCGGAATCCCAAGGGGGTTGACTGTTGTTGTCAGTTGTTACGGCTGTCCACTGCCTTCCCAACAGGTAAATCCTATTTCTTCAAATGCAGCACCCACCTTTCAACCCAGTTCCCCCTTCTTTCCTCCAATGATGGCAGATGCCTCATAGAGAAGGGTCTCAAACTTCTCAGGTTCACTCTACCATTTCTCTACACATCTGCTGCTTTCCCCATTCATTTCACAATTGCATGCCTTTTATTATAATGCACCCAGCTTAATTTCTGTTCAAATGCCATAAGCTTAGCTTTATTCAAAATACTACAAAGTGAGAGCATAACATAACTTAGGCTTGTTTCACTTTGCTTTTCATCTCATATTAAAAAAAATACTAATCATGGAGGAGCTTTTGGCATAGTGATTAAGATCATTGTCCCTAAGTTCTATTCCAGTACTGATTCCAGCTTCCAGTAAATGATCATTACACCTTGGGAGGCATTGGTGGTGGCTCCATTGACTGGATCCCTGTTTTCCATGTTTGAGATCTGGATTCAGTTCCCAACTTCCAGGCATCTGGGGAGTGAACTAGTGGATGAAATTCATCTCTCTCTGTCTCTGTCTCTTTCTAGATCTCACTCCCTATCACTAAAAACTATTGTGAGAAACTTGTGTTTGCAAAGTTCCAAGTATCTCAGTGTATGAATGTAGATAAAGATGCTGTCTAACCTTGGAAGTCGACCCTTTCAAGTTCCCCAACTTCAAGTAATCAGTTAATGTTTGAAGTGCCTGATACTACTCTCTCTTGCTTGCATGCCACCGAGGGAAATTGAAATACCAGCATACACAAATTCCAAATGAGATTAAATTAAAAACATTTTTCTTCAACCTATTTTGTTTTGGAAATCTGTTGAAGTCAGTACATATAGACCAATCTTACCAATTTTACAAGTTTTGAAGAATTCTAGACTAGACTAAAAACATATTGCAGTTTGTGTAGTCACTTTTCTGTAAATGAATATCTACACTGTATCTAGCTTTTGGCTGTTTTAAATGGTGTTATAGTGCTAACTTTGAAACCTTGGGATGACTCATTGAGTTTTTTCTGCCTCTGTTTTCTTATCTATACAATAAAGTGTAACTTGTGTAATGCAGTCTGGCAGTTAGTACTCGGATTTTTATGCATATGACACTGATGATAGTATTTTCATTGCACACTTGTGCCATATGCTTTGGAGAGATTTCTAGAAGCAATTTTGACATGGAAAGAATTTGAATAAAAATTCTGTTAAGATACTGACACATGGTCTTACAGAAGAGCTTTACTATTTGTAGTGAATCATGTACATCCTAAGTTTCCCCATATCGTTGTCAATACTGAATGCTTCAATCATTCATTTCTTGCCAACATGATGGCAAAAACATTTCAACTGTTAGGGTTGTTTTTTTTTTTTTTTTTTTTTTTTTTTTTTTTTTTTTGTATTTTCTCCACTCCTCCAGCCCTTGTCATAGTCACATTTTTTTTTCAGTAAATAAATGCTAAGTCAGAGCCAGGTAGTGGCACCCTGAAATGGGCACTCTTCAAGTTGAAAGGCTGGAAGTAGGCCAGCGCCGTGGCTCACTAGGCTAATCCTCTGCCTTGTGGCGCCGGCACACGGGGTTCTAGTCCAGGTCGGGGCGCCGGATTCTGTCCCGGTTGCCCCTCTTCCAGGCCAGCTCTCTGCTGTGGCCAGGGAGTGCAGTGGAGGATGGCCCAAGTGTTTGGGCCCTGCACCCCATGGGAGACCAGGAGAAGCACCTGGCTCCTGCCTTCGGATCAACGCGGTGCACCGGCTGCAGCGCGCTGGCCGCGGCGGCCATTGGAGGGTGAACCAACGGCAGAGGAAGGCCTTTCTCTCTGTCTCTCTCTCTCACTGTCCACTCTGCCTGTCAAAAAAAAAAAAAAAAAAAGGGCTGAAAAAAGGCTGGAAGTAGAACTACTATCCCACAGCACTGTGCTCTGGTTCTGTTTTCGCCCGACAGATGAGGATGGGGGCTTTCTGAATTCACTTCAAGTACCATGAAGGCAGAAGTTAGCAGAAATATGTTCCTCAACTCTTTGTTCTGATCCATTTTTCTCTTCCTTTATCAATTTTGTACTGGCTGATTTAATATTCCTTTATAACTCATGAAGATGGCTGATAGGATATGTTCTTTCCATTGTTTCTGGTTATATGTACTGTTCTTTACATTTTGGACTTTGTAATCAATTTAAATGTTTAAAAATAATGTATTGTGATAATCGTTGGGATGACTTTCAATCTATAGTTTGGTTGGATCATAGACATTGCTAAAATAATGAGCCCTCTAACCCAGACATGTGATCTTTATTCTGTTTATTTAGCTCTCTTCTGGAAAAGTTCTGTAGTTTTATTCCTAGCAGTATAGCATGTTACTTTGCTTTCTAGACATACATACTTGTTTCCACTCATAATTGTTTTCATTGCCTTTTTCTGATTACTGTGGTTATGTAGGAGAATTTAAAGTATCATTTATTGACCTTATATCTGGACACATTATTGAACTTGTTAATTTGAACACTTTGCCCATTGTTTTTCTTTCATGTCAAGTAGGTTAATCATCTGCCCTGTAAAATGATGCCTTTGTCTTTTATTTTTCAAAATTTATCCTTTCATTTTTCTTGCCTTACTGCATATACTTTATATCCTTGAAAAACTGGGTCACTGGGATTCGTTACATGTGTAGGAAAACCTGCATAACTAAAACTCCAGCTGACAAGCTCTGTGAGCGTCAGCATCTGCAAAGATCTAGGATTTTTTGTCCCCAATAACCATTGTTCCTGGTTCCTGAGAGTGGACAGTATTGTGATCCTGATGCAGCAAGGGGCTAGCAAATGTTTCACAGCCTTTTCTCTGGAAGAAAAACCGCAGCTTGGATGTACGTTGTTTGCTAATTTTCATAATGTAAGTATTTCCAGCCTGGCTGGTTTTAAGTTACCAACATGGACTTGAGATGTAGTGGTCAGGTCCCCTGATACAGCCCAGTCCCAACGGACTTCTGCTTCTATAGTTATCACCACTTATTATTTCTCCATGTCTTCACATATTAAATATACACCCCCCAAAAGTATAAGACTTCATTGAATCCTTTTTGTTTATAATTAAAATTCTTTTGATCATTATTATGTACGTGAATATTATCAGTGTTGTTTAGAATACTATTGTGTTGATTATTTTCATGGATGTGCAAGTTACTGTGTGTAATTATATCACTGTTTACTGGGCACTTAGATGGCTTCCAGTTTGAGGTTATTAAATTAATAATCTATTGGGTCTATATTTATTGACATTTCTGTGTGGGAAGCTGAGGGGACATTCAACTGTAGTGGATTATGCAAAACTTTCTCCTTCCCACTGTGTACAGTGCTTCATTTCACGTTGTCACTTATTTTAGCCCTGGTAGAGAGTCTGTTTATATATATGTGTATGTGTGTGTGTGTGTGTACATATTACATATATATTCATTCATTCTTCTTGCCATTTGGATTTCCTCCATTTGACCTGCCTCTTTCTGTCTTCTTGTCTTTCTACCTATTGGTTTGTAGAAGATATTTTCACATAACTTGGTTGTGAGCCCTTTGTAAGTTAAACAAACTGCCAATATCTTTTCCCTCCCAATGGCTTGACTTTAAAAATGCTCTTTTAAAAATATATGCATTTCAACTTTTTTGTGATTGGAGTCTTTTATGTCCCTCTAAACAAATCTATTCCCAACATAAACAGGAAAGCTCAGAGTGGATAATGATCGTTACTACTGGAGGTTGGAGAAAGGGTGGCATGTCTCATACAGCAATGGAATATTTGTCAATAATGTACAAGATGAAAAAAATGCACATATGTATTTGTGGATCCTGGTAATGAGGTTCCTAGAAAAATGTTGAGAAAGTTCCAACTGGGTTCTTTTAACTGCACATGATAAAATATGGGAAAAAAAAGAGGTGAAGTGAAGGAGGAATTGCTTAGATTTCAAGCACAATTAGAGAAAGCATAGAGGGTTCTAGACATTCTCTCTAGCTGGTCAAACATCCTCAAAATCACAAATGCAGGGTAAATATCAAATCACGAGTCAAGCTCTGTGATCCTTTATTTTTAAGATTTATTTTATTTTATTTGAAAGTCAGTTACACAGAGAGAAGGAGAGAAACACGGAGGGAGGGAGGGAGGGAGGGAGGGAGGGAGGGAGGGAAAGAGGGAAAGAGGTCTTCCATCCGTTGGTTTACTCCCCAGTTGGCTGCAACGGCTGGAGCTGCACTGATCCGGAGCCAAGAGTCAGGAGCCTTGTCTGGGTTTCCTATGTGGGTGCAGGGGCCCAAGGACTTGGGTCATCTTCTAATGCTTTCCCAGACTATAGCAGAGAGCTGGAATATGATCCTTTTTTAAGATTCAGAAAGATTTAAAGTGCATAATAACCCTCTCAGTTTGATAAAAATGGCTCTTAATAGCTTAAGGAATTTATCTCATAGAAGCCTGATATACCCCAAATAGAGGGATTCATCTCAGAAAGTGGCTTGGATTGGACCTAGGTAGAACCTAGGAAGAACTCTGCCTCCTCACCACTAAAGTCCCTCAAGGATTTTAACTATCTCAGAAAATTGAACCAAAAGCTTGGGGGTAGGAAGAGTGGGGTACAAAGGAAGAATAGGAGGAGGAAGAAGAGGAAGAGGACTGAATCAATTGGGAAGTCTCTCCTGGGGAGCAGAAGTGGGCCCACATTATGGATATTTTCTGATCATAGATGGGAATGTTCTTAGTACTTGTCAAAGTTGTCATGGATTAGTTACTACTATTCTCTGTCATTTCCCATTTAGAACAACCCAATGTGTCAGTATTTTGCTATTATCATACCATTATAGTAGGTGTGAAAGATGCAAATAGCTTTTTAGTTAACAGGTGTCTGGATCAAGAGAAACTGTACCCAAGGAAATTCTTTTATATCTGGCCTCATTTACATGACATTCTGAGCTTCAAACCTGAGCCCACATCCCATTCTATCACACAGGTGAAGTTATTGCAAATCCATGTATGAGCATAATTTTCATGTAGGAGGAATATGCATCATTTATGGCCGGATGGGAAACTGCCACAGTAGATTTTGCAATGGCCATAAATTCCACTTATGTCAACATCCACACTCATTTCCAACATCACCTTGCTGTTCTTCCATCCAGAGGATGTCTCTTTGTCCATCACATTAACTTGGTCATGTGGCATGACTTTGTCAATTAGTATCAGTGATTTTAACTCAGACACAATATTTGGTGCCTTAGGGCTTGTCCTCTTGTGAGCCAGGTAACAAAGTATATGCTACTTGTAGGTGAAGATGTGCCAAAAAAGCCCAAGGAATGAGGAGCCACTAGAAGAGAAGCAATCTCATGGAAGAACCACTTGCAAGGAAATTATTATGTAATGAAAATGCTTCAAAAAATCCATCAGGCCAACCCTCCAGTAACTTTGCTTCTCAGGGATTTTGAACACAAAATCTAGGAAGACTATTTACATCCTATATTATATAAATAAGTTTTCTATCTTTAATCAAGAAAAAAACACTCTAAATGAAATATAAAAGGCACAATGAAATTTTAGTTGACAAGTTAAAAAATCACAGGAAAACCAATGAAAACATTGCAAGTGGAAATTCGTGTGTAACTACTTTTCCATCAGTTGCCCATTATTATAAAAAGTAATACAAACTATTCAACTCTTTCTTCATTAAAATGGTTACAGTATAACACAAGGTCAAATTTTAGGTCAACTGAACCCTTTTGCTTTAGTAAATATGTTGTAATGATAAAAATTAGATAAAAGGGAGTTGGGACTTTAGGTCATGAGGTTAGGACATACTGGCCTGATAAGGTAAAATGTTATGTATGCATTTTCATTGACAGTTGTGTAGATGTAGCTCCAAGCTATGCTATGTTATACTATGCTATGAAGCTTAACCTGAATTCATGTGCACCAAGTGATATTTTTTTACACTATTCATTATCCTAGTAATTATAGTATTGACTTAAAGCTTAGTTTAATTTGTATCAATTATCCAAAAAGTATTTCAATACACTTATTTTCTTCTTGATCAAAGCCTGCCTGAGAACATTTTAAGTGTATGTACGCCCTTGAACTTCATCCTTTAAGCCCATTGAAGTTGTTGTGAGCTGAGTGTCAAGTGAATCCAGCTGATAACAATGGTAGTCCTTGGCGGTACATGCAAATAATATATTTCCCAAGCCTTTAATGATTTTTCTGTTTTTCTCAGAATAATTCTTTGTTTTCAGAATTTAATGGATATTTTGAATACAAGTCAATATCAGAGTAGATCTATTTGCAACAAGTTACATTTTTCTCTATTAAGAACTATAAATCTTCAAGTATTTAGGTTAATTCTGAAAAGAAGAAATTTGTCAATAAAACCAACAATTTTATTGGACATCTATGGTCTGTCAGTAAGTCTCATGATTCCTGCACAGTTCTTATTTCATCCTCCTATTAATCTTGAAGGAGTTATCAGCATTTTGTGGATGTGGAAACCTAGGCTTAGATAGGTTAAATGACTTATCTACAGTCACTTAGTAAGTTATGGGTGCAAAATTGTATCTGAACCCAAAGACAAAATTCTTTTCACATTTACATATTGTCCAGTGTGTTTTACTTTGGGTAGTAGTGTTGAAATCACACAAATAATCACTTGGAAAGTGCAGGATAAGATCAAGGATTACAGAGAACGGCCAAATGAGGCAAGACCAAGGCATAATCCGGAGAGAGCAACTCAAATCCATCCATCTCAATCCAATGAAAGGAATGAGAATAAGATGGAATCTAGTCTAACAAAAGCAGATGGGTTAGTACTGTGACAGACAACCTGGTCTAGGTACCAATTTAGCTCTGTTTCAAAGAAAAATAAAAACAGCAAACTGGGTGGGGTTAGCTGAAGAACTACTCAGAAGTAGACTCATGAGGCATCTGGTCTTGAACCAAGTCTCTGGTTTACACAGAAAGGGACATGGGTGTGGGAAACAGGAGTTTCCTTAAACCCTGATTGTGTATTAGTTTTGCTGTTTGTTTTAATGTAACAGTATATCACACAGTCACTGTCTTAAGGAGACATTTAATAATTATCTCATAGTTTCTGTAGGTCAAGAGTTTGGGTATAATCTGTCAGCTTGGCTGCATTCTTATCTGGAGGCTCAACTGGGGGATTATCTTCTTTCTAACTCACTTCTGTTGCTCTAGAGCGAACTTTCTTGGTGTTGCAGGGCTGAGAGCCGCAGTATTTTGTGGCTTTTTGCCTAGAAGCCACCTTGCGTCCTAGAAGACCCACAATTTCTTGCCCTGTGGTCTTCCCCATTGCAAGTAACAACATGATGACTTACTGCTTCAAGGAAGGCAGGAGAGCAAGAGAGCATCTTCAGTCATCTAATGTAATCACACTAGAAACCCTCTAACCTCTTTGCTATATTCTATTAGACTTTTCACAGGTCCCTACACACTCAAGAGGGGAAGGGAATTCCAGGGTCAACCAGAGATCATGGGAGCCCTAATAAAGGCTGTCTCTCTAGATGGTGAAACAGGATAATTTTCATGCCTTTAGTACCACCATAACAGAAATGCCTAAGCTGGTTTTCAGTGTAGTTGTTGGTTCCTGTGGAATAGAAAGTGATCAATGCCAACCATTTGACAGTTTTAAGAATCTGGTTTCCGAGACCATACACTATCCTCTTTTCTTTCCTTTACTATTGGCCACACTTTTGCACGTAGCTGGTCTTAAGGATTACTTACCTGTTCACATCCCAAAGGCGCTTGCCTATTCCAATTAGTTTGGGCCAGATGGCAGCATACAACTCTATCTTGTTTGATTGTTTCTCCCATCTCATACCTAGAAATGGTCGCTCCCTAAAAAATTTCATGGCTTCCTATATGATGAATACACTTGAATTTATACTCAAATCAAACTTCTCAGTTTTTGAATATTCAACAGTCTACTTAAGCTAAGTCTCTCAAATGCCTCTAAAACTAAATGTTTCCAAAAACGCACTTCTGATTTTCTCTGAAAACCTGTTCATCCTTCCAAATTTAAGCAAGTAGAAATATCTTCTAAATATTGAGACCAAACCAAACAAACACAAGTTTTATTCTTATTGATCTCTTTCATAACTGAATATACAAACTGATGTATCTTCAAAATGCATCTAAAATGTATTACATCTTACTGTTTCCCCTGCAGAATCTCTGATGGAAACCACATTCATCTCTTATCTGGACTCACTGAGTATCCTCTTTGGCAATTTTTTTGACTTTCTTTCCTTAATCTGCTATAGTCTTTTCTGAAAGGAGAATAATGACTGCATTGATGTGTGTCAGGTCATGGCAGTCCTTGTTCACCTTATTCCCAAGACTTACAATTTCAGAATTAAAACTCAAAATCTCTAAAGTGGTCCACAAGTTAGGAAATGATTTCAGACCCTCTGTTCATCTAACATAATCTCTTCCTATTATTCTTCCTCTGGCTCATTCTACTTCTCCCTCAAAGGTGTTGTACTCATTCCTTCTGCCCACTTTCCCCAAATGCCCACTTGAACTTCTTCCACCTCTCTTTGATGCATTTATTCAAGACTTTGTCTACTCCATGAAGACTTTCTAGTCTACCTTACCTACATAAAAACCACACAATCCATCTTGTGTCCTTGCTTTGTTTATATCATGGCAATTGTCATTCAATGATCTGTTTCTCCTGTAATGTATTTTTGAATCCATTATATTTTGATTTCTTCAAAGGCACACAGTTGTATAGTTTTTTAACTGCTGCATCTGTAGAGTCTACTATAGTTTTGGCACATGGTATATGTTTAGTGAATATCTGTTGCATAAATGAATGGACTAGATCAATCACATTGATTTCAAATGTGAAGCAGAATTAGCACATTTCTTGGATCAATTCCACTTATGCATCATGCATTAACATTTTATATGTTGTTGGACTTGATGTGCTAACATTTTAGGTTTTTTAAAAACTAAGTTAAAAGGAACTGGAACACAAATACATTGTTAATGAGAATGTCGAGCAATACAAGAACTTTGGGAAACCCTATCATGAATCAGCCACTGTAATCCCTTGTACTAATGAAGAGAAATAAAAATATTAGATAGGGCAAATACTTGAGCAGAAATGCAGCTTTTTACTCATTGTAAATACTCAGGAAATAACTCTAATAGCCATAATAGATTAAGAACTAAGCAAACTATGGTATATCCATACAATGGAATATTACTCAACGATATATAGCAGTGGATTATTTGTTAATGCTTCAACAAGGATGCATCTTGAATAACAATTCTGAGATAAGAAACCAAACAAGAATATATACTATAACAATCAAATTGGCTCTTGTCCACACTCCTAGGGAACAGTGGTCTCTCTAAATTTTACGTTTTAACCATTATGGTTAATAATTCATTAAATCTGATTATAAAATAAAAGTGTGTTACTGAAAAAATTGAAAAAAAGGGAGGGAGAGAGGGAAGTAGGATTATCTTCTGAGAATCATATCTATGAAATACATGAAATCTGCTCTCTTTATGTTAAATTTGAAAAGCATATGCTGAGTAATTCTACTTATATCAGTATTAGAAAATATAAATTAATCTGCAGTAATAGGAAGTGAATCTGTGGTTGCCGAGGGAACAAGATGGTATGAGATATGAGACCACAGGCTTGCAAAGAGGTGTGAAAATTAACTTTTTACTATGAAGAGAATGTTCATTTACCTAATCTAATAGTTTTGTACATATGTCATAACATATCAAGTTACCAACTTTAAATGTGCATCATATTTATCAGTTACACCTCACTAAAGCTGTTTTTTAAAAAAGTAATCATTGCATTATTTTTTTTAATCATGTCTGCATCTCAGAGAATCACTCTTTCCCTAGAATTTTTCAGTTTAAAAATAGGTTCTAAATGCTATTGCTTTGATATTTTATATAAATTATGTCACATTTTAGTTCAGTTCAGCCAATAATGATAGTTGCAGGTATGTATTAGCTAATTTTTTAAAAAATCCATTATTTTCTTGAGTCATAATGATTACATTCGGAAATTTAAATGATAACTTATTTAATCTTTTCTAACCCAAATTGTTATCATAATTGAGAAGACAGAGATAGGATAATAAGAATTTATTTAGTATGGTAAAATGTTTAAGTTATGAATACTATTGAGCCTGAATTCTCAATGAAAATACCAAGTACTACCGAAAAAGCTCTGTTACTCATTTTTTTAAATTTTATTTTATTATTTTTTTAATGAATATAAATTTCCAAAGTACAGCTTATGGAGTACAATGGCTTCCCCCCCATAACGTCCCTCCCACCCGCAACCCCCCCCTTTCCCACTCCCTCTCCCCTTCCATTCACATCAAGATTCATTTTCAATTCTCTTTACATACAGAAGATCAGTTTAGCATACATTAAGTAAAGATTTCAACAGTTTGCTCCCACACAGAAACACAAAGTGAAAAATACTGTTTGAGTACTAGTTATAGCATTAAATCTCAATGTACAGCACACTAAGGACAAAGATCCTACATGAGGAGTAAGTGCACAGTGACTCCTGTTGTTGACTTAACCAATTGACACTCTTGTTTAAGGCATCAGTAATCACCCTAGGCTCTTGTCATGAGCTGCCAAGGCTATGGAAGCCCCCTGAGTTCACTGACTCTAATCATATTTAGACAAGGCCATGGTCAAAGTGGGAGTTCTCTCCTCCCTTCAGAGAAAGGTACCTCCTTCTTTGATGACCCATTCTTTCCACTGGGATCTCACTCATGGAGATCTTTCATTTAGGTTTTTTTTTTTTTTTCCCCCAGAGTGTCTTGGCTTTCCATGCCTGAAATACTCTGATGGGCATTTAAGCTGGATCCGCATGCCTTAAGGGCTGATTCTGAGGCCAGAGTGCTGTTTAGGACATTTGCCATTCTATGGGTCTGTTACTCATTTTATTTATTTATTTATTTATTTATTTATTTATTTATTTTTGACAGGCAGAGTGGACAGTGAGAGAGACAGAGAGAAAGGTCTTCCTTTGCTGTTGGTTCACCCTCCAATGGCCGCCGCGGCTGGCACGCTGCGACCGGCGCACCGCGCTGATCCGATGGCAGGAGCCAGGAGCCAGGTGCTTTTCCTGGTCTCCCATGGGGTGCAGGGCCCAAGCACTTGGGCCATCTTCCACTGCACTCCCTGGCCACAGCAGAGAGCTGGCCTGGAAGAGGGGCAACCGGGACAGAATCCGGCGCCCCAACCGGGACTAGAACCCAGGGTGCCGGCGCCGCTAGGCGGAGGATTAGCCTAGTGAGCCGTGGCGCCGGCCTCTGTTACTCATTTTATGCCAGCCTGTGTATATGTGCACACAGCGTGAGAATATGTGGGATAAATTAGTTACAGTTTGTGATTTATCACTTTGAGGACTGCTGTCAAAAAGTACATCTAAAGGGGTATTATTTCTCCTGGATGAGGAACATTGCTTGACACTTCCCAATTTGTGTGATGAGACCTAACCTCCAATTCTCCCCTGAAAATGACTTCTGATATTATTACTTGAGCACAAACGATATTTAAGGGACAAAGTGAAAATAGATATTGTCATAAGAAGTGAAGCTTTTAGAAAAAAAAAATCAATGAGCAAATAGATGGTTGGGTAGAATCCAACAACAATTGATATGCTTCAAGTAATCTTGTCTTTAGCTCTCTTGGGACAAAATGGCTGCAGGTAATTATGTTGGACACTCTACCAATACAAATGAGGACAGGAGAAATACAGATCTTTTTAGCAAGGTTACAGATTATTTTCTAACGCCCTGTTTTAGGAGGTGAGGTTTTTAGTCATCACTTATATTATTTCTTTTCAATGAAGAAAATATAAAAACACTTTCAAATGATGCAGAAACTACCAAAAGGAATTTCAACAAAAGTGTCACAGAACATAAAGAACAGCCTGCACAGAGATGTAGTTTGAATGCATAGATCTAAGCTTTTTTTGATTTAAAAATATGTTCAGAGTGTATGTTTGTTTTTCTTTAGGAAAATAATTAAAAGTTTAAGGAACCTAACCAGATACATGTTCTCTCCTACTTAAACCTCCTGCTGGAGATCTTCCATTGTTTTCCCACATTCATCCTCAACCTTGTTCTGCTCTTAAAAACAATGACATTTGGTTATATAAAAGTGTTTCTTGGACTTCTGCTTCCAGGAAGATGGACTATATATGATGACACTTTTTCCTGTTTGTCTTGGTAAGCACAGCTAAAAGCCCTACACATTGTGTAATGGTACTTCAAAGAGTTTGTGGAGAATAGAATTAAAAGATGTTTATTTTCATGGAAAAACACTTTGAAATTCATGATCTGAGATATTTTCAAAAAGCTTATGAAAAACATTATGAAATAACTATGATAAACTTTCTTTGATTTTTCCAGACTTTTAAGTACTTTCATATATAAAATAAATATAAGTAGAAACTGAAAGGTGAAAGGAAGAAGGCAGAATAGCTTAAAAAAAAGGACCTTGGGCCAGGGTTGGGGAAGTAGACAACAAGGTAGTGAACTCCTTGTTTTTTTTTTTTGCCTCCTCTATTCATAACTTAGAGCCAAAGCAGCTGGCAACTCAGAACTGCCAATGGCACATGCGTAGAAATCCCCAAACAGAATCCACTTATTTAGGCAAAGAATCAGGATGGGATGCCTAGAAAGACAACAATCTTTTACATAAAATTGGCTCTATGGTCACCAAAGATTGTAAAGGAATCTAAGTCCCCACCTTAAGGCAAAGAAGCAGGGTTGCATGGGGAGCCCAAATTTCCAAATTTCCTAGGCTTTAATAAGGTCCCAATTCCCACATCAGGATGGTGTAAGAGAATGCCAAGTGGGGAGGAAGGGCTTTTGTCCTCACCACCCACAATGTCAGTGGAAAACACTTGGGCCTCTCTACTTGGCATTCAAGAGCTGCTCCTTCTCACTGTTGGGAAGGCATCATGGAAGCCTGTTTGCAGAGCCAAGACTTTTACTACAGCGCAGTGGTAAGGAGACCACCACTCCTTTTACCCCATATACCACTCTCACCTCTTCCAGTAAGGAATATATTAGTGGGAGCCACCTTCTTCCACCTAGTGGTGAAGTGGACTCACCTCTTGGAGTAGCAGTGGAAGTTAAGGGGGAACCAGGACTTCTGTTCCATTTTGATAGTAATGAGGTGACATTGTCTCTTCTGCTGGGACAGTATCAGAAAAAGCCTGATAAAATACAGGTTAAAATACCCAGATCTTCATAACACAAGGCCACAAATGCCCAGGTTTCAACAGAAAACCATTTGTACTCAAGATGCATCCTCCATGCAGAATTTCCACTTCCTACTCCACTCTTCCTTTATGAAATTTTTGGCAACTGCCTTCCTGAAGTCAGAAGATTGGTTCCGATTCATTTCTTGTGTTTGTTTTTTTTTTATTCAAATAGCCCATCCTTCATACATTGTTGTAGAATATGTAGCTGTTAAGTAAGAAACCCAACACATCATCAAGACATACTGTTTGGACACAAAATATTTTCATGTAAATTTATCTCTTGCCTAAAATTGTATCCTCCTTCCTTCATAAGGCATTCCAACCAGAATTTATTTACATTTAAAAAATTGATGTAATGTATATGTTTATGGGATACAATATGCTATTCCAACACATGTATACAAATGTGTAATGACAAGATGAGGGTAATTACCATATCCATTGCCTCCAATATTTTTTTCTTTGTGTGGGAACTTTCAAAACCCTCTTTATTTTGAAATACAATTGATTGTTGTCCATTCATTATTCTATTGTGTTATAAACCGTTAGAAATTTCTTCTTTCCAATTGCACCCCAATATCCATTAACCACCCTCTTTACTTCTACCTCCCCAGCACCCTACCCAGTGTCTCGTAACCACTATTCTACTTTTTCATCTATGAGGTCAATGCTTTCTTTTTATCTTCCACATGTGAGAATATGCAGTATTTGTCATTCTGTGCCAGAGTTTTTCATTATCTACTCTGCACAATAAGTGCATATAGAATATGTAATCATTTTATTAGTTTGTGCCTTATAACATTCATAAAGACAGACCTTTATTTGTGTTGCTTCTCTCTTCACAAAAGCACACTTCTCAACAGAGAACGAACAGACGTAAAATTCTTCTGCATTCGACTCAGGGTTTTCTCATTTATGCTCATTTCTTTCCTATTTCTTCCCTCATTATAAACTTTATTCTGGATATTCTCCATGTATTTCTGGGTCTGTTGGGAAGACTGTCCCCCTCTGAGCACTCACTGATATCTACCCTGTCTTCAGTGTGTCCACTGGGTGTGACGGTATTGGCTACTGTTAGAATTTCTGCCTCTTCTGGGCGTTGCCCGCCTCTCACTAGCAGCTGCAGCAAATGCACAGGAGCTCTGCTAGACCAGCAGAACTCTCTCTAGGGGTGAGGTGGGTGGAGTCGGGAGAGACCCCTCCCTTGTGCCCAGTCCAATTTAGGAAGACAACAAAGAAGAGGTTCTTAGGGTCCACTTGCAGATTTCCCTTGCATCCACCTGCTTTCCGCAGAACTCAAGGCTGCCCCTCAGTAAACCATGTCCATACTGGGATGCACTGGGCGTGCCTAGTTCCTTTTGTGGTATGGAATTCCTCCTGGGAGGCTCTGTGGACTTCTTACTCCACCACGTCACCTACGTAACATATTTGGATACTACTCAGAAAGAGTCTGTGACTTCTGTCACATGGCAACTGGATCACATCCGTTTGTCAGATAGACCATGTGGTCAGATGTGGTCAGATAGACCATGGTGTGAAGTTCCTGAACACTTGGAACCTTCAACAGTGCCATTCGCATTCCCTGGGAAGCTGCTAGAAATGCAGATTATCAAGCCCTGCCCCAGACTGTGTCCCAGCCCTCTAGGTTTCCAGGTTTCCGGGCCATTCTGAAACATGCTGCAGGTTGAAAACCACCACAGTGTTGCTCCAGTGGCTAGGGACGAGTACCTAGGTTTCCATGTAACAGCCTCTGATACCTTGGCCGGTCATTTAATGTTTCTAAATAGCCTTTTCCCTCTAGTGTGAAATATGGTAGCAAGGCCTAAATTCAATTAGATAAAGCACATAGCATTGTAGTTAGCACATCATAATAGTGCTTGATATTTTTGGCATTAAAAAATATGTGTCTATGCCACAGTGTTTGGTAACAAATAGAACTGACTTCCTTGTTTCTGTCCATCAGGATGAGAAATGCATTCAGAGGAACCATAATTCATGCAGCAGGAAAGGGGAGACACATTTATTTTTTGCTCTAATCATAGCACCAAAGCCCAAAGTAACTTTTAGGCAAGGTAAAGGATTAGAAGAATGCATAATTATTTTTCATGAAAGTAGAGGAACGTTGATATTAAAGGCTTGTGAAGAGACAGATCTCAGCACGTTGCACTTTTATGTGTGAAAAATGGTAGAGAGACAGGTACAGGGTTAGAGAAAGCAAAGATGTACAAGGCTGGCACTTTGATTAGAGGAAGGGCCACTGGAATCAAGTTAGGCACCCACCTTTTTTTTTTTTCTTTCAATTTCATCCTTAAAAGTTGCCCGGATCAGGACAGCCCTGTTCACCAGCTCTCAACTACAAAGAGCTGGGAGATGGTACATACCTCAAGACAGCCCCTCTCCTTCAATCATTCTGAAAGAAACTTTGGTGATAAAAGCAGAGCTATAAGCAGGTAGATTTTAATTCAGAGATAACAAAAGAAATTATCTTCACTATGCATGGGCAAATACTAGCCCGTTGAAAAATATATCAGTGTGAATAGGTGATGTTAAGCATGGCTGCACATGAGCATAATTGGACTGGTTAAAAAAAAATAACCATGAAAATGCTAAGGCTTTGCAAAAGTGAAACAAAAATGAACAAAGACTACAAGATGCTGGAGTTAATGGTTGCCATGGCAATTGTTTGTCCATACCCCAGATAGTGGCAATTCAGGTTAGAGTAATTGAAAAAGCCCTTTGTGGACTTCGTCCCCACAATAATTTCATTGCTGCTCTAGGCTTAGTTAGTATGACTCAGTACTCCATCCTGGTCCTGTAGCAAGCCCAACACAATTAGGATTTGCTGAAGAACAGGCAGAATGACTTGCTGAAGTCTCAGAACAGCAGGTAATTTCTGGGATTTTCATTGTTTGCTAAACACTCCAGACATTTTGGCTGGAGTGATGTTGTGTGGCAGGACTGGCTGCTCCATTCCCCACCATCACAGTGGTTTTCTGCTGTGAGCACTTTGTGGTGAGGTTTTCTTAATTAGGGTCACAAGATACTAGTTCCGAGGAAGCAGCACACCAGCAGTATAGAGTCTTGCCTGGGCATGGCCGTTCACAGCCATTTCCCCTACAGAATGACCCATCTGTTAGAGGAAAGTGATGCTTATGGCAACACGTAGAAGAAATGCATCTGTTTGTAGAAAGGCAGGAATAACCTAGTTTGCAAGTATCCTTGGCTCGCAAAGTTGCCGTGCTGACTCAGTGTGGTGGTATTGTTCTCAAAATCAAATTTTCCTGCTCCAGAATTTCTAACTCCTCGTTTCAACTTTAAGGTGTCATTCTTTGAATAAGCTCTACAGCATGAACGTCTTTGGGAAAGGAAAGCTAAAGAAAATAAAGGAGTCAGACAGGAAGAGAAATATTGCAGGAAAAGAAACACGCAGGAAATTAAGTTGTCCAATCTCCAGAATTCTGTAACTATACTTTAGGATCTTTTCATCTTGCTTAGTTGGTTGGTGAGAAATGTTAAAATTTGCACTTCAAGGTGGACAAAGGCTTTTACTGATGGGCAGTAACCTGGGAAACTTAATGAGAAGTTACAGTGGTTGGATTTGTAACAACTTGGTGTCTGTGATAGTCAGGTAGCAGAAGGCTTTGGTACACAAACACACAAAGTGCACTGCTGGTTAGGTATCATATCTAATTAGCTAGAACCCAAAACATTCAACTAATGATCTTTTTGTGCCAAGAGAGTTTGAGAAATTGCATTTCATTTTGAATGTTTTAAAACAGTAGGAATTGCCAGAAGTTACATACACAAGTTAACAGGGGTTGAAACTTAGAGCTGTACACCTGATCCGTCATTGACCTCTCACCACCACACCGTGAGATGATGCATTAGTTTTTCATCACTGCCGCAACAAATTACTGCAAAGGTTGGCTTCAAACAACACCCATTTATTATCTCACGGTTCTGCAGGTCTGAAGCCCTACAGGTCTCACCAGGCTGAAATCAAGGTGTTTGCAATGTTTCTTTCCTGAATGGACAATCTGGCTGTGAAACCTGAGTCTTTGCTCACTCAGGATGATATGGAAGCTTTAGGTCCTTGTTCCCAATTCCTTCCTGGCCATCACCTAGGGCTGTCATTAGCTCTGAAAGCCTCTCCCCAGCTGTTGCTGTGTCTGAGCTGGCAATAGAATATCAAGTGCTTCTGCTTAGAATCTCTCATATGTTCTACCATACTCTTCCTGCATTTGCAAAAAGTTGTCTGCTTTTAATAACTCATGATTGGACCCACTCAGATAATCCAGGTTAATCTCATTAAAAGGTCATTTCCTGGTAAACACAATTATATATCTATGAAGCTCATGATGACATGTAGTATAACATATTCAAAAATTCCAGGAATTAGAGGTAGACATCTTTATAGAAGCTGGGACACAAAAGACACCCCTGGAAGGTGGGTAATATCCATATTTTGCAGAAGTTATGAGTTAACAGATTAAGTAACTTGTAAGAAGTAACACAACTTATAAGTGGCAGAGCCAGGATTTGAATGCTGTTATGACTCCAGAAACCAATCTTTCAAATACTATATCTGATTGCCTGAAGGTGGTTAATTGATAGCGTGGACAGAAGTTAGAAGTGTTTTTGTCCCTCTAGTCTCTAACTACATCTCTCCTTGTGCAGATCATTTCATAGCAAGAGGGGAGTTTGCTGTTTGAGAATTAAACTCAGCATATTCAGAAGGGTTATCAGAGAAACCTCCAGGAAATTTCCATCAAGTTCAATTGGTCAATTATACCTAAGAGGCGTGGAAATCTTCAAAAATATCCTAGGATTCCTGTAGATTTCATCATGGTTCCAAATTTGTGACTCTTCTCTGTTACAGAATTCTATTTTCCACTGTTGCCATGATTTTGTGGTCGAGGAAGTACATCTGTGTGCTCTTTAACACTGGCTCTAGCCAAGTAACCTTCTTGGCCCCCTTTAAATGTTAGGGTTCACAGTGCAAACCAGGTTTAAAATATCTGCACAACTGACTTTTGCTCTTGAATTCTCAATGCAACCATGGAAAGAACATCCTGTCAGTGGATGTTGGACCCTAAGCACTCAAGATGTGCAGAGAAGACTTCCACACAGAGCCGAACCCAACCCAGCCTCGCTAAATGAGCCAATCCCCCCAAACCTGGAAATTTGAGGGAGAAAAGTAAAAGCTTGATTTTGGAGACCACTGATAATTTAAGCATTAAAGGTAATCTAGAAATATTGCCAGGTAAATAAATTTACTCAAGAAACACCTTCCACTAATACAGCATCAGTGTTGAAAAATCAATGTTCATTGGAGGAACCTGTTATCCTATTCACACCTCAGAGATGCCCAGGAGATTTCCTAGAATATAGAATGTATAAATTTATAAAATGTATAATATATATATAAATTTCCCATATAAGTGCATATATTTATATATGATATATAAATGACCACTTGATATGTATGAAGTGGTGATTAATATCTCAGAGTAAACAACCTGATCAAGTTCTGGAGAAACCAATGATGGAAGTCAGGAAGAGAGGCAGTAATATCAGGCCTGAGTCAGAGATAATGATAAATCTTTTGCAAAACATGACTTTGAACCATAATATGCCATTAGGTTTATAATCTTGACCAAGTGACTTAAGCATTGTACCATGGGAGGTATTTGCACCTGTCTGAGATGACTGTTGCGAGACTGAGAAAATGCATCTAGAACATGTAGCAGAATGTCTAGAACATAGTAAAAGCTCAATAAGTGTTAGCTACTGAACCCTGGCACTTGGTAAAGAAGAGGTGGCTACTTTTGTTTATTCATTTATTGATTCAGTCTCTACAAAGGAATTACTGGAGTTCTACCATTTTTTTAACTTTTATTTAATGAATATAAATTTCCAAAGTACAGCTTATGGATTACAATGGCTTCCACCCCATAACTTCCCTCCCACCTGCAGCCCTCCCCTTTCCCTCTCCCTCCCCCCTTCCATTCACATCAAGATTCATTTTCAATTCTCTTTATATACAGAAGATCAGTTGAGCATATATTAAGTAAAGATTTCAACAGTTTGCTCCCACACAGAAACATAAAGTGAAAAATACTGTTTGAGTACTAGTTGTAGCATGAAATCACAATGTACAGCACATTAAGGACAGAGATCCTACATGAGGAGTAAGTGCACAGTGACTCCTGTTGTTGACTTAACCAATTGACACTCTTGTTTATGGCATCGGTAATCACCGTAGGCTCTTGTCATGAGCTGCCAAGGCTATGGAGGCCTTTTGAGTTTACTGATTCTGATCATATTTAGACAAGGTCGTAGTCAAAGTGGAAGTTCTCTCCTCCCTTCAGAGAAAGGTACCTCCTTCTTTGATGACCTGTTCTTTCCACTGGGATCTCACTCACAGAGATCTTTCATGTAGGTGTTTTTTTTTTTTTTTTTTTTTTTTTTTTTTTTTTTTTTTTTTTGCCCGAGTGTTTTGGCTTTCCATGCCTGAAATACTCTCATGGGCTCTTCAGCCAGATCCAAATGCCTTAAGCGCTGATTCTGAGGCCAGAGTGCTGTTTAGGACATCTGCCATTCTAGGGGTCTGCTGTGTATCTCGCTTTCCATGTTGGATCGCTCTCCCCTTTTTTATTCTATCAGCTAGTATTTGCAGACACTAGTCTTGTTTATGTGCTCCCTTTGGCTCTTAGTCCTATCATTATGATCCATTGTGAACAGAAATTGATCACTGGGACTAGTGAGATGGCATTGGTACATGCCTCCTTGATGGGATTGAATTGGACTCCCCTGGTATGTTTCTAACTCTACCGTTTGAGGTAAGTCAGCTTGAGCATGTCCCGAATTGCACATCTCTTCCCTCTCTTATTCCCACTCTTATATTTAACAGTGATCACTTTTCAGTTAAGTTTCAACATTTGAGAATAACTGTGTATTGATTACAGTATTCAACCAAAAGTATTAAGTAGAACAAACAAACAAAAATACTAAGAGGGATAACGTATTACCATTTTAAGATAATATTTTAAAAATTTGTGGAGCAATTGGATCAATGGGTCTTATAGAAAATAAAAGGAAATGTTTTTAAGTAATGAAAAGATGGCTCCATATAAAAATCTTTAACTATTTGACTAATCAAAATAATTCAACATCTACTTTTTAAGGAAATATAAAGCATTACACAGGTAAATCAGTTATTTGAAGCATAGACATAATCCCTATTAAAAAAAAAATCCAATAACTTAGATACGACAGGATTGTTATAACCTGTATCACCTTGATGAGATTCAGAGCCATGAAGTTTGCTTGCCAAACTAATAAGGCAGGTCCTCTGCACAGCATTCGCATCAGCAAATGAAGCCCTCCTACAGGAAAAACAATTCTGAAGAAAGGAACATGTGCCAGTCAGCTGTCGCCAAGTAACAAGTCACTTCAGTGCTGTGAACCTAAAACCACAGGCATGTAGCTCAGCCATGCAAGGAGTGACTGGGGACGACTGGTCCATAAGAGATTTACTATGTTTCCATGTGACTCTAGGTTGCCTCACTGCTGAGGATGAATGAGCAGGTTTCACTTTGTTCCTGGAGGTTTCTGATTCTTTTTTTTTTTTCTTACTGATTTTTTTTGTATTTTTTTAAACTTTTATTTAGTAAATATAATTTTCCAAAGTACAGTTTATGGATTACAATGGCTTCCCCTCATCATAACTTCCCTCCCACCCGCACCCCTCCCATCTCCCGCTCCCTCTCCCATTCCATTCACATCAAGATTCATTTTCAATTATCTTTATGTACAGAAGATCAATTTAGTATGTATTAAGTAAAGATTTCATCAGTTTGCACCCACACAGAACATAAAGTGTAAAATGTTGTTTGAGTACTAGTTATAGCATTAAATCACAATGTACAGCACATTAAGGACAGAGATCCTACATGAGAAATAAGTACACAGTGATTCCTGTTGTTGACTTAACAAATTGACACTCTTGTTTATGGTGTCAGTAATCTCCCTAGCCTCTTGAGTTCGCTGACTTTGACCTTATTTAGACAAAGTCATAGTCAAAGTGGAAGTTCTCTCTTCCCTTCAGAGAAAGGTACCTCCTTCTTTGATGACCCGTTCTGTCTACTGGGATCTCACTCACAGAGATCTTTCATTTAGGTTTTTTTTCGTTTGTTTTGTTTTTTTGCCAGAGTGTCTTGGCTTTCCATGCCTGAAATACTCTCATGGGCGCTTCAGCCAGATCTGAATGCCTTAAGTGCTGATTCTGAGGCCAGAGTGCTGTTTAGGACATCTGCCATTCTATGAGTCTGCTGTGTATCCCACTTCCCATGTTGGATCGTTCTCTCCCTTTTAGATTCTATCAGTTAGTATTTGCAGACACTAGTCTTGTTTGTGTGATCCCTTTGACTCTTAGACCTATCATTATGATCAGTTGTGAACTGAAATTGATCACTTGGACTAGTGAGATGGCATTGGTGCATGCAATGTTGATGGGATTGTATTGGAATCTCCTGGCACATTTCTAACTCCACCATTTGGGGCAGTCAGCTTGAGCATGTCCCGAATTGCACATCTCTTCCCTCTCTTATTCCCACTCTTATATTTAACAGGGATCACTTTTCAGTTAAATTTCAACACCTAAGAATAAATTTGTGTTAATTACAGAGTTCAACCAATAGTATTACTAGAACAAAAAAATACTAAAAAGGATAAAGTATTAAAATATACATCAACAGTCAGGACAAGGGTTGATCAAATCACTGTTTCTCATAGTGTCCCTTTCACTTCAACAGGTTTCCTTTTTTGTGCTTGGTTAGTTGTCACCGATCAGGGAGAACATATGATATTTGTCCCTTTGGGACTGGCTTAATTCACTCAGCATGATGTTTTCCAAATTCCTCGATTTTGTTGCAAATGACCGGGTTTCATTGTTTTTGACTGCTGTATAGTATTCTATAGAGTACATGTCCCATAATTTCTTTATCCAGTCTACTATTGATGGGCATTTGGGTTGGTTCCAGGTCTTAGCTATTGTGAATTGAGCTGCAATAAACATTAAGGTGCAAACAGTTTTTTTGTTTGCAGATAAGATTCTTGAGTTCATGTAAGATTCTCAAGATTGCAGCAAGTGCAGTCATGTTGAGGGCTTCCTGAAACCCAGGCTCAGAACCAGTGCACACAATTATTGCCATCATATTGAACTGCCCAAACCAAGGGAGAACAAACTCTGCTTCAGGCAGCGGGAAATACACACCCCAGAGTGGCAATGTTGAACTGGAAAGACTGTTAGGAGTAATCACTAAAGATCCCACCAGACTTCTCAGATAGAAATTCTTATTGATAGATGAAGTGGAACAGCCCAGTGGTTATGCCCAGCATAGACTTAATTTTAGTACTTGGGAGAGTTCAGTAGGTTAAAAAAAAAAACGCTATTCTAAGACCTCTGTATCGTGTTGGGTGAGTACTTGGATATCTGAGAAAATCTAACTTCTTGAGGTTGGCAGAGACCACGTGGACAGAAGTGCCCATTTCCATATGGTGGTGCCTCTGAGAGATGGTGACATCATGTGCAGGCCACAGTATATGGATGTTTTTCCCTGGGAGAAGAAAGCATATGCAAAAACTATTAAAAGGAAAATGCACAACACTGGCTAATAGGATGATTTTGTAAGATACATGATAAATCCTCAGTGGAATTCCAGAAATAAGGTAAAGGATGACCATTAAAGTAAAACAAGGGTCAGTGTTGTGCTGCTGCCATCTGGGACACCAGCATCCGGTATTGGAATGCTGGTTCAAGTTCCAGATGCTGTGGTTCAGATCCGGCTCCCTGCTAATGTGCCTGAGACAGCATAGAGGTTGGCCCAAGTGCTTTCACCGCTATTACCCACATGGGATACCTGGATGGAGTTCCTGGCTCTTGGTTTCAGCCTGGCCCAGCCGTGGCCATGGTGGCCATCTAAGGAGGGAACCAGAGATGAAAGATTGATCACTCTCTCTCTTTCAAAAAAATAAGTCTTGAAAAAAAGTTAAAACAGAATTTAAAACATTTGATGGTGTTGTAAGAAACACAAATAGTAATGATGTGGACAACCACCAGACACTTCCCTCCTCCTCTTACTCCCTTCCCTCTCATTCTTTCTGCCTCCCTTTAATTCTTCCTTTTTTTCTGTTTTTTCAACTTTTATTTAATAAATGTAAATTTACAAAGTACAACTTTTGAATCACAGCAGCTTTTCCCCCATAACCTCCCTCCACCGGCAACCATCCCGTCTCCCACTCCCTCTCCCATCCCATCCTTCATCATGATTCATTTCAATTATCTTTATATACAGAAGATCAACTTAGTATATACTAAGTAAAAATTTCAACAGACTGCACCCACACAGACACACAAAGCACAGAGTACTGTTTAATCCTTCTTTAACATCTAGGCTGTGGAAACCTAAAATCTCCGAGAGGCCTGAAACAATCATGGCATAACGGGGCTAATGTACAACTGCAGTTTTCATTTTAACAGGAGAAGAATGGCATGTTGCATCTTTTATAGAGGAGCATGAACTTTGAACTTGACTACATGTTAATGTACTGCTTTTTATCTCAAAGTGATAAAAATGGGTTAATAGTACCCATTGTTGTAAGACTTCAACACTGGGAATCAAAACGTGATTTCTTCATCGTTGATAGTAATGACTTTAATTAATAGGCTTTAGGGTTCCATTTCTTCTGATTCTGCATTAGAATTTTACATCTTTGTACCTGTGTTTGGGAAAAGTAACTATGGATTTTATCAGGGTTTTCAATCATTTTTAATTCAACTTTTAAGCTTTAGCTGGTGTCCCTAAGTTTGCATGGTTGTAGTCTCTGCTGATAAGTATCTATGTGGTCTCATATAAGCCACTTGCCTTTGTGTGTCTCAGTTGTCATTATCCGTGTAATGGGTTTAATCTTCAGAAAAGCATAATGAAATGATGAGATGAAGAATATGAAAAATGTATTAAATGTTAACTACACAAAGAAAGGTCTCATGGGATTTTTGTGCTTCCCTGTCATGGCCAGAAAGTCTCAGTTTAATTGTGTGTCAATCTCCACTTGTACTGGTTAAGTGTTGGTAAGTTTCCAACATAGAACATTCACAGCCCAGCAAGCCTATGGTTTACAATGCCTGGAATACTCAATAATCACAGTGTGATTTGATTTCTCCCTGCTGGGTCTCTTTAAGTCAGTAAGGTGAATACCCTGGGCTACTTTTTATCTCAGCTTAAAGCTAACGGGGCCAGAGTCGTGTCATTTTTGTGAGATTGGTGGCACAGTGATAAATTTTGTCCTGGCAATTCAATTATTTTTAATGATTTATACAAAATAATTACTGTTGATAGGTACCCGGGCCAGCAGAACAAGGAAATATCCATTTTCACACCTGCTTTTGTGTCTTCTATTAATGGCAGCAAATGACCAGATGTCAGATATTGAGAAAGATTCAAGAGTGTGGAAGTGTGGAAGGAGACTGGGCCAGCAGGGAGTAGAAAGTTCAATACCAAGCAGATAAAGCATTCTTGCAAAAAGAAATTCAAGCAGGAAAACAGATAATCTGAGAGTGTTGCCCAAGATTCTTGGTTGAAAGTCAAAGAAGCTAAATGCATAGTGACAAACACGATTTATTAATTCACGTGTTGTGACAGTTCAGCGTGGGCTACGATCAGGTATGGCCGGCTCCAGAGGAACTAAGGATTTTGAGAAAGTGAATTTCTCTTGCTATCTTTTTGGTTCTGCCTATCTTTTTTATCTGTTGGGCCCCTGTATAGGCCAGCTCTCTCCATGTGGTGGCTCCCTGGCAGTTACAGATTTCTATGTCCTGGAGCTCATAAAACTGGTAGGAAGTGATCTCTCTGGTGACTGCTTCTTCTAAAGTTCTCAGACCTCATTGGTCTGTCTAGGGTATCACAGCCATAAAATCTGCAATTAATATGTTCAAGAGATGGAATCTTCTGATTAATCTTGTGTCGTTCATGTGCCCACATCCAGAGCCAGGGATAAGACTAACCCACGGGAGTTGCATGGTAGCTGCCAGCCAAGTAAATCAGGACTCTTACCAGACAAACAGGACAGCTGGGAACAAGAATCATCTGCCAAACTGAGCGTAAAAATTAAGATTATAAAAATGAGTTTTTATGGAATCACTACATATTAAGAATCATAGGGATTTTTATCTTCTGTTTTAAATTTGTTTTCACAGATGTGAATCCTGAAGCAGAAAAGACCTCATAAACTTGTTTATAATAGGACAAGTGGTAAAGCCAGAAAAGGAATGAGGGGCTCCAAAATCAAGCCAGAAAAGGAATTAGGGGCTCCAAAATCGTGGGCTACATGGTTTAGGGATAATATACACATAGGTAGATAGAGACAAAGCTGTTACCATTTACCTTGAAGTCATTGTATCCCTTTTGTTTCCTTTCTCTCTTCTCTCCATTCAGTATAAACTTACTGAGCTACTGTAACCCAAAATGTAAATTGTGCCTAGTACTTTGAGACATCTGACAGGAAGACCTAATTTGTGAAAGATGAGGATGTTAAGGCTAAAACTGAAGTAGAAGAAACAAGCCTTTCAGAAAGTCAGGGAAAAATCTTTGAAGGGAAATGATTCATTGAACGCCTCCACCCAAATGTTCAAGAAACAAGTCTGAGTAGAGCTTGGAAAAGATGTGAATGGATTCCGTAGATATCCATGGCTTTGTAGGGCAGATTGTGCTACCCCATTCTGCTGTTGTAGCAGGAACATGACCACTGGCAGCATGTCAACAAATGAGCATGGCTGTGTTACAATAAAACTTTATTTGCAAAACCACTTGGTTGGCAAAATGTACTGACCCAGGATAGAGACTGAGAGGCAGAGGCAGGAGATGACATTAGAGTATAGACAAGAAGCTTCAAGCCTGAAGAAACATCATGGCAGCATAGAACTAGCTTCAGGTCTGAAAGGATCCAGGATTTGCTTAAGAATATCATGATTTTAAGAGTGTGGTTCTTTTTATCTTTTCCATGCTTCTCAATTGAACAACATTTAAATAGCTGTTCACCTAGGAGACTTTCTCTATGACAGTTTCAGGATGTCCAAAAACACTTCTTTGCTCCAATTCTATTTCCTGTGTATCTTTTGCCAGGTCCTGTCACTTGGCCTTAGAACCTATCATTTATTTGGGTGGATACAAATAATGAAGAATTACATCCAAGTGAATAAGATGACTACAATAATAAATATTAATCATGAAGACATGACAGTGCACCAGAACAATGACTCAGGGAGAACTCCATGTGTGTCCCTTCCTTGAGATTTCCCTGAAGTGTTAAAGCCACGAGTCTTCTATTTTCCATTTAAGAAGGTTTCATTTGGTTGACATTGTAGTTGTACAGTGATATGCTTCTGACCATGACTGTCCCATTGGAGAGAGAAATCAAGTACATCATTTTTTTGTAATTTTTGAGTTTGAAGCTGAACAATATTCGTATTTACTGATGAAAATGAGGAAGGCTGGAATTGAAGGACCAGAAAATCTTCAGTACACTGCAATAAAAAATGAAAGTAGGTTTCAAAAACTAGGGATGTGTAATTCTTTCGGGAGACTTCCTATAGGAAACAAATTGCTGGTCTACAGTTCCAGGATTCTTCAATCATGTCAGAATATATCCTGATTATCAGTAGCTGGCTTGATTGGTACACTTTGCCACTCTCCTGTTTAGCAGTTTTAAGGAGAAAATGAAAGCAATATCAATGTAAAAACCTAGAACATTCATCAGCTGAAAATTGCTCATCAAATGCATTGTTGTGCTAATGATATTGTTGAAACGGATTTGCTTGTCAAAAAGGAATGTCTTCCTTGGAAAAGTTGAGGGCTTTGTTGGAAAAGTTTAAGTAGGGGGATCAGGAGAGTTTTGATTACTGTCTAACCCCCCCGCCCCAAATTCATCAGTTCACAGCCTTTTAGTTCTCTGTTCAGCCATGTGTAAAGTTCAAGAAGGATTTTATTTTAGTTTTCTCTCAAGACTAAAATTTATGGTTACAACTCCTCATCATGAAATATCAATGGGCACTTGATTAATAGAGAATAGAACTCAAGTTGTCTTTTCTTGTGTGGGTTTTTTGTGTATTCTGTACCTTAGTATTATTTTAAAGCAACTTTCCTCCCACTGGATAACACTAATACATGTTTGTTGGTTGGGAGAAGTCAATGGAAAGAATAGAAAAATATAATGCAGCCCATAACATTTTCCTCAGTCAGCTATTGTAACAATGAATATAGATTCTTCTACTCTCTTTGTTCTGATTTTGTATGTACTTTCATGAATATGTATGTAAATTTTTTCTCATTTATATAATGCAGATTGTTGTACATACATTTCTCTCTCCATAAATCTTTAAAGAAAAAATTAAAAATAAACTGAAGAAAATTTTGAATGCAAATACACAATTGATAGGAAATAGGTATATAAAAGAAAAAAATCAAAAGAATTCATTTAGTGAGAAAAAGCTAGTTACTAAAATTCCTCTGATTCTTCTGCTATGAAAATTTTTTTAATTTGGCAATAGTTTTTCCTGTAAAATTTCATTTAAGTATTCCTTTTTTCCTCCAAAACATAGGAGCAAGAATAATAGAAAGCTAAGGTTAAGCGGTTGGTGTATTTTGCAAGTTTCTTAAGAGATCTCTGTGTGGAAGGAACTATATCTTGTGGGCAAATTTGTTGGAGGAAAATGATGTATACAGTAGGATGTTAGGAGTCCTGGTTTAAAGAATGAGGTTTGCCTTCTGATGATCTCCTGAGTTGCACTTTCTTTTTTTTATTAAGATTTATTTATTTGAAAGCCAAAGTTACACAGAGAGAGAGGGAGAGAGGGAGAGGGAGAGAGAGAAAGAGAGAGAGAGGTCTTCCATCCAGAGGTTCACTCCCCAATGGCCTCAATGGGCAGAGCTGCGACAATCCGAAGCCAGGAGCCAGGATCCTGCTCCAGGTCTCCTTCAGGAATTCAGGGGGCCAAGGACGTGGGCCATCTTCTGCTTTCCCAGGCCTCAGCAGAGAGCTGGATCAGAAGTGGAGCAGCCAAGTCTCGAATCAGTGCCCACATGGGACGCCGGCACTGCAGGCTACTGTGTCAACTTAACCCATGCTCCACAGTGCCAGCCCCTGAGTTGTATTTTCTAAATCTGTGTAATGGGCTGTTTACATTGAATTTGGGCAGCCATAGAGATATCTAGAAAAGGTGTTTATAAAAATGTTGTATAGAGCCGGCGCCGTGGCTCAATAGGCTAATCCTCCACCTTGCGGCGCCGGCACACCGGGTTCTAGTCCCGGTCGGGGCGCCGGATTCTGTCCCGGTAGCCCCTCTTCCAGGCCAGCTCTCTGCTATGGCCAGGGAGTGCAGTGGAGGATGGCCCAGGTGCTTGGGCCCTGCACCCCATGGGAGACCAGGAAAAGCACCTGGCTCCTGGCTCCTGCCATCGGATCAGCGCGGTGCGCCGGCTGCAGCGGCGGCCATTGGAGGGTGAACCAACGGCAAAGGAAGACCTTTCTCTCTCTGTCTCTCTCTCTCACTGTCCACTCTGCCTGTCAAAAAAAAAAAAAAAATGTTGTATAAATGTTAAGTGGTGGGCACACTTTTAAGGGCACATTTATTTATTTTTTAAACTTTTATTTAGTAAATATGAGTTTCCAAAGTACAGCTTATGGATTACAATGGCTTTTGCCCCCCATAACTTCCCTCCCACCCACAACCCTCCCATCTCCCGCTCCCTCTCCCATTCCATTCACATCAAGATTCATTTTCAATTATCTTTATGTACAGAAGATCAATTTAGTATGTAATAAGTAAAATTTCATCAGTTTGCACCCACACAGAACATAAAGTATAAAATACTGTTTGAGTACTAGTTATAGCATTAATTCACATTGACCAACTCATTAAGGACAGAGATCCTACATGAGGAGTAAGTGCACAGTGACTCCTGTTGTTGACTTAACAAATTGACACTCTTGTTTATGGCATCAGTAATCTCCCTGGGCTCTAGTCAAGAGTTGCCAAGGCTAAGGAAGCCTTTTGAGTTCGCCGACCCCGATCTTATTTAGACAAGGTCATAGTTAAAGTGGAAGTTCTCTCCTCCCTTCAGAGAAAGGCACCTCCTTCTTTGATGACCTGTTCTTTCTACTGGGATCCCACTCGCAGAGATCTTTCATTTAGGTGGGTTTTTTTTTGTTTGTTTGTTTGTTTTTTCGTTTTTTGCCAGAGTGTTTTGGCTTTCCATGCCTAAAATACTCTCATGGGCTCTTCAGCCAGATCCGAATGTAAAGGCACATTTATTCATTAAAGATTAAACTTTTGATTTTAAGATAATTATATGTTAATGTACAGTTGCAAGATTGAGCACAGCCAGGTGTTATATGCCCTGTATTCTGTGTAACAGCTTGCAAAATGTGTGAGAGCAGATCATGCCAGGACATGGACACATCGGACAGTCAAAACACTCCAGGGTTTAAGAGATCCCTGCTGTTTGCCTTTTGTGGTCACCCACACTTTCCTCCCATCCATGTCTCCATCACTAACCTCTAGCACAGGTTTCCAGTTCTGGATTTGCACTGTTTCAACAATGTCTTAAAAACAGAGTTATAGCAGGTGATCATTTTGGACTGGTTTTTGTGCTCAGCATAATTGTGGAGATTCATCAAGATTGTTGCATATGTCATTGTTGGTTCCTTTCCATTGTTGAATGGTATGGCTATTTCAGTTTGCTGATTTGCTCTGGAAGAACATTCAGGTTATTCTGAGTTTTTGGTTATTGCCAATAAATTGCCTATAAATGGTTGTGCACATTTTTGTATGGACATAACTTTTCTTACGTATTCAATTAAGATTGCTAACACTGAGTGCATGCCTAATGGCTGGTTGCCTTTTTTTTTTTTTCCAGTATTATTGAAAGACAAAGTGTCTGAGGAGGTAAGACAGAGAGAAAAGAATCTTCCATCTGCAGGTGCACTTGCCAAATGCCTGCAACAGATTGAGCTAGGCCAGGCTGAAGTCAGGAACACCATCCCGGTCTTCTACATGGGTAGCAGAAACCCATGTACTTGGGCCATCATGCACTGTCTCCCAGGCATATCATCAAGAAGCTAAATTTAAGTGCAGCCTAGTCGGTACTCAAACCAGACACGCTGGTGTGGGATTGATAGTCCCAATGGCAGCTTAACCCACTGTGCCACAATGCCCATCCCACATTGCATGTTTCATAAAAAAAAAAAAAAAAAAAAAAAAAACAACAAACTATGAAATAGTTCCCCAAAGTAGTTTTGCCATCATAGACCTATACAAGTGATAGTGATCTTTTTATACAAGATGACACTTAGGTTGCTATCCATTTCTTGTCTATGAATGCCTAATCACCTCATACCATTTGTTGAAAGCATGATCTTTCTGTCATTTAATTGAATTCTCACCTTTATAAGCAGTTGGGCATATTTGTGTGTGACTCTTTCTGCATGTTCTATCACATTAGTTTGTGTGACCCTCTGTCGCACCACATAGTCTTAATTCCTACAGCTACGTAATAAGTTTTGGGATTGAATAGACTAATTCTTCCCACTGTTTGCCATTTTTCAATAACTTTATTTCCATTCCTTTGCCTTTCATTATACATTTTAGAATGATCTTTGTGAAGATTATGATGAGAATCATTTCGAGGTTGTGAATGTGTTTGGAGATAGTGGACATTGCTACTTTGCTGAATCTTCAGATCTGTGAATACAATGAGTCTGTATTGTACTCTATTTTTTTTATCCATTTCGGGGTTTTCAGAATACAAGTCTTATATAAGTTTTGTTAGATTTATACTCAAATATTTCATATAATTGGTATTTCATTTTAAATTTTGTTGTCCATGTGTCTGTTTTTTTAAAGATTATTTTATTCATTTTAAAGAGAGAGTTAGACAGAGGAAGAGACAAGAGGTGGAGCCAGGATCCAGAAGCTTCTTCTGGGTTTCCAATGTGTGTGCAGGGGCCCAAGCATTTGGGCCATTTGCTGCTGCTTTCCCCGGCACATTAGCAGGGAGCTGGATTAGAAGAGGAACAGCTGAGACATGAACTGGTGCTGTGTCTGCAGGAGCAAGTTTAATCTGCTATAACCCAGCATAGGCTCCCAATCCACATGTCTCTTTCTAAAATGTAGAAATAATGTTGAACATTTATCTTGTATCCTGCAACTTTACTGAACTCACTTCTTTTTGTGGATTATTTGGAATTTTAAAATCTATATAGTCATCTGCATTTTGAGACATTTTTACTCTTTCTTTCTGACATGTGTCCATTTTATTTCATTTTTTTTCTTAGTGCAATGGCTAGAGCTTCCAGCACTTTGTTGAGAAAGAGTAGTGAGACTGGACAATCAAAGCTTTCTTCTTGATCCAAAGTGAAATGTTTAAAGTCTTTTGTCATTAAGTGGAGCATTATCTGTAGGTTATTTTAGGTGTTTTTTAGACAAGTTCAGCAAGTTCCCTTTCATGTCTATTTTTATGGAAATATTTTTCAAAAATTGGCATTAAATTTTGTCAGCTTTTTCCTATCGATTGGTTCAATCATGTAGTTTTTCTTTAGTCTGTTAATATGGTGAGTTAAATTTATTGAGTTTTGAATGTTAAAGTAGAATTGCATTAACATACACCCTTTCAATCATTATATTGTATGCATTATACACACACACACACACATATATATATGTTTGAATATTCTTAAAGTACACAAGCATTGGACTGTTTTACTTATCAAAGGAAAGGAAAGGAAATACAACACAACACAACACAACTCGGCAAGGATGGAGTTGATACCAGAGACTGAAGAATTAAAATGTTGCTTCTGACCCTTTTCTAGGAAGATGTGCATGCCAGTGGGGCTCTGAATAGCCTGCTAGTGTCTAGTACTGTTGAAGTATTCATAGTATCATCATCGTTGTCATCCTTATTGTCACCATCCACATATGTAGGACTGTGAATCTCAGTTCTATCCATCATAGCATTTTCTGTTAAACAGCGAATCCTTGGCAATCTGCACTGATACTCCACAAATCTGAGAGTACTTCAAAAAGTTCATAGTAAATGTGGATTATGGAAAAGCATGCATTTCAAAACAATTTGCATCAGAATAACGTTTTACTTTAAATTTCCACCAGATTTTTGAAGGACTCTAAGGCAGAAATGATTGTAGAGTTTCTCTCATTCTTTCTAAAAATTTCTGCATGCCGAAAGTTCTCCCATGGTATTTTACAAGTTAATCACCTTTTAAACTTTTATTTCAGTTCTACAACTTACTGAAGTTCATTTTTCACAAGAAAATAAAATTTTAAATTATTATTAGTAACTATTTTTAAATTCTTGATGTATGTATGACCCAGATGAGAACAATACTTGAATGTGACAATGAGGGTGACAATCCCTATGAAAGAAATAGTATCTGTCCCACTGGATACAAATTTGTGTCTTGGTAAAATTACAAAATAGTTGGCCATGAGTGTACAAATCAGTTATGAATGACTAAAATTGCAAACATGTTAATATCAGTTACCATAGTACACTGAATGTACATAGTAAAATCACTCAACTTCTTAACGATTAAATTTCTCAGTCTCTCCTGAAAGTAAAGGTGGTGTTGTATATTAAAATTCTTTACTTCTTGGGGATCCTGTATACCTACAGATGCTCATGGTATTGAAGGGGAAAAGGTAAACGACCGCCATCTTGGAAATGACTGAATTCTTTGGACAAAATTACTTCAGAACAAAAGCGGTACTGAACTTTGAGATGTGCATGATGTGTTAGGGACCTTGGATTTAATTAAATGTCCTGAGTTACAACTATCCTCACTGGCTGTAAGATATTTTCCCTTAAGATCTGTAGCCATCCCTCTACCATATTTTATCTTGTAAATCAGAATGTGCATTTTTGGAAATCTGGGTAGCACATGTTTATGTGGAGATTACTGAAGTTCTTTTTGGATGTTGCCTACAGATGTGTGTGAAACAGCTTTCTAAAGCAGTCTGGAAGCCGTCAGGGAATCCTTCTGAGTGCTATTAGATGTCACTACCACATGCCATTTCTTTCTGGTTTGGTGGGAGACCTCCATGTAGCTTGAGTCTTTTCTATACCGTTGAGTTGTTTTGGTCAACCTGCAGCCAACAGTTTTCCACTCAGGAGCACACTGATTGTTCTGGGCAGTTCCCATTGATAGTCATGTTACTTTAAAAGCTGCCCCTTGGGTACAGCTTGAAAAATTTAGTGACTCTGTTTTCTGCCAGGGCAATATTTCTTCAGGATGAAATCGAAATCTGGTTTGATACTGAGAAGGACATTTCCCATTAATGCCTGTGGAGACTGCAGTGGGCACGGTGCTAACAGAGTAGGCAGTTTGTTTTCTGGTCTGCTGGGGAAGGGGCATGGTGCTGCTGCCCGGGACTGACAGAGGCTGAATATTATGCAGAAGTCATAGCATCTCTAAAAGGCAAGGGGAAAGGTAAACAGATCAGCCCCTAAGCCATGAACCTGGGCTAAATTCCGCTTGCCTCCCACCGGATTTTGCTAGTGTGCTCAGAATGAATTTTTACATTTTTAGTGGTTGAAATTTTTAATATTAAGGACATGAAAGCAATGTATTCAAATCTCTGCGTCTGTAAGTGTTCATTGTGGTGCAGTGGGCTGTGGCTGCTTTCGTGTGGAAAGCACACATCGAGCACCACACATAAAATATTTACTTTCTGACCCTTTACAGAAAGAGATTTGGGACCTCGGCTGTACATCACAAACACACATCCATGCTGAGTCCCTGATATAAGACCTATTGTATAACGTGTTGTAAAGTTTTTGTAACTACATACCATTTTATATGTGAATTGCTGTGTATGTGTTACATGAGTTTTAATGTGAATTTTGGTCACTCAATAGCAGAAATCATTTTAATTGCTTTGAATACTTCAAGAATTTTAAATTATTTTTTGCAAACATGAATTTTTTTTTTTTTGACAGGCAGAGTGGACGGTGAGAGAGAGAGACAGAAAGGTCTTCCTTTTTGCCGTTGGTTCACCCTCCAATGGCCGCTGCAGCCGGCGCACCGCGCTGATCCAATGGCAGGAGCCAGGTACTTATCCTTGTCTCCCATGGGGTGCAGGGTCCAAGTACTTGGGCCATCCTCCACTGCACTCCCTGGCCACAACAGAGAGCTGGCCAGGAAGAGAGGCAACTGGGACGGAATCCGGCGCCCCGAGCGGGACTAGAACCCAGTGTGCCAGTGCCGCAAGGCGGAGGATTAGCCTAGTGAGCCGCGGCGCCGGCTGCAAACATGTATTTTTACAATGAGGAAAATGTTCACTTAAACTTTTTATCATAAAATGGATATATCTTTGACTTACAGAAAGTAGATGATCAGAGAAGAAAGTGGGCGATCATTCAGTCTCACAACCTGTGTGCAGATATGTATACCTATTTCCTAGAAAGAAACGAGTAAATATACCAATAGTTCTTTTGAAAAAATACTAACTTGTGTTCTATAATTTGATTTTTTCCTCTAGCAAGCTACTTTTATTACAACTTTTCTATTTCCATTAAGAAAAGTCAGAAGCAGTTCTACAGTTTTAGTTTAATGTTTCCTTCTTTATCCATTTCATAAGTTATCTTTTTACTGTAAGTGTACATTTTACACACCTATTTTTACAAATGCACAATCAAGATTTATTTATATATTTGAGAGATGGTTACACAGAGAGGGAAAGGCAGAGAGAGAGGTGTGTGTGGGGGGGTTCCATCCACTGGTTCACTCCCCAGATGGCTGCACCAGCCATAGCTGGGCTTATCGGGAGCCAGGAGCTTCCTTTTGGCTCCCATACCGGTGCATGAGCCACTTCAGCCATCTTCCACTGTTTTCCCAGGCCATTAGCACGAAGCTGTATCAGAAGTAGAGCAGCTGGGACTCAAACCGGTGCCCATCTGAGATGCCAGAGTCACAAGCAGAAGCTTCGCCTACTATGCCATGGTGTCAGCCCCGTACATGGTTCTTAATGGTTTTTATCACTTAATGTTGTATTACAAGTGTCTTTCTGTAAGAGAAAATAAACCATTCTTAAATGTCATGTGGATGTTTGCATGGGAAGGTAAGTGTCTTACAAAGCACAGACACTTTTATACATGTAAAATACATGTAAATACATTTTATACATGCAAAATACATGTACATTCTAAAAATGAGAGCACTGTAAATATTTTACAACCACTTACGGCATCCATATAATGGAACAGTATGCAGGTGTAATATTGACGCTCTTGCTAAGTGAATGCTGACTGATGCATTACTCAGAGCCTGAGGTCTTTCTGCACCCTGGCTTGCTGCTTCTAACCATGCATCTTTCAGGTCAATATCACCTTCTGAGAAACCATCTATGTCCACCATAGCAACAGCTTCCATCCCCAGTAAGTCTATCTCATCGTCCTGTTTTATTGCAAAAAGATCTTTATTTATTCATGTCATCTGATCTGTCATCCCTTTTTACAAATTATGGCCTGTCCGTAACTTTTCACTGTGTTGAATAATGTCTGACATGTTCAGAAATGTTTTGTTTAATAAATCAAGGGAACAAATGGATAAACAAACATACTGTTAAGTTTAAGAAGGATACAAAATGCTACGAATAGTGTGCCACCATGAAAGCAGTACATACGTATGCATTTTTGTCTCTGTGACTCTCTCTGTGCATGCGTTATATACAGAACAAGGATGGCTGGACAAATGGATATCTGGGTGGATAGAGCAGCAAAAAAGTAGTTTACCATCTGTCCATAGAGCTAGTTTGGCTCCTGGCATGAAAGAAAATATGAGCATATCTGAAGTTAGTATGGATTACCCATAGTTGCTAAAATTTTGTGGGATATCCTTTTAATATGTCTACTGTATTTTCCTCAGCATATTTGAAAAGTGCAGGAAAACACTGTTAAAGAACCATATGGATTTATTTCTTAAAGGGGGAAGGAGTTTATTCATCTATGGATCAGCACTGGATAATAATACCTGTTTGACAACAGCTGAGAGGTGAGAAACGAAAGGGAGTCAGCAAGACTGGGAGAGATTCGCATGGGGGAAGTAATTTTCTCAGGAAGGAAAAACAGAACAGAGAGAAAATCGAAGGTGGCAGGACCATGGAGAGCGATGGGGAGTGCCATAAAGCATGGGGCAGGACAGACTCCAGACTCTGGACTGTGGTTTGGAGAGCGATGGGGAGTGCCATAAAGTGTGGGGCAGGACAGACTCCAGACTCTGAACTGTGGTATGGAGAGCGATGGGGAGTAACATAAAGCGTGGGGCAGGACAGACTCCAGACTCTGAACTGTGGTAGAAACTGAAGCTTAGCTTCACAGTGGGAAGTGATGCCATCATGAAGGGACTGTGATGTGGTGTCAGGAGACACGGATGCAGGCTGTGAAGTTCCTCTACAAGCAGTGGATGTGGGAACTTTCAGCCTTATGTGAAGCAGGAGTTGATATCAGATGCTTCTGGGGATCCTAATTGTCTATAAAGATTAGTATATACCAGCTCCTCTACAAATACAGATTATTATCTTCCTGGTATTCACCAGCTTGTCTGGAGGTTGATTTTCTCTCCTATGCTGCTTGTAATGCCGCATCTATATCTTAATGGGAGACTCTTACTGTCCTGGCATCGAAGAAATAATCTGTTAACTACTTCTACCAATATTTTCTGATTATAAATGTAACATTTATTCCTGGATCAAATTTGAAACCGGGAAACATAAATATCACTAGTAATATCACCTTTGATAGTATAATTCTATGCATCATTCTATTGCGTTCTCTTTATTATTAAATGGAGCTTATACTTAGTTCTTTAAAATCTGCTTTACTTGTGTTATTATGTAACCTAAATGTAGATAAGCCACCTGGCACTCATCTTTAAGCCAGATTTAGCATTTTATTGCATATCCCATACACCTGCAGATATACACAGACTCACAGACATACTTAACAACAAACACATTAAACAGAGATGGAAATATTTATTGAAGATCCTCTGGAATATGAAATAAGAGGCTTAGTTGCATTTATCATAAGAGTTAATGCTAAGCATTTAAAATTATTTCTTTCGTTCTTCTAAAAAGAAGCAGTAACTCCTGGTACTTTTTCACCTTTGTTTCCTACTTGTCATGAGTTCTTCTTATGTCTTTTGCTTCTGTTCCCTTACTCTAGCAACTTCCCACTTAAACATTATCACAGGAGTTTCAAACCTGCTCAGTTTTGCCAAATCCTTTAGAATTTTGAAAAAATAAACTGTGAAGATTATACGTGAACTATAGACTTTCAGTTTATGTAGTTTTCTTTTCTTTTCTTTTCTTTTTTTTTTTTTTTTTTTTGTTGTTGTTGTTGTTGTTGTTTTGACAGGCAGAGTGGACAGTGGAGAGAGACAAAGTCTTCCTTTTCTGTTAGTTCACCCTCCAGTGGCCGCTTCAATTACTGCCTTTATTCTTTTGTCTCCACTCTTTTCATCTTGAATTCATATTCAATCTTTCCTAAATTTCTTGTTTTCCATTTTGAATATCATAAATTTCATCATTTCAGGATCTTCCTCTTCTCTGTATTGTAAGATGTCTTTTTTAGCCCACTTAATCTTTTAAGGAATTAATTTTTTTTTTTTAGCAAATCATAGCCCATTCATGACTCCACTTAAATGGCCTTTAAAAATAATTCTCTAGGGGCCAGAGCTGTGGCGCAGTGAGTTAACACCCTGGCCTGAAGTGCTGGCATCCCATATGGGTGCCGGTTTGAGACCCGGCTGCTCCACTTCCAATCCAGCTCTCTGCTATGGCCTATGAAAGCAGTAGAAGATGGCCCAAGTGCTTGTGCCCCTGCACCTGTGTGGGACATCTGGAGGATGCTCTTGGCTCCTGGCTTTGGATCAGTGCAGCTCCGACCATTGCGGCCAATTGGGGAGTGAACCAGTGGATGGAAGCCTCTCTCTCTCTCTCTTTCTCTCTCTCTCTCTTTCTTTCTCTCTTTCTCTTTGTGTGTATAACTCTGACTTTCAAATAAATAAATCTTTATAAAAAGTTTTTAAAATTTAGAACATATTTATATTTTCAGAGAAATTATGAATATAGTACATAGTTTCCATTTCTCCTGTGCTTAGTTTCTGATATTATCAATGTCTTCAATGAATATGGTGCATTTCTCAAAAGTGATGAACCATTATTGATGCATTATTAGTAAATAAAGTCTGTACTTTATTTACATCCTTAATTTTTGTTGAATACTCTATTCCAAGATCCCATCCAAAGTCCACATTTCCTGTAGTCAGTGTCTCCTGAGACTCCCCTGGGATGTATGCACGTCTCAGTTCAGGTGTCTTTCTCTAGCTATCCTTGCTTCTGCTATCAATTCTATCCCCATTTTATAACTTTTCTATAGCACTTACAATTACTCATCACTTAGTTTTTATCCACTTGTTTATTCATTACCTGTAGATTGGCATCTCCGTGAATGAAGGGACCTCATATGTCTCTTAAACAAATTCCTAAGCCTTCAGTGAATACTTGCTAAATAAACAGATGTTTACCTGATACTGTACATCTGCAGAGTGTTCAATCACACTTGAATTGCTGTACTATGAGTTTGAATGGATTTTATCCTTCATGCCATAAGTGAGCTCTGGTTGGCATACACTCCCTTCTAAGCTGACTTCACCTGATTTAGCCTACAACTTCTGATATGTGATGGCTATTGCAGTAACTACAATCATAATGATCCCTGTTCCTACGGGTTGCACCTGAGTTGTAGGAATGAGTGGGCTCTTCATTCTCATGAGTTGCTTTTTTGGCTCATTTTTCAATCAAGGCATGGCCGCATATCTAGTAGATTAAGTCTCCCCAAGTATGGACTGGCCCTTCGAATGTTTCAGCAGGAGACAGAGGATTTTCCTGTATTTAAGTTGAGTATTCTTTAAAACCGAAGTCTGTAAGCATCAGTGTCCATGTGTATGAATTGGGTTGTGCTCAGATTTATATGTGTAGATGTCAGATGCTGTCTCAGGCAGTTTTTTTTTTTAATGATCCCAGTAACTAGGACTCCCTGCTGTTAATCCAATGATCACCTTATATGATGAAAGAAATTTTTCAAATGTGATAAACTAATCATCAATGAAAGCTCAATTTAATAACATAAACCCTATAAATGTAACGTGATTTCTCTAGCTGGTAGCAGAAGAAATCAGAGTCAGTATAGCAGAGGGATTCAGCAGGAGGGAGAATTTCCTTTTTTCTTTCTAAAAAGATTATTTATTTGAAAGGTAGAGTTGCAGAGAGAGAAAGACAAAGACCTTCCATCTACTGGTTCACTCCCCAAATGGTTCACTCCCATAACAGCGAAGGCTGGGCCAAGCCAGAGCCAGGAACCAGGATCTTCTTCCAGGTATCCCATGTGGGCCCAAGGAATTGGAACATGTTCGACTGCTTTCCCAGGCACACTGATAAGGAGCTAGATTGGCAATGGAGCAGCCAGGACAACAGCAAGTGTGTATAGGTTGCCAGAGTCTCAGGTGGAGACTTAAACTGCCATGCTACAACACTGGCCCTGAGATTTCTCTGCTGAGATGTAGGCACACCCAAATTTAATTACTTATTTACTCATTTAATTTTGTGTGTTTTTGTTTTAATTTTGTTTCCTCTGAGACCAGGTAATATATTATATGAAGGCAAGGCTTTGCTTTCCTTTTCACTATAATTATTTGAAATTTACCAAAACAGAACTTGGAAGAAAACAGTATATTAATTTATCAATTAAAGAAAATATTTGCTGAGAATATTCAGCATGCCATTTTACTTGATGTAGAAGGACAATAAATCATACCAGTTACCTACCACTGTTCTCCCTTTCTGTAGGGCTACGTAAGCCCTCTGACATGGTCTGATGTAAGTAAAGGTCATGCTTTGTATATGAAGGTTTATACACTGTAGTGTCTAAATGTGAGGGTAGCTACATAGAAATACAGTTCTACCTTTTCCAAATACTTGAAAGTATTCTCAATAACTTGGAAGCTGAAAATGGTGTCTATAAAAGCATGCATAAGTGACATTTTGGAAAAGAATAAAGCAGAGTTTTAGTTGAAAACACTCTGTTCATTTTAAGGAAAGGGAAAAGTTTTCTGTGAAAAATACTCAGATATCATTGGCAATGGTAGCAATAAGATAGGGTTCCCCATATATCTGCAGATTTAAGAAATTGATTTGTTACCATTATTTGTCTAGGCAAGTATTTTGCTCTTTGTTTATTGAAGGTTGAATTACAAACATATGTGACCTTGGATCAAGGTTGGTAATGGCCTCTTAATGACTCCTTCAGTCTTTTTCAAAGTTCCCAGCACTTATAGGATCATTATACCAGGTGATTTAGTTAATTGGGAATTATCTGGAAGGATTGCTAATGATACAAATTGTTACTGAATCTGCCAGATGATGCAAGAGGTTTTTTTTATTGGTCTTTTATCTACATTTATTTTTTCCCCATTTGGTTGTGACCTTAACTACAGGTTGGCCTGCTAATGTCTCCACTTTCAGTTTCAGGGATAGTTGTTAATTAATTGGGATGAGCAGGGTGATAGGACATAATATAAATCTAGCACTTCATTAGGTATCTCAGCCACACTTCCACAATGTCCCACTGTGGGACTGAAATTCATCAGCCATCTGCTGGAATGATGGGGTTACTGGCAATACTTTCCAAGCATCTCAGGTCAAGGGAAGCTGTTAAAATCAATTCCTCCGGAACAGCAAGAACATACATAAGATGGGAAGCCCTATAATGAAGAAAGGGATGAGTAATTCCATTTGGAAAACCCAAGTTTGAATCATGAAATAACAGAGAAAAGTAGATGTCATAATGTTTGTTTATTTTTTAAAGATTCATTTATTTATTTGAAAGTCAGAGTTACAGAAAGGCAGAGTCAGAGAGAGAGAAAGGTCCTCTATCCACTAGTTCACTCCCCAGATGGCCACAATGGCTGGAGCTGAGCCAATCCAAAGCCAGGAGCCAGGAGATTCTTCTAGGCTTCCCATGCTGGTGCAGGGGCACAAGGACTTGGGCCATCTTCTACTGCTTTCCCAGGCCATAGCAGAGAGCTGGATCAGAAATGGAGCAGCCCTGACTTGAACTGGCACCCTTACAGGAGGCTGGCAGTGCAGGTGGCAGCTTTACCCTCTACACCATAGTGCCAGCCCCAGATGTCATATTTAAAAAATTTGTAACAAAGGGAAAATTATTTATAACCTTTCCATGCCCACATTGCATCATCTTTAAAGTGGGAGAAACAATAGAGGCTACTTTGAGGAATCATTGTGAGGATTAAAGTGACTATATATAGAATATTAAGCATAGCTACATTAGATACAATAAGTTGGACTGTTTTTATTATTGGTTATCTATTTCTGTTTAACAAACTGCCTCAAAACTCAAAGGCTTGAAACAGCTACACACATATACAAACACACACACACACATACCTGTGTCATGTAATGATGGTTTGATTGATAACTACTGCATATACAGCAGTAGTTTCATATGACATCACCTGGTGATATGGCCATCTTAGTATGAGAACGTTCCGTGATGCTCACACTGACAAAGTCACCTCATGACTCATTTCTGAGAACCCCATTATTATACATATTTATATTATACATATACATAGTTATATACTCTATAAGGTTATAAACATGTATACATGTGTGCACTTAACTTTACACAGTGCCTGAAAGTTCGAGATTCAAGAAGAGATCAGGTAGATGGGTGATTTTGTTCAGGATTTCTCAAGATAGTGCAGATAACATGCCAGCTGTAGTCATATCAATAGTTGACTGAGGGGCCAACGCTGTGGCGTAGCTGGTCAAGCCACTGCCTGCAGTGCCAGCATCCTGTATGGGTGCCGATTTGAGTCCTGGCTGCCCCACTTCCGATCCAGCTCTCTGCTATGGCCTGGGAAAGCAGTGGGAGATGGGCCGAGTCCTTGGGCCCCTGCACCTGAATGGGAGACCCAGGGGAGGCTCTTGGCTCCTAGCTTCAGACCAGTGCAGCTCCGGCTGTTGCGGCCAATTGGGGAGTGAACCAGCGGAGGGAAGACCTCTTTATCTCTCTCTGCCTCTCCTCTCTCTATGTAACTCTGACTTTCAAATAAATAAATCCTTTTTTAAAAGATTAGTTGACTGGGCCATGGGATCTTTTCTCAATCTGATCTTCTCTCAACAGCATGTTGGTGCTGGTGTTGGCAGGAAGCTTTTGCATGTTATGTGGTTTCTCAAGGCTGCGTATGCGTTCCTATGAAATGGTAACTGGTTTCACACACACAGACACACACACACTCTCGATCTATATTTCTATTGGTTGGCTAGACCAACCCTAATACAATGTGTTAGGGGACTTCACAAGGATATCAATAAGAGGAGGCAAGGATTTTTGAGGTCCATCTTGGAGAACAGCTCTCCTAAACATGATGGCTATTACAGTGTTTTTCCCCAAGAACCAATAATCATCAGTCTAGTTCAGTTAGAACATAGTATCTTAAGAAAACAGAAATAAGGCTGGAGAGGTAGATTTGGCTCAAGTTCCTGAGGCTCTTGTGAGCTATGTGAAGGACTTTTGACTCTCATCCCAAGGACAATGGGAAACCATTGAAGAGATTTTAAATAGGTGAGGATCCTATTTGCTGTAGATAAAAGTTATTTTCACTGCTGTGTAGAAAATGGAATAAAAGCCATGAGCAATACTGATTGTTGGAAATACAGATAAGTGTAGAGCACAGACTGATCAAACTACAGTGATGATTGGGACGTGAATGGTTCCCGGAACTCTTGCTTGGAACCTGAGGGTATAAGAAGGCTGTCAATAAGGAACTACTGAAAGTAGGAGATGCGTGTTTTAGCTTGGAGCTTGCTAATCTTGAGCAGAAACAGAGATAGGTCTAAATGAGAAGGTAATCTATTGACATGGAGAATCAGATTTACAAATATCTCTTTAAATGTTCTCTTACCAAGAGTGGCCTCTAGAGTTAACTGATAAAACTGAATTTGCTCATAACACCAGAATCTTTGCAAAGATGTGATGTGGATCTTCTTCCCTGATTTTGGAAAGTGTTTTGGATGTCTGCTGCTTTCATGGCTTCTGGTTCCTACATGGAGGAGTAACCATCTGTTCTGAAAGTCTGAAGGTACCCCCCCCCCCCAGGAAACCTACAACAAATGAAGCATGCTTTGCCTTGAACCCTGTGACCACAAAGACAAGGTCAGGGACTCCATTAGGAGGTCACGGCACAGTTGGTGACTTCTTCGGTGTCAGGGAGATCGCAGAGGTATGGTGAGCTGCCCCTACCATCTGGCTGTGCCTCAGCAAGGAAGAAATGAGATTGTCTCACAGCTGGGGCAAGGGAAGCCACTCAAATTATCTTGCTGCGTGGACAAAAAGTGTGAAAGATTTCACTGGTGCATCTTCCTGACAGCTTCTGGCATTAAAACACACAGTTTTCTATGCTCAGCTGTTTTAAATAAAATTTTCTCGGTTGTTGGTGTTTTTGTGTTTCCCCAACAGGGCACCTTTCCCCTGTTGTAGAGGTGAAGAGTAGCTTCATCTCTCTGTCCTTGAGACCTGAGAGAATTGCTTCGTAGGTGAAGATTTCTATGGTGTGGCTGAAGGCTTATCAGAGGCCACATAAAAAGAGTCAGACACCATAAATCCTTCCTGGACATAAATAGAATAGAACTAGGCTTTTAATGGGTTTCTAGGGAAAAACAACCAATTGAGCAAGTATTTATTGACATGCCATGTGCCTAACAGTGCCTTATAGACCTTGATGGTGATGAGAAGAACACACAAAAAAACGCAAACAACGAACCCTCTTTCTTTCAACCATCGATACTGTTTCTAATAACATTAAATACATTTCTGTTTGGCCTTTTCTATTCTCATTGCTATTACTGTAACCATAGCTGCTACTCCTTCCATCTCTACTACCATGATCACCACCACAGTTATACAGAATTCTTCTATCATAGTTTTTACAAGGATTAGTGAACATTTAATGAACAGTAAGTATTATTATTTTTCCTATGATCATGGCAGTAATGGCAAATACTACTATAGCCGTTACGCCAATGATGGCTACTATTTGGTTAGTATTTCCATATGTCAACCACTTTACTCAGGTTTTGTATATATCTCCTTATTTAATCCTCACTTTTATCCTGTGACCTTGGTAATTTGGATATCCCAATTTTGTAGATGGAAAAAATTCAAACAAAAAATCAAACATTTTGCCTAAGTAGTTAAAGCAAGGAGTTCATTTCCAGGAATATTGACAGTTTCCCAATATATTTGCCAACTGATTTATTAACCTTGAAGCTTATGATTCACTATATAGCCTTCTAATCAAAATGGTAGCTCTTTAGCAAAGTTTTTCTATGGACATTTTATTTGGCTAATGTGAGATTGTTTATTAATGGGGGGCTTTATTGGAGGCTGGGAGAAGTCATGTCACACACCTACTGACTAAATTTATGATTTCTTTTGAAAAAAATCTAATAGCCACCCTTGTCTCATTTCCTGGTTCTGAAAAAAGCCAGTTCCACCTGGCCATCTATTTGCCTCATCGTGTTAAGCCTAGAATCGGTTCGGTTTGAGGCCTCTGAAGAAACGCAATGAAATTATGGACTACACCATCTCACAAATTTAATTAGTAACTTCGACTATGCAGAAGTGAAACAACTAGCGAATGCAGATGAGGAAGGGATACAGCAGTGCTGTTCTGTGGTGCACACAGTAAGTGACAGGCATTGAGAACTGAAATAGACGTGTGTTCTAGAGTAGGCAGGGTGATGTCAGGGCACCAGCGGAACTCAAGGCATGATGGAAAGATGCACAGTCTTGGTACGTGTGAAGTCTTGGTACAAATCAATTCAAAAAATGAATTGGATTGTATGACTTCTATAGGTGATAAAATATACATCACACCCATTTCTCCTTAATTTGGTGGTGCAACAGCTTTTAGTAGAGACCCTGAGTCAAGGATTAGTGTTCACCAGAGCCATGTGAGTTTTGAAACCATTGAAATGTCCTGAGCGCTGGCAGGTGAAGCTCTGGAAATGCCCTGGGGCCTGGTTGCCACTGCTGAGATACGTGGGAGAATCCTTGAGGGGCCGCTCTCTGCTCACTGAATGGATTTCACTTCTGGGTGCCAGTCCCTCTTGTTTCTCTCCCTTCTGGTTCCTATGTTCCCAGAAAGAAAAGTGGGTAGGTGATGTATAAACACAGAGAACCCCAGAACAGTACCAGTTTCATCAGCTTCACAAGTGACACAAGGCAAGCACAGGCTGTCCCAGATTTACCAGCTAAAAATTCTCTCTGGGCTTTCGGTGTCAAAGCAAAAGTTACCTACCCTCAAATTTCCAAGTTCACAGAAGCCTTGTTTCAATCTCACTAGCCATGTGGTTAGAGCTGCCAATGCAAGTTTGCTATCTTAAGTTGTCTATGAGCCAGGGTAATTCTATAATTTCTGCTATCCCAGTGCAATATGAGTGAGTATGAGGTCTGAGTCAAATATTTGTGTGTGTGTGTGTCTGTCTGTCTATCTGGAGACTTCATTTGATTCCTTTGCGTGAGCTGGGTTTGATTCTTAGCCGTCTAATCTGTGCCTGCCTTGTCTGTAAAGTGTGGGAAATGGCTGTTAATGAGAATTAAATTAGATCAGACATGCAAAGCACTCCAGACAGTGCCTCGACTTAGTGAACACTGAGCATTCATGATTTCATTATTGCTCTTGTCCATGTTGTTATTGCCAGGAGGAGTTAAAGCAAGGCAAAAAAATGAGAAATAACACAAAAGCGTCAAGCAAACTTAGCAAATCAGGTGTGCTCTCCAGTGCGTCATCACAACTCAGAAGCGTGGGTGAGAGGTCAGAGACGTCAGTGCTGGAGGCAAAGAAAGAGAGCTGTATATATGCCCCCTTAAAAAAGTGAATGGAGGCCGGCGCCGCGGCTCACTAGGCTAATCCTCCGCCTAGCGGCGCCGGCACACCGGGTTCTAGTCCCGGTCGGGGCGCCGGATTCTGTCCCGGTTGTCCCTCTTCCAAGCCAGCCCTCTGCTGTGGCCAGGAAGTGCAGTGGAGGATGGCCCAGGTGCTTAGGCCCTGCACCCCATGGGAGACCAGGAAAAGCACCTGGCTCCTGGCTCCTGCCATCGGATCAGCGCGGTGCGCCGGCCGCAGCGCGCCGGCCGCGGCGGCCATTGGAGGGTGAACCAACGGCAAAAGGAAGACCTTTCTCTCTGTCTCTCTCTCTCACTGTCCACTCTGCCTGTCAAAAAAAAAAAAAAAAAAAAAAAGTGAATGGAAACATTCCAGTCCGGGCTTCAGCAAGTCACAGGTAAAAATGCTAGTGACAAGTGCAAATGGTTTGCTCAGCACCTGGAAAACCCACTGTGTGAGCTTGTTCCGCAGCTAGGTGCAGGCTCCTAGGGGTGACCAGAGGTGTGAATGAAACAAGACACCGATTAATTCGGTGGCAGCAGGAGCAATGGAAGGCTAATTGCCTTTCTAGAGGGTGCACAATCTGACCACCACCTTTATGCTTATCCAGATTTCTAGCATCAAGTGCTTTCATGTGCACCCCAAAGAATCCTGGTGGCAGGCAGCTTTCTAAGTCACCCAGGACCACGTGCCACTTCCATCAGCCCTGTAATCATTGCCAACACAGTGCCTCATTAAATCAGCCTGTAGCACTAGGATGCATCAAATCATGGCAGATTCACTGAGACACCAAAATGCTTAGGACTGTCCATCAAAACGAGCTTCATTAGCAGATGCAGAAAACAACAAAAAAAAATCTTCCTAGGCTCAAGTCCTCAACAATCAGATGATGACTGGAGTCAACACAGATCCTTGAACAGCTTGCATGATTTACAATCCTGGCAAGTGGCTTGTTTGGTATGATTGTTGGAGGATCAGGGGAGAAGAGCTTTGGATTTTTCCTGTCTTGTCTTTGCTGTGCAGATTCAATCCACCTTTGTCCCTGTTTTTGACAGTCTTCTGGGCATAAATTGTCACAGTGATGGTATCAGATGTGGTTTTCCTTGTGCTGTCACAGTGATAGGTTTAGGCTGCACCCTTGTAAATCATTAACCTCTCAAGTTGGGTAGGGATTTAGCAGTCACGTGAAAGGTCTGATGAAGAAGACCCAGGAAGTTAACTGGGATATATAAAGCTACAGATTCCTGTTAGCATGCAGTGTTTCTACCTCTACCATAATATTGTGATAAATCCTCAATTGTCCTTCTAGTAGATAGCCTTCAAATTTCTAGTGCGTATGGTTCTGAAAAGGTTGATCAGAGAATGCTTCAGGACCAACCCACAAGCTCCAAGTTCAAGTAGCTGGCACAGGACCCAAATCTGGCCAATTCATGATTGGATTGAATATGTTCTAGTGACCCCGGCCAGGCTGATGATATACAATCTGACATAATGAATAGGGTAGTTCTGTTGCTTGTGTGGGAGAACATATTTCTGAATCTTCCAGAGACTCTGCTAACTTAATGGACATACTGTTGAAACCAACACAGCAAACAGCAAGGAGAGGAAATAAAGGAGTAGTGACTTCTGATGGTGTTGTTGAAACAACAGATCGACATCTTGGGATTTTCACTATTTCATTCATTCGCTTACACATTTATTTATCTTTAATTCAAGACATTTTGAGTTAGCATTCTTCACTTGTAAGCCAAAAATGTCCTGGCTCTATTAGAGCTGCTGGATCACAGGTGGTCCGAGGCTTGGTTTAGGGCTTACTCTATTGTCTCATGAAGAATAGAAGTAAGAATAAACATGGAAGTTACCAAAGAACATCAATAAATTGAACTATTTTAACCACTACTGAGACATCGAACTTGTAGACTCTTAAGCAAAGAAGCCCCCGATAGACTTACAGGCACTGGGAGAAGCCAACTGGAGCAGTGAGATAATGCAGAATTCTAAACCTCAACTAGAGTGGTCAGGGGTAGAAAATGCATCTTCCCTTTGCAATGAGGCCCCTGCCTCAATAATGTGATTTTGAACTTGTTTATCTTGTACTCTCGGTATCTATTTCTGCAGAACAAACTACCACTACACAGCGGTTTAAAACAGTAATAACACTAATTCATTTTGCTTACAGTTCTGAAGATTGATTGAGCTCAGACAACCTTGCGTATTCACACATGGTTGCAGTCAGATCCTGGCTGGATTTGGGGTCTCCTCAAAGACTTCAAAATACTTGGTAGCAGGGATGGAGCCAATTAAGCAGCTGGCATGGAGCATAGCTGGCCTCTTCAGCATCTCCTTCTCCATTCTATGAGCTCTCTATGTGGGCTGTACTCATGGCCTAGGAGTGTAGACCCTGTATGTGGCCCCTGGAGACACCCCAGTCAAGTGTTCAGTGAATGCTCATTGGGAGCTCTGTGTCCTTTTCCACCGTAGCCTTAGAACTAAGGCAGCAGCACTTCTGTCACTTTCTATTCATCAAGGTGGTTCAAAGGTAGTGTCGCTCCCCCTCTTCATGGAGGAACGACACTAAACCCTGCCTAGGCTTCATATCTGAGTCACGGCACCATTATGTTGCTCCCCGTCTTCGTGGAGGAACGACACAGGACCCTGCGTTGTTCTTTCGTCTGCTCGGCCCTTCCCGGGTTTGCTGCTGGTTCTTCCCGGGTTGGCTACCGTCCCTTCCACCTCCGTGGAAGGGCGGTTCCCCCTGCCACATTCCCCACTTCCGCGGGGGAGCGGCACACCGCCGGCCGGCTCTCTCGGGGGCTGCACAGGTGTTCCTCAGGTGTTCCTTCAGATAGATGTTCCCCTTAGATGTTCCTGGTGCATGTTGTCTCTCTCCTCCTTTATAGTCCTCTTCCGCCAATCCCAACTCTGCTACCCACACGCCGAGTACGCCGCTCTCCTCCAATCAGGAGCAGGTCCTACAGTTTATTGGTTGAACTGGAGGCAGCTGCGTAGAAGCTGTTTCTCCCTTCTCAGCGCCATATTGTGGGAGAGCAGATGCATAGAATAAGTCTTAATTCCAGTAACTCAGTCCAGTCCGGGTTGCTCCCCACAGGTAGAGCCAAAGATACCCTTCTTGTTGGGAGAGGTGTCAACACATTTTCCAGGAAAGCATTTAAAAAAAACTCAGAAGTATTGCAAAAATAGTGTAGAGTCCCAAGCTGTCTTCACTCTGTCACCCTGATTGTGACATCTTACATGACTTCAATGCAATGTCAAAACCGGGAAATTGATATTTGTATATTATTGCTATCTAAGCTACCGGCTGCTTCAGGTTTTAACACTGTTGCAAACCTGCATTTTATTTAAGTTGTATGTATTTCCAAGTAATTATATCCCTTGCAAGGATTCATGTAACCACCCATGCAATCCATATACAGAGCTATTCTCTCAATCACAAAAGAACTCTTTCTGCTAAGTCTTTGTTTTCACCCATCTTCATGTTACTATCCATAATCTTATCTGCTGGTAGCCATTAATCTGTTTTCTGTCTCTACAGTTTTGAGGCTATTATATATGATACATATGATATCATATGCATCAACAAGATGGACTTTTCTCAGTATGTCTTTGAAGCCCATAAAGGTTTTTTTTCATATATCAATAGTTTATTCCTTTTGATTGCTGAGATGTAGTCCATTATGTATGCTGCCATTCCCTTATCACATCTAACAACATTTATAATAAATCGTACTTATCATGTAATACTAACAGTGTCTAAAATGTGATTTTGATTATACATGATTTTCATTTCATTTAGCTGATCATCTCACCTAATACCCAGGGACATGAGAGATGATCAAAATCTAGTGAGGGACGTAAGAGTAATATGGATCAGAGTATTAAAGGAAAAAATTGCTCTTAGAGGGTTACGTGTGAGGCTGTTTTGTAGAGTCTGCCTGCATGTGAAGTGTTCAGAGAGGCGAGAAACCTGAGTGGGTACCGGAGTGTCATCTGTCCTGTCAGTCTGTCACACACAGCTCTGGCTGTGCATGCTCCCCAGTAGCAGACGCAGCCATGATGCACCCACAACAGAAACCTAGAAAATGCTGCTTGTTTTTTCAATGGGAGAGTGATGGTGCTTTATGGATGAACCAAGATCCCTGACAGAAAGAATAAGATTTTTGCCACTAATTGCGGCAACTTAATAACATAAGGCATAGTGAACAAACTTTTTAAAATCCTAAAAGGATGCAAAGCTGCTTCTGGGTCTCTGCCAGCCCACTGCACCTGCAGCCTTTTCCTCACAAATATTTCAGATTGTCAGCTTAAGTGGCCTCAGAGCCACTCACACAACTTTGGTAATTGCTGAGCTATGCCTAGACCAGCTGAGATAATAGGATGCCAAGAAATAGAGGAAAATGTCAATAGCTGGGGTTCATGCTACTAATTTTGTTTTCTTTAAACTTCATGGAATGACAAAGCACACTGAGAGCAAATCCAAAATTATACAGTTACTAGTTCCTTTATTTTCAAATTCACAAGTCAGTCACTAAATATGAGTACAAAGTGAGCATATCAAAGACATGGATGCTTGCTTCTCCTGTACTTATAGCAGTCATCCTGAGTGAAACTCTCCGCTAAACCAAAGCAGGACCTCTGCATCCTCCTCAACACCAGGATCCAGGCAGTGATAATGGGGCACAGCTAGAACGTAGCACAAACACCTGCTGCTTTTTCCATTCTCAATTCTCTTTAGTATTTCTCGGAACAAGAAAGAAACAACATATTGACCACTCCACATGCCCGAACTCAAATGTTTCTATAAATAGACTAACAATGGCAAAAGTTCTGAACAGGGCAGACCATACCTATCTATGTTTTTAGAACCAAGGATGAGCAAGGAGTATGGAAGTTGATCACATATGTATTATCTGAACATAGAAAGCTAGATGCAAAGGTGTTTATGTAAAATGAGAATAACAGTAGTAATAGTAAAATAAAATAATTCATACGGTGGCTGACACATTAATTTCTTTATGCCAGACACTGTGCTGAAGTTTATTGATGCTGCAACAGCCTTCAGTAGTGCACTCTGCTCCATGTTTCCAGTGGAGAAACAGGTTTAGGGAAGTTGAATGTCACCCAAAAAGTAGCTGGGCAGTGTGAGTGCACCGCCTGTATACTTACTCTACCCAGCTTTGTTGACAAGACTTTGGGTCTAGTGTGGCTTACAACTTGTGTCTCCCCAGAATTGTTGGAGCTATGGCCTAAGGATTCTATAGACCTGGAAGGAAAGAAGTTGATACCTGAATGATGCTATACCCAAAATCTAAATTAGGGAGAGCGGTGACATTGGTACAGGGTGGGATTGACCGGGCCTTAGTAATAGTGGACAAGTTTATCCTCAGATAAACTTTTCTTGAGGAATCAAAGTTGTCTGTCCCAGTGGAATGAGCTAAACACAGAAACATGAAGTTTTGTGGGGAATGGCTGGCATCAGCACAACATGTGGCTGATTCTGGAAAAATCTATCGAGCGGTGGCTTTATGCTGAGGAACAGTAGCTGCATAGTGCAGTGAAATCCAAAAGCAGCACCCAATTTGGGATAAAAATGAAGCCTGGGAAAACTTGCTGTAACAAAACAAGGGCCTCCTAAATGAATAAGCTAACAACACTCATGGGAAAAACTCATTTGTTTAATGGATATCTTATCACAGAAAAGAGTAAGGTTTTCCATTCTGCCCTTCTGTTGATGAATAGTTGCACTGTTTCTGTCTCTCAATGATTACAAATAATGCTAACATGCATATTACATTACAAATATTGTGTGGTCCATATATGTTACCCTAGGTGTATACCCATAATAGTATAATAGCTTGATCATGCAGAGTTGCATTTTTTTATTACTGCATTTAAACAACGAACACCTCAATTGTTGCAGAGTGGTTGGGACAGGAATCTGCAGAGGCTGGAAGGGAGATTTGCGTCCAAGCTTTCTCACGTGGCTGTTGGTGGTGGCTGGGCTGAGAGCCACAGTTCCTCCAGGAAGTGGGATGGACCTCTCTCAGCCCTTCCCATACTGGCCTCCCTTTAGGGGTGCTGCAATATGTCAGTTGCTTTCTGAAGAGCAAGCAGCAGTGGGAAAGGTGACAACCAGGGTCTTCTAAAATACTTGAACTTAATTTTGAGATCATTGCAAATTGATGCATTTGTGAGGGAGATGCTGTGTAGATTTTTACCCCGTTTCTTCTAATGGTAATGCCTTAAACAGCTAGAGTAGAATGTGAAGCCAGGATGTTGACACTGGTGCATTCGAGATATAGAACTCTTCCGTCACCACAAAACACCTTTATGTTTCTTTTAATATGAGCATATCCATTTACCTCCCACACAAATCCCTTCCTTACTCCTTGGAAACTATTTCTATTCCTCTACTTCTGTCATTTAAAAAACTATATAATAGAATTATATACAACACATTAGTATAATTCAGCATAATTCTGAGTAGTCTCAGGTGTTGCATATTTTAGCAGTTTGCTGTGTTTGCGGAGTAGCATCCTGCGATAGGGAGGTACTTCACTTTGTTTAGTCGTTGATCCATTGAAGGACATCTGGCTTTGGGTGGGCTGATTAACGACCACTCAATGATGTCCAGGTCCTAATGCCTGCAGTCTGTGCATCTTTTACATGGCAAAAAAAAAAAAAAAAAAAAAGCAAAAAAAGCTTTGCACTTAGGATTAAGTTAAGGTCTGGAGTTGGGGAGAGTACCTTGGATTATCTGGGTGGGACAAATGTAATCACAGAATTTTAGCAAGAGAGAAGCAGGAAGATCAGAGTTAGGAAAAAGGGGGTGTGAGCATGGAAACAGAGTTTGGAGTAAGACAGCCCACAGTGGAGAAATGAAGATAACCATCAGAAACTGGAGAAGGCAAGGGAACGGTTCTCCCCTGGGGTCTGTAGAAGGAAGGCAAGGCTGACACCTTGCACCTAGGACTTCTCAACCCCAGAACAATTATAAGATGATACATTTGTGTTATTTTTAGTCACTAAGTGTGTGATAGTTACAGCAACAATATTAAACCAATGCAGTTTTGTTTCTAGTTTTGGACTACTACGATTAAGGTGCTATACTCATTCATGTTCATCTTCATATTCATTCAATTTTGTGAAAACATTGTTAGACTTCTCTGGGATAAATGACTACAGGCATGATGGCCAGTTTATGTGTTTCTTACATGTCTCTTTAAGAAACTATTTGATGTTGGAGCTGGCACTTTGTTGCAGTGGGTTAACGCCCTGGCCTGCAGTGCTGGCATCCTATATGGGCGCCAGATCGAGCCCCAGCTGCTCCACTTCTGATCCAGCTCTCTGCTATGGCCTGGGAAGGCAGTAGAAGATGGCCCAAGTCCTTGGGCCCCTGCACCCACATGGGACATGGGAGACCCGGAAGAAGCTCCTGGCTCCTGGCTTCAGATCGGCACAGCTCCAGCCATTGCCACCAACTGGGGAATGAACCAACGGATGGAATACCTCTCTCTTTTTCTCTCTGCCTCTCCTCTCCTCTGTGTAACTCTTTCAAATAAATAAATAAATAAAAATAAAATATTTGATGTTGTCTAGAGTAGGGATACCATTTTGCTCCTACAAGTGTTGTGTGAATTATTCAGTTTATCTACATCTCTTACAGCTTTAGTATCATTACTATTTTTTGTATTTTAGCCATTTTGATAGGTGTGAAATTATCAGTACTATGGTTTAATTTGTATTTATCTTATGAATAATGACATTAAACATTTTTTCAAGGATTTATTATCTAGTGTCTATATTGAGATATGTGTACGGTCTTGCTTACTTGTAAATTTTTCTGTTTTTATTCTTGATTTTGGAGATTTCTTTTTATACAATAATTCAAATTATTTTTGTCCTATAAGTAAAATGTCTTTTTCTTTCTCATTACCTTTAAGATATTTTTCTTTAGTTCTGCATGACTGTTTTCATCTGGTTATAGGATAATATTGGAAGCAATTTTAGAGGATTAGTGTTATTTCTTCCTTCAATTTTTGATAAAATTGACCAGTGTCTGCCAGCACAGCGGCTCAATAGGCTAATCCTCTGCCTGCAGCGCAGGCACCCCGGGGTTCTAGTGCCCGTCGGGGTGCCGGATTCTGTCCCGGTTGCTCCTCTTCCAGTCCAGCTCTCTGCTGTGGCCAGGGAGTGCAGTGGAGGATGGCCCAGGTCCTTGGGCCCTGCACCCGCATGGGAGACCAGGAGAAGCAGTGGCTCCTGGCTTCAGATCAGCGTGATGCGCTGGCTGCAACAGCCATTGTGGGGTGAACCAATAGAAGAGGAAGACCTTTTTCTCTGTCTCTCTCTCACTGTCCACTCTGCCTGTCAAAAAAAAAAAAAATTCACTAGTGTCTTGCCCTGGTGTTTTCTTTCTTAGATGACTTTTATTATTGATTTAAATTCTTTAACGTATACAGGCTAGTTACGATGACCTCCTCTTCTCCTGCGAGTTCTGGTAGAGAGTGTCCTTCATGTAATCGATTCATTTCCCTGTGTTTGCATGCAGAGTTGTTTGTAATGATTCCTTCACTTGGATGATCCTTTAGTAATTGTGAGATCAGTGGTGTTTCATGGCTATCATTAGTAATTGTGTCTTCTTTCCCTTTTTCTTGGTTGGTTTGAAGAGTGATTTACCAATTAATTTTTTTTTCAAATAATACATTCTTAGTTTTTTATATTTTGATTTCATCCTTTCAGTGTCATCACCGTCTGCTTTAACTTTTATTTTTTTGCCTTCTACTTGCTTTAGATTTGCATTGATTTTTTTTTCTACTATTCTAAGATTGAAGCTTAGGTTATTGATTTTGGTCTTTCTTCATATACACATTCAGTGCTATATTTTCTCTAAGCACTGGCTAATGGCACATATTTGGCTAAGTTGTATTTTTTTAAATCCCAAATGCTTGTAAAATATTCCTGGGTATTCTCCTTTCATCCATATGTTATTTAGAAGTTGTCTAATCTCCAGCTGAATTTGATTTTCAATTAATTTCAGTGTGTTTTGAGGACATACTTGTTGTGATTTCTGTTATTTTGAATTTTCTGAGTAGGTTTAATGACTCCAAATATGCTCTCTTATGAAAGTTCCATGTTAGGTTGAATAAAATGTGTGCTCTCTTATTGTTAGATGAAGTATTTAATAAGTATCTATTGGCTCCAACTTATTGATGATTTTTATCAGCTCAACCATATCCTTACTGGTTTTCTACTGAACTGATTGTTGCTGATAGAGAGGGTGTTGGGGTCTCCAGCTATCATGGCTGCCTTATTTTTCCTTGCAGTTTATCAGTGTTTGCTTCATATGTGTTAATGCTATGCTGTTAGCTGTACATGAATTAGCGAATATTATAAACTGGAAATTTGGCTCTGTTATTATGTAGTGCTCCTCTTTATCCCTGATTATTTTTCTTACTATGTATTGTGCTTTTTCAAAATAAGTATAGGTGCTCCATTGTTCTTTGCATGAGTGTAAGCGTGGTATCTCTCTTTCTTGTTCTTTAATGTACTTGTAAATGAGTCTTTCGAGTTAAAGCAAATTTCTTAGAGACAGCCTGTAGTTGGATCTTACTATTTTTAACACTTTATTTGAGATTAGCTTTAATTTATAAAGCAAGAGTTCTGAGGTATTAGTATGAATAGTTCCCATATACCCCTTGATCCTTTCCCCTATTATTAACATCTCATATTAGTGTATCTGGAACAATTAAGAAACCACACCCACCACCCCTTAATTTCTTTTTATCCAAACTTCTTACTCATTGTGAAAGTCTTTAATTGGCATAGTTGGACGATTGTCATTTCAGGTGATTATTGATGTAGTTAATTTCTTTATTACTATGTTTGTAAGTGCTTTCTACTTCTTTCCCTTGTTCTTTTTTTGTCTTAAGCCCCATTCTCATTTTCCAATTTTTTCTATTTTTGATAGACTATTTTATGAGTACATTTTCTTCTTTTATTGTATAATTGTATTAAATTAATGGCTTCCTTATAGTTTGGAATATGTGTTTACAACTAATATAAGTTCATTTGAAATGTTTATTTTAGTTATTTAAAAGGGGGAACATGAGTGCAGGTAACCAAGCATTTGGACCGTCTACCATCACTTTCCATGCTGGTGTTGTAGGCTGTGATTTTACCAGCTGTGTCACAATGCTGCTCCCAAGAATGCCTTCTTAAATTGAATCTGTGTCTTGCAACTCTCCCAGTTACTGTCATCCTGGAGCCCTGTTGATGTCTTGGGAAGGCCTTGGGAAGGAAGCGTTCTGTAATTGTATCATTGTATTTTAGTGAGCCTGAACCATAGGGATGTGACATTCTGAAACATTTCTTAGCCATTTATAAAGCATCTCCCCTTTCATGAGCCAGTGGGTACAAGGGCCTAGAGGAGTTCATTTTCCCCTCCATTAATTCAGAGGAGTCTTTCTCAAGTAGCTGCACTGGAGGAAGGCTTTGGAGTGTTGCACTTAGCAGATTTCCAAAATTACCCCCATCACCCACCTCCACCCGATGCCTGAGAGTTCTGTGATCTTGCTCTGTTAGTGGGATTCTTGAGGTGCAGGTGTCCTAGCTGCACTCCCAGAAGGCTTTCATTCTGAAGCCAGTCCACTTTCAGCCCTCAGTGTTTGTCCATTCACTGTGTCTGCAGCTTTTGCTCCAAGGCATCTGTCTTTCATTGCAATCAGTTGCATCTCCAAATTTGGGGTTGGCAATTTGTCTTGTGTCCTAAATTATCTGAGAGACCTCAGAAAAGTTGTTGATTTTTCAGGTTTTTTTTCCCAGTATTTTTTTGTATAATAAGAATGAAAGCAATGACTTTCACGCTCTGTGTCAAAGGTTGCCTTTTTGTTGTCTAATTTGCAGCTTTAATAAATCAATAATTCCAGTTCTCCTGTATTGGTAACACCGTTAGTGCTCTGTTTCAGTTCAGGAAGATTTGTGGTTGCTTCTCTCCCATCTGCCATTTCATATTCCGTGGTTTCAATTGCCCATGTCAACTGTGGTCTGAAAACATTAAATGCAAAATTCTGGAAGCAATCTGTTCATTAGTGTGGTGAAGTCCCATGCTGTCATGCTCCACTCTCTGGGGACATGAGTCATCTTGGTCCAGAGGGCCCAAGCTGCATGTGCTACCCTGCCCGGTCCTTGGACACTTGCCAGCCGACTCAGTGATCAGATCCGCCCCTTCAAGTAGCCCTTCTTTGACTTCATGGGTCCCAAAGTACAAGGGGATTGCTGCTGATGATTCGTGCTTCTTCTTCTGTTTTAAGATTTATTTTATTTATTTGAAAGAGTTACAGAGAGAGGTAGAGACAGAGAGATCTTCCATCCGCTGGTTCACTCCCCAGATGGCTGCAACAGCTGGAGCTGCGCTGATCCGAAGCCAGGAGCCAGGAACTTCTTTCAGGTATTCTGCGTGGGTGCAGGGGCTCAAGGATTTGGGCCATTTTCTACTGTTTTCCCAGGCCATAGCAGCTGGATTGGAAGAGGAGCATCCGGGACTAGAACCAGCACCCATATGGGATGCTGGTGCTTCAGGCCAGGGCTTTAACCTGCTAGCCACAGCACCGGCTCCCTTGCTTCTTCTAATTGAAGATGAATGTTCTCTGTTTAATAAGGAAAGAAAAACTAGTGCACTGAGATTGTTTAGACCTTGAGTAAGCTGTTGTTCATCTTTTATAAGGGAAGCTTATCAGAGGATGCATCCATAGAGAGATCATAGTAGGTATAGTTTAGTACTACCTAAACATGCAGGCATCCATGAGAATCTTGGAAAGTATCCACTAAATTATTTCCAATGCTGTTTATTTTTTTTTATTTTTGCCTTTCACATTTATATTTATAATCCTCTAATATTATATAATATTATCTGTATAAAGAATGAGGCTGGACTTTTATTTTTATAAAGGTACACATTTTGCCACATTGATTGATAGAAATCAAAAAGACCTTTCAGTCGACTTTGGTACTTCGTTCATACGTGTGTGTGTGTGTTTTGGAGTCTATTCTCTGGTTCTTCGTGTGTTCTTGAGATGATAGCACACGTTCTCAGTTACTGTAGCTTTAGAATAAGTCTATGCCATGGTAGTGTAAGCTCTCTAACTTTGTTACCCTTTTCCAGGATTATTTTCAATATTTTTGACTCATTGCACTTCAATATACATTTTAGAATCTGCATGGAACTTTCTCCAATGGAAACCTGTTAGAATTTTGGTTGGAGTTTCAGGAGAATACTATACATAAATTCTAATTACAAGGGCATTGTGCTACGTCATGCAAGATTGCTAAATTTAGAGCAATAATGAACATATGAATTTCCAGATTATGTATTACAAATCCTCAAATCAATGGAGTAGAAAATAAACATGAGAAACTAAAAGACAACAGATAAAATGTAATAAAAAGAAAAATGAGATATATGGGAATGGATCTGAGAGTTTCAAAATACATAGAAATTTCTTACTGGAAAATCAAAGCTAATGTTAAATTATTATGGAATCAAAGAAGCAGAGGAATAGAGGCCTTCCTAAACCACTTGAAAGATTATAAAATAAATGAGTCTATGACTACCTTAGGAAAATACCATAAATAAGGGTAGCTGTGAAAACCTAATAACTTCCACCTCTTTTTGGAAGCATCTGTGGAATAGCTTTATTTAAATTTACATATTAGAGGTACAAGTAAAACCAGTAAATCCTCAAAAAAAAAAAACCCCACACCATTAAATAGGCCTTTTACTAGTTATAATGCAATATAAACTAAGTAAAAAATAAATATTTAACCTTATAAAAAAAGTTCTTCTCAGTCTTTAGATCCAATAGTAAATCTACTGACTTACATAATATAATGCAAAAATAAACTATTGAGAAAACAACATATATTAAAATATTGATATAGTAAAAATTCTGGCCAAAGGAAAATTTATAACTTTAAAAATTTGTATTACACATATACAATATATAAAGTAGTGATGGAGTACACATGTTTTTAAAAAAATCAATGCAAGGTAGAATAAATGTGAAGAAAAATGGTAAAATGTGCTAAAATTAATAAATGATATTTAAATCAGATAAAACAATTTAACAGTCCAAAATTATATATGTATTTCTGTATAGAGAAACATAACAATAGTATAAATATTATTCTTAAATGACTTATTGGTAGATCTAAAAGAAATTACTCATAAATGCACAGTTATGGACAATATTAAAATGATCAGACTTCAACTGTTCTCCAAGACCGCATGGATTTATAATTGCATTTTAAAATCTTTCATGCATCACATAATTCTTACGACATTCTCTAAAACTTAGATAAAGGGTGAAATATTTATTGTGGGGATTATTTGGGTTAATGAGCTCACTCAAGCCAGCATGTATGATAGTGGTCCAAGTAAAATATTACAAATTCAACCTTAAAATAGCTCAATAACGACCTTGCGAGTTAGAGTGTAGAAGATGATATTGACAGCAGAGCATCCTCTGTTTCTGCTTGGGACGCTGTGAAATTCTGAGTACCAAACCCATCACAGAACCTTGGAGCTTTCAGCAGATGTGGCTGTAACGCGTGAATCCCTCATTGTGAAAATGCCCACTCAGCTTTCTTTCTCTGGCATCACCTGTTGTTAGATCCCCTTGCTTCTACATCTGACTTTTGTAATCCAAGGATCCTCCACTTTCTTCTCAAGTAGGATTAGTTAAATAATTTGCCAAATAATCACCTAGCTAACTTAGTGCCTACAGAAAATGTGTACAGCTCCACTTTGTGAATTAAGCGTCATCAACACTGGATTTGGATTAGGACTTTCCCTGTCATTGCTACTGGGGACAGTGTACTTGTTGTTTGTAACACTGGTTCTGGAAGAATCAATGCTTTCCCTTGCCCTGGACTCTTTTTTTTTTTTTTAACTTCCTTCCTTCCTTCCTTCCTTCCTTCCTTCCTTCCTTCCTTCCTTCCTTCCTTCCTTCCTTCCTTCTGTCCATCCGTCCGTCCATCCTTTCTGTCTGTCTTTTCTTTTGTAGAGTTAGAGAGAGGCAGAGAAAGATCTCCTATCCCTTGTTCACTCCCTAAATGGCTGCAACAGCCAGAGCTGAGCTGATCTCTGGGGACAGGAGCTTCTTCCAGATCTCCCACATGGGTGCAGGGACCCAAGCACCTGAGCTGACTTCCACTGCATTGGCTGTCAGCAGAGAGCTGAATTGGAAGAGGAGTAGCTGGGACTTGAACCAGTGCCCATAGGGGATGCTGGTGCTACATGTTGAAATTTAGCCCACTACACCACAGTGCCAGCCCAAAGCTTGGCTCATGTCTTGTGTTCCTACCCCACTGATAGGTACAGATGGAATCTTAGTGCTAGTCTACCCCATGCAGAGTACCCATGCAGATCTTATACAATTTTAGCATCCCTCTTGAAGAAAAAAATGTAAAATTCAAATTTAGACACAAGAGCAAACATTTATTTATCGTAATATTAGAATATTGAATTGTATTTGTGACAGCTGACCCATACCACAAATATCACAAAAACTTTCAGCTTGGGTTAAATTGGCTTCTCCAGACAAAAGCACCAACATTAGATTTTTCTTACAAGTGATTCAAATGAGCACATTGTCCCATGCAAGAGGAGAAAACTGAGGGTATAGGAGATGTCAAAGTCCACAGATGATGACTACCCTGATGCCAAAGATGTCTTGTCCAGGCTCAAGGAAGCTGGGTTTCCAGGCTCCCAGAATATCCTAGAATTGTCAGAGTCCCCAGCATGGGCACATTCAACACTGCACATCACAATAGGCATGTGTAGAATCATAAAAATGTGATCTCAAGGGATCAGAGGATGATGATACACCATCTGAAACTGGATGCCTATGTTGTAAAAACTGTTTCTCTTTATCCAAAGATTTTTCTGTAGGTTTGATTATATTGCAGAACTGTTCTCACCTCTGCCCAGATAAGACGACATGGGGTGAAGAGCGATGTTTTCCAGAGCTATTCAGATGCCCCTGAATGTTAGCAATGCTTTACCTATACTTGGAAGTGTTTGTAAACCAAATAATTCTATCCCTCTAAACAAATGCATTTTCAACAGTATTGCTACTTGGCAGAGATCCCAAAGATAATGCCACAACAAATCTACCCTACACAAGGATAACTGGGATGAAGGAGAAATCAGAATATGAAATTGCAAGAATCAGTAGATTTTAGTTAATTAAAACTTAGATTTTTAGTAGTTTTTTTTTTTTATCTGACATGAGATTAATGAGAAAGCAGAGTGGTAAGAATGATCAGATCTCAACACAAGATACTTGGTCCATCCTTTTGTCTCCTTGTTGATGAGCATGGCTGAAACTGTCAAGGAATCTTGCTTTACTTATTGGCTTCTCTCAACTCAAGTTTTCAGTTCTTTTCTGATGAAGATGTTTGGGCATTCAGATATTTTGGATTCAGATTATTGGGAGGACAGGACTGGATGATGTGTCTCTTGCATACTTTGCCCATGTTCTGATATCTGGACCTCTGAGCAACCGTCAGATAATCAGTATTGGAATTTCTCTACTGGAAGAAGGTGAGGCCAGTGATGTGTTTTAATCTGTTTTCAGGATTTTGGGTGAGAGCAACAGATTTCAGGTGCCCCTGTGTGCATCTTTCTATAAATAACCTCAGTAATGCCTATCATATGTAACTAATCATCTAATTCACCCAGATACCAACTCTCAGTTTTTATTTTTTGGAAATAGTGTTGATATCCATTATTAATGAGTGTTAGACATTTGCAGACTCTGTGGCAACAGCGGTAAGTTCTGTTGCTTTTTCCTGGTGACTTCTGGCACAGCTTTAGGAAAAGTTTGAATTCTGCCTGCTTTTCTTGCAGTTAGGATTGCCCCGTCTTCACACATCTAGATCTTAGCGAAGTGTCCACTGCTTAGAGCTAGCCCAAAATTGTTTGCTACAAAGGTGGCTGTTCAGGGCAGGGGTTAGGATGCCACTTAGGATATTTTGGTCCCATACCAGAGTATTTGGGATCCATTTCTAACTGTATTCTCAATTCCATCTTCCTGCTAATATGCTCCCTGGGAGGCAGCAAGTGATGGTTCAAGTACTTGGGTACCTGCCACCCATGTGGGAGACCTGGATTGAGTTCCTTGCTCTGTCTTCAGTGTGGCCCAACCCTGACTAGTATAGGCATTTGGGGAATATTCTAGCCAATGAGTGATCTGTGTCTCTGTTTCTGTTTCAGAATCTCTGCCTTTCAAATAAATGAAATAAAATTTAGAAAAACTATTTTCCTATTGCTAATAAATACTTGGAATTCTCTTGTCTCATTCTTCGGTTTTTGAAATAATTCAGCTGAATTACCTGTTCTAAGTGTTCACATTTCAAAAATAAGACATTCTTGCTTGCCAAGTGGTTCTTGTTAACTTTTTATTCATTTGCATTATATGATTCACTTACTGTAGGCTTTACAGTATCTTGTATGTGAATGGAATCCTCTAGCCTCAAGTTCCAACATGCTTTGCTCCACCTCGGAAAGCACTCTCTTTTCTCTACATTCCTGGAAACGGACTTGTAAAATTCCCTCAGCTCGCTAAGTACTAACTCAGTCTTCAGGACTCCATTCACTTGCATTTCCCCCTAGGAAGCTTCCCAGATTGTTGAGTTGAAGTAGGTGCCATGCTCAGTCTTGTGTTGTTCCTTGATATCTCTGGCAGTTGAGGTTCTTGGAGGCAAGACTGCATTTTAGTATATATTCTGAACACAGCCCAGGGCTGGATGGAACCTCAGCTCTCAAAATGTTTAGGATCTGACTGATCCTCAGTTGGTGGTCCTCAGCTGGGAGTAGTTCTGTCCTTTAAGGTCATTTGGCAACATCACACAACCTTTCTGTTGTTAGTACTGAGGGGGTGGTATCTGCACATAGTGGCTACAGGATAGAGGTATTGATAAATAATCTGCAACCCACAGAACAATTCCACAATGAACTATCAATAGTCTGAAGCCTGAGAAGCCTCAGGCTAACAACGTGAATGAGTATTCTCCACTTTTATCAAAAACCAAAAGTAAAATATAGTTTTCATGCAGAGACAAAGGATATGATTTTTTTTTCTTTTTGTTTCTAAACTTTTGACTTCTCTTTCCAAGCTCTCTAATCCTCAATAGTCTTTCCATGGTGTCTCTCCATTCATTTGCTTTGGACTCATTGAATATTTGCCCCTTGCTAATTCACCTTCTTGTATTCCCAGTAATTTGTTTTAGTTGTTAGGAAAACAGTGGCAAATTTTTTATTATTGAATTAATGAAAATGTAATGCCTCAATTAAATTTTCGTGGTAATACTTGGCATACAAAAAGAAACTGAGCACAAACTGCATCTAATGTAGTTAAAACTCCCTACCAATTTCCAGTCACATTCCAGAATACATTAATTAGAGCCCAGTGCTTGCTATTGTACTTGTTGTTACTAATTGCCCAGTTGTACTGCCCAACTGTTCATGTTTTAGAAATAATTTAACTTTTAAGAACATTCTGGGAACACAAAATTTTCTTTCAGAGAACACACAGAAAAAGTAAATCAAATACCCCTAAAACTCAAGAGATTTTCCTTAGGCTCCTTTACAAATTTTATAAACAAGAAAAAGAGCCTGTAAATATAGTCTCTAGCATAGTAAGGATTAAGAGTGTGTGCACCTGTTAATGTGTGTTCATCTTGTGCAGCTGATAGCTATAGAGCAGAAGATGAATCTAAATAAAACAAATGAACACATGATAGTAAATAACGGGGAAAGTACAAGTATTGTTTGATTCAATAGATTCCCAGTGCCTTTTTCCTACTCTTCTCCTTCAGATACTTCTATAAAACAAATACTTGTTCACCTAATGCTATGCTGTATGCTTTTAGTTTTTTGTCTTTATTTTTGCTTCATGGGTTAAATCAAAAGTGTTGTCCTTAAGATCAGAAATTCTCTCTTCCATTTCATCAGTTCTGCTGTTGAAGCTCTCAATTGTATTTTTCATTTCATTGATTAAGGCTTTCTCCTGTAAACTTTCTGAATGGTTCACTGGAAATATTTATATCTCTGTTGAGTGTCTCATTCACATCTTGCATTGTTTTTCTGATTTCTTTGAATTATTTCTCTGTATTCTCTTGCCTTTTATTGAGTTTCACTAGTATAATTATTTTGATTTTCTTTCCAGGCATCTCATTGATTCCTTTCGAATCAGGATCTGTTTCAAGGGAACTATTGTGTTCTTTTGCAAGTGTCATATTTCCATATTCCTATATTGACATCTGAACATGTAACAGTTCCTTCTTTTTGGAATAGCTTATGTTGGAAAAGGCTTTTTGTTTAGATGGAATGTGAGGTGTCAATTGGGTAGTTGCTTGATCTTTGTTCTGGGTGAATCTGGAAGTGTAACCTCTGAGCAATATCTTCAGCTGCAATCCATGTTAGCAGTGTCTATGAGAGCCACAGTTGTCTATCTGCAGCAGTTCATGTAGGTGGTAGTATGTCTTCAGGCCCCAGGGTGTTAAGTGGGTGGCAGTCACACTATGGTTTGCAATGGCACTAACCACTTTTCTTGGGCTGGTGGGCATGGGAATATCCTCTTGTCCTGCTGGACAAGCTTGCGTGATGCTGGGACTTGTGGTATCCAGAGCTTTTGCTCTGCAAATCTGTAATGTGGTAGGCATCTCCCTGAGTGAGCCTGGGTCATGCAGCTGCTTATGGTGACAAATGCCGAGTCTTAGCACTGGGAGATGTGAAGGACACCTTGACTCAGTTCCACAGGGTAGACACATGTTGTGCTGGGGACTGTGCACTGGCAGGTGTGGGCATGCAGCAGTACAGTACGGATGGAGACTTCCCTAGTTCCCACAGTGTGGGCTCCTATGACTCTGAGGAATATAGTACTGCCAGTCCCGGAGCTGAGGACAGAAGGGATATCTTGCTCAGGTCCCACGGGAAATTCATAGATTACGCTGTGGATTGCACCCTGGTAATTGTGGGCATGCAACAGTGAAACAGAGATAGACACTTTCCCAGTTCCCACAAGACAGTGCAGGTGTCCCCAGGACACACACAGCCAGCAGTCCCAATCCCAGACCTGCAGGGTGCTGTGGAAACCGTATTCGGGTCTCAAGTTTGTGTCTGGGTTATGTTGGGGGTTACACACTGGTAGATAGAGATCTGGAGCAGTGGGCACAGAGGCAGAGGCAAACTTCCCAGGTCATACAGAGCAAGCAGGACTCCAGGGCTTGTGCCCAGCAATTCTGCAGGCTCAGGGTGCAGAAGGGCCTGCTCTCTGCTCTGTGTTCTGGCTGTCCCTGGGGGCTTCTGGTGGCAATAGAAGCCACCAGACAAAAGGGAGTTTGAGATCAACTGTACCACAGCTGTGATTTTGGGGGCAGAGGGAGGCAATGTAGATTCCTGTTTGGGAAGAAAGCAGTTGCCTGGGCCTCAGTCCATTGTCCAGGCTGGTTTAAGCCAGGGAGGGCTGTGAAACCCTTTTGGTGTTAAGGCTGACAGTCTGTAGCAGTGGTAGGCGTGCTGAGCCTGGTTTCCCTTCCCAGCAAGATGGAGTCCCTCTGTCCACGGAGCCAGGGTGGGAGCTGTGGTGTGCTTTGTTTCTCCCTCCCTCCCTCTCTCCCTCCCTCTCCCCTCCCTCTCCCCTCCCTCTCTCCCTCCCTCTCTTCCCCTCTCTCCTCCCCTCCTCCCTTCCCCATTCCCTTCTCTCCCTCCCTCTCTCCCTCCCTCTCCCTTCCCTCTCTCCCCCTCTCTCCTTTCTCTCTCCCCTCCCCCTCCCTCCCTTTCCCTTTCCCTCCCCTCTCTTCCCCTCTCTCTCCCTTCTCTCCCCTCTCTCCCCCTCTCTTCAGCTCTCTCCCTCCTTTTTCCCTTCTCTCCCCCTCTCTCCCCTGTCCCCCTTTCTCTCCCTCTCTCCCCTCCCTCTCCCCTCCCTCTCTCCCCCTCTCTCCTTCCTCTCTCTCCCTCTCCCCCTCCCTCCCTCCCTTTCCCTTTCCCTCCCTTCTTTCTCCTCTCTCTCCCTCTCTCTCCTCTCTCTCCTCTCTCCCCCTTTCTCTCTCCTCTCTCCCCCTCTTTCCCTCCTTTTCTCCCCCACCTCTCTTCCCCTCTTTTCCCCTCTCTCCTTTCTCTCCCTCCCTCCCTCTCTCTCCCCCTCCCCCTCCCTCTCTCTCCCCCTCTCTTCCCCTCTCTCCCTCCCTCTCTCTGCTGGCTTTCAGAGTCTCTGTGCTGTGTGGAGTTCCTCTTCCTATTGTTTTCCCACTGTCAATCTGGAAATAGGATGCTTGCTATGTTGTCCTGGTTTTCTGTTTGTGGCAGAGGTGACGGCAGACTCTCTCTATTCAAGCCTTTTTGGACCCATCCCAATTATTTAGTAGATCAAATTATGAGTTACTTTATCACAGTGAAAGACTATCTCATTCTACCTTTAATCTGATCACATGAAGCCACAGATTGATTTAGAAAACATTGCTAGTTCTGGCAACACTTAGTCTTTGTTTTCAACACTGGACTTATTTTTCTGTTCATTCAAGTTTTCTCTTATGACCCCAGAGCAGATTTTTTATTTCTTCAGATGAATCTAGTAATTACTTGTAATAGTTGTTCTTAGGAAATAGGTGCATTTCTTGCTTTAAATATATTCGATCAATTATATCATCCAAAAAGTATTGACTTAAATTTGTGTGAAATAAGATAAAATACTTGTTTTTGCATTTACCTCAGTGGTGGGTGAAAGATTGAAATTGCGGTGTGAATGTTGCAGTTGGGGATGATTTGAGAAGTTCCGGGCTGTAGTGTTGAGTATGCAGCACCCAAACAATAGAAGCTTGCAGTCAATTCAGGAGCAAAAATAGTTGGCCCTTGTATGCATCACATGGAACATTTCTCATTAGTGAATATTGTTATGAAAAATGTATTTCCAACCAAACGTTTTGACTTCATTTATGTTTTTGTGCAGACGGGGTCTAAAATGGAGAATGTTTATACACTTACTGCTGAATCTATCTATTATGAAGTAAAAGGATCAAAATTCCCTGGAATCAGGGAAATTCAGGACATAATTGTCAAAGGATGCTACACTGCAGTTTCTGAATTTATCCCAAGTTTGTTTTTTCTTTTTGCTTATTTGTTCATGTTGAGTAATGGAATCTCTGCCTGGAGTTTGTGATGTCAAGCAGGATCCTTTGCAGGACAAGCATTTTGATGCATTGTCCTTTTGTCTTATAAATTTCAAAGCAACAGCACTATATGCAGGGAGTTACCTATGAAAATGTTAATTATAGATGACTCTCAAGGATATTAGTTATCAATTGTGTCTGAGTTCCTCCCTCTTTTCTCTGAAATAGCAATAATACACCTCAGGTTTCAATGTTATCTGATAGGATGCTGTAAATTCAGCTAACACTTGTCAAGAGGCTTGAGTCATCTTTAAATTACAGATCTTAATGAAGGCTTTGTCATGACCCAAGCTAAGTAAATTTGCTTGAAGCATCAAAGGGAATTACATTTCCTTTTGTCCTTCTATATTCAGGCTGAAAACAAAGGGAAAATTAACTTGGAAAGTTAATTACTTGCTACTGGTTTGAAACAAAATCCTAGCAATATGGTCTTTAATACTTTTTTTTTTTTTTGATCACCATTTAAAGACATAGACTAATTACAAGCTAAGTGCAAGATCAAATTTAAAAGTAACATTGGAATGAATTACTATGTCAGAGGATTGGGTTCCTATGGTCAAAGCAGACTTCTAACTTTATAGGTACACTACATTAGTGTGAAAAAGTGAAGCGCTTGCTATGAGACCATCAGTCTGAAAACCCTGCCTTCCTCCTCTCCCTGTAAAAGAACAGGCCAGGTTTGTCTTGAGGAAGTGGCAGAATCCTCATCTACTTTTTCTCACTTTCTCTGGTATCTCTTTTGGGTGCTGTTAAGAAGGAGAGAGAAAATGATAAAGGGTCCTCCCGCTTTCCTCCTGGTTTCTTTGGCTATTCAGGTTCTAGGCTCCGTCGCTGTCTGTTTTTTTTTTTCCCCCATTTGTTATGGGTTGAATTGTGTGCCTCCAAAATATGTATTGGAACCTAACCTTCAGTACCTCAGAGTGTGACCTGAGTTAGAAATAAGATTTTCATGGACAGAATCCAGCCAAAATGAGATCATTAGGTGCTGAATGGAGAGAGGCAAGAGCAGGTAAGGATATAGGAGAATGCCATGTTGAGGCAAAGGCAGAGACTGAAGTGATGCATCTAGAAGCCAGGAGACACGGGGACTGACAGTAAACAGCAAGAAGTTAGGAAGTGGGGCTGGGCCAGTGTTGCGCAGTGAGTTGCCGCCATCTACAACATTGGCATCCCATATGTTTGCCAGAGAATCGGTGGCTCCACTTTGACCCAGCTCCCTGCTTATATGCCTGGCAACGTAGCAGAGGATGGCCCAAGCTCTGGGCCCCTGCATCCATGTGGGAGATCTGGATTGAATTCCAGGCTCCTGGTTTTGGGCTGGCCCAGTCCTGGCTGTTGCAGACATTTGGAGGAGTGAACCAGTGAATGGAAGATATCTCTCCCTCTCCAACTCCATCTTTCAAAGAAATGATGGGAAGGAGAGAAGAAAGGAAAGAGAAAGTGGGGCTGGCATTGTGGCACAGAGAGTTAAGCTGCCACCTATGTCACTGTAATACCATATCAGAAAGCCAATTTGAGGGCCAGTTATTCCACGTCCAGTTCAACTTCCTGCTTATGTGCCTGGGAAGCAGCAGAAGATGGCCCAAGTGCGTGGCCCCCACCACATACATGGGGAGCCAGAATGGAGTTCTTGACTCCTGGCTTCAGCTTGGCTCAGAGCTGGCTTGTTATACCACTTGGGGAGTGAGCCATTACATGAAGATCTCCTCCTTCCTCCTCCCTCCCTCCCCGCCCCATCACCCTGCCTTTCAAATACATAGATAAATAAATCTTTTATTTTTTAAGATATCAGAAGAGGGGCACAGGGCAGGTTCTTTCTCACAGTCCTCAGAAGGAATTGCCCTTGTTCACGCCTTGATCGAGGACGTCTGGATTCCAGATCTGTGACATGATAAATTTCTGTTCAGGCCACTGAGTTTGTGAGGCTTTTTTATAGGAATCTCAAGAAACCAAACTCCAGCCCAAGAGGACAAAAATCCGGATTTTATGCAGAAATCCTCTCCGTGTGTCTGACTGATCCTTGAAATGCGTGAGCACGAGGAGAAAACCTCAAGAGAAAAGACATGACCTCAAATGCAGGCTGCTTCCTGAGAGCAGAGGTCACAGCGTCAGTCTCACCAGCTTAATTCTCTGCAAGAACAAGAAAAACAGCCAAGTCCCAGCATCACAATATGCTGGGAACAAGTCCCTGTTACTGGACTTGAAGAGAACCAAAGAACAGTAAAGACGCTTACCCACAACCAACCCTGGGATGATGGAGAGCTTGCTTCATTAAAAGGGCAATAAGAGCCATTATGAGTTTGCTTGATAGAATAAAGCAAAATACATCTGCAGTAATAAAACCATATGAAATTTTAGCCAAGAAACAAAGATCCTGAAAAACAAGCAATTCTGAGAGTGAAAAATACAATGAAATAGAAAGGCATGCTGGATTAGCTTAACAGGAAAACGGAGTTTAAAAAGGAGAGACATTCCATTTGAAAATAAGATGTTCCATATCTTCATTAGCACTTAGCATTGTTTAATTATTTAATCTTACCCATGACAGTGGGTGCATGGCAATAAGCCATGGTGGCCTTGATTTATGCTTTGTTCATGACTGCTGATGTTGAAAGTACCTTCAGGTACTTGGTTGCCATCCACTTACTCACCTTGGTAAGCCTTATGCCCACGTTCCCGTTGTATTATCTGCATCCCTTTGTTTGGGTCGAGTTGATTTTCAGGATGCATGTCCTTGTCCTTTGGTGGCTCTGTTCCCATCATCCTCGGCAGGGGGTGCTGGCGTGAGCCTGCATGAAGCGGTAGAAGCAGCATGTGCATCTTTCTTTTTAAGGGCTGCTTTGCTTGTAAAGTTTTTTAGTGTTGTAGCTATTTTCTTTCAGTATGGGCCCTGTAAAAAGAGATCAGGGTTTTGCTTTAAGCACCACCGGGATCTAAAATAAAGGAAAGTGATAGTTCCCGGGTGTGGTCATCCCCTCCCAGATTTATTACTAATTCCATCACTGCAAGTCTCAGGTTTCTTACGATGGCTTCCTTAACCCTAATTTAGGAGTCACTTGCTAAAATGTCTAATTAAAACTCTTGAGGGATGGGAGGATTGGAATTTTAAAGCTAAGGCAAGGCATTCTAAAGTTCCACAGTGCTCTTTAATCACTGCATCTGATCCATTTTGTTTGATTTCTTCATCGGATGTGTTTTGTTCTTAAAAACTCACTTGCCAATCTACATTGTCTTGCCCTTATTGGGAGGCCTCCCAATCAATCCTCACCAGACAAGTTCCTTCAGACTGTATCTTCCATGGAGCTGAGCTAACAAAATTGGCAACTGAGGTTGGCAAATGGGCTTTGGATGGAGGTGGTTTGCTGCAGTGGACAACATCATAATCAAAAGCTTGAGGCTACTGCCTCGACACTGACGTGGGTGCCCTCTGGTCACCTCTGCCTTCCTCACTTACAACATGTTGGCTCTCAGGGTAACCCAGCGAGTCCCCAGATGTACTCTGAAAGGAGCAGTTGTAAGCAGGCAGGCCTAGGGCACTGTCTCAGAGTCCTCAGAATGCTTTGTCCTTGGACCTCAGAGTAACTGCCCTCCATACATATGTACGAGGTGAGTGCCCTCCCCACGGCTCCTGTTGTCTGCATTATTTACTACTGATGAGGACTCTGCACTTATCATTTATGGAGCACATCAGGTCATTGCTTTCGAACGCCTCTTGCTCTCAAAGGGCATTTAAAACAAAGCACAGCATTCAGGCTGAATGGCGGAAGCGTCAGGAGAGGGAGGCTGTGTGCTCAAATGCAGTCGGCGTTCATTAAATTCAAGAACACTGCGAGGGGATTAAGCAATCCTATTTTACAGACCTTTTATTTTATTTCTTTTAAGAGACAGAGTATCTTATTAGTTTATCATATTATTGGAGGCCTACTGTATATTTAAAATTGTTTTTAGAGTGTCTTTTTCATGCCACCTTGCATTGATCAATCACTTTTATATATCCCATATTGTTATACATTTCAACTGAGGAGGATACAAATGTAATATGTGATGTAAAACCTATTCTCAAATGACTTGCATGGGAGAATTGGAGAAGACCTGTGAGATACACATGCAACTCTCACGTAACACAGCCTGAGTACATGAAAAAGAGCAGAAGGAAATGTGAACCATCATAGAAGTGAGTGTGCCCAGCCATGGGTTCTACTGAGTAGATAGAATGGGAAGACGTCTTGGCAGAAGAGTGAAAAAATATTCTTCACAGTGCATCAGATCTACAAAAACTGATCTGCAAAGACACAGGGTAGACCTTGAATAATGAATTAGAATGAAGATAGTTAATTTTATTTTTGATTGTATACATGTGTTTTTTGGTAAACAGTGATAACATGAATGTAGCAGAGTGATAAATACAGTGACCTAAAGTAGATAGCAAGTGATATGAAAGGCAGTCCAGAGTTGGTGAAATGATGATGCCACGTTCTCTGTATCCCATAATCCTTGTCTCGTTTTGCTAAACCGTGCTTAGCATATGATCTTCATCCTCCTTGCTTGCCTTACCCACCCAAGATGACTGCTCTGTCTCCAGCCTGAATTTGAATTCTGTGAGTGTCTTGAGCCACTGCTTAGCGCCCTCTTCAGGAATGGAGGACTGGAGAACCACAGGTTTAAGGCTATCACCACCAGATCCCCATAGGAATTGTCTTAGCTCAAAGTCATGCCTGTTTTCTAAAGGGGCAGTTATACACTAACGCACTGCTGGAGAGCTCAGTCCTTTTGTGCAACAGGAAGTGGCTCTGAAACCTCATTTCATCTTCAGGTTCCTGCAGCTCTGTCTGCATCTTCCAGTACCATTGCATGACCTTTCTTCCTTCCGTGCCCAATCCTGCCACCTTCTGCTTGGTTGGCATGCTTTGATCCTATGAGGAGAATAACCTCTCTGCATACTTGTCTGAGGCTGCCGTCAGAGTAAACTAATCCATGATACACTTTGTGTAGAAATAAGCTGGATATTTAAGGAAGAAGGAATTCCTCTATCAGGAAAGCTAGAAGTTTCTCAAAAACCCCGGGGAAATGTGATGTGTCCTCATTGACAGATTTGTGATCCATGGCTACTCTAGCTATGAGTGAGACTGAAAGTGTACACTGTGGGCTGGATACTCACCTTCCCAAACAAACAAACAAACAAAAAGATCCTTTTCCCACAAACTCTCCAACAGGCCTGTGCACCAGGGAGAACTGTATTGCCTGGCACCAAAAACAGTAAGTGAGGCAGCAAAATGTTCTGTTTATCTGGGTGCGTTGTCTCCGCAAACCAAAATTTGGGTTCTATCATTGAGAAAGAAGGAAAGAATGATTCTGGGATTTGTGCAGTATTTGTCACACATAAAAACAGTTATGATAATTGATGCTTATGAATTCATATTATGTATTAGGTATTGCATTGTGCAGACCTGAATATATATATAGTAGATCTTTAATTTTCTCAGTACCCCAATTTTTAACAACCTCACAAATCTGTAAGACTTATAAGCGATTGCTTTCATGAGAATATTGATGTACTCCTTACAGTATTTTCTCTTTTTGGTGGGACCCAAATGCATGCTTTGTCTCATATCATTCTCATGAATTTATGACCTACAGCTTTTTTTTTTTTTTTACTAATTTAACAGACAAGTAAACTGAGGCTTAGAAGAATTGAGTTACTTCCTTGAGGCCAGTCAACTGCCATGAGGCAAAGAAAGGCTTGGACCACACCTGCCTGACCCATTAGCTCACTCTTTCCCCTTGTGTACACCTTGAATCTCCTGCTCTGGTTACAGGGATTCTGCTTTAAGACTACCGGGATTTTAAAGTAATTGAGAAGCTTGCATACTTAATATATTCTAGGCCTTATGCTTGATGGCCTAGAATGAAAAATTAACTTGTTATCCTTGGGAGTGTATTTGGGAAGAAATAGAAATGTAAATATCAAGGAAGATACAAGGTGATTATTACTATAATTGCAGTATTTAAGTTTGTGGGCAAGGGAGGGACAGTTCAGTCTACTTAAGACCATAGGTAATGTGGAGCTGGAAATCAAGTAATTTTAAAGCACTACCAGTTAATTAATAAAATATGACCAATTACTCTATTGGTTAGAGCAGTCACAAGATGCTACCTAAGATTCAAGGGCAGAAAAATCTGATACCACCCTTGACGGGAGGAACCGCCAATCACAACGTAGAAAGAACAAGTGGAATGGGCTATGTCTATCTTTAGAAAGTGAAACCTTCCACATCTTTTTTTTTTATTATTTATTTATTTATTTATTTATTTATTTTTTGACAGGCAGAGTGGACAGTGAGAGAGAGAGAGACAGAGAGAAAGGTCTTCCTTTGCCGTTGGTTCACCCTCCAATGGCCGCCGCGGTCCGGTGCACCACACTAATCCGATGGCAGGAGCCAGGTACTTTTCCTGGTCTCCCATGGGGTGCAGGGCCCAAGCACTTGGGCCATCCTCCACTGCACTCCCTGGCCACAGCAGAGAGCTGGCCTGGAAGAGGGGCAACCGGGACAGAATCCGGCGCCCCGACCGGGACTAGAACCCGGTGTGCCGGCGCCACAAGGCGGAGGATTAGCCTAGTGAGCCACGGCGCCGGCTCAAAACCTTCCACGTCTATCTTCGGGCTACAACCATTCACATCCTTCCCCCATGTCTAGTGCATTTGGTATTTCCCCTCAGACTAAGAAGACTGTTCGCTGCGACATCAGGTTCAACCTCCAAGTGTCAGAGTCTGCTATCCAAATGAGGTTCAGGCACGGGTAGCACTTTTTAGGTATGATCTCTTAGAGGCATTTGAGTAGAGTTCCTGTTGTTCTCTATGTATTAAAGAGAGAATTTATACCCATATGCCCAATATTAAATGATAGGATGTACAGGCATAACAGCTGTAGATTCTCTTATCCAAAAGTGGGAGTAGGGTGGTCCACAGCGATGCTGGAATCTGGTGTAGCAGGCAGCAGTGATCCTTTGAATAGCATGCAATCCTGTAGCCTGGAAACAATTCTACATAGCTCTTGGCTCCCTCTTGTCAGTGCTTCATTTCACACAAGGGACTCTTCTTTGCTGTAATTAATGTCTTTTATTTGCAAATTAGTTTTCTTAAACTGCTTTCTATCTACAATATTTGGCACCTCAGAATCATCTTATTTTGTATTGTCTCTGTTAATTTCAGTCCTACCTGGTAGTATTCTCCCAACATAAACACAGCCAGCATTGTGGGAAGGGCTGCATATGTAAAGATTAAATGTAAAGATTATTCTTGGATCAGGTAGGTGAGTTTAATTTCTGTCCCTGCTGCCTGTGACCCGGGCAATACTGACCTAATGTGCATCCATTTCTTTGCTTGAGATGTATCTGTCTCTGGGAAAGACTGGGCAGCTACCTACAATGAGGAACTTATAAACAACAGAAGCTGACTCTGCACACTTGGGGAAGCTGGGCAGTCCAGGATGGAGGCACCAGTAGATTGTCTGGTGAGTGCTTACTCTCTGCTGCAAAGTTGGCACCTTCTTCCTGCATCTTCACAAACTGGCTCCCTGAAGAATCTCTTATAAAGTCACTAATACAATTCTGGATGGTGGGGCACCCAAAGGCCTGCCTCCTAATGCTACTGCACTGACGTTTAGGGTTTAGCATGAGTTTGGGCAGCACACGCATTCAGACAACAGGGATGTCTTACTGTATTTCTCCTCCTCTCAGTTCCTCCCCATGATTTGAACACTTGATTAAGTGCTGTTTGGATATAACTTCTCACTATTGTGAGAAGTCTTGTACTACTGTAATTATCTCAAGGTGAGCACTGGATTCTGAGTGAACCATTAAAACTCATTCTCAGGGCCATTGCTGTGGTGTAGCAGGTAAAGCTGCCGCCTGTGAGGCTGGCATACCATATGGGTGCCAGTTCAAGTCCCAGCTGCTCCACTTCCCTGCTAGTGCCCTGGGAAAGCATCAGAAAATGGCCCAAGCGCTTGGGCTACTGCACTCATGTGGGACACTGAGCAGAAGCGTAGGTCTGGCCCAGCCCTGGCTGTTGTAGCTATTTGGAGGTGAACTAGCAGGTGGAAGATATCTGTGTGTGTGTGTGTGTGTCTCCCTCTCTCTCTAACTCTGCTGTTCAAATAAATTAAATAAGTGCTTTTTTTAAACACTCATTCTTCTGGGAATTCCAGCCTCCAGCACAGAAACAAAAGGAAAACGGCTGAACTGAGTCATTTTAATGATAGGGAGTGCACCAAAGAGACTGCCAATAACTCCCTCAATATTGACTCAGCCTTCAAAGACCTGGTCACCTGACCTTTCCTTTACTTCTATGTGTTAAGAAGTAACATTTCAATGAGTATCATTTTAAGCTAAAATAATCCATATTAACTGCAAGTTGAGATTTAATAAGCCAATAAACCCTATGTATGGTATAGTTGAACACATTAAATGAATGGAAGTATAGTAAGCACCTTAGGAGTGAAGATTATGGTTCAGAGGGTTACGCTGACACTTGCAAGCTGGTACCCCACACTGGAATCTGGTTCAAGGCCTGGCTGCATTAGAAACCCAATCGAGCTCTTGGCTAATACACTTGGAAAGGCAGCAAAAGATGTCCCAGTTACTTGGGGTCCTGCTACCCACGTGAGAGACCCAGATGGAGTTCCAGGCTCCTGTCTTAGCGTGGCCCTTTAAGGAGTGAACCAATGGATGGAAAATCAATCAATCTATCTCTCTTTCTCTGTCTTTCAATGAATAAAAAAAACTTTAAAAATAGAAAAGAGAAGCACTTGGATACAGTGAGGATTGAATGAGCCTTCCTAGTAGTAATATTCTCACCAGTGGACTATGGCCACTTTGCCTTTCTTGGTTTCCTCCTCACGAGGAGGTTGAAGGGGAGGAAACCAGAAAGCCCTGGCAACTTACGCTGCAGCCATCCTGGGACATGTGTTGTCTCCCTGTGCAGGCGCCTTCAAGATCACACTCCCATGAAGAAACACTGGGAGGCCATGTGGACTTTTGTTCCCAGTGCACAGCCCTTTAATCCCCAGTTTCTATCACTCATCCCAGCTGCTGTCTCTGTAGATGACACTTTGTGCAGGAAAATGTTCTATATTGAAGGTAGACTTGGTTACAGCAGAGAAGCTTTCTTGTCAACAGGTGCGGTAGCTGTGTCATGCCTCCTGCTGGCTTCTCCTCAGATTATGTCTCCTCCTTCATGAAGTGGAATGGTCCTGTTGAGTTCCGCAGGCCACTGGGCTCTCTCATAGCAACCTCAGTATTTTGATCAGTGTGGACACATGGGGAAGTGGGTTTTGACAATCCAGTCATCATTTCACCTAGTAGAAAATTCTAGGAATGTAGTTGTTTGTATCGGTAGGAAAGTACGCAAGCATGGTATAATACAATGCTGATGATCTTGCGGGTTTCTTACTAGGAAAATATATAAAACTCAGTCATTCTCAAATGGTGTTGTCAAGGGATCAGCAATAAGAAAGAATAAAAGTTTTTTTTTTTTTTTTTGAAGTATGGGAGTTTCAGATGAATTCCAGGTTCAGAAGGAAATAATTTGTACTAAAATATAGCGTTTGGGGGTACAAATGTGAAATTCTCTAAGTTATTTCGCTTTTCTGTATACCCAAGTCTCTACAAATGTTATATGAGGAGAGTGTCAATATATACCTAGTAGAAATCCATGAAATGAGTGTCCACCTAAATTTCTGCACCTAAACATACTCAACACTTTATTACTATTTTCACTCATTGCAGAGGAAAGAGGAAGCAAATAATAAAAAGAAGTTTTAGCAAGGATTTATTTGGAAATGAGAGTTACAGAAAGAGAGGGAAAGACAGAGAAAGAGAGATCTTTGATCTGCTAGTTCACTCCCCAGATGGCTCCAATGGCTAGGGTTGGGCCAGTAAAAAGCTAGGAGCTTCATTTGGGCCTGCAACATGGGTGGCAGGGACCCACGTACTTGGGTCATTTTCTGCTACTTTCCCAGGCCATTAGTAGGGAGCTGTTTGGGAATTGGAGCAACCAGGACACGAACTGAAGCCCACATGTGCTGCTGGCATCACAAGCAGCAGCATTACCTGTTATGTCACAATGCTGGCCCATAAAATGAACATTTTAAAGAGAAAGAGAAAGTACACTGGATTTGACACAAGTGACTTTGAATCTGGTTTCAGACATGTGTCATTAAGAAAATGATTTTATTTGTGTGAGTCTTGGTTTCTAATAGTCAAGTGGGGATAATGTGGTTCTTTCTGAATTATTATTTAGATTAAAATTTGTAATTGCTTCTCCTTATTGGATAATATGATAGATATTTGATAAGAAGTTTGTAATTTTAGACACCCAGGAGCTCAGTCCTTTTGTTTGTGCAACCTTGGCCAAGTCCCTCTTTTGGCTATATTGTATCTACTTAATAAAGAGCTTGAATTGTACTTTTTCCATAATTTTCTTTTCTGAGAGGTGGGTATTGTGGCATAGTGGGTTAAACCACCACTTGGGATTTTTGCATTCCATTTTAGAGTACCAGATCAAGTCCCAGCTCCTCCACTTCTGATCCAGCTTTTTGCTAATGCATCTTTGGAGACAGATGATAGCTCAAGTGCCACCCCCCCCCCCCCCCGGTAACCTGTACCCTGTGTGGGAGACCTAGCTGGTGTTCTAGGCTCCTGGCTTCAACTTGGCTGACTGAGGGCATTGAGGAAGTTAGCTAGTAGATGGAAGCCCTCTCTGTCTCTATCACTCTGCCTTCTTAAGTAGACAGAAAGAAAGAAACATCAAACAGGTATATACTTTCCCCCCAAACCTGATGTTTTAAAACCATGTCCAGAAACAATAGTGAATTCCTGTGCCATTCACTCAGTAATACTTAACAGATGAGCACTCCTTGTCAAACGTTGTGTTAGCTTTTGGAGATAAAGATTATCTATTGAGATCACAACCCCTGTGCTCAAAGATCTGTCAATCTTTGGGACGCAGACATGCATATTATTGGAAAATAACCCAGAAATGAAGGGATGGAAATAAGCTTGCAGTGTTTTGGGAACACAGACAGGAAGACCACCTACAGTCCTTTATAAAGGAGATGTTCCTTGGCTGAGGTGTGAACCACAAATCATACATAAACTAAGGCAAAAAATTGAAAAGTGTTCATGTAGAGTATGAGAGGGCCTGGTGAAGTAATTCTATTACTAAAGAAAGAGCATTGCTTGGGGAAAGCCATGCCTTACCTATAGACAAGGACAGGTAAGAGCCTTGGCTGTGGAATTGGCAGGGGGAGACCACCGTGACCTTGGCTGTGCTGCTACAATCCCTATGTTTAAGCATTATGGAGGTAGGCAAGTTACAGGCATGGGCATCTATGGATTTTTAAATATTTCATATTTACTACTTTCTACTAGCAGGATTCTTGCCTTTAAAATGTAGAATATATATGCATACGCATTCTTTTCTCTTGCTAAGGTGCATATCTGTTGTAGGTGCTGCCAGTCAGACTTAACCCTGGGAAATTTGATTTTATGTATTTATTCCACCAGGAAGCAGGCAGGGCTTGTGGTGTTCACCTTGCTGTCCTGGATTGTTGCAGAGGTGGTGAGGTTCCTGGCTGAGTGGGGGAGACAGCTTCCCCATCACAGCAGGGGAAGTAAACTGTGTGGTGCTGAATTTTTCTTGAAAATTTAGCTAAGAGCTTATTTCTTATGGTCTTCTAATCATTCTATCAGTTACCTTATGCCATGTTTTAGCTTTTTTCCTGCCTAACCATCTTGCATGGATTCTGTTATCTGTAATCAACAACTCTGGCAGATGCAATTGCTTAATTCTGCACCCTGTTTCCTCCTATTTAAATTGGGAATTGTAAGAGTGACTACCACATAAATAACTTCAGAAATACATCATTAGTTATAACAGTACCAAACTCTTTTATGCCACAACCAGGGGGTTAAATATAACTATTTTATTTATAACTTATTTGATATTTGTCCCAAATTCTAAAAACTGTGTGATCTCATGTATATTTAAACAGTCAATTTATGAGATAAGCTTTCAGTTAGCTCAAATCACTCTATTTTTCATTGATCTCATCCTCTTCCAGACTCTGTGTAAGTTGTTACACAGGTTCGCAGTGTGGGCACCTAACAAATGAAGGGAAGAAATTTCTGGTCTTGGTTGTGTGTGAGCAAACACCTGACAGCCTGGGCTGATGGTCTCCAGTGATTGCATCTACGATCTTTGGGAAACTGTTGCTGAAGTCATATGCCAGTGCTTTACTGAACTGAACTGGGCAGTGTTCCCAGTAGTACTTCATGGTGCTCTATGGATGTCATTTTCCCCCTAAATATTTATTTATTTACTTGAAAAGCAGAATTACACAGAAGCAGAGGCAAAGTGGGAGAGAGGGAGAGATCTTCCATCTGCTGGTTCACTTCCCAGATGGCTGCAACAGCCAGAGCCACACTGATCCAAAGCCAGGTGCCAGGAGTTCTTCCAGGTCTCGCACAGAGGTGCAGGGGCCTAAGGACTTGGGCCACCTTCTATGGCCTTCCTGGCTATTAGCAGGGAGCTGGATTGGAAGTGGAACAACTGAGACTCGAACTGGTGGGATACTGGCACCACAGGTGGCAGCTTTACCCACTACACCACAGTGCAGGCCTCCTCTATGGGTTTCTTGACCTATGTGGTACCCTGCTGGCTGCAGATCCTTCTCTTCCCATGTGTTCCAGCCTGACATCCTATTGGATTCCACTTAACCTCTTCGCTGGGTTTACCTTTCTGTGTCATCTGATAGTTCTCCTACATGAAAATTAGAGTCAGCTTGAGAAAGTCATACCTTGCGGTATTTTGTGCCTGGCTCAGAGACTTCCAAAGTGGTAGGAGCTATATTGGTACAGGGCAGTTTGTACAGTGGCTTCTTTCTGAGATTCATTAAGCAAGGGCAAAATAATGCTTTCTGCCCCGTAGGCTTATCCACATGACTTCCTGAGGCTAAAGAAATGCTGATGGGACCAACAGTGCCAGTTTGAAGCTGAGGTTTTTAGAGTCCTGGCACTCCGTAACTCTGCAACTCTGCCTTTTTAATAAATAAATAAATCTTAAAGGAGTCTTGGAACTTTTTCACAAGACCTCTTGACTTTCTGCCCATTCCTGTAGATGACTTGTTATCATTGTTTAATGGCATTAAGACAAGCTTTGGCATGGTCACATTCCTTGCTGGTGTTCGGTAAAGGATGCGTCTCAGAGGTGTTAGCCTTAAAATGGAGATGGTCTTACTTGATGTGAGCGGGACTGAAGAGGTCATTGGTGGTCATCTGGGGGCCCACCTGTGGTGCACCTCCGTGATTGACAGACTGCTCTGACTTTGGATGATGATGGATAACTCTTTCCAGATGCTTACTTGGAGGGACTCAGAAGATGATGTGCATAGCTAGGAGATGTGAAATTCTTCAGTAGTCTCTCTATTCACTTTCTCTCTGTTTTCATAAATTTGATTTTTAAACCTATGAAATGAAATCACTTACATTTCTAAACAGGGAAACAAGGTGACAGTGATTTCTAGACAAGTTTTTGAATGTGTTAAAGTTGCTTAAATGACAATAAATCATTTTATTCTCTTTGGGTGGAGTTTTGAGTCACTTTAACAAATGATAAAGGCTCATTATGTCTGAATCACATGTCCTTGGCAAACCACAATGTGGAGTCATATATTTAGGGAGGTCGCTAATATTTTTAATTCCCTGGAGAATTGGTGACTTTTAAATTGTTTTTATTTGTAGTTTTCCCTTTATTTACGCTTTGACTTTTGGAACAAAATCCCTTCAGATAATGTGTGTGTTCTATCGCCTTTGATAGTTCTTTTCTTAAACATTGTCAATTAAGCCAAATAAAAGATCCAGCAAATTAGGAATAACAAAAGCAAGCTTCAGTTGAGTGCCTACTGCAGGTCAGATTTATGGATCAGTCATCTCACTTGAGCCACACAACAATCCACAGGTATAGGTAAAAATTTTTAGCTCATCTTTCAGTAGAGGACATTATTTCTGAAGTGATTCCCCCCCCACCACAAGTAAACTAGTGGCTGAGATGTGATTGGAGTCCAATTCATTCAGCCAACAGCCGCTGTGCTCTGAGCAGTGCAGGCTCAGGAAGCCTGCAGAGATTTTACGGGTTCTTCCTTCTTCCCAAATGAACAAACAACATGTGTTATTGCTGTGAGGCTCCTAGCATGCTATGTAAGGAAGAACCACCTGGAAAGTTTTGGTCTTATTCAAAACAAAGATTCTACTCCCATGTTTCCACCTATGAGGACTCAAGCTCCTTAAATCTTTTTAAAATCAAAATATGCTTCCTATAAAATGTTGGATGAAGGTCTACCCATGCCCCTTTGAGAAACACCACCACAGGCTCTAGCACAGAGTACCCATTCAGGAGTACGTGCGGACTGAAGGAACAAATGCGCAAATGATCCAGGTACAATCTCTAGAAAGCCAAACACAGTTCTATAAATATGCAGAGCTGAATTGCAAAATGGGCTTATCTGGTGGACTGTTAGATTGACAGGGATGGTGGCTCTCCGTAAGTAAGAAGAGAGTAACTACCAACCACATCATTTATTGTCACACGTAGTAAATATCCTGCATCCCTACCCAAAGACTTAGCCCCTCCTGAGCCATTTACTTGGTCTTTTCATCTTTTCCACCCGAACCTTCTTCCTTACAGTTTTCCCTGGCCCCTTCTCAACCACCTTTGTCATTCCTTATTGTTACTTTATTTCCATCCTCCTACTACTTCCTGTACTCTCCTGATGATTTCATTACTTCAACTCTCTTCTCTCACTCTAGAAGGAATGCTTTATATTATCAAAGCAGGCCTCTCTCAATCTTGTGTTTGTAGAAACTAGTTCAATGTCTGGAACTCCATGAGTACTTGGTAGGATCAACATATTAAAATAAAGGTATTTTATGCAAGTATACTACATCAGGACACTCAAGAAAAAAGCTATAAGTTAAATAGCACATTGGCTGTAATTTTGACTGTTTACGGGGCTCAAATATTGTGGGAATTTATATTTAACTTTTTCCATCATTTTCCAAATGTCTTCCTAAAATTTTCCCTTTGATATGCCGGATACCCTAGTGAACTGTTGCTCTTGTTTTGGAACTGGCTTTGGAACTAAGTTTTTCCCCACAATATCAACTTCACTAGTGGTGTCTGTCAGCTGAAAAATCAGCTGGAAGATAGAAAAGAGGAGATTGGTTTAGGGTTCAGATCAAAGCTTCCATCATTCATGATGTCAAATAGGTGTCTCTTCATTTACAGGAAGCTAAACAGCAGGTGGATGATAATGACTTTAGGCCAGATTCCCAAACACAAAGGAAGGTTATGAAAATCATAAAACAGGTGGCTATCGACAGATGAATGGATAAAGGAAAAGTGCTACATATACACAGTGGAATACTACACAGTCATAAAATAATGAAATCTTGACTTTACAATAGCATGAATGGAATTGGAGATCTTTATGTTAAGAGAAATAAGTCATAACAGAAAAAATTGCCTTTTGTTCTAATGGTGTATGGTGTGTATGTGTGTGTGTATAGAAATACATATATTTGAATATAAAATAGTGATCACTAGAAGCTTGGAAGAGTGGGAGCATTGGGAGCTCCCATAATGGTTATCAATGCACATTTGGCTGCTGATGATGGGAAGGGCATGAGTAGTGGTGTTCTGCAGAACAGGAGGTAACTATGGCCTGAGATGAAGGCAAAGGAAGGAGTAATAGCTTTATAGAATTGATTTATTCTGTGTACCTCTACCGAAACATTGCCCTACAAACCAGAGGCCTGTGGATTACTTCATGCTAATCCAAAAGTTTTAAAAGTACCAAAAAATGGTTTAAATATATTTTATATTAACAAAAAAAACAGAGAAATGTCCTCAATGAACACAAAGAGAGAAGCCAGCAGCAATTAATTCCCTTATTTGGTTGACTGTAGCGTTCCACTTACCTGCTGTATTTCAAAGGAGCTGCATTTTCAAGATGATGAGCAAGGCCCTGATCAGCACTTTTGGAAGAAAGAACAAACGGAACATATGCAGATCAGTTTGAAGTGATGAAGAATTTTCATTCGTGTCTTATCCCCTTTGTTGACCTCATTAGAGCTGGAATCAGCAAAGTGAGGTGGAAAACCCACTGGACTGTGAAGAAGGGAGATCTGGGCTGTCTCTTGTTTTGCGACCTTGGACAAGTTTGTAAATTTCTTGGCCTTAATCGGTAAAATCAGAAAGGATTAGGATCCCAGGATATAAGGATGTTCACCTTTGTAAATTGACTTGCTTATGATTTTTGATAGAAAATATTAATAATAGTAGTAATAAATAGTCTCAATATGTCCACCACAATCCTAAACAGTTAAAATATAGCAACTCCCTCAATGCTCAGAACAAACCTGCTTATAGGTTAATATAACTGTCATGTTTTAGTTTAGGGGCACATTCCTGCTAGTGCACTTAGGAAAGCAGCAGAAGATGGCGCAAGTGCCGGGTTCCTGCCACCATGTTGGAGACTTGGATGTGGATCCAGGTTCCTGACTCCTAACTTGGGTGTGGCCCAGACCTAGGCCACTGTGAACATTTAGAGGGTGAACCAGCAGGTGGAAAATTCTTTCTCTTTCTCCCTCTTTCTCTGTCATTTGGTCTTTCAAATAAATAAATAAGTAAATCTTTATAAAGATGAGGCATGGAGAGATTAAATTAACCCTGCCATATTTCTTCATTCTGACATGGAGTCAGATTTGAACCAGGATCCTCTAGAGCTAAATATATGCTTTTATCATTTTGCAGAGTTGAGTTTCTATAATCAGTTGGTTACTGATCTCCACTTGCTGTGTAGCACTGAGTAAGTTATGGTTGTGCCTCAATTTATTCTCCTGTAAAATAGAGACGATTACAGCCCTCTCTTCAAGGTCATTTGGAGAAATTTAATTATGCAATGTTATTATTTTAGTCAGGATAGGCTGAGTTACGATTCAGAAGCAGTTTAATTTCCAAAGCACAGTGGCTTAGGATAGCAAAGATTTATTTGTCACCAGCCCTAACACCCAAGGTAGCTGGTAAGGCTTGTGCTTGGTGTGCTAATTCATGGTGCCTGGATAATGGAGGGTCTGGCCAGGAGAGTGTCACCTGCCCATGGAAAAGGCAGGGACAACTGGAGAGCTCCATATTTTCACTGCCCAATCTGAACGTGACCCACACTTCAACCGTTGTTCAGAACTCAGCATGTGACACTGCTTAGCTTTAATGGAGTTGGAAAATACAGAGAAATAAATGGGACCCTGGGTAATCTCTCTTCTGTAACACAAACAGGAAGGGCTTTCATAAAACTCCTGAGAACTGATTACCACTCAATAGTTACTGTTGCCATTATCATCCTAAACAAAATCAAAGCATTAGCGGGATATTATTACCTGTTCTTGAACATTACAAAACTGATACTAGAATTTGAAGTTCTCAATATCATGTTAAAGAGAAGTTGAAATGTATGGAGATGAACGTATATCACAGACAATGGTTTCTTTGAACCCCAAAAGCTAATGTAGTCTAAGTCATGAAAAAATTTAGAATAATTGCTTATACAGCTAATTCATTTTTATTAGGATTTTCTTCCCAGGCTGTTTCTATCTCCATTACAATCACCTATCCATAAACAAGAAAATCTTGGGTATTGTCGAAGGGGAGGCTTGCCCATCTCATTGCTGATGGAGTATAAATCATCTTCTTCCTTTCATGCCTCATTGGCTCATTTATAAGATATTGCCCTTTATTATGACAGATTTTATGATATTTTGTGATGGCCAGCCATGGGGAGGAAAAAGGTTTAATGCACTGACATCTGATTTTATTATCTCTGGTACCTATTCATTTTTAGCAGCATTTCTTGACTTCATGCCAACTTAACCATGAAGCCTTAAAAAGTAGATGATGACAGGGTTGGGAATTAAACCTTTAAATCAGACCAGGATTGGAAAGACAAATCATGAGATTTCGGTCATTTAGCATCCCTCTTGCATGTTAATAGGTGGCACTCAAAAAATAAAAAGTGCATCACTGAGCCATTCTCCATCAAATGTAAATGTATTGGTGTCATTTCAAGGCTGGATGATGAGGTAACAGAGACCCACAATAAGGCAAGGTCACAAACATATATTCCGTGCTTATGCTATCCAAAACACATCCTGTATACATCACCTATGTTATCTCACTTTATCTTCAAAAATTTTGCAAAGGAATTGTAATTTCACACATGTTCAAATGTGGAAAACATAGTTGTATCTAGAAAGGACGAGTAAGTTCTAGGCTCCTTTGTGAATACAATGGCTATAGTTACCAGTAATGTATCATCTAGTTGGAAATTGCCAAAAGAAAAAATCTGAAATATTCTCGCCACACAAAATGATATGTAGAAGAGGTAGTGGATATGATAATGACCTTTATTTAATTGTTTCAAAATTTACACATATATCAAAATATCATTCTGTACACTGTGAATATGAGGATACTTAAGAAAGTTCATGAAAAATGGAATTAGAAGATAAGTTTATTTTGGTGCATTTTTTTAAAATCCATGCATCTGAAAGGCCTTGAAAATGTTAATGGAAAATATGTATTAAGGAAAAACTATGCACCAGTATAAAATGTTCTTACAGCATAACAGATTTATATTTAAATTTTATTTTTCAGATTTAAAAAGTATGTATATTTATTTAAAAGGCAAAAGGACAAAGAAGTAGGGGGCAGAGAGAGAGAGATCTTCCACCTACTAATTCAAATAGGCTCAACAGCCAGGTCTGGGCCAGGCTGAAGCCACCAGCCAGGACTTCTATCCAGGTCTGTATGTGGGTGGCAGAGGCCCAAGCAGTTGGGCCATAATCTGCTTCCTTCCCAGGCACATTGGCAGGAAGTGAACTAGAAGCAGAACAATGGGCGTTCCAATATCAGATGCCAGCATCATAAGCAGTGCTTTAAACCCACTGTACCACAATACTGGCCCCTCCACAAACTGTCTGAAGCATGTTGCTACAATTTTTATTTAACAATTATATTTTAATAATGTTGGCAAAACATTGAATGTGAAAAACTTAAAATGTAAATAAATGGAAGCTTCACTCACACCTGGATTTTCCTTTTCAAAGCAGAACACCTGCTGTGTGTGCTTTGCACCTGCAGCTTTCTGTGGTGGGGTGGTCTTTGCCCTGGCTTCATCTCACGCTTTGACTCAATCTGGACTTCCTGGAATTGAGGCGACATCTTCTCTTTGGAGGTTTCCCTCCCCACCCAATCAGCAATTCTCTCTCTCATCATCCTGAGTTTACTATTATATTTATACACTTTCCATGATAAGAAAGGACTGTGCTATTTATGGGCTCAATGCTTGTGATGTCTGGATTTCCACCAGAGAATAAGCTTATGAGAGCAGAGGTCTTGGATATCTTATTCAATACCTTATCTCTAGTGCTTGGAAGAATTTCTGGCAAAGAGCAATTGCTTGGAAAGTACTTCTCCAAGTTTATCAATATGCTTTTTTTAGTTAGAGATAATGAAACTACTGGAAAAGTCAATTATTTAAGATTAAACATCGTGGATGTGGAGAGCTGGATCTAGGACCAAGGCATTAGATTCAACGAGTAACAAACAGAACGCAATTATTTTTTGTGCCTCTCATCATTCTAAGTGCTGCAAAAATGTTCTCAGTTAATTCACTCTACAACCAACCCTGTTTTACTTTCCATTTTACAGATGATGAAAATAATACAGAAAGTTGCAGCCACTTGCCGAGCCTTTTATTTCCTTTTCTGGCCCTCTTTCTCTTCCCTGTACTGTCTCCTAGCCTATAGTTGCTATTTTTTTATTTGAAAAACCGAGGAATGCTCTTTAACCTGTTCCTGTGAAGTTAGGAAGAGGGGAAGGGAATGGAATCCAGGTTTTCCAATTATCCGCATAGGCTTCTTGCGTCAACCCAGTGAACTGTAGTCTACCTGGAGGCCCTTTGTTACTGTATGCATGAATGACTGAAATAGGATGGATTTGAACAGAACAAAACGTGCACTTCCGGATCCAGGAGCTCACTGGCTGATGTGTAAACTGCTTTACAGCATTATTATTTAATCCTCCCACGGCCACTTACAGTTTGGAAGTTATTATCTCCCCTTTAGAGAGGAAGAACCCAAGTGTCCACTAAGAGTTGCATTGCACTCATCTGCAGGGTGGCATTTATACCTGTATCTAGAAGGTTCTAGAGGAATCAGACAGCTACCTGCCCAATAATGCTTCTATCACTTAAGTTGGTGCCTGTGGGAAGTGGCTGGCCTCACTTTGCCTTTCAGCTTCGTTTACCTGTTTCCAGGAGATAAATACAAGCAGAACCTACCTGCTGGCAGACTGAATGGAATTTTGTATTGTAAGTTTCTTACCACAGTGTCAGGACCTATGAGGGGACTTTGAAAGTTCATGGGAAATGGAATTGCACATTTACTTTGGTGCAAAATTATTTTGAAATCTATATGAGGTTGTTTTCATAACATACATTTCCATGGTTTTTAAAGAGTCCTTGCATGTGTAGGTTTTAAAAAACTTTGCACTGAAATAAACTTTGAATTCCATTTCCCACAATTTTTGAAGTACTCAGTTAAAAAAAAACAAAACTCACAGGTAAATGTGTACTTGGTATAAGGAGAGCAGACTGGCCTGGGACAAAGAGCTAAACTTACCCTTAACAACCTGTGGTCCCACGCCTGTCACTCATTCTCACAGCAGTGAGGTGATTTGGGGATTCATGAACGACTAAGCACAGTACTGTGACGACCTGCTAATGTGATAGGGGTGTCCCCAGACGCTTGCCTCTGTTTGTGGACCCAGAGAGGCAGCACCAAATTCAACACAGTCCAGATATAGTTTTAAATTCTGGTCCTTCTGCTTGTTCATTGTCTCAAAACTCTGTGAAGTGCGGCTGCCCCCTTTATAACATCGCTGTGTGACCAAGGCTTGAGGCAGCACACACAAACTGCATGGCATGGGGCCTGGCAGATATTATTGATAAAAAGACGAACTAGTACCACTAATGCCTTTTAAATAGAACTGCCTAGGTGGGAGAGCTAGTTGTGGCTGTCTTTGACCTTCAACCTGGTTCCTTTGCATTCTTATTTGCCTATTTCCTGTTCTCAAACCTGACGGTGGGAGACAAAACCATGACCTCATCCTAAGGACTGCATTCTGGGCGGGTTGCTTATCTAATCACATCGCCCTGTCACATTGGTGTCTTTAATCATTTTAAAGGTAGTCCTGACTTGACCATATTCTTGTTTAACTACCTTAAGCAAATTAATTAGCTTTGCAGGCCTCTGATGCCATTAATTCATGCTCTATAAAATCTCAGACCTAATTGAACTTTTTAATATTGTGTCTTTACTACCTGATCTAAGTGTCGTTTAAATTATAAGAATCGCTATAGTTAATGCCTTATTAAATAGTTACATTTATATAGAAGTATGAAAAATTTCCAAGATTGCAATGTAATCAAAACCCAGATTAAAACAAGGATGACTTTACATCTCTTTTATTAAGAGTTAAAAAAAATCAAGAAGTTTGATTATATAACAAGAAGTGTGCAGAATTCTCATATTTCTAATTTACAAAGAATACGTGTGGTCCTCAGGCAGTAACTGATATCTGAGAGTTTATCAGTAAATATCCATTAAATGAAGCATATGAATAAAGAAATGCAAAATTTAATATTACAATGTAAAGTTACTTTATACCTTGTAGGAGTGCCTTGATCAAGAATATAGCTTATAGCAAATATTGATGAGGATAATAAGACATTGGAACATTTATCTATAGCCTGTGGAAATAGAAAATGGTACACTCTGGAAAACTTTCATGCTGAGCCTTTTAATTAATATATACACGATATCTATAGATTGTGTCTGTGTGTGTATGTGTGTGTGTGTGTATGTGAGAGAGAGAATTTTATGGTGAAAATATTCAGAATCATTTCTTAGATATACTACCATTACCTCTAACACCTTGCTGTGCAAAAGGACATCAGAACTGCTTCCTCCTACCTAAAGAAAATTTGATGTTATGTAATCCACCTTTTCCTATCCTTCAACCCTCTACTCTCCCTAGCCTTGGCAACCGCCATTGTATTTTCAATTTCCATGAGATCAACTTTCTAAAATTCCACCCCAGAGTGAGACCATGTAGTACTTGTCTTCTGTACTCGGCTTGTTTCACTTACTGCAATGGTCTCCAGTTCTATTCATGTTGCCACATATAGCCGTTATGGAAAACAGTATGAAGATTCCCTAAAAATTTAAAGAAAGAACTGTGTGATCCAGAATCCCACTACTGAGTATGTGTCCAAAGGAAATGATACCGATTTGTCAGAGACATCTATGCTCTTAAGTTGATTGCAGTACTGTTCACAATATGCAAGAAGTGTGTGTATCAATTGATGATAAAGAAAACGTGGCGCCTATACACAATGGAAGGCTGTTCATTCATGACATTTTTAAAGATAAATTATACAAAATAATAATTAAATGTGTTTTGAAACCAGCTTAAGAGCTCACAGGTGGAATAACTTGAATTTCAATGTGGATAATAAATGCAATAAATTGAAATATGCTAAAATTCCATGAATGGATAAATGCTTTTAAAATCTTATTGATTCATTTTCTATAGAGAGTATTAGGGAACAAAATTATTATAAAAATAGGTAAATGAGAAAAATCAAGCATTTAACTTGACTTTTCTGTTTAAACTATATCTCATAGTTACCTAATCATTCATAAATAAAGGTTTCTCTCATGATACATCCAGATAGAAAAAAGAACCAATTTTGAAGTTCATACAAATAATTGACATGGTCAGTGGTCATCAATGACAACTAATGTATTTTATTTTATTTTTTATTTATTTATTTATTTATTTATTTATTTATTTATTTTTGACAGGCAGAGTGGACAGTGAGGACAGTGAGAGAGAGAGAGACAAAGAGAAAGGTCTTCCTTTGCCGTTGGTTCACCCTCCAATGGCCACCGCGGCCTGCAGCCGGCGCACCATGCTGATCTGATGGCAGGAGCCAGGTGCTTCTCCTGGTCTCCCATGGGGTGCAGGGCCAAGCATTTGGGCCATCCTCCACTGCACTCCCTGGCCACAGCAGAGAGCTGGCCTGGAAGAGGGGCAACCGGGACAGAATCCGGAGCCCGGACCGGGACTAGAACCCGGTGTGCCGGCGCCGCAAGGCAGAGGATTAGCCTAGTGAGCCGCGGCACCGGCCAACTAATGTATTTTAAAAAGCCTTAATAAGTATCTGTCTCCTGACAGGATTGTGCAACAGCATCTATAGCGTTTTTATTTAAAAATTATTTTGGCCAAAGTAGTCTAACTTCTGAATACAGAGATGTATTCATTAACATCATGGAGAAACAACTTCTGGAATTGGGTGACTGCTGGTTTCACGAAAATTTAACTGCATAGGGAGAAAAATGGAGAAAACATTCTTGATTTATAGAGAATTAAGAGATCATAAAAATGTAGCATCTGGGTCTTCTTTGAACTCAGATTAAAATAATGCAATTATACACACACATAAATTTCTTGACTATTAGAAAAATTGTCAGTACTGGCTGGATATTTCATGGTTTCAAAGAATCACTGTTAATGTTGGGGTGATAGGGGCATTACAGTTAAGCTTTTATTATGAGTCCTTAACTTTCAGAGACACATCTTTAGGTACTTATGGATAAAATTATATGACGCCCAGGATTTGCTTCCAAATAAGCCAGTAGTGTCGTGAACCGAGTGGGAGCACAGATAATGTGAGAGTGATCATGATTTGATAATTGTTGGTTGGTGATGGGTACACTGTGGCACGATATAGCATTCTCTCTACTTTTCAATATATGTGAAATTTTTCATGATAAAAATTTAAAAATACATTTAAAATAATCATCATCATTATGCAAGAGTGCATCCAAACAAAAATACACACTAAATGCATTAGAAAAATTGCCTATTGGAGAACAGGTGCAGAATTGGAATGTTGTGTATGAATAAAAGGAAACGAATAAAACAAGGGCTAGATAAAGACCAATGGTAATTACATGACATAAAATGAGGAAGATGATTAGACCATCCCAATTCACTGATGTCCAATAGAGAACTGGGGGCTGCTAAGCACAACGCTGCCTCTCCATTAATGTCCATCTTGCGTAATGCCCTGCTTCCAAACGTATCTTCTACCTTGGAGAGAAATTTGAGGAGGAGCTTCAGGAAATTATGGTTCACCCTATGATCATCCATGCCTAGGAAAACAACAAGAACAAAACAGAAACCAAATGTAGATTGCACTTTAGAACCAACTGATCCTACTAGTTTGGTATTAAATAGGCCTACTTAAAACTATTTTAGTCACCTTTGCCAGTTATATTTTTAGGCTAATAAGTAATTTTACAGTTTATCAAAGAGATTCAGTTTGGCTATAATACTTATTCAATTAGTAATGAAAAATATTAATTATGAGCTATAGATTCTCCTAAAGTAATTCATTACAAAAAAACAGGTTAAACATCAAGTCAGATGGTCCTGCCAATTATTTGTGATGATTCCGACTTTCCTTGTGAAGATGACACTAAATATTACTTTCTGGGGCTGTTGTGTAATTATGAATGTTTTGTAGTTACACAAAATATCTTATCTGAGATGGCAAGGGAGTTCCTTTTAAGTTTACTATTGGTTCTTAGCCAGTGGGACTGTGTGTGCCTGTGGGTGGGTGGGAAACTGGGAAGATCCTTGGTGCCAGATGTCAGCCAGCATGTGCAGCAAGCCAGTGCTGAGATTCCAAGGCTGCCCCAGAAGGTATTCTACTTGTTGCACTCCCACAGGGCAGAGCCCTTTTGGATTTAGGCAGTGGATTCATGAAGAGCTCTTGGTGATACCCAGAAGAGGCACTAAGTAAGATAACCTCATATGCTTATTTTCTGTGCAGGTTGAAACTGCAAGGGAATATTTCTCAGGTTGCTAGAAGGTGATTTCTTCCTCCCTCTCCCTACCCTCCTTTCTCTCTCTCTCTCTCTCTCTCTCTCTCTCTCTCTCTCTCTCTGCCAGACAAGGCAATTAAATTAAATAGAAAGAAGGAATAGGCTTCCAGGAGTATAAGAATAAGTATGTGGAAAAAGAGGAGATGAACTAGAAAATTAGCAAAAACTGTGGAAATGTTCAGTTACCACAATAAGCAGCTAACACTGAGCATTTAATTAAGGGAAGCCACTGATGACTTTTTAGCGTGTGCCCTAACATCATGTTTTAGGAAGCTGAGTATTCAGTAAATACATTTCTTAAATATTTGGTTTATCATAAATAATTTTCCTTTTGCCTAAGGACTAAAATCCATCCCTTACCCAAGATGGACTAAGGAATTAAGCACTGGTAGGTTTGGAAATTATAATTCTTCATAGCCTATTAACTACACAGCTCCTGAAATTGAAAAACAACATTATAAAGGAGTGACGGTGCAGTATTAATGAGATAATGCATTTGAAAAATTATCAAAAACAATGGATGTCGAGGAATATTGCCGTCATCATCATAATTAGTATTGCACTGTCACCGTTAGCATGGGGGAGCTGACATGCAATGCAAGCCCTATAGTGTGCACTTGTATGTTCTTAAGTTCTGATTGGGATAGATTTGGAAACACAGAACTTCCAGCCTGGATCTTACTAACCTTACTAATGTAGTTGACCTAAAACAACATTTGCACTTAAAGTAATGAAGCTCCTTGGATTAAACAGTGGGTATCCTGATGTGATGGGTACTACTACACAAAACTGTGGTGCCCAGGAAGGAGAAAACGTCCCTGATGTTTCTTTTTGGAACCAATGCTGCACACAGTGGGAGGTGCAGGGAGGATTTGAGTATAGCCTCCACCCCTCCAATCTATAATTTCTGCATTTAGGGCTTCACAACTCAGTAATTAAGAGATAATTTTTTTTATGTGAAAGAAGCCAATAGGAACACTCAAGCTCTATTTCGTTCTAAAAAATCGGCTGCGAAGATCGCTTTGTGTATTTCTTGGGGGCACAGGAGAGCTGGCCAATCCAAGTATGTTAAGACTTCCCATCCACTGCCAAAAGTAGAAGCAATCCACCCTGGTCAGATACAGACCCAACAAGTATGTGAAATACAGAAGGGTCGGGGAAGCGAAGGCTCCTTATTAAATGAAGTGAAAACTAGGGTGCCAACAATCTGAAGTAATGAAGACCAGAGGAAACATACCGCCCACTTACCTCACACAGGAAAACCCACCTGTCACTCCAGAAGCAGGGTTGAATACACCCTCATGAGGATGGGGACTATCTGGCCCCTGCGCTACTAAGACACTTCTCCAGCTACTGGTCTTTCTTTTTTGTCACCATCTAACCTCTTCTATTCCCAAACTAGAGACCTCTTGGAAGAAGTGTCGACAACCATTTGCTCCAATTTTTGCTATCTCTTTTCAACTTAGTATTTTCTGTCCCCACCGTTCTACTGCCAATTGCTCTGCCCAGGGTCCATAGTGCTGGTAAAATGAATGATACACTACTGTCCAGCATGGTTACAGCCGGTGGCAGCCCACCAGGAGTGGGTGAGTGATCTGCAGTCCTCCCTCCCCAACATCCTCTGCTCCACTTGATGTTGTCACTATTTTATTTTTAGACATTTTGATAGATACATAGGGATGAACCAGTGCAGTTTATTTGCATTTCTGTGTCAGCCAATGGCATGGGCCCTCTTTTCATGCACTCACTTGCCCTCAGGATACCTGCTTTATTAAATTGTTCATGGATTTGCCCGTTTTCTATGTGGAATATTTGTATTTTTACCCTTGAGTCTTGAGAATTCTTGATATATTAAAATGTTAGTCCTTTGTCAAATAGTATGATTTTTAAATATTTCCTTCAATATTTCCTTCCTACAGAGAATGTGTTTCAAATTTTGATAAAATTTCATTATATTGTCCTTTTATGTTATCAAATCTTTACATCCATTTTCATAGATCTCACTTTTTTTTCCTTTATGTTATTGATAGGAACATTATTTTCAGAACTCCATGTTAATTTGCCTGTAGTGTTTTTAGGATATCTTTTTACATATGGATTTTTAAGTGATTGCTCTACATACATGTATTTAACATCACAGTCTACTGTAATTGTCATTTTCTCAGTTCAAGTGAAGCGTGCAAATGCACTTCCCTCTATGCCTCCTTTTCTCCCTCATTTATAATGTAATCATCTTAAAACTATTTGTCCCTTTGGAATGTTGTGAGATAGTATTATAATTATTGCTTCTATCATCAACTGTAATTCAGAAAGTTCTAGAGAAGTAAGGTGTATCAAATTTTCCCATGTTTTTGCTTAAGGTCCTTTTTAATCCTTATATTCCAAATTCTTTCTTTTTTTAAAGGTTTATTTTACTTATTTGAAAGAGTTACAGAGTTAGGTAGAGACAGAGAGATCTTCCATCCGCTGGTTCACTCCCCAGATGGCTGCAACAGCCGGAGCTGCACCAATCCAAAGCCTGGAGCCAAGAGCTTCTTCTGGGTCTCCCACATGGGTACAGGGGCCTATGGACTTAGGCCATCTTCCATTGCTTTCCCAGGCCATAGCACAGAGCTAGATCAGAAGAAGAGCAGTGAGACTAGATTCGGCACCCATATGGGATGCCTGTGCTTCAGGTCATGGCTTTAACCCACTGCACCATAGCACCAGTCCCCCAAATTTTCTTTAATCATTCCTATGCTGGTTGGATAACTTCTTTCAACTTTTCTTTTAGGATAGATCTGTTGGTAGTTAGGATATCTGTTAGGATAGATATGATAGTAAGTTCTCCTAGTTTTCTTTCATCCAATAGTGTCATCGTTTCCTCTCCATTCCTGAAGGATATTTATACTGGATGAAGAATTCTGTGGGTCAGTTATTTATTTATTTATTTATTTTTGACAGGCAGAGTGGACAGTGAGAGAGAGACAGAGAGAAAGGTCTTCCTTTGCCGTTGGTTCACCCTCCAATGGCCGCTGCGGCCGGCCCACTGTGGCCGGCGCACCACGCTGATCCGAAGGCAGGAGCCAGGAGCTTATCCTGGTCTCCCATGGGGTGTAGGGCCCAAGCACTTGGGCCATCCTCCACTGCACTCGTGGGCCACAGCAGAGAACTGGCCTGATCAACCGGGACAGAATCCGGAGCCCGGACCGGGACTAGAACCCGGTGTGCCGGCACCGCAAGGCGGAGGATTAGCCTAGTGAGCCGCGGCGCCAGCCAGTTATTTCTTTTAACACTTGAAAAATATTGTGCCACTTCCCTCTGGCCTTCATGATTTCTCAAGATAATATTTTCTGCCTATATTTAAAAGTGTCATTTCTCTTTCACTAGTTTTAAGGCCTTTATCTTTGTCTTTCTTTTTTGAGAAATTTGGTTATTCTATGTCCTGGTGTGGATTTCTTTGGATTTATCCTGTTGGAGTTTATTTAGCATTTTGAAACTCATCAGTCATGATTTCTTCACATTCCCTCTTGCCCTTCCAAGACTCAAATGGTAAGAATGTTAGATGTTTTGTTTGGGTCCCACAGATCCCCACGTCTCTGCTTTTCCTCAGTCCCTTTTATTTCTGTTTTTCAGATTAATTAGTTTCTGTTGTTCTTCTAGTTCACTAATCATTTCCTTTTCCTTTTCTGTCCTGATGTTGGGTACATTCATTGATTGTTAAAATTTTGATTATTATGTTGTTGGAGTCCAGATTTTCATTAGGATCCTCTTTATTTGGTTCTTTGCTTAGACCTTATATGTCTGCTGAAATCTTATATTCAAAGAAGGTTGTTTCTGGCATGTTGCTGCTCATTGAGACATTTTATCACAGCCACTTTAATACTATTAAAGTGAGATAGTTCTAGAATCTGTCTCTTTTTGGTGCTGGCGTTTATGAATGGCCTTTTTTCTTTCAGGCTTTGGTCTTGCTGGTTTTTGGTATGACGAGGTGCTTTTAGTTGATACCTGGACCGCTGGGATATTATCTTGTGAAATGATTTATCTTATTTAAATTTTAGCTTCTCTGCTGCTGCTCTGGCAGATAAATGGGGGATACTATCTCTTCACTATCAGACTGTGGCAGAGGCACAGATCCCACACTTACTGTCCATTGACAGCTGAAATGGGAGGAATTGGCCTTACTGCTGGGCCATGGTGGGATCCTGGCTGTGCACTGGTTCCCCACTGACACATCCTGGACTTCTGAGTGTAGGAGTCATTGTCAATGACCCTTACATGGCCAGCAGTGTTATCACTGTATAAAAGCTGGATCCTTATCACTGATTGGCAATGCAAATTGAAACAGTCTTCTAGGCTTCCTCTGCTACTGTACCGCGAGGATAAGGTGTGGTCCCTCATTATTGGTAGAAGATGGGAATCCATCTCCCCACATAGTATCCACGACAATACAGGAAGAGGTGAAAGTTCTGGCTTCCTGTTTGTCTCATTTGACACTACCCTGGAGGGATGGTGGGCACCTTGTTGCAACCTGTTGAGTGGAGATGGTTAAGCTCCCCTCTTGGGCTTTTTTAGTCTGGCTGGGCTGAGGACACAGGATTTTCCCAAATATTTGGCTGGAGAAGACCACTTATGCCTAAAGGGTTCCATCTTGCTTGGTTGATCATCATCATCCTTTGGCCAAAGTTGGGGCTTTTCCCACCTGTGCCCTTGGCATTTTTGGCTTGTCAGCTTTTTCAGCAACAGGTCTGCAACCTTTGAGGCAAAAAGACAACCAAGAGAACTTACTGCTTTGCTGTTTCTTTGGTCTGACGATCCCTTGCCTATCTGCCTCCTCTTTTCTACTTTTCAGAGTTCTGTTACAAATGCTTGGGACCAACAGTGTTTCAGGTTTTCGATTTTTTTAAGTGTTTGAATATTTTCATATGCACAGTGATTTAATTTGGGGATGAGACCCAAGTCTGAATATAAAATTTGTTGCATATATGTCTGTCACACATAGCCTGAAGGTAAATATCCAAGATATGTTCCTTGTGTTTGTGTTTTGCCTGGCACCTGTTACTTGAGATCAAGGGTGGAATTTTTCATGTCAACACTCACAAAACTTTTACTCTGGCAGCATTTCCAATTTCAAACATCCATGTTAAAGATATTCAACCTTTTTTTTTTTTTAATTTTTAGTGTCCAGCATTTTTTAGTTTCACTTGACCTCGAAAAGGTACTCTGTTTTCCTGAAAGTGCATGTCCTTATAGACAGATAAAATTTTACTTATGCCCTTTTTTTATTTGACAGGTAGAGTTATAGATAGAGAGGCAGAGAGAAAGATCTTCTTTCCATTGGTTCACTCCCCCAAATGGCTGCTACGGCCGGAGCTGCTCAGATCTGAAGCCAGGAGCCAGGTGCTTCCTCCTGGTCTCCCATGCGGGTGTAGGGCCCAAGCACTTGGGCCATCCTCCACTGCCCTCCCAGGCCACAGCAGAGAGCTGGACTGGAAGAGGAGCAACCAGGAATAGAACCTGGTGCCCATACGGGATGCCGGCACCCCAGGTGGAGGATTAACAAAGTGAGCCATGACGCCGGCCCAACTTATGCCTTTTCAATCTGAGTGCATTTTATTTCTTCCTCTTTTCTGAATTTTCCAACTGGAATATTCAGTACAACTTTAAATAAAAGGGGTGAGGATAGATGTCCTTGTCTTGTTCTTGATCTTAGAGAATCCATTCAGTGTTTCACCATTAATTATGATGATAATTGAGTTTTTGTAGATGCTGTTTATCCCATTGTAGACGTTTCTGTTTATACCTCTTTTGATGATTGTTTTTTATTAGGTGAAGCTATTCAATTTTGCCAAATGCATTTTCTGCATCTATGGAAAAATTATGTGACATATTATTTATGACATTATATATTATACATTACATATATTATATATTTATTTATATAACAATTGATTTTAAATTTAAAAATACATGTATTTACTTAATTTATTGAAAGCAGAGAGTGAGGAAGACAGAGACAAAGATCTTGGATCTACTGGTTCACTCCCCAAATGCCAGCTGGGGCTGGGCCAGACCAAACAGGAGCCAGAGTTTCAATCCAGGTCTCCCACAGGGTGGCAGGAACCAAAGTATATTAGCTACCATTTGCTGCTTCCCAGGGTCTGGATTAGCAAAAAATAGAATCTGGAACAGAGTCAAGACTTGTACATGGGTAATCTGATATGGGACACGGGTGTTACAAATGGCATTTTTTTTTTTTTTTTTTGACAGGCAGAGTGGACAGTGAGAGAGAGAGACAGAGAGAGAAAGGTCTTCCTTTGCCGCTGGTTCACCCTCCAATGGCCGCCGCTGCAGCCGGCGCACCGCGCTGATCCTGGCAGGAGCCAGGAGCCAGGTGCTTTTCCTGGTCTCCCATGGGGTGCAGGGCCCAAGCACCTGGGCCATCCTCCACTGCACTCCCTGGCCATAGCAGAGAGCTGGCCTGGAAGAGGGGCAACCGGGACAGAATCCGGCGCCCCAACCGGGACTAGAACCCGGTGTGCCGGCGCCGCAAGGTGGAGGATTAGCCTATTGAGCCACGGCGCCGGCTCTCAAATGGCATTTTAACAGATGTACCAAACACTTGCCCCCGATAATTGACTTTTGGATATTAACCCACCTTCTATTCCTGAAATAAATCTCCCTTGATAGTTGACATATTATCCTATTAAACTTTGCTGAATTATGCTTGCTAGTATTTTTCTAGGAATTTTTGCATTTATATTTGTAAGATATATTGGTATATAGATTGTTTTTAAGATTTATTTTGATTTATTTGAAAGGTAGAGTTATCTAGAGAGAAGGAGAGGCAGAGCAAGAGATATCTTCCATCTACTGGTTCACTTTCCAAATGGCCGCAATGGCTGGGGCTGTGCCAGGCTGAAGCCAGGTGCCCAGAGCTGCTTCTGGGTCTTCTGTGTAGGTGTCAGGGTCCCAAGCTCTTGGGCTATCTTCTACTGCCTTCCCAGGTGCGTTATCGGGGAGCTGGATCAGAAGCAGAGAATTCAGGTCTTGAACAGGCACACATATGGGATGCCAACTCAACCCCACTACACAATAATGACAACTCAACCCCACTACACAATAATGCTGGCCCTGTAGATTTTTCATTACATCTTTTGTTTTAGTATTGTGTTAAGGGTCCCCAAGACCACCCTCAGATTTGATGATTTGCTTAAAAGAATAGATGGACATAGAGATATTGTATGTTATACTGGTGGTTATGTTTGTTTCGACGAAAGGTACAGATTAAAATTGGCAAGGGTGAAAAGGTGTGCAAGGAGAGTCCAGGAGAAACCAGACACAGACTCCCAGCCCCAGTCTCAGCGGAATCAAACAGACCGCGTTTTGTTCTTCCAGTAATGATGTTTTACCATATGTGCAAATGGTTCCATTCAGGGATGCTCACTTGAACTTTATTTTAAAATTAATATTATTTTGAAAGGTATAGGGAGACAAGGAGAGGGAGAGAAGAGAGAAAGTGAGATAAATTGTTTCACTCCTCAAATGCTTGCCATAGCCAGCTTGGGTTAGGCGAAAGCCAGGCACCAGGAGCTCAGTGAGTATCTCCTGCAATGGGGGGTGGCAGGGGCCCAATGACTTGAGCCATCATTGCTGCTTCCTAAGTTACCCAGTAACAGAAACCTGTAATTGGGAGCAGAGCCAGGATTTGAACTCTGGCACTTTCAAGCAACATCTTAACGACCCTACCATATACCTGCAGCTCTCCTGAGCTTTGATCTCAAAGTTTTGTTGGAGGTGGTCACATATGAGCATACTTCAAATGAAAACAAAATGAAAAAACAAGTTGGTGCACAAAATTGTTGTATTTCATGGTACATAATTTTTTTTTACCCAGAAACCTTTTATTTAAGGTATAAGCTTCATGCATTTCTTAAACACAAATGTAGGTATGTAGTGATTTGAAGATTGCCCATAGGCACGGCATACTGAAATGTCTGAGCCTAATGAGTCTCCAAACCCCGCCCACCGCCCATCAGAAGTCCACTGATTCAGCAAGGTCCAAAGGATCTGAACAATTAAGTTTTACCATAAGTCTTATGAGTGCCGATAACAAAGACAATCTAGGGTAGCCTGAGGTCTCAGGTACACAAAGATGGTCTTATCAACCAGGTAGTCCAAGGGCTCAGAAAGGAGAGCCTGAGGCCCCTATGGCCTGTGCATTCTTTGGAATGTCTGGGGCTTGAAAACACTAGGGTGCTGAGTTAACCCTTCATTGCCATGGTATCACTAGCCAGTGGGGAAACGTTATATTTTCTTAGAGGCTGGCATGCTGCATGTTCTTGGATTTCTCTCAGCATTTCTGAACACTGCCTATCATTCTTTAAATCATATCCCTCAAATTTTGATATTTCTATGGGTTTTGTACTGGGCTTCCATATCTGCTTAATTCTACCAAATTTCTGGATATACAGGATAAACTGCTGATGACTTACAACTCACTTCTACCTCTGACTTTATGTCTTCATCCACTCACCAACATATCCACTTTATCCTTCTCAAGTACCTAAACTCCAACATATTCTAAACTAAACTCATTAGCAAATCTCCAAAATTTGCTCCTTTACTTCTTGCATTTCTATCAGTGACTAATAACTACAATTGCTGAGTTATTTAAGCCAGAAATCTTGATGTTGTTCCTACTCCCATGCCCTGGCTATAGATGCTAGGTCTATGTGGCTGTCACAGCCCACTGAGTGGGCGCTTGAGGAATGATGGTGATGTGAGAATGGATCAGGCCACACATGACTTGCTATGTAATCACACTGCCTATTGTTTTAATCTATTAACATTCTTTCCTGCCTTGAAATACTGGATGATATTTCATCTGCGTCTGTAAAGGTGCAGGTCTTGGCCTGAGGCTCCCGTATAGTTCTAAAGAATATCATGCGTCCATTACACAATCATGGCATAAGAAGCAAATATCAGACAGGCTGTGGTCCAACCCAGGACAAGACCCAGGCAGGGAGTGAGAGTACGTAAGGAAGATGTGTGCTTGGTCAGCTTTGTCCACTGAAGGAACTGTAAAGCCAAACAATGTCAATTGCCCAAAACAAGCAATTTTCTAAAATCAAAGGGAATGGGAATACGATTTTCCTTTTATGTGCTGTTCTCCCCCCAGCAGCACTGCACAACAGACATCAAGGACTACACACACTCAATGTTTCATAGATGATGAGAAGAGTAGTGGTTTGACTCCAAGAGTTCTAATTGTTTGTATTTTAGATGTTCTTAAGATGTAAGTGATATAACCTGTGTGTTTACATGATGTGTAAAATAAATTATACATTTGAAGACTCAATTCTTATTAAGCACTTCTTCTCTGGTACACCAAGAGATACCCATTGCCATGGGACTATATGCATTATTGGACTTCTGTTAATAATGAGCAGACTTTGTCAGCAATAAATAGCTTTGTACCTTTTAAATGACATTAAGTGTACACATTTTCTGCAGTTTGCAGTGTTTTTGTTTGTTTGACATTGTAAAAGTGTACCATTGACTCACGTAGCTATGGTTCATTTGTTTTATCTTTTGTTTACTCTTCCGTTGTGTGACTCTCCCCTACTTACCCATTCTCCCATTGATAGCCTCTGCATTTCTCCACATGTTTCCAGTTATCCAAATGTTACCACCCACTTTTTGGACATGTTTCCTTATCTAGGCTAAACAACTCAAAGGATGATTCCCAAGTTGTCTATTTTCACAACATTATCTTTACTAGATATTATTAACTTGGTCTCCAAAGTAATGGTAATGAAACTTACAGTCCCACTAACAGTATATAGGAACTCCTTGTAACTTCTTTGTCTATAGATGATATTCAGACTTTTTAAAGATTTTTGTCCATATTTGGATGTCAAATAGTATCTTATTGCAAATTTAATGTGCATTTCTCCTATGACAAAAGCTTAATTTATCTTCTATATGCTTTTGCTCACTTATATTCTTACTTCCAAATTTTCTGTTTTAATTTGCTTTTCTTTTGGATTTTTCTCTTCATTATTAACTTGTAGAAAGTATTTTTATTCTGTGGATGGCTGTGTGACACAGCTGTGAAGTCACACCACATAGAACGCCTGCATCCCATATCGAAGTGCCTCACTTGTGTTACAGCTATTCCCCTTCTAATACAGCTTCCTGCTAATGTGCACCCTGAGAGGAAGCAGGTGATGCCTCAAGTACTGGGGTCCCTGCCACAAATTTTGGAGAGCTGGGTTGAGTTTCTAGCTCCTGTCTTTTGCCTCTTCCCCAGCCCTGACTGTTACAGGCATCTGGGGGAGTCAAACAGCAAATATAAGATCACTCTCTCTGTGTGGCTCTTGCTCTGTGTTACTATCTCTGGCACTCTACCTTTTGTATGAGATAGAAACGAAATTTTTTAAAATAAAGTATTTTTGTTCTTCATACAAATTTTCCAATTCTTTTGTATTATGTGCAAATATGTTCTTCAAATCTATATATTTTATTTTGTTAAATTTTTATTTAATGAATGCATTTTTACAGATACAACTTTAGGAATATAGTGGTTCTACCACCTATACCCCCTCCCCCAGCTCCCATCCCACCTCCCATTCCCTCTCCCATTTCCTTCTTCATTATGGTTCATTTTTAGTATGCCTTTATATACAGAAGACCAACTAACTGTGCTAATCATAGACTTCAACAATTTGCACCCACACCCACACCCAACATATAGAGTACAGTTTGGGGAGAGAATTTGCAGTTGATTCTCGTATTACAATTCAGTAGGGACAGAGGTCCTGAGCAAGTACACAGTGTACTGTTGTTCCTTTAACAAATAAAACTCTTTTTTATGACATCAGTGATCATTTGAGGCTCTAGCCATGGGCTGCCAAGGCTGTGGAAAACTTTTGTGACCATAGACTCCATCGGTATTTGGACACAGCCATACGCAAAGTGAATCTTCTCTTCTCCCTTCAGAGAAAAATGTCTCCTTCTTTGATGACCCTTTCTTTCCTCTGAAGTCTCACAGAGATCTTCCGTGTAGGATTTTTTTTTTTTTGGTCACAGAGTCTTGTCTTTCCATGCTTGAGATGCTCTTCCAGGCCTCTCAGCCCAACCGGGAAGCCTTAAGGGTTGATTCTAAGGTCAGAGTGTTATTTACCGTGAATGTCATTCTAGGAGTCTACTGTATGTACTGCTTTCCATGTTGGTTCTTCCTTCCTTCCTTTTTAATTCTCTTATTTTTGCCAGGTAATTGATATTATTTATATCATCCCTTTTAAACTTAGACCAAACTATATGTTGCTTTTAACATTTAATATGGTCATTTTAACAGTGAGATGTCATTTATACCACCGATTCTTATGGGTTTGGAACCCCATGACTAGTTCTAAGGCTGTACCCTTAGGGGTAAGTCTATATGACTGTGTGCAGAACTAGACTGTTTTACAGTTCTAGACTACCTCCTCCTTCTCTTATTTTTAACTGGGATCTTTTTCCAATTCCCTTAAAATACATATAATTAACTCTATGTTACATAGAGAGTTCAGCATATAATATAAAGTAGAGAAATGAGAGGGAGAGAAAGAAAACGCAGTAAACCAACAAAACAAAATGAAAAGGATATACATAGTAAAAATTAACGATGGTAAACTGTCTCTCGACAATCAGGTCAAGGATTCTTGAAGACATTGATTCTAAAAGTGACGATTTTGCTTCTATAGCTTTCATTTTAGCTGTGCTATTCTCCAAAATCAGGGGGAACATATGGTGTTTGTCTCTTTGGTACTGGGTTATTTCACTAAGTATGAGGTTTCCCAGCTTGCTCCATTTTGTTGCAAAGGAGTGGATTCCATAATTTTTTACTGCCATGTAGTATTCCATAATGTACATATCCCACAATTTCTTTATCCAGTCTTTGGTTGATGGACAATTAGGTTTTTTCCATGTCTTAGCTATTGTGAATTGAGCTGCAATCAACATGGAGGTGCATGTAGTTCTCTTGTTTGCTGATTTAATTTCCCTTGGGAAAATTCCCAGTAATGGGATGGCTGGGTCATAAGGTCAGTCTATATTCAGATTTTTGAGGTATCTCCATACTGTTTTCCACAGTGGCTTTACTAGTTTACATTCCCACCAACAGTGTGTTAGGGTGCACTTTTCCCCACATCCTCTCCAGCATTCATTTGTTGATTTCTATATGAGGGCCAGTCTAACTGGGGTGAGGTGAAACTCATTGTGGTTTTGATTTGCATTTCCCTGATGGCTAGAGATCCTGAGCATTTTTTCTTGTGTCTGTTGGCCATTTGGATTTCCTCTTTTGAAAAATGCCTGTGAAGATCCTTGGCCCATCTTTTTATTGGGTTGTTTGTTCTGTTACTGTGGAGTTTCTTGATCACTTTATAGATTCTGGTTATTAATCCTTTATCAGTTGTGTAGTTTGCAGATAATTTCTCCCATTCTGTCAGTTACCTCTTCACTTTCCTGTTTCTTTTACTGTACAGAAACTTCTCAATTTGAGGTAATCCCATTTGTTCATTTTGGCTTTGACTAACTGTGCCTCTGGGGTCTTTTCCAGGTATTGTTTGCCTGTTCCAATGTCTTGAAGGGTTTCCCCTATGCTCTTGATTAATTTGATGATGTCATGGCATAGATTTAGAGCTTTAATCCATGTTGAGTGGATTTTTGATGGTGTAAGGTAGGGGTCTTGTTTCATGCTTCAACATGTGACCACCCAGTTTTCCCAGCACCATTTGTTGAAGAGGCTGTCCCTGTTCCAGGGGTTGGTTTTAGGTCCTTTGTCGAATATGAGTTGGTTGTAGATGTTTGGATTGATTTTCAGGGTTTCTATTCTGTTCCATTGGTCTATCCATCTGTTTTTGTACCAGTACCAGGCTGTTTTGATTATAACTGCCCTGTAGTATGTCTTGAAGTCTGGTATTGTGATGCCTCCAGCTTTGTTTTTATTGTATAGGATTTTTTTAGCTATTTGTGGTCTCCTGTCCCTCCATATGCATTTCAGCATCATTTTTTTCTAGATCTGTGAAGAATGTCTTTGGCATTTTGATTAGTATAGCATTGAACATGTAAATTGCTTTCAGAAGAAATTTTGCTGATATTAATTCTTCCAATCCATGAACATGGCAGATTTTTCCATTTTTGTATCTTCTTCTATTTCTTTCTTTTATATTTTATAATTTTCATTATAGAGATATTTGACATTCTTGGTTAAATTTATTCCAAGGTACTTGATTGTTTTTGTGGCTATTGTGAATGGGATTGATCTTAGCAGTTCTTTCTCAGCCATGGCATTGTTTGTGTATACAAAGACTGTTGATTTCTGTGCATTGATTTTGTATCCTGCTACTAAACTCTTCTATGAGTTCCAATAGTCTCTTAGTGGAGTCATTTGGGTCCCCTATATATAGAATCATGTCATCTGCAAATAGGGATAGTTTGACTTCCTCTTTTCCAGTTTGTATCCCTTTGATTTATTTTTCTTGCCTGATGAGTCTGGCTAAAACTTCCAGTACTATATTGAATAGCAATGGTGAGAGTGGGCATCCCTGTCTGGTGCCAGATTTCAATGGAAATGCCTCCAACTTTTCCCTATTCAATATAATGCTTGCCATGGGTTTGTCATAAATTGCCTTAATTTTGTTGAGGGAATGTTCCTTGTAAACCCAACTTGCTTAGAGTTTTCATTATGAAAAGCTGTTGTATTTTGTCAAATGCTCTCTCTGCATCTATTGAGATAAGCATATGATTTTTGTTTCTCAATTTGTTAATGTGATGTATCACTTTGATTGATTTGCGAATATTGAACCATCCCTGCTTACCAGGGATAAATCCCACTTGGTCCGGATGAGTGATCTTTCTAATGTGTAGTTGGATTCAGTTGGCCAGGATTTTGTTGAGTATTTTTGTGTCTATGTTCACTGGGGAGATAGGTCTCTGGTTTTCTTTCTCTGTTGCATCTTTTCCAGGTTTAGGAATTAAGGTGATATTGGCTTTATAGAAAGAATTTGGGAGGATTCCCTCCCTTTCAATTGTTTTGAATAATTTGAGAAGAACTGGGATTAGTTCTTCTTTCAGTGTCTGGTAGAATTCAGCAGTGAAGCCATCTGGTCCTGGGATCTTCTTTTTTGGTAGTGCATTTATTACTGATTCAATTTCTTACATGGTTATGGGTCTGTTTAGGTTTTCTGTGTCTTCATGTCTCAATTTAGGTAGGTTGTATGTGTCCCAGAATCTATCCATTTCTTCTAGGCTTCCCAATTTGTTGACATTCAGCTCTTTGTAGTGGTTTCTGATGATTCTTTTTATTTCTGTTGTATCTGTTATTACATTTCCATTACCATCTTTAATTTTACCAATTTGAGTCTTCTCTCTCCTTTTTTTGGTTAGTTAGGGCAATGGTGTGTCAATTTTGTTTATTTTTTCAAAAAACTAGCTCTTCGTTTTGCTGATCTTTTGTATTTTTGGGGGGTTTCAATTTTGTTGATTTCTTCTCTAGTTAATTAATTATTTCTTTTCTTCTACTGGATTTGGGTTTGGTTTGCTGCTGGTTTCTAGATCTTTGAGGTGCACAGAGAGATGGTACATTTCCAGTGTCTTGAAGTAGACACCAATTGCTATAAATATTCCTCTTAGCACTGCTTTTGCTGTATCCCACAATTTTGATAAGTTGTATTGTCATTTTTGTTTCTAGAAATTTTTTGATTTCTCCCATGACCCACTGTTCATTCAGAATCATGTTGTTCAGTCTCCAAATGCTTGCGTATGATGCAGAGATTCTTGAGTTGTTGATTTTGAGCTTCATTGCATCGTGGTCTGAGAAGATGCATGGTATAATTTCAATTTTTTTGAATTTGCTAAGGCTCCCTTTATGGCCTAGCATATGGTCAATCCTGGAGAAAGTTCCATGCACCGTGGAGAAATATGTGTACTCTGTGGCTGTGGGGTGGAAGGCTCTTTAGATATCTGTTAGGTCTATTTGGTCTATAGTGTCAATTATCTCTGTTGTTTCTTTATTCGTTTTCTGTCTGGTTTATCTGTCCATTGCTGAAAGTGGATTATTGAAGTCCCCTGTTACTATAGTATTTGAGTCTATATCTCCCTTTAAATCCCTTAGTAATTCTTTCAAATAGCCAGGCACCCTGTAAATAGATGTATATACATTTACAATAGTAACATCTTCATGTTGGATTGATCCTTAAATCATTATGTAGTGTCCTTCTTTGTCTCTTTTAATAGATTTTGTGTTAAAGTCTATTTTGTCTGATATTAGGATGGCCACACTGACTCTATCTTGGTTTCTATTAGCTTGGAATATCTTTTTCCATCCTTTCACTTGCTTTTTTTTTAACTTTTATTTAATGAATATAAATTTCCAAAGTACAGTTTATGGATTACAATGGCTTTTCCCCCCAATAACTTCCCTCCCACCCGCACCCCTCCCATCTCCCGCTCCCTCTCCTATTCCATTCACATCAAGATTCATTTTCAATTCTCTTTATATACAGAAGATCAATTTAGCATGTATTAAGTAAAGCTTTCAACAGTTTGCACCCACACTGAAAGACAAAGTGAAAAATACTAGTTGAGTACTAGTTATAGCATTAAATCATGATGTATAGCACATTAAGGACAGAGATCCTACATGAGGAGTAAGTGCACAGTGACTCCTATTGTTGACTTAACAAATTGACACTCTTGTTTATGGCATCAGTAATCACCCTAGGCTCTTGTCATGAGTTGCCAAGGCTATGGAGGCCTTTTGAGTTCACCGACTCTCATTTTATTTAGACAGGGTCATAGTCAAAGTGGAAGTTCTCTCCTCCCTTCATTCTTTGATGACCTGTTCTTTCCACTGGGATCTCACTCATAGAGATTTTTCATTTAGGCATTTAGGTCATTTTTTTTTTTTTTGCCAGAGTGTCTTGGCTTTCCATTCCTGAAATACTCTTGGGCTTTTCAGCTCGATCCGAATGCCTTAGGGCTGATTCTGAGGCCAGAGTGCTGTTTAGGACATCTGCCATTCTATGAGTTTGCTGTGTATACCACTTCCCATGTTGGATTGTTCTCTCCATTTTCTATTCTATCAGTTAGTATTTGCAGACACTAGTCTTGTTTGTGTGATCCCTTTGGTTCTTAGTTCTATCATTATGATCAATTGTGAACAGAAATTGATCACTTGGAATAGTGAGATGGTATTGCTACATGCCACCTTGATGGAATTGAATTGGAATCCCCTGGAATGTTTCTAACTCTACCATTTGGGGCAAGTCCGATTGAGCATGTCCCAAATTGTACATCTCTTCTCTCTTATTCCTACTGTTATATTTAACATGGATCACTTTTAAGTTTCAACATTTAAGAAGAATTGTGTATTAATTAGAGTTCAACCAACAATATCAAGTAGAACAAAATAATACTAAAAGGGATAAAGTATTAAGTTGTTTATCAACAGTCAGGGCAGGGGCTGCTCAAGTCACTGTTTCTCATAGTGTCCATTTTTACCTCAACAGGTTTCCTTTTTGGTGCTCAGTTAGTTGCCACCAATCAGGGAGAACATATGATATTTGTCCCTTTGGGACCTGCTTAATTCACTCAGCATGATGTTTTCCAGATTCCTCCATTTTGTTGCAAATGACCAGGTTTCATTGTTTTTTACTGCTGTATAGTATTCTATAGAGTACATATCCCATAATTTCTTTATCCAGTCTACTGTTGATGGGCATTTGGTTTGATTCCAGGTCTTTGCTATTGTGAATTGAGTTGCCACAACAACAAAACAAATAACCCACTTAAGAGATGGGCCAAGGACCTCAATAGACATTTTTCAAAAGAAGAAATCCAAATGGCCAACAGGCACATGAAAAAATGTTCAAGGTCATTAGCAATCAGGGAAATGCAAATCAAAACCACAATGAGGTTTCACCTCACCCTGGTTAGAATGGTTCACATGCAGAAATCTACCAACAATAGATGCTGGAGAGGATGTGGGGAAAAAGAGACACTAACCCACTGTTGGTGGGAATGCAAACTGGTTAAGCCACTATGGAAGTCAGTCTGGAGATTCCTCAGAAACCTGAATATAACCCTACCATACAACCCAGCCATCCTACTCCTTGGAATTTACCCAAAGGAAATTAAATTGGCAAACAAAAATGCAGTCTGTATCATTTCACTTTAACTGCATGCATATTTGCTGGTTAGGTGTGATTCTTGAAGGCAACAGATAAATGGGTTTTCCTTTTTAATCCATTCAGCTAGTCTGTGTCTTTTAACTGTAGAGTTGAGACCATTTACATTCAGTGTGACTATTGTGAAATACTTTTTCCTGCCATGTTTCTTTAAGTAGAGCTGTTTATGTATTTTGGTTTTTGTTTGTATTTTAGCTGGGTCATTTTCTACATTCGTCTTCTTTGTTGTGAGGTTCCTGTTTCTGTGTTTGTGTCCAGCACTTCCTTGTGCCAGTGTTGTAGGGCTGGACACAAAGATACAAATTCTTTCAGTTTCTGTTTATTGTGGAAGATCTTTATTTCCCTTTAATTCATAAATGATTGAATCTTGTAAGTCTCCAACCATGATTTTTAATTTTCTAATTTCTTCTTGAGTTTGATCTGACTGTATTATTTCTGGAAGTTTGTCTTCAAGTTCTGATATTCGCTCTTCTATTTCATCTGTTTGATTTCTGAGATTTTCCATAGCATTTTTTATTTGGTCAATTGAATTTTTCATTTCCAATATTTCATTCTGGCTTCTCTTTAGAATCTCTATTTTTTAGGTGTGCTTTTCATTCAGATCTTGAATCTGTTTCTGATTGCTTCTAAGTAATCTGATTATTAATTTTCTGAATTCTTTTTCTGGCATTTCTTCAATTTCTTCTTCAGCTTCTATTACTGAAGGTTTAGATTGCTCCATTGGTGAGTTCGTAGGTTCTTCCATATTCTTATTCAGGATTTTCCTTTGTTCTTTGGCATTTCTGTTTCATTTCTGTTTGGTTTTTAAGTTGATTTCCCTCTGCTATGTGCTGCTATGGGTCTGTGCCGATTGCCAGTGTAAGCAAGTAGCTCTGCCTCCTAGAGCTTTGTTTATTTGTGGGAGCTGAAGGAGGTGAATACTTAAGTAGGCAGGTACCTAGGCTTTGATGTGCTAAGCCCCGCCCACTGGGAACCAGTCTCCCTGTTCCTTTGTTCGCCTTAGAGCACCTGGGCTTCCGTTGTTCACTGTTCCCCATCACTGTGTCCCCTGCACAAAGAGGAGTCACTCTGAACTGTTGTGATCCTTATTTTGGGGTGTGGTGGCCCCTGCTACTGAAATTTGCATACAGGAGGTGAAAGCACAGCCCACCCACCTGCACTGCAGAATGCAAACAAACAAGACGGCTGCTCTCTGCCCGCTGCAGCTCTAGTTGTGGGGGGAAGACACTGAGGGATCCTGGTGTGTTCAGTCTCTCTGTTCACCTCCCAGAATCTCATCCTCCTCCCCCTTATGGCACCAAGCACTGTTCACTTTGCTTCCACACTCATCCGTGTTTGCATCTCCGTGGGCTCGCACCCTCTTACCTGTTTCCCCCAGGGTGTGGTGGCAGCTGCCCTCCTGATGGTTCTCTGTTCTCTTTCTGCAGTTTGGCACCTCCACCTTCCCCAGCATGGTCTCCAGCATCTCTGGAGAACGTCTATGCCACTCTGCACCAACCTTCCATGGTCCCATCACCTGACTTCTAGTCATCTTTCTCTGTGTGACTCAGAACATCCTGCTTCTATACTGCCATCTTTCCAAATCCATAAACTTTAAACTTTAAAATGTCTTTTTAATGAATAGAATAATTTCAGAGTAACATTCATTAAATGATTTGTTTTCTATGATATTTTATTTTACAACATTTTCAGCCCCCCAAATCATAAATATAGCTTTATATATTTCCTTCTGAAATATTTAAAGTTCAATTCCCATGTATGTTTATTCAGTTTACTTTTTATATTTCAGCAATTATTGATGTTCTAAGTGTCATTTACTGCGATTATAGTTCATTTCCAGATACTGTTCTGCAAAGTATGCGTGGATGCTTTCCCAGATCCTGTTTGCTATTCCATTGACTTTGTATCTTTCCAGGCCAACACTGCAGCCTCTTAATTTCCGTAACTGGGTTCAGGGAACACTGACTTCACCTGTTGTTATTCACTGGGATGTCTGGGCTGTTTGCACCTTGCATGTAAGAGCTCTAACCCATTTGTCAAATTACAGGAAAAGCCCTTTTGAGATTTTTATTGAAATTGCATCACATTTTGAATAGTTTGGAGGCCTGTAACATCTTTATTGTAGTGATTTTATCTATCAACATGGTATATCTCTTCAGTTACTGAGGTCCTTTAACTGATTTATCAATAATAATTTATCATTTTATTTAAAAATCCTGCACTTTTGGTTGGGACTTTTTCTTAGATATTCATTACTCTGCTATTTGAAATGCTGCCTTTTAAGTTTTTTTTTTTTATTTTTTGTATACAAATTTTTTTTTTACAGAGGTCTCATATGCAGGAAATTTGTCAAAATTATGTATCCTTGTATATTATATATATATTGTCGCTCCCAAACTCACAGAGTGCCCTGCGGTGCATACTCTGCTCTGTTCTACTAGAGTTGCCCACAGGTGCTTATCGCCCGAGGCAGTCCGAATCCGAGCCCTCTCATCGCTATGTTGTAGGGAGGCCTTTTTTGTTTTTCTCTATTTTATTTCTCTCTATCTCTGGGCATTCTTATTTCTCTTTTATTTTACTTCTAACTCTGGGCATTCTTATTTCTCTTATCTGCACAGCTTCCCGGCTCCGCGCGGCTTCCACGCCCCGCCGCTTCTCGCGCCCCGCCGCTTCTCGCGCCTGCTCCACGGTCGGCGGCTTCTCATGCCCCGCAGCTTCTGTGCTCGGTGGCTTCCGCGAATCACGGCCTAGCTTACATCTCCGCTACAGCTTGGCTTTCCATGTTTGCTCCCTGGGCTAATCTGACTAATCCCAACCTAGCTTACATTTCCGCTTCAGCCTACCCCCGCGGCTTCACTTTCCCCTAGCTTATATTTTTCTCTCCCCAGTACTTTTCCTAGCTTTCTTCCAGCAGTATTTTTCTCTCTGTTCTATTTCTCCTTATCTCTCTCTAAGCTTTCTTCCAACAGTATTTCTCTCTCATTTCTCCTAGCTTCTCCCCACAGTCCGTATCCGAGTCTAAGTTTTTTCTAGCTTTCACTTTGGCTTTCAATCTTAGATTTCTCCTAGCTTCTCCCCGTAGTCCGTATCCGAGTCTATCCCTAGGCTTTTGCTAGCTTCTTCTGGCACTTGTTCTATCCGGCTTTTCCCTAGGCTCTCCCTAGTCTCTCTCTGGTATTTTCCTGCTTCTTCCCTCCTAGGTTTCATACCCGAGTCACAGCACCATTATGTCACTCCCCCACTCGTGGAGGAACGACACCAGACCCTGCGCTGTTCTCTTTCCCTGGCCCTTCCCGGGTTTGCTGCTGCTCCCCCCCACCTTCGTGGAGGAGCAGCACACCGCCGGCCGGCTCTCTCAGGGGTTCCTCAGATGTTCCTCCTGCATGTTGTCTCTCTCCTCCTTTATAGTCCTCTCCCACCAATCCCAACTCTGCTGGTGTTCTCTCCCCACGCGCTGAGCACGCTGCTCTCCTCCAATCAGGGGCAGGATCAGCTCCTGCAGCTTGTTAGTCGAATTGGTGAGGCAGCTGTGTGGAAGTTGTTTACTCCCTCTCAGCGCCATATGGTGGGAGATCAGATGCATAGTTAGTCTTAGCAGTTCCAGTAGTTTAGTCTAGTCTCGGTAATCTCAGTACTTATTTGTCCATAGTCTCAGTACTTATTTGTCTCCTGGGTGCCCCGCCATGTTGCGGGAGACGGGCCCTGCTCCCCACATATATATGTGTGTGTGTGTGTGTATGTGTGTATATATATATATATATATATATATTTTTTTTTTCTTGCCTGTCATTTCTCTCTCCACTCTCTGTTGTTCATTACTTATATAAGAATGATGGAGTGCGGGGCATTCTCTCACTTCACATGGGTACCCAGTCAGAAAAGAGAAACTGAATTGAGAGGATGCTTGACTTGGGTCCTGGGTAACAGTGTTTTGGTCTTGGAGAATTGTGTGGGTTTTCATGAATCTTGACAGCAATTTTATTTTCCAGGCTGCTGTATTTTTGCCACATATATCGGAGATCTGATAATCTGAATTCAGAATATTAAGAAAACAAAGTAATCCTAAAAATCTTTGCTACATTATGGCTCACAGCGTTGTCCTTTGATTGCATATTTGCAGTGTTCTGGATAGGACAGTGGACAAGTCACATGTCACATTACTCGGTGAACAGTGCCATGTGTGAATTTCACAGTGGGTGGGGCATGGACCCAGTGCTGGTATCTGAAATGCGCATAGGAACACTTCTTTTTCTGTAAGATTTTTCCCGTCCAGGAAAGCATTGTCACCTGTACTGCAGGAACCAAATGTCGTGCATCATACATGTCTGTATAAAGTACATGCAGTATATCTAAATATGCATAATGTGGGGAGGGTGACACTGTCTGTGAAATAATGTGAGAGGCGTTCACTTACAAAACGAGCCTTTGTTTCACCGAGCACCGGTCGCCACATCAGAATTTGAACATTGTTGTGGCGCTCTGCGAAATTCCAGTGATCCTTTCAGAAGCTCGCAAGTGTGAAGCTATTCTATTTCATTTTATTTATGCTGAATTTTGATTATTTTAATGCCTTTTTTAGTCATAATCATTTGTGAGAACCTGGAAATAATTAGGCAGTGGCATTGGCGTACAGGTCTAAGAATTCCATGGCTTTAGAGAGAATGGTGGCATTAAGCTGATTAACAGTTAATTAAATCAGATATTTATTTGTTACATTATTTTGTTTGTATTTTAGGTTTCCTTTTACATTTTTATATGCTTTCTGACTTTTTTTTAAGACTATGGAAATAACTTAAAGATGTGAGCTCTGGTGGATGATTACCTGTTAAGTTTGAAATGGACTATTTTGATGAGACTGTACCATAACTGTCACAAACGCTCTTCTAATGTTTTAACCTGGAGTATTGCAGTTGCTGCTTTGTACAGAGCTTACTGCAATAAAGGAAGTGGATTCATTAAAATTAGTTCTAAAAAAAAAAGAATGATGGGAAAGATGCATAGAAGCTAGAATCTTCATTTGACGTGTGATTATAGTATGTTCACTTGTCATGTGATTGTAGTATGACCAGGACAACATTATGGAATCTCTCTGAAGGTTACAATTTTTTATAGAAAACTTATTTAATAAATATAAATTTCAAGATTACAACTTTTGGATTATAGCGGTTCTTCCCCCCGAAACCACCCTCCCACTCAAAAGCCATCCCATCTCCTACTCCCTCTCCTATCCCATCCCATTTTTAATTATCTTTATATACAGAAGATCAACTCTATACTAAGTAAAGATTTCAACAGTTTGCACCCACACAGACACACAAAGTATTAAGTACTGTTTGAAGACTAGTTTTACTGTTAATTCTCGTAGTACAACACATTAAGCACAAAGGTCCTACATGGGGAGCAAGTGCACAGTGACTCCTGTTGGAGTTTGTGAACTCAAGAGGTTACTATTTTTTAAAAGTTATCTCATCTGTACTTCAAAGATATTAACTGGTACTTTCCATTTGTTGTGCAAAGAGGAAACGAAGCCAGTGAAAGTGAAACGCCCCCATCAGTAGCTGACTCATAAATGTTAACTAATCTTGTTATTATGATATTAGTTCCTATTTCCACTGGTGCTCTAGTCAATTTGGTAGTGCAGACATTTGTGAAGTTTCCTCAGATTTGAGGAAAAATCAGGTGCCAACTTAATAAATGAAAAGGTTTCCTCGATCTTTTTCCCTACTGATATTTTGGGCGGGGTGACTCTAGTGGGATGTATTGTGTCATGATTGACACAATGTCAAATGTCACATGTCAAATGAAGATTCTAGCTTCTATGCATCTTTCCCATCATTCTTATATAAGTAACAAACAACAGAGAGTGGAGAGAGAAATGACAGGCAAGAAATACACACACATACACACACACATATGTAATATACAAGGATACATAATTTTGACAAATTTCCTGGCTTCTGCTCACTAAATGCCAGTAACACTGCACACTCCATCACAGTGTTTTGTCTTAAGGAAACAACTGAGACTTCAGGCAGTTGGGGTGAGGAAAGAGGAGACTATAGGGCATCTGCTTAGTTGAGAGCCAATGGTCTGTGTTTCTTTCTCTTACACAAATCCAGAGTAAATTTCTTTATAATTCTGACTTCTCCATCCAATGTGGCCTCTACATGTTCTTCCTCCATCTTGAAGCTCAGTAGGGTTGGAGTGCCATTGGGCAGGAAGCCAGGAGCTGCAAGGTTCTGACCTGGAGGGGGAAGTCTGACCCTCCTGCTGAAATCCGCATTAGTCCTCCGGTCCCTGTGTGTGGAGGTCCGCCTTCTCTTAGAGCCTGCTGGTGGGGTTTACCTTGCTATAGTCTTATGCAGCTCCCTTCTGTGTTTCCATCAGAAGCCTGCTGGGCCCTGTGACTGTAGCACTCTTTGGTAGAGGACATAATATTTCCAGTTGTGGACTCTAGGCTCTTTTCAAAAAACCTTCAATATAGCAAATCAGATTGTACTTTGAGATGAATAATGAGGAGTCCAAGGAACGGGTTTCATAATCCTTAAAGAAGCAATTAAAAATAATGAGTATTGAGAAGAAAGCATTATTTTCAAAGAGGAAACATAAGGGCCAGTCAGAACACACTTCAGCATGTGCTTGGGGTGTGTTCAGTGACTTTAAACAGTGACTTTAAACTTGATGAAATGTGTACACAGACAAGAGAAGTGGAGATTAATATGGCCCTTCCCTGGATTGGGTTCTTACTGCAGCACACTCTACTTGACTAATAGTGGATGAGCACTTATTTCTTTAATCAAAGAACAGCCCCAGCCTCTTCTACAGCTGGGCTGGTCTCCCAGGTGCCTCTGGTATGCACCTGCCTTGTTGCTGAGTCAGCCTCCCAGAGCCTCCATTCAACATTCCCACCAGCCTTGGAAAGTCAACAATGATTGGCAGGACCAGATGTGGTACAGAGCCTTTTCGGCATGCCACTTCTATTCACTGCACTGTTTCCAGCTTTTCAGTATGTGTCTCTTGGTCACATTCCTATATCTCTGATTTCTACCCTCACATTTTCCATGCCAGATTTTGAGACAATAAGGATATATTAATGGAAATCCCTAGGAGGCAGGTATCTCTAGCCCTGTTACATTTGTTCTGGGTGCTCCTCATCCCTTCTATGACACACATTCCAACAGAAATTTTCTTGCCACAGAATCCAAAATACTAGGATGTCTGCACCCACTGAGAAATATTTTCAAAGAAATTGCACTAGACGGGTTAACTAGGCAAGGAGGAGTTTATTCAAGACTATTGCAGTAGGGGCTAGTGATTGAACCCAACTGCATTGAAATGAAAGCAGGAGAGGTCTTACGTGCTAGGGTGAGGAAGTGAAAAAGTCCTGGAGGACTCTAGGAGGAAGGTTGGTCAGTGTGATTAGGTCTTTGTTTGCTGACTGGCATTTGTCTCAGCTAAGGTCCTGTTCTGTCACAGGGAATGGGAGATGGGATATCTATCTTTTTTGAAGATACTATTCCAAAGGGACAGTTCCTGAGTCCATGAGAAAGATATTCCTAAATTATGCAACTGAAGATAGGCTGGCAGAAGATTGACATCTCAAAGGGACAAAGAAATAGCTTACAGAGGCAAGCTTCCTAAACCAACGGCTCTCGGTGCCCTCGGGTTACAATCAAATGCTCTGAGACAAGGTGATGTGACATGGGTGTAAGCCGTGGCTTTGAGATTCTCAAGGTCCTAGGATTGAGTCCTGACTTTGCCTAATACTCGATGTTTAACTTTTAAGGCTCAGTTTCCTTCTTATGCAGTGGGAACAATAGTGGTGCCTGTTTTATGATGGACACAGGATCAAGTAAGATATTTCAGTGAGAGTCCTTCTAGGAGTTCACGCATCATTCTGATGAGGTTAAAATCATATGAAACAGCTAGAGCTTTGGGTACTCACAGATAGCTATTTCTTCTATTTCATTTATGCTTCTGTGGAGCGTGGTAAGGAAAGGAAAAATATTTTAACGTCCCTTTTACAGAATGAGATACAAACGTAGGGTTCCACATAAAGAAACATAACACTAAAATCTTATAGAAGATTCGGATACTTGTTCTTTGTTATGAATTAAATATGTTGCCACTAACAAGCTGGTGAATGAAGAAGTAGTAGATTGTAAACCATAAACAACAATTAATTTTCAAAAAAAAAAAAAACAATGAATTTTCCCTTTTAGGAATACATCCCCTCCAAATAATCATGGAGATGTAATTATGGCTAAATGTAAATTAATTATAGCATTATTTCCTTAAATGAAATTTATTGAAGCATAACTTAACATAAAGTGCACATTCATCTGTACACTGTTCAATAAATTTTCACAAAGTGAACAAGCTTGTGTTTAACCAGGTTGAGACACAATGTAACCTGAGCATCACAATTGTATACCTCAAGTCTTGAGCCCACCATTCCTTAGCTGAAGGTAAACATTGAAATGGCTTTATTCACAGTTTATGGGTTTTGCCTGGTTTTGAACTTACACAAAAGGGATAAAAATCATGAGTTGTATGCTCCAATACCTGCTACTTCACTTATCGTAAAGTTTACAAGACTTATCCATATTGTTACATATAAGAATAAGCTTTCTCATGACCGTATAGTATTCCATTGCAAGACAATAGCACACCTGCCTTAATTTTTTCTATTGTGCACATATATCCAGACTGTATTAGGACCACTGTATATGCACCTGCTCTGTTTAAACAGATATTGAAGAAAAGGTTTTACCAATTGGCACACTCATATCTTGTCTAACATATGTCATGTATTTAGCCTATTGGATTTTAGATATTCTGTTGGGTGTTAATTTTCACTCCACCAAAAACCATGGTGTTGAGCACTTTTCCATATGCTGTTTGATTCTATTTTTTTGTGAAATGCCTGTATGAATTTTCTGCTGGAGGTTTCTAGCTTTTCTTATTCATGTGTTACTGATGATATTTATAAATTATGAAATTAAATTTTTTGTTGGAGAGAGCATAATAATTTCTCTCCTGCATTGAGCCTTACAATTTTCTATATAAATAATGTTTTGAACAATTTCCTTTATGGTCTGTGCTTTTCATGTCTGACTTAAAATATCTTTGCTTGCCTTAAGGTCATGAAAATAGCTTCCCATATCTATATGAAGCACTATTTTTAAGGATAGAATTTGATTTTTGCACCCAAACAAACTTTTTATTTCATTTTCCATAATCTTTTTAAGTATCATCTTGTGTAGCCATTAGAATGCCTATAGAATAAAGTGAAATGAAAAATGTTCACACTATGTTAGGTTGAGAAAAGTGGGTTATTATGTATGTGAAATATAAATTTTTGAAAATTGCATACAGAATGAAGACTGGGCATATATATCACTTATTGTTAAAATAATTAAACTTGGATAATGATAGTATACATTATTATTTTTTGCTGATTTCTATTTTGCAATATTTATAGAAACATAAGTTCCTGTAGTAACAAAAAAGGAGAAAAAAGTCTATGAAAACTAAGACATTCAAACCAATTTGCACTTGATATTAGCCAAAAGGCCGAAAAGCAATTCAAACCAAATTTGAAAATAAATATTAGATCCCATTTCATGTATTTTTTTTTTTGACAGGCAGAGTGGACAGTGAGAGAGAGAGAGAGACAGAAAGGTTTTCCTTTTGCCTTTGGTTCACCCTCCAATGGCCGCCGCAGCTGGCGCGCTGCGGCCGGCGCACCACGCTAATCCGATGGCAGGATCCAGGTACTTATCCTGGTCTCCCATGGGGTGCAGGGTCCAAGCACTTGGGCCATCCTCCACTGCCCTCCCGGGCCACAGCAGAGAGCTGGCCTGGAAGAGGGGCAACCGGGACAGAATCCGGTGCCCCGACTGGGACTAGAACCCAGTGTGCCAGCGCCACAAGGCAGAGGATAGCCTAGTGAGCTGCAGCACCGGCCCCCATTTCATGTATTTTTAACAATGAAAACATGACAAATATTAGGTTATTATTTCACCAACACACAGTTCTATGTCTGAAGGGAGGCACAGGAAGAGAGTACTGGATAATAACAGTTTGATATTTTTCCTATCAAAGTAAAAATTTAAAGATGTTTATGGGTTCTCATCAGTGATAATTATCTGTTGCCTGCTGATGCCAGCATTTTCCCCAACTGGCTACAGTCCAACTTGCAATTGCATATTTAATTAGCATATCAATTTATTCTCATTAGTGAGACTCTGAGATAGTAAATCATTCGGAAGCTCTCAACCAATAAACATAGTCTTTCTGAAGCTCTACATGAAAGTTGGAATTAGGGAACTCAGTGGGTCTTGCTTGAGTCTTTCTCTCCTTTGGGAGGCCTTTCTGAGACCATCTGAGGGAATGATGTGATTGATTAGATAATTCTCACCGTGGAAACACCTGGGTTGTTCTCACACCTTTCACGAATTATAGAAGTTCAAGGTTTTTATAAGTTCTTGACCAAGAATGATATCACTATCAGAGTATCCCCTTCAATTTAACTTTGACTATCTCAAGAGACTAGGTTAGTCTTTTTAGGCTGGACTTTCAGTTCTTCAAGTCTTTAATTTCAGAAGTCAATTCAGAAAGAACAAAACATTCAACCATGAGCCTGATTCAGAGAAAGCTTATAGCAATTACCAATGCCAATTTGCTAGTATTCATGTATTCATGTGAATACAACAAATATTATCCCATGACAGGTACTTTCCTCTGTGGGTGGGAAGGAGTCCCAGACAAAATCCTCAATGTCAGGAAACTTAGGGAGGCAGTTAGAAAATGCAAATGAAATGAAATCATTCCTGATAAAGATAATGGGTCTGAAAAATAAAGTAGAAGGGATAAAATACAGCAGAACAGTGATTCTCGAAGCACTTGAAAAATGTGACTTTCCCTGTTCACTGGGAATAAGGAAGGTGCTCAGTGTCCTTGTGCAGGGCACAGTCAAGACAGTTCTATCTGACGGCGTCAGCTGCAGGAAGCGAATAGCAGCTTGTGTGTTCACTGCCCCCAGCACAGGGTCCTGCCCTCTCGCCACTGCATGATCGTGTAGTGTGTGCAGGAACACGGGGCCTGCACAGAGGGGGGGGCATGCTTGGTTTAATGCCAGGCTGTTGCCTTCTTGTTGTTCTTAACGCAGCCACGCCTCCTTACCTGTGCAGATTCACTCTCTAGAAGTCAACCTGTTTGCTTTTCCAGCTTCCAGAGGCCACCTGCCCACCTCTAGCTTTAGAGCCAGCATAATAACACCTTCTGTCAAGCGAACTAAACCAAGGCTACCTTGGCTGCCCCTTCACATGGATTGGGGGCCTTCGGCATAATTTAGCCCCCACAGTCCTTTTGGGCTCTTGGAATGAAGAGCACCTGTGTGCTGTCATGCACTCCCCTACTCTTGGCTGCTGCAGGCTTTTGAGTTTTTAATCTCCCATCTTCCCTGTATATGTCTGTATTCCTTGATTGGTCCTGCCTAGTGGAGTTCATAAGCAAAGGGAAGCTGGGCATGTGTGTCCAAAGATGAATGTTCAAATTCTTAATCAAGGTTTCCAAAGTATTTAAGCCTTAACTTTCTAATTTGGGCAAATATGAAGGCAGACAATAAAAACCTGCATAGGGTGACTTCCAGAACATTTCTGTGATGTCATTTGAAAGGATTTTGGAAATGAACCATTTTAGTATCCAGTGGAAGGAAATAGAGTTCATTAAAGTGAACCTTTTTCAAGTTATTGAATGCCTGCCAAGAAGATATCTTTATTCTGAAAACACTGGGAAATGTCCTTATGATTTTAAAGGAATAATTATTCAGGCCCTTCTAAAGTTCCAGTTACTGTTTGTAATACACGTGTTTATGGTGAATTTGTACTTGACAGTTGCTATGCAACAATGCATTTAGCCAATCCTGGTGTAGATTTAATAACCTTTAACTCATGTACTTTCTTGGATTTGCAGTTAATTTATAGCAAGTAGCCCTCAACATTGATTCTACCTCTTCATCAGGAATACTGTGGCCCTGCTAAATTATGTGCTCCATGACATACCGGAGGCATGGCCATTCAGGTTAATATACTGTTGAATTCCTACAATGTGGACCTTACAGTGATTATTAATGCAAAGCTGTGCTCAGTGTCAAATTAATGTGCCATGGAGTTATGTTTTGGCTGGAAAGCAAAACCAGATAACTAATCTCTGCCTGCTGTTTATTAGCGGAATGCTGAGCTCATTAATACCCTTGTAAGCTGGCAATATTCTCTGAAATGCCAGCCTGTTGAGCCTTGGTTGGAAACAGAGGGCATCTCCCAACATTGAAAGGTTTTTCTTTTTTAAATTTTCTGCCCATCGGCTCAACCATGTGATTGTATCATTTGTATGTGGTAGGTATATATTTCGAGTATCTATACAAATATGTCTCTTATTTGGACACCCCAGATTAAATTATATACTGTCCTATGTCCTGTTGTCTATAACAAAATCCATGAGACTGGGTAATTTGTAAAGGAAAAATGTTTAGCCCATGGTTCCTGAGGTTGAAAGTCTGAGATTGGATGGCCATACCAGCAAGGGCCTCATGCTGTATCTTGACATGACAGACAAGCAGAAGGCACCTACATGGGAGATTTGAATGCATTTCCTACTCCTGTCTTTGGCCACAGCCCAGCCCTGGCCATTTTAGGTGTTTAGAGAGTAAGCTAATGAAAGGGAGCTCCCCTGATGCTGCACTAAACTCTCCCTCTTCCTCTCCCTCCCCCTCCCTCCTCCCTTCCCCCTCCCTCCCTTCTTCCCTCCTTCCCTCTCTCTCTCTCTCTCTCCATCCCTCTCTCCATCCCCCTGTCCATCTTTCTCTCTGTGTCTCTCTGTCTCTTTCTCTCTTCTTTCTCCCTCCCCCATCACTTTCAAATAAAAGAAGAAAACATTATATCAGTTTCAACATGAGTTTCAGATGGGACTCAAATCATAGCATCTACCAAGATTGCTTATTAGTATTACCAGTAACACTCAGGAGCCATGTGCTTTGCTCCTAGTACTAGCGCCTCTTTTATACTCACCTCTTAAATAATTCTCATGGTAGCCCATGGTGTATAGAACATAGGGCCCTGTGATCTCAGCTTGCACACACACAGATACAGTAAATTCTCATTGAATGTTCAGCTTGGTGTTGGTCACTGTGGAGGCTCTTCATCCCTTTGATCCCGTGAGCTCCCCTTCCTCCCTATTCTGACAACTCTGTCTGAGCCATCACCACCCTATAGTGGTGGGCATGCAACCCAGATTAGGCCAATAATAGCCCCTTACTTTGGGCTGAGCACTCTAGTCAAACTACTCAAAGCCCTTCCTAGGAACATTTGTAATAGTATGAAGATGGGACAAGGCCTTTTCTTCTATCTCTGATTGTGTGGTTGACAACAGGTAGCACTACAGAAAACAGTGAGAAAAGTAAGCTGCTTAGGGAATAAAATTTAAGAAGACATTGGCTCTCAGTGCCATGCTAATACAGAGTCCATACTTGGAAGTAAGTGCCTCCCTAAGTTGTGTCCAAGACGACTGTCCCAGCCGCCCCCAGCTCGGATGTGAACCTAGAAGTGACAGCAGCCATTTCTTCAGTTGCATGTAGGAATACATTTTCTTTGAAGAGAATAAAATCGAAAAGGAAAACTCCTGGCTGGCACTGTGGCTCACTAGGCTAATCCTCCACCTGTGGTGCCCGCACATGGGGTTCTAGTTCAGGTCAGGGCGCCGGATTCTGTCCCGGTTGCCCCTCTTCCAGGCCAGCTCTCTGCTATGGCCCAGGAGTGCAGTGGAGGATGGCCCAAGTGCTTGGGCCCTGCACCCGCATGGGAGACCAGGAGGAAGCACCTGGCTCTGGCTTCAGATCAGCGCGATGCACCGGCCACAGCGCGCCAGCTGCAGCAGCCATTGGAGGGTGAACCAATGGCCAAAGGAAGACCTTTCTCTCTGTCTCTCTCTCTTACTGTCCATTCTGCCTGTCTTAAAAGAAAAAAGAAAAAAAGAAAAGAAAAGGAAGACTCCTGTAATGTTTGTAGGAACCTAGGCAAGGGTATAAATTAAACCCACATTATCAACTATCTATGGATTTAAACATCACAAATAAAGCTGACCAACCATCCAGCTGGCATCTTGGTGCAAGGGCCATTAGACACTCCCGGGATCTCCCCTGAAGACCCATGTTTGAAAGTGCTGTACCCCTCTTCCTTCCCTCCCAGGCTTGCTACTTCCCAGCCTAATGGGGGAGGGAGAAGACAGACCTAGGCATGAGCCCAGGGCCCAGGACTTGGGAAGTGAGTCACACACTCAGTGAGGGCCTCACCCCAGTCCAGGCTCTGAGAAGCAAGGATGAGGGCCCCCTGCAGGAGTGTTCGCGTCCCTCCCACTTCACTTTGCAGACTTCAACTTCCAGGCGTCCTAGGATAGTGTTCTGGATAACAGAGCAGGATGACGGGAAAGCTTTCTGAAGAACTCAGTCTTCTAGAAAATCCACTGTGGGTTTTATGATTTATATTAAATATCTAGTGTGTCCTAGTGCACCTGGACAGGGACTCTGATTTAAAAAAAAAGTTTACTGATTTATTTGGAAGGCAAAGCGACAGAGAGCAAGGAAAAGACAGAGACCTCTTCCATCTGATTGTTTACTCCCCAGATGGCTGTAACAACCAGGGCTTGGCCAGGCCGCAGTCAGGGGCCAGAAATTCCATCTGGTCTACCATATGGGTGGCATGGCCCAATCACTTGAGCCATTATCATCTGCCTTCTCATGTTGCATTAGCAGGGAGCTGGATTGGGCATGGAGCAGCTGGGACTTGACTCTAATATGGAATTCCAGCATCGTAAGTGGAGGCTTAACCCACCGTGCCTCAATGCTGGCCTCAGGGGCTCTAATTTTTATCACCTGTGATTTTTTTTCTTTATTTTTAAGAAGGGGGGGGAGAGAGAGAGAGAGAGAGAGAGAGAGAGAGAGAGAGAGAGAGATACACCTTCAATCTTTGGGTTCACTCTGCAAGTCTCAGCAACAGTGGTACTGAGCCAGGACTGAGACCAGGAGACAGGAACTCAGTCTCAGTCTCCCACAGGGATCGATTATTTGAGCCGACTCTGAGCTGTCACTGCTGCTTCCCAGGGTCTGCACTGATGAGAAGTTGGAGCCAGGAACTGAGCCAACATGAGGTGCCAGTATCTGGTCCACTCAACGCCCACTTCTCCCCCCCCCCCCCCCACCAAAAATACCAAATACTAGTCAGTCAATAAAAATTTAGCAAGCATAAGAAAAGTGTTTATAAAGATGAAAAGAATAAAAATCGAATGGCAACTTTGTGTTTTGGCTGGAAGCAGGGCCCCTTGGACAGAAAAGACCCCTGAGCTAAAGAAACCAAACCAAGAGAGGCCCTGGGGTGCATGGCCTGAGGCATCCTAAGCTGGAACATCCCGTGAGACTCAGGGCCTGACTGCTTTTGGCTGGCAGGCTTTCCGTCACACACTCCTGAACACAGAGCAGGCAGAGTCAGCTCCGTGGACCAGAGACCCAGAAGACAGAAGGAGGAGACTACAGGCTCAAGTTAGAAGCAGAGGGTGAAATCTTGAAGGAGAAGAACTGGTCAGGCAGAAAACAGGGCTGGAGACGTGAGGGCTAAGAGTCCTTGCTAGGGAGAGGGAATGTCCAGATAGACCATCTGTAGGCAGGAATGAATTGAGCAAATTTAAGAAACTGAAAAGTGTTCCATAGAGGTGGGGGTGGAGGGAGGCAGGGAAGGAGGGTGGGAGAGAAAGAGGGAGCCAGGAAGAGAGGCAGCAAGTGGATGAGAGGCCCATTGTGTTGGTTTTCTACTGATACAATATCTGAGGCTAGGTGTGTACATAGAGAAGAGCTTCTTTTAGCTGACAGATCTGGAGGTTCAAGTACATGGCCCAGCGTGAGCTCAGCTCTGGTGGGGTCCTCAAGGAGGCTAGTATCATGGCAGAAGCAGGTGCAAAGGGAATCCCAGGGCAATACAGGAGGCCAGAGAGTGGGGATGATTTGCACTTTCGTAACTCCCCCATGTGTGAGCTCATTGGGGTCTCAATGATTTAATCTCTTCTAGGGGGGTGTCCAGTGACCCCATCCCCTCCAACAAGGCTCCACCTCTCAATGGCTCCACACTACTTCTGCACACCACCGCATTGGGACCAAGCTTCCAAACGTGAGCCCCTGGAAGACAAATGCAACACCCATACATTAGGACATTGCAGCATTAGCCAATCATGGTTGAGTCTCAGGGGAGTGGCCAGTAAACTCCAAGACTCATTCTGAGGCCTAGAGGGGAGATTGAATGGATCCAGCTGATCCCAGAGTGGAGTGGAGTTTTGGGTTCAAGGGAATTGGTATCTGTTCCCTGTGTCTGGGCTCAGGATGGATTTCTCCCAGGCCTTCTCTCCTGCTCCTCTTTTTGCTCTCAGATATCAGTGCAGCCTAACATTATCCCTGACATGGAGCCACCTGCAGCACGAGGGCTTTTTATCTCCACATGAGATTAAAGCAGAGAAGTTCCCTGGGCATGAAAATGGCCACATAGACTGCAGGAATTCAAAAACTTCTCTGTTAGACCAACTTCTGCATGAAATGAACTTGAAGAACAAAGAAAACAAAGATTTGGTAAATGTGAACCCCCCTCAACCTCTGTACCAGTCATGCACAGTTTTAAAATGTCAGACTAGGAACAGCTCAAGAATAAAAGCTGCTTCTACACAAGCAAAAATGTATACCAGTATAAGAACCTTCTCCAACCTGCCACAACATTGTCGGAATTATCCACCTAATTCAGATAGAAATATGTTTCATATTCAGATAAGAAGCTGGATATCATGACTTTCATTTGCATGTAGAAATAGACATTCAAAGGGTCTTTGACATTACTTTTCAGTTTTCATTTTTACTTTCCTTTCTGGATAAAATGTTAGAAATCTTCACAGCTCAAAATTATCTTACTCTAATATTTATCAATCAAATACTTTGCTATGGATAAAGTGTTAACCGAGGCTTTAGCAAGATATATTATGGGATTTGAAAATCTTATCCTAAAGCAAACTTCATCTCAAAAGATGAGCTCCTGCATGATTGGATTATATACTCCCCCACCACCACCACTGTAGAGGCGTCCAAAGGCAAATGTAAAGGGAGGTAAAATGAAGAGGTATTTAAGTCAAGGAAATGCCAAAGGATCAGCTTTTGTGCTGTGCTTTGGAAGGATAGAATTTTCTGCTATTCACGAAAAGGAGTATTTTCACCAAAGCAGTGCACACTGCGTCCATTAAATGTCTTCTAATCAAGAGATGAGAATGCGGCTCTCTGCCTTTATCCTGGTGTGTATCTGTGAGAAGCATTTCACAGTCTCAGCATTGCCAGCATTTTGGCCCATGGTTCTGGGCCCTTGTCCTGTGTATTTTAGAGTGGTTGTATCATCTCAGGTCTTTACCCTTGTCTTGCCAGTAGTACCAAGCACCAACCCCAAGCCATACTACCTAATATGTCCCTAGACATTGCCAAATGCCCCTACATATGAATCTTGGCCATAGACGATAATGAGCAGCCCATGTTCCATTTCTCTTCAAGGGATTGCCTGTGGCCTTTGAAAATAATACACCTGCCTATTCTCTGTTACAATAGCTGGCTGAATCCTTGAAGGTTTATTTCACCAAATCCATGGTCTTATTAACCTCAGTACAGACCAGAGAAGGTCACATGATCTAAACTTAACCAAATATACTATTTGAAAGACTCTGAAACTCGATTGGAGAGTACAATGAACACAGTAATGGTTCCATTCCAGAGGCATGAACATGGATCCCTACGGTTGATACCTGCTTCTTCCAGGTCTCTTTCAGTGGTTTACTTTATTTTTTTTTATAAATTGCAAACAAAAGACTTTACTGAAACAAATCATTCACTTTCAATTTCTCACTGAGTCCTTTAAAAGCAAATCAAAAATTAAATAATGATGAAAAATAAAGTAACACAATAGAAAATTAAATTGTTTTTAAACACTTTAAACATTCAAGTCCACTTTAAACAACTAAAAATTAGACAACAGTGAGCAGCAATTATGTGCCAGTGCCCTACTGTGTGTTACGATACAGACTTTGCCTCTTCATTCACAAATAAATTTCGTCTCTACTTAACATAACCAAAATCTGATTTAATTATATGCAGAGAGAACAATAAACAAGTTACAGTATTACAGTAATGACAGTAACCATTTTCTTTGGGGATATTCCAACTTTCCATAGGAAAACCCAAATTTGAAAAATGTCCTTTATAGTTCCTCAAAATATAAAAATTAAAAAACCTCCTATTATGTTAGTCTATATTTTTCTGTTTTCTTTTAAAGATTTATTTATACATTTGAAAGTCATAGCTCAGAGAGAGGGAGAAACAGAGGGATTCCATCTGCTGTTTCACTCCCCTAGCCTGGAGCCAGGCCAAAGCCAGGGGCCCCATCTGGGTCTCCCACGTGGGTAGTAGGGACTCAAGCACGTGGGCCATCTTCTGTTGCTTTTCCAGGCCACTAGCAGGGAGCCAGATCAGAAGTGGAGCAACTGAGACAGAAACCAGAGCCCATGTAGGATGGTGGCATCACAGGTGCTGGCTTTACCCGCTACATACAATGCCAGTCCCTAGTCTATATAGTTTTTTTTTTTTTTTTTTTTTTTTTTGATTTAGCTTAACATTTGTAAACATTTAAATCAACTGAAAAGAACACTGAGCCCTTTTGGTAATCATAAATATTTACTATTTCAAGTTACAAAACCTCAAATTACATTCAGGGACTCCCAATTTTCTCTAACATTCAAATTATCTCTCATGAAATTCTCTATCATGCCACTCATTAACTTATTCCCATTAATCATTTATCACACCTGCCAGTTGTCCAACTGTCTCCCCGCCTCACCCAGATGCATCCTCCAAGCCCACCCTGTGGCAGTGGAATGGGAACCTTTGCTCTTGTCCTTTACCACGATGCCAAGCTTTGTCAGTGGAGGCACCTGGAGGGTTGCTGGACAAGGGAGCAGTTCCCTTCCTAGGCAGCCTGCTCGCTCAGCAGGCTCTTGTAACGGGTGTGGTTGCTGCTAAGACCAGCCCCTGTGGAGCATGTCAGTTCTGCCGCTCAGATTCCTGCTATGTGTGACGGGGACAATCAGTGTGCGGCCGCTTCCAGAGAAAACACCTTTCCCCTGGCTCCCTGTTAGGTGGCTTTGCAGTGAGAACTCAGGCATAGCTCCCTGCCCAGCACAGCTCTCTCTCAAAACTTGATTCCTAGAGGAACCTGCTAGTTCTTTTCCAGGGCAAACTCCTCCACTGTGCAATGAACCAGGACACCCGTCTCTCTCACAAGGTCTAGATGCTACATGGCTTCTGTGTGCTGATTGTATCCTGGTGCATCATCTTGGAAATCACCCGTGTCCTTGTCTAGTAATTCCAACATGTGGATGATCTGTGGTTATTTTTCTGCTCGCTTCATTTTTCTTTGACTTGAATCATGGTTTTCTGTTTCTTCAGTTGTCTGGTTTTTTAACTTACAGTGGATGTTGCAGATAATATTTTGTAGAAGCTCCAAGTTCACTTATCTTCAGAATAGTGATGAATTTATGAGTTTTGCCCTAGCAGGCACTTAAATCCCTGGAACATCTAGATAATGTGGGGCCTCGGTTTAAAGCTCTATTACCATTGACCGTATTATTTTTGTTTAGGTCATGGTCCTTACACTTAATTTGTGACCATTTGAAGAGAAAGTGAATTCATTTACTAAGCCCCTTTAGTTGGATGTTACTGAACTCAGAACTACATCTTCAGCATGTGGCAGAAGCTAAAGTATTCTAAATTCCTTTACTTTGAAATCATTGTTTCTGGAGTCCCTGGAGTTTCCTTCAACACGTGGACATTTTAAAAATGAACAAGTGAATGAAGGGGATTTTATGCAGAATTGCACCTCAATCACTTCCAGGATCTCTCCTCCATTTCTTGCCACTCTGGTGCCCCCAAATCATTTCTATGTTTTTTTCTGATGGCATTTAATCCCCGTTCATGACATAGCAGGGGAGTCTATCCGGGGAAAACTGCATAAATGTGGGTTTCCTCCAGAAGAACCTCTTTCACAGATTTTTTTCGCTTTCTGTTTCTACCTTTTCCCCTTCTCCTGTGTAGTGCCTGCCATACATTGCTGTGTGCTAACACCCAGGACTCAGGGGGCTCCTAGCAGTAGTTCTTTAAATAAAAGATGTATTTATTTATTTAAAAGGCAGAATTACAGAGAGAGAGAGAGAGATCTTCCATCCACTGGTTCACTCTCCAATGCTTGTAATAACCAGGACTGGATATTCTAGGGCAGCCTCATTTACACATCTGGCAGGAAACAGCAGCAAGTGGTGTAGTTCTGTCTCTCATCCAACGGGCTGGCTTGGATTCTTCCATATAATGGCCACTGTGTTTCCAAATAGCAAGCGGAAGAGTATCAGTGAGGAAGTGCTTTAGCCTTTCTGCTGTATTAGGGGCTGAATTCCCATTGATCAAAGTAAGCCACAGGGCTAATCTAGGATCAAAAGCCAAAGGATAAGCTCCATCTCTTGATGGGAGGAGCCACACCATCACATTAGAAGGATGTGGCTGCCACGTACACATTCCATCAAAAAATTTGGCACAATATTTTTACAAGTGAGCCTGTGTTTGTGTTTGTTTCTTGGAAGTTTGGTCTAGTGCATGCTATTCTGCTATTGTCAAACATACTTGCTGGGTTTTGAAGTTAATGTGTCCAGCTGATGGCATTTATTTTATTATACTACCTCATACAATTTGGTTTTGAATTTGCTTACACAACTCTGTTGTGGTCTATGTATTGGCTTGGATATTAAATTAAAAGAGAATGAAGCACTGCAAAAAAGAAAAATCCTGCTTATGCCCACTAGTTGAAGGGCATCGGCTTATTTTTTTCTTGACGACTGAGCCTGATTCAAAATTCCTACCACGTAAGACAAACTTTGATATTGTGTAATTCTGAATTAAAACTAGTTTGGAGAATTTAGAATTATTTTCTATTTTGTAGGAAGTCAGAATTTTTGTATAATTGTATAATTCCATTTCTGCTACAGTGCATCATGATATATTTTCACAATGACAATAAAATAAACTTTATTTTCAGGATTGCATAAAATAGCCAAACCATTGAGTTAGCATATTTTTTGGATTTCAATTTGTCATGGTTTGATATGCAGTATTAGATGGGGCAGAATATGTCATTATGCTCTTTTTAATAATCTCATTATATTTATAACAAAAATATGTTTTAACAAAACACTTGCATGGTCCTTGAACTATCTCTGCCAAAATGGACATCATTTTAAATTCTCCACTTATATTTGTCTCTTCCACAAAATCATAAATGTCTTCAGCTCAGGATCACTGTTTTATTGGTAAAGCCTCAATTCTCAGCAAAGAATGATCCTCAGTATTTTCCTTCACTGAAGCTTAACCAAATAATAATTTGTTAGCAGCCGAGCTAGTGGTGAGATAAGGTTTGCCGCTGAATGGTGGCCTTTTTGTAGTAAATCCTGTAAGCTAGGAGCCACAAGTAGCATCACTCACCAATGTATTCAGTGAAGATTATTGAGCTGTGTTCTGTGCCCAGGTGCTGTTAGAAGTCCAGTGGATACAAGGGCACTGAGTAATCTCTGGGAGCATGCAGTTCACGGTGTGGAAGTGGCAATAAACATCATCATTAAAATCACCATTAACTCACATATGCTCTGGAGCATGGGAGATAGAGAAGCCACTTTAGAAAACAGTTTGGCAGTTTCTTTCTTTTTAAACAACTCATGCAAGAAGGAGAAAGGGGAAGAGAGAGAGATGTCACTTCTCTACTCACTGAATCACTTCCCAAATACCCAAACAACCAAGGGCAGGTTGGGGCAAAGCCAGGAACCCAACTCACATTTCCCATGTGGGCAGCAGAAACTCAGTTTCTTGAGCCATCACGTGTTGTGTCCCAGGGTTCATGTTAGCAGAAATCTGCAATCAGGAGACAATTCTGAAACTTGAAACCAGGCACTCTGATATGGATTGGGCAACTTAACCGGCATGTTAACCACTTGGCAAAAATCCCACCCCTGGAAGTTTCTTAAAATGCTAATTACTTTAAGACATGTGTGAACCCAAGAGAAATAAAAACATACGTACAGATAAGGGTCAGTCTAAGAACCTGTATGAGGATGTCACTTAGCAGCATTTTACAAGATAAACAAAAGATGCAAACAACCTGAATGTCCATCAACTGGTGCATGGATAAACGGAATGTGTCATATCCACAGTGAACTAGCATTCAGCCACCCAAAGGAGTGAAGTCCTCATGCCATCCACACTACAAATGTATTTCAAGAACACTGCGATAGGCGAAAGCAGACAGACTCTAGTGCCTGCCACACACATGGGGACCCTAGATAGAGTTCAGAGGTCTTGGCTTTGTCCTGGCCCAGCCCTAAGAGTTGCAGGCATTTGGGGAGTGAACCAGCAGATGGATCAATCCCTCTTTGTTTCAGATAAATAAGAAAAATATTTCTTAAAAAATGAAATCACTTAATCAAACAGTACTCTTTGTGAACTGTAACTTATACCCCAATAATGCTTTAAAAATCATGAAAATGGTGCATCATGTTTTTGGAGACAGAGAAGTCTTCCTGGGGTAGGCAGCCTGAGTACAGCTAAAGGAAAACAAAAGTAACTGTGAGAAATTTTGACCAGGGACTCTGAGTAAAGGTGGAGATGAGACATGGTGTGCATGTTTGTGCCTTTGGTCTTCAGTACATTGTGAACCAGGGAGTTAGCAGTGGTAAGTGGTAAAGATAGAGATTTGGACAGAAGAGGAAGTCGAGAGGGACTTGTGTCGGATTCCAAGTGTGGATTTCTATTCTGTCCTAGGTGAGGATGTTTTGAAAGCAAGCCGAAAATTTCCTAACTGCTACGTGTTTTAAGTGAGCCATCAGCATAGTCAGTGGTCTTTGTGGGGATTGTCAAGGAGGGATCCTGCCTGCTGGGGGCAAAAGGGCTGGTTCTGAAGTTAGTGAAATGCTTTAGAGATGGTTGAACTGCAGCTGGGAAGTTGTCCCAGGAGTGGAGAACAAACGCTTCCTCCCTGAGGCTGGCAGAGGCAGATGTGGGACATAAAGGCAGCAGGGGAACAGTGGAGGAAGCCTACTGTGGGCTTCTGTGAGTGGCCGCTGCTGAGTTGCAGGATACAGGAAGGCCTGTGGAAGGGAAGAGTAGTATGGACATGCACCCCAGACCATCCTGGTGCAAGGCTTCAGTAGGTCTTTGGAAATGTTATTAAAAAATGGAAATAAGAGCCTGCATTTGAGAGCAGTTGCGGCCATGGGAATAGACGATCTAGCCAGGGCACATGTACGGATTGAAAAGAGCTGGAGTTCAAAGAGAGGCTCCCAGGTGATCATCAGGGACTGAACTAGAAGACGGTTTTGTCTGGTACTTTTCAAGCTGCGTTCCCCCGTGAGCAGAGCAAGCAAGATGCTTGTCTTCCTGAACCGCTTCTACCAGAACTCTGAAGCATTTTGTGTCTGGTGTATTTTGGTAGACTGGGCAAGGACGTTAAGAGGGCTTTCACGACTAGAAGAGAAATACTCCAAACTGAACTCCTGTCCTCTGAATTTCTGAGAGTTTGGGTTTCCCTGCTGGTTATATCAAGTACCAGCTAAGTGTGGATAAAATATCTATAACATTTTAAAATACTTTTAATTGAGGAAATAATTTGCAAATTGCAAGAATGCATTGAAAGAGACTTATTTCTGCCTTTTCTATCTCAAAAATTGATTCACATTATTCAATTTCAACTACAGTAGAGCAAAAAAAAAACAAAACAAAACAAAAAAAACCACTTTTCATAAAGATTCAGAGTTACCAACACAGGCAAGAATTTCAAAGAAACTCAATGAGAGATGCTAAGTGTTTGTGTTGTGTTTTCCCCTTGTAGGATATGTTTATTACCAATCCACTAGCTTTCTAAAATTGACTTGTGAATTCTTGAACTGTGAATTAAAAGGGCATCCACTTGAGTTTCCTTGATTTAATCAACAGAATGTGTATAGCGTTCTCACTTAAGGAGGACCTTCTTCATGTAGCTTTGACTTTGTGACTTTTACAGAACATTAGAGACAGAAGGAAACTAGGAAGTAGGAAAACTTGATCTACTTCCAAGTTCCACGTCAGCATATCATGGGCCCAATCTTTGTCTTTTCTGGCTTGCTTGCTCACCATTTCATAATGAATTTAGTTAGGCATAGCTTCTTTGAAAGGGAAATGTATCATAAAACCTGGCTTTTTGAAAAGTTTTTCTTATAAGTCTTGTGGAATATTGTAGGCAGGACTGGGACCACGTTCTCTCATGTCAGCACCAGTGCTCCCTTCTTTAAATGAAGCAGATAACTCCTTGTTGCCTGCCCCCAGCCCCATGCTGACCACTCCCTTGCTTTCCTGCCAGCATTCCATGCAACCTTGCGTTTGAAACACCTAAATGAGACTCACACTATTACTCATGTAATAGATACTAACCTATTAGTAAGTCTACTAGGTGCTAGGACAGAGTCCCTTGAGCAAATTTATTTAGAACAGGGCCTGGCACTGCATAGGCTCAGGGTCAATATATTCTGAATGAAGAAATGATAGTTTCTGAAGACATAGAGAAAGTTCTCATTGTAGGGCAGCTAAGAACCCCAGACTTGCCGGAGCAGGGTGGCAATCATGGTCAAATGTTGCACACAAGAAAATGTTGAAAGCTGAGATGAAGTCATATAGTGGCTGGTGTCAAAACCAATGCTCAAATGCTAGACTACTTAGTCATTTTAGGTAGAACAATAAAGTAAAAGATAAACTATTTTTGGCAAATTAATTGAAAGAGTTTTGTACCTAGCAATGTGGACATATGAAATTCCAATTTAATGTTGACTATTAAACCACATTACCATAACAACAAAAAATTCACTGTTATTCATCCATAATTTCTTTAAAATCAGAACTAATCATCTGTGTTTATTAGTAGCTTAGGCTGTTGATACACAAGAAGACAATTTTTAAATGTTTTTAAACTATTTCTATTGAGCATGATAGCTGAACATAATTTTGCCCAAACGTTTCCATGCCAGAGGAGACTAATTAGTGTTGTCACTTGTATGATAATTATTGTATTTATAAGACAATTTGCGATTCAGTCTGGTACTATTTTCTTTCGAGTGCAGAAATAGTGTAATTCACTACTTATTTTATGTGGCTGTTATTGGAAGCACGTGAACCTGTTGAGATTAAAATTATTTTTAAATATAACAGCACAACATCTCTACTGTGGAGATTCACCCTTGAAAAGCTCACTACATTCATGCCAATATGTGTCTAATCCAGGAAGCAAATCTGGTGATAGTGGCAATGGTTGGAGTTTGAGTGCTATACTGTGGAATTCTGGGAACCTTCTGAGTTATTTCTCTCAGTGGTGTAGAACTTGGTGAGATTAAAGGGCCTTTGAGACAGACTAAAAACAGATGTTGTAACGTCTCAGGAATCCATTATTTGCCTGAGCTGGTGAAGGTGCTGTTGGTAAATTGAGACTATTTATTTAGAATTTAAGTCATAAATCTGTTTGGTGGTTCAGACAGGAAAAATTCCCAGAGACTTGAGATGGAGGGGGGACAGCTGGATGTAGAAATGTCAGCAGCTGTTGCAAATGCCTGAACTTCGTACAGCCTAAGTCAGAACAGTGCCCAAGATCATTTGTTCAGGTGAAAACTAAATACCTGGCATGAAGTGGATAATGTAAAATAACAAGTAGAAATTCTCTAGCATGATTGACAGATGTGATTCTTTCTCCCAGGAAAATGAAGATAATCATGCCATCAGTCATTAGAATGCTGAAGCAGAGGCCCAGTTATGCCCGGCGTCATTCATCCGTTGAGTAGAAGCTTAGACAGCAGGTCAGAAACCCAGTATTCACACAGCTTCAAAGGAAATCCAGAATCCAAGAAATCCACCATCCAAATTATTGAAGGATAGTTCATGGATGCATATTTATTCTTCCTTTGTCCACAGCAGGCATTGCTAATCAATTGGACACTCTCTGCTGTTGAGCGCAGATAAGGCAGGCTTCTCAATGCCATCCTTTGGAGAGCCGCGTGCTTCAGCTGAGTGGATGAAGCCTGGTAGAACACCCAGCGCTTGGGAGTGAGTTCTCATTTCCAAATGTCAGAGTGGACGCATGCAGGGGCTGCTAATGAGTCACAGCATTAGGAGTTGTTTTAGCACAAACCTGGGGTGCTCAGAGAGACTCCCCAAGTTCTGCTGAGAAAGAGTCCTCCAAATCAGAAGGAAGAAAACGTTTTCTTATAACTCATTTGCTCTGAATGAAGGCAACTGCCACTTTCAGTAAAACGAGATGTGTTACTGAAGCAGGCTCTTGGATCTAAATTATCCTTATTGACTTACATTACCTGGAAAGGTGTCTGTTTCCTAGTCTTGCTGAATTTTATGAACATAGCTGAGTCTCACTCATTATTTCAATAAAGGGTGCCTTTGTGTGTTCTTGGAATCTAAGAGTATGTCATTCTTCATAAAACCCCATTACCTATGGGGAGAACGTGCTATGGTCTGGGTAGGATGTTCTGTTCCAGGCTGGTCCTAAAGTAAATGTTACTGCAGATTATTTACAGCACTTACATTTTGTTCCTTCTGTCATTCACCGGTGAGCAGTGACTCTCTGAGCTATGTGCCCTTTGTCATCATATTCATTTGTTCTTTTGTGAATTTTAACATTTCCCATTTATATTCAGCTTTCTATTTGAATATGACCAACTAATTCTGGATGCTGTCAGATTCTCTTCTGTATGTCTGCTGTCGATGTGACGAGTCTTTCATTGCTCTCTTATAACTTTATAGATATCCATCAGCAGCAAAAGGCATTTGTCTAATATGACCCAATCTTCTTCAAAGGGTTTTCTTCACGTTTTCTTCATCTTTGGGGAAGTGTGGTGTAGAAATTGGCCAAGGGCGTACATGAATAAGTTATGTTGTTAAAATCTTAGTGGAGTTCCATGAATAAAACCGTAGGGCCCTATCAGTTGAGAAAAAGGTTGTTTCTTAAACACATTTTGTACAATATTTCCCCCAAAATATATTCTAATTTAAAAATAAGTAAACATTGCTTCATATTATGCTGGTCTCACAGTATTTAAATTTGATTAAGCTTTACTTCACGCAAAATGTCATGTGCATTACACAGATGTGAAGTGACAATGAAATGCTATAGGAACACAGGTTAATGTAGTAGTATTTAAAGTGTGGTAATTAATATTGATGATTGATTAATCATTCTTTTCCCCTCATTTTGTATTGGCTAAACCTGGTTTGGAGATCTTTGCATTACATTGTTATCTGATGAAATTATTTTATTCTGCTTCTCTTTTCTGACAAATCCCCAATTAGGGTCTTGGATTTTTTTTTCCCATCTTTTATCAAACTATTAAAATTTAGAGAGCAAGTGCTTTTCATAAACACTGTGAACATATTCCAGAATAGAATCTTACCAAGATAGATAGCCTGGAAATAAATCTTACTTTCTAAGAGATTTTATTTAGAGGAAAAAAGAGAATATTGAATGGATGGTGGGGTTTGCAGAGCAGAGATGTTAGTGGAGGGCGGGGCAAGGGTGTAGGACATATCAGCATGTTTGTTAATCAAAAATTCTCAAACTTTATTACATATTAAAACCATCTATTATAAAACATATAGACTATATACCTTATCAATTAAATCAGAATATTTAAAGGTTGAACACAGGCACAGGTATTTTTTCGAATTTCCCTTGTGTTTCCTAAGTGTGCCTGAGTTTGAGAATCAGTACTCAAGTCTATATAAAAATTTTTGCTAAAGAAAAGATGGTTATGGTACAGGTTGACCGTCACTAGTCCAAAAATCCCAAACCCTGGTCGGCGCCGAGACTCACTTGGCTAATCTTCCACCTGCAGCACTGGCACCCTGGGTTCTAGTCCCGGTTGGGGCACCAGATCGGATCCTGTCCCGGTTGCTCCTCTTCCAGGCCAGCTCTCTGCTGTGGCCCGGGAGGGCAGTGGAGGATGGCCCAAGTGCTTGGGCCCTGCACCCACATGGGAGACCAGGAGGAGGCACCTGGCTCCTGGTTCGAATCGGCGCAGCTCCGACCAAAGTGGCCATTTTGGGGGTGAACCAATGGAAGGAAGACCTTTCTGTCTCTGTCTCTCTCTCTGTCTAAACTCTGCCTGTCAAAAAAAAAAAAAAAAATCCCAAACCCCAAATGCTCTAAAATCTGAACTTTTGTGAACTCCGGCATCATTACTTGTAGAAAATATTCCTCCCATTATCTCATGACATGGTTTGCAGTCAAAATTCAGGTGCACTAACAATATTGCACACATCGCCTTTAATGCCACAGGCATTTAGCCTAGTGATTAAGATGTCCACACCAGGGCCAGCATCGTGGCACAGTGGGTTCAGCTGCCTGTAGAGCGCTGCATCCCATGTGGCTACCAGAGGGCCAGTGGCTCCATTTTCAGTCCAGCTTCCTGCTAATTCCCCTGAGAGAGCAGCAGGTTATGGCCCAAGTCTTTGGACCTTTGCACCCACGTGGAGTTCCACTGTGGCCATTTTGAGAGGGATCTAGCAGAAGATCTCTCTGTCTCTGCTTTTCTCCCTGCAACTTTATAGTTCAAATACATCCTTTTAAAAATGCCCACATGAAAGTGCTGTTTTTGATTCTCCATTCTAGCTGCTGACTGCAGAGCCTGGGTGGCAGCAGCAATGACTCAGTAATTGGGATCTTGCCACCCACAAGGGAGATCTGGATTGTAATCTTAGCTCTGAGCTTTGGTCTAGCTGTTGAGGACATTTTGGAAAGTAAAGCAGTGAAGGGGACTTCTGTCTATCTCCTCTGCTTTTCTCTGTCTCTGCTCAAATAAATAAAAATAAACATTGAATTAAACAAGATTATCTTCAGGCTCTGTGTGTAAAGTGTATATGAACCATGAATAAATTTCATGTGTAGACTTGGATCTCATTCCCAAGGTATCATTATTGCATATCAAAATATTCCAAAATCCTAAAAAAAATTGTGTTATTGATTGGAACACTTCTCATCCCAAGTACTTTGGGTAATGAACACTCGAACTTCAGTAAGTTCAATGTAGCCTTGACAGACCCTACTGTGGACTAATCAAACATCCCTTCAATCCTGCTTTTCCTGTGGGCTTCCTGTGGACACTGGTTCTCACCCCTTAGAGGCCAGTGCTTGTGGGAGAGTGCCCCTTGTGGTGTGGAGGATTTATTGAAGGGAAGTGTCTCAGCACTTGTGAGATTCTGACACTAATGCCGGGTCTGAGAGCATAGTGGGCTGGGTCACAGAAATCATAGTGGAGATGGGGACAAGGAACCTATATGAGAGATATTTTGGAGTTTGATCAGAGAAACTGTGGACAATAGTCAGGTGAGATGGAGGCCTAAGAACTTGTCAAGAATGATTCAGGTTTCTAACTTTAGCAGCTCAACAGATGAGTTTACTGTTTGCTGAGATCTGAACTGTTGAAAACAGCTGGTTTTGGGTGGAAGATAACAATTTCATGATGGATATATCAACTCTGAGGTGACTATGAGATACTTACGATATTGTCAAATGAGCAGTTGATTTCAGTTCTTTAGAGGTTTGGCCTGGAGCTGCAGACCCAGGGACTGGCAGGCACAAGAGTAATTGAGATAATCAAAGATGTGTAAAATTAAAAGGAGGCACAGAATCTAAGATAGGGATCCGAAGATGGGCTGAGGAAAGGAAACTAGCAAAGTCAGTGAGTTCACTGGGTGTAAAACAAGAGGATTTAATGTCCTATGTGAAAAGAGAACAATTTTTCAGGGCTGGGGGGTGATGGGCACAAGCAAAATAAAAACTACAAGAGATCAGTAGTCTGGCGGCTTGGGGGACATCCATAGGATCAGGTAGGTGTGAGATCATTACTGCAGAGCTCTGCTATGTCTATGAATGCATTGTAAGCCGACTGTACTTATAGTCTTCTGTATTTATATTAGCTGTTTTCCCCAAACTCATTGAGGATGAGAGCACGTTATTATGTCAGTAACAACTACCCATCTCTTCCCTCAGCCTGTGATTAACAAATATTGGTGTCTCGATGAATGAATGTACTATGACTAAATTATAGCTGTTGGGATACTGAAGATGTTTTAAAAAATCATTTACTATATTTCTGGTTCTATATTCCCAAAGTTTAATCTATTCTCTTAAAGTCCTAATTGTATTTAGGACCATTATTCCATTACAAAAACAAAATGAAGGAAAAGAAAGAACAGGGGAGTTGAGGCAGACAGAGGATGGAGAACCTGGCCAGGGACACAAAAGGAAGACACTGTTTCCTCTGCTGCATCACTGCCAATGGATTTGAGATTTTCAGCCTTGAGCGTTTCCTTATTTCATAATTACAGTACATAGAATTTGGAAAATTGTAATTCCAAATACAAAGGCACTTCAGAGTGTCCTTGGAAATCAAAAGTATGGGAAAACTATGCATGGATTAAAAAATTGTGCAACCAAATAGACATACATTTTAATTCCACTTTTTCATGAGCATTTTGAAGTGCCCTCATGCATGCAGAGTGGATAGCATCAGATTCTGATTTACAGCCCCCCCAACTGGAAATGATGACTTTGAATTATCACCACCTTATAAACTGATAGGTCTACTTCAAAGAGCACTGGGCTCTAGTGGAGAGATTGTGTGTTATCAGCCATTTCCATGGCCTCCTTTTCTTTTCCTATGTAAATGTGATGTAATCCACTGTAAAAATAGAAAGCCACATACTTAGTAATTTTATTATTTTAGGAGACTTTATAATGTTCCTAATTCTTGATATTAAAAACATAAAAATTAACAGCATTTTATAAAAATGGTATCTGTATTACAGATGAAGTAGAAACAATATAACAGCACAAAATGAGAGCATTTGATTTATTCTGTTTCTCATATTTTGGTACACATGCTTTAATTTTTAAAAAAATTGTGTAATTTTATTATAATTTACAACCTGTTTTCTAAATTAACACACTTTTTCCTTGATCACTGTATGGAAATCATCTTTCCAGGCCCAGCAGTCTATAATTATAGACACATAGTCATGCACAATGTAATGACGTTTCAGTGAATGAAAAGCTGCATCTAGGATGGTCTCCCAAAAGACTGCACGGAGCTGAAAAAATCCTGTCTCTCATGGCCACGTTTACACACTGCTGTGACACATTACCGCAGTCCCACAATTCTAGATGTATAAAGTGTAGCAATGCAATTATGAATAGTCTGTCATACTTGAAGATGACATAAGTGGTTTTCTGACTGTTTTATGTAGTTACTGTATTGTACATTTTACTCAATATTTTAAAGTATACTCCTGTTCGTGAGACAGAAAAGTTGATGGTAAAACAGGATACTGGGTGGTGCTGGCAGCACCCTCAACTGTGTGCATGGATTTTGAAAAGATTTGCACCAAAAGAAACTTATCTTTTAATTCAATTTCCCATGAATTTTTTGAAGCGGCTAAGACTTGTGTTTAGTGGGTCTTGATGCAATCATTTTCCTTGTATTTGATTTGATCTCAGGCTTTTTTGTTTATCATGGCCTTGCAAACAATAGGCTATTTCTTCCACACACACACACATACCCCAGTCTAGGTGTGTACTCGGCTGTACCATCTACATTTGTGTAAGTACACTCCATGGTGTTCACACACTAAGGAAACTGCCTACAGACACATTTCTCAGAACACATATTTGTCATTAAGCAATGCATGACTTGTGTATGCAATCCCATTGAATGGGTAAATCCAAATTCATCCAAAGAGCCTCCTATGGTTAGACACTCACATCATTTCCAGTTCTTCAATATTATAAACACACTTCAGGGCATGTCTTTGAAGCTAAATCTTCGTACACAGCTTTGATTTTTACCTCAGAATACATTTCTAGGATTGAAACTGCTGGAATAAAATTTAGATAAATGTATGTTATTGACAAGGAATGTGAAATTTCCAAGCATTAAAACGTTTGCATAAGTAATACACAATATATAGAAAAAAACATAAAAGAAGAAACAAAAATCACTTAATCTCATGAACCTGAGATCACATTTATTATATAATCTTATAGACTGTGTTTATTAAATGTGGAAGATTCTCTTCCTACCCTCAAGCTCTTTGAGATATAAGCTATAGTGTATGATCTTTGGTATAATGGAATAGAAAATACATAGTGTACAATGTTACAAAATCACTGATAATTTACTACTTGCTTTATCGATATCCTACATGTAGATCCTTTTTTACCATCTGATATTTTATTTTTCATGTTAATGTGATAGTAACACAAAAAGAATGGAGTCAACGTAGTCTTATAGATTTATAGACTTATAGAATATAATGCTACTCCCTTCCTTCCTGCTTCCCCCTCGTCCTTGACCCTGTCTTTCCCTTCTTCCTCCCTTCCTTCTTTTTTCCACAATACACATTTTCATGTATTTTAAAACATTAATATAAAGAGAACAGATTTCACGTATTTCATAGATACAATTCCAAGAAGATAACTATACTTCCCTTCCTCTCTCAATATACCCTCCTTCCTTCCTTTTGTTCTTTAATTTTTGAAATAACGTAATTTCAATTTTCAATTTTACAGGCTTACTGTGCCTCTAACCATAATGTTCAACAGGTAAATAGTAGAAAGGTCATAGTTTACAGAAGTGTAGACAGGGACTAAAAACAATAATCAAATCTCGAGATGTCAGTTTCATTCTTAAACTTTTTTTTGTATTCTATATTATCTACCAAATATCAGAGAAGACATACAACATTTTTCTTTGTGAGGACTGGATTATTTCAGTAAACATAATGGTCTCCAGTTGTATCTATTTTTTTGCAAAAGATAGGATTTCTTAGTTTTTGAGATAATTTTTTTTAAATTTACATTACAGTCAAGGGCTTAATGCTCCACTAAATAAAAAGTTCAACTAAAAAAGAAAAAAGGCCATAGTTTAGAGGAATATAGGCAAGGGCTATAAGTAATAGTTGAAGGAAAAGATGATCATTTCACCCATGTACAGTAAATTCTAAAATAATCATTTAAAATACAATAGTATAAGATTATTAATCTTTGGTTTGATAAAGATATAAAGCGAAGTTTGAAAAATTATATCTGCAGCCACACTGATGAAGCATTTCTTTTTCTTTTTTTTTTCATTTTTAAATTTTAGCTCCCATATATAAGCCAGGAAATATGGTATTTGTGTTTCTGTGTCCGAGTTATTTCACTCAACATGATCTCCTACAGTTGCTTCCATTTTGATGCAATTAGAATTTCATTCCTTGTTATTTTAATTTTTTAGTCAGATTTCATGTTTTCTATTCTAGAGAACTATAGATAATTTATAGGTAAGATATTGATTAAAGACAGTTTGTAACAGATAAATCACTAACTGCTATCATTTTTAAATACTAAATGCTATCATTTTTCAATAGTAATGTAAGTTAGTTTAAATAATATTTAAGTACTAATCATTTTTTAACAAGAAATAATTTTTTTAAAGCAGAGCACTTCAATTTCATTATCCCTGATACACTTTTTCTTTCCAGCCTGCTTTCTTTCATTGTATCCCTCTTTTCTTTCCTTCCTTCATCTGCTTGGCTGAAATCTGATGAAATGTGCTAAGGCCGCCCTGATCTCCTGCCTGGACCGGGTTTATGTTCTGGTTTCCATCCTTGGTCCCCTGTGGTACATTTTCTGTCGCCTGCCAATATGGCCCTGAAAACTTGGGTCAGGGATCATCACAGCTGAGAACCCTCCAGAGCCTCTGGTTTCATCTGGAAACTCCTGTCTGTCCCCCTACCCCTTCTCTGCTCATCTCCCACCCAATTCACTCCCCTACCCGGCAGCTTCCTGTGGCCGTTTCCCTAATCTTCCCTCAGGGAGAGACAGGTGTCTTCCTTCAGGTACACCCTGTGAACTTTCTGGAGCCACTACTCTCCCCAGGTTAACACATCCAGGACTGATGCTATGCCAGGCTGTAACCACACTGAGGATTTTCCATGGGACCTCATGGAGTCCTCACAACGTTGCTGTCAGGGGAGCCCTGCTAATCAGCCACGCTCTGCAGATGGGAAAGGAAGGGCCTAGATGCGTGGTGTAACTGGCCCAAGTCACACTGTTGCTGGCTCTCACAGCCCCATACCTCCTTTCTTCCTGGATAGTTTTCAATCCTAACTTGGCACCTGAGATCTACACGGGTTCTGTCTGTCCCTTTACAGCAGTGATTTGCTTAGAGCTCGGAGCATATTCTCACTTCATTCTTGGACCCTGGAGTTCAAGGGTTCTCCATTTATTTTTTAAAAATTAAATGAATATTGAATAAATGAACCAGTAAAATTGGTTAATAGCTTGATAACTTTTAAAAACTTTCATTATGTTTATTGTTGTATTGAGTTTATGCTGACCCAGTTTGGGCCATTTCTTCTTCTTTTTTTTTTTTTTTTTTTTTTTTTCCTGAAAAATCAGGTTTCTGCAAGTCACCACCCCCACTTCAGTTTTATACAGGGAAGCTTTTACTACCTGAAAGGTGATCTCACTTATCCATCTTAATATGGTGCATTTGTGATTTATCTCTGGTTCTTCTCAATTAGGCTAGTAAAGCTGTTATAAACATTGAATTATAAGTATAAAGAAATGATACCCAAACATAGCCATTAACTCTTTTTTCTAATCTTTTTCTTTCCAAAATTCTTTTTAATTCATTCTCTTACTCTCATTAATTTCTATTGCCATTGTTTTTCACCACAGTATATCCACTTTTCTTGATTTAATAATAAAATTACCTGATTTTGAATTTGCCTCACATTGCAGTTTTGGACATACTTTAGAATTCTGAACTTAATGTTTCATTGTTACTATTTTCTCAATTACCTATCATGGCAATCTTAATTACTGACTTTACTCAGTTGTGAGCTAAGCACCTTTCATTTTCCCCAAGGCTGCCAGAGGAGAGTTATTCAGTCTTTCTGTTTTAGCTGCTAGGTTTACTACATGATAATCAGGTAACATGGCTGACACTGCTTATACTCTGGACGAAAGCTCTGAGCTGTTACCTAGGGCTCAAGAATATAACAGTTCCCCAGACTTTATCCATATCATTGTTTTCATAGGGTTTGCACAATAATACACTTTTAAAGAGTCATTGTAAGGTTTGTTTCCTACTAATACAATATATTAATGTTATAATCACTGTTAATTATGGCTATATTCTTAACACTAAACTTGGCAGTTATGGAAGCTTTGGAATATTAAACATTAACTAGGTAAAGATAGAATATTTTTCTTACTAGTCGTTTCATTAACCCAATAATGTATTGCTATTTTGATTGATGAGTAAACTAAGGCTTAGAAAAGTTAATCAACTTTCTCAGGAATACCTGGCTGTAAAGAGTAAAGCATTCTAACCATTGTAATAGACTTGTTCTAAGCCTATAACCCAGTCTGTTTAGTATGTATGAGACCAAGTGGTTTGTCTCTATGTGTTTGCATTCTTCTTAAAAAGGAACTGCATATCCTCTAAGCAGTTTCCTAGTCTTTGAATATATTATTAGCATTTTCACATGATGCTACCTGATTTATATACTATTTTAAGTAATGTAATATTCAGCTTAATTAAATACAACCCACTATATTTATACATATTACGTATTGTGATAACACACATGTATTTGATCAACCCACTATAATTTACACATATCATGTATTTTCAACACTTGAACAAAAGTTTTTTGGATGTTTTTATTCATGACTATTTGAAGATAAGGCTTATCCTCAACTCTGGTCATTTCCACGTGATGACACTAGAAATGAAGTACAGAGTCACATTTATGTATATTTTAAGGTTAATGGATTTATGCTTCTAAATTCCTTTCCAGAAATGCTGGGCCAACCTTTGCTCATTTTTCTAATTTTTTATTTTTTTAATTTTTTAATTTTTTTGACAGGCAGAGTGGACAGTGAGAGAGAGAGACAGAGAGAAAGGTCTTCCTTTTTGCCATTGGTTCACCCTCCAATGGCCGCCGCAGTCAGCGTGCTGCGGCCAGCGCACCACACTGATCCGAAGGCAGGAGCCAGGTGCTTCTCCTGGTCTCCCATGGGGTGCAGGGCCCAAGCACTTGGGCCATCCTCCACTGCACTCCCTGGCCACAGCAGAGAGCTGGCCTGGAAGAGGGGCAACTGGGACAGAATCCGGCGCCCCGACCGGGACTAGAACCCGGTGTGCTGGCGCCGCAAGGTGGAGGATTAGCCTAGTGAGCCGCGGCGCTGGCCCATTTTTCTAATTTTTAAGGGTATTCAATAATTTTGCTTGTATAGAGTTTTTTGACACTTATATTTGCTGGACTTTTATGAAAAGTTTTGTGAAAATCTTTTATAGGTTAAAATTGTTTTGACCATTGTTTTGGGCCATCACTGCCATCTGAAATTTAGAGTTGGATAGGGTGATAATTACCCTTTTCCTTTTTTTGTACCCATGGTAGTTTTGGTTGCTTTTATATACATGGATTCAGCATAGGTGTGGTTAGTACTACCCCCAAGTATTTTAAATGTGCTGACATTGTTTAAAGGGAAGTTTCCCCCACAACAGCCCTTTCCAGTTTTATTAGTATGTACAGATGCTATTGCTATTTCATATTAATATTTTGAGTCCTGTAAAATCATTTGAAACCAACTTAAGATGGATTCACATTTGCCTCTCCTTTGTGTTTTTATTTTTTCCAGATTTTTTTTTTTTTTAAATTTACTTGAGAAGCAAAGTTAGAGAGAGGGAGACACAGAGAGAAGTCTTCCATCTGCTGGTTCACTCCTCAAATGGCCACAATGGTGGAGCTGGGTTGATCTGAAGACAGGAGCCAGGAGCTTCTTCCGGGTCTTCCACATAGATGCAGCCATCTATCCTCCACTGCTTTCCCAGGTGCATTAGCAGGGAGCTGGCGCTGAACTGGAACATCTGGGTCTCAAACTGGCAGTCACATGGATGCCAGTACCACAAGCAGAGGTTTACCCTACTAGGCCACAGCACCACCCCCTTTTTCTAGATGAATATTGTATTCTACAAATAATTAGAATTCTGTTTCATCTTTTGCAGTGATTTCACCTATTAAATTTTTTGGCAGTGTTACATAATTTCATTGGCTAGGACTTCAGCACATTATTAAAATGATGATAACAGGAATTTCAATTTCATACTTTAATTGGTATCCTTCCTTGTTTAATTTCTCTTTCTGCAATGTTGGCTATTGGTTTCAGATGGATTTTTCTTTACCACAAAGATAAAAATTTTAAATTTCCAGGCTACTAATTTAATTTGCTATGAAGGTAATAGAAGGTAAATGCTATTGATATTTTTTTTAATCAAGGGACTATATGGATTTTATAGTATAAATTTCTAATGACACAGAATAGGTTTTTAGATCTCATAATTATAAAGTATTCTTAAGTTCATGGATAAAACTTTGATTCTGATACAGAGATAATGTTAACATGTGATTTTGGTTCTTTTGTGCTAATTCTGTGAACTACTATTTACTTACAGTGATTTTCTCTGTTTTCATAAAATAGATAACTATTACTCTGTGTGTTTTTTTTTCCTAAGGCTTTGCTCTAAAAGACAAGATGTTTTTTGAAGCTTCAAACAAGATTCATTCTATGTATGTGCTTCTTTTTTCTTTTACTAGCATGATGTAAAAAGGGAGATTATCTCTTCGCTCACTTTAAAATAATTTATCTCATAAATATATCTACTCTCAGTACTCTTGGTCTAATAAAATAAACTAATAGCATGGAATACAAAGTCACAAAACATAACCACATAGATGTGAAGTTTTATGTATTACAGAGTCTCCCTTGCTGGTCCCTGCAGGAATGATGGACTATTTAATAAATTATGCTGGGTCAATTCTATATAGAAACATAAAATTGAATTGCAGGCTCACACTAGACACTAAAATCAATTTCTGATGGATTTATGGTTTAAATATGAAAGATAATACTTTAATTTTTAAAAGAAAGTTTAGAATAATATCTTACAACATTGGAATAAAGATTTTTAAATTATAAACATGACAAAAATAGGAAAGCATAAAGAAATATTAATATGTTGAATTATATTAAAGATGGCTTCTCAGAAAAATATTAAAATGAAAAGACAAATCACATAATGCGAAAAGATATTTTCAAGTTATATATAGCTGAGGAATAATAGCATCCAGAAAACACAAGCAGTGCCTTCAAATCAAGAATAATGATAAAAGCAACCCATTTAGTTAAAGGAATTAGAAAAAGAAACGAAAATGTAAATAAAGTATTCCTAAAATTATTGGTAGTTGTGCACATACAGCAAAACCATGGGTAGTTGCTCCTGAGTGCCACGAAGGGCCCTGAGTGTGAAAGGGCCCAAACTTTAACTTACTAAGGGAAGTTGGGGCTGGAGCCGGGAGAGATAGGTCTGACATGGGTGAACCGAGGGGTCCGGCACGTTGGGGCTTGAAGGGGGATACAGCAAAGGGTTCAGGGGGCATTGAAGGGAAGATGGGACGTGCTAAGAAGAGGACAGAGGAGTGAGACAGTGGCAACGGAGAGGTTTAGTTTGAGGAGAACTCGAATTTCACAAAGAGACCATTGAGGTTCTCAACTGTCTTTAGTAAAGTCATTGCCAACAGGGAAGAAAGTGGACAGAACAGGAAGAGCTTGTGGTCAGCACGGGTCCAAGGAGAGGATTTCCAGTGGACTCTTTGCTATGGGTTCCATTTATTTACACAGAAGCTGGGGACCATAATGCACCACCTGGCCCTAACAGAGACTTAGCCGCCTGTAAACAGGGAAGCTTCGTAGCGTAGCCCAGCCTCTGCTTATCTGGAACTCAAACCCAGCTTCTAAGGTGTATTCAGAATTGTAAGTATCAGAATCCGCCCTCACTATCCTTCAAAAGGCTGTCACTGGGATCCTTGGCTCAGAAGTGGGAGTTGCGAACAAAGGCTTGGGGAGGGGGAGGCATGTTGGGGCTTGAATGAGAAGTGTAGGGATCTGCTTACTCTGGTCCTATCTGAGTCATGGCACCATGCCTGTCCTAAAAAATAAAACAAAAAACATGAACAAACAAACAAAGAAAACTCTAGAGATTCGACAATAATTAAAAGGGAGACACATACCTCCTTCTTTGAGGGCCTGTTCTTTCCACTGGGATCTCACTCACAGTGATCTTTCATTTAGGTTTTTTTGTTTGTTTTTTTCCAGAGTGTCTTGGCTTTCCATGCCTAAAATACTCTCCTGAGCTCTTCAGCCAGATCCAAATGCCTTAAGGGCTGATTCTGAGGCCAGAGTGCTGTTTAGGACATCTGCCATTCTATAAGTCTGCTGTGTATCTCGCTTCCCATGTTGGATCGTTCTCTCCCTTTTTTATTCTATCAGTTAGTATTTGCAGACACTAATCTTGTTTATGTTGAAATCTTTACTTAATATATGCTAAACTGATCTTCTGTATATAAAAAGAATTGAAAATGAATCTTGATGTGAATGGAAGGGGAGAGGGAGTGGGAAAGAGGAGGGTTGCAGGTAGGAGGGAAGTTATGGGGGGGGGAAGCCATTGTAATCCATAAGCTGTACTTTGGAAATTTATATTCATTAAATAAAAGTTAAAAAAAAGTGTTCAAAAAAAAAGGGGGGGGGAGATAAAACCAGATTTTATTCCAGACTACTGCAATAGAGGAAAAACAACCTTGGTGTGAAACTGAGATTAATCTGAATATATCGTGGGCCAGTTGGAATTGATAGCCCAGGAGCAGCATGAGTTGGGGGTTAGCGAATGGAAATTACTAAGCAGGAGTGAGTCCATCAGGAGTGAGAGGACTTTGGCCAAACAGGATTCATGTTGGAGACAGGCCAGGGTGATCAGGTATCATCTAGGTGATGGAGAGGATGAGGAACCCAATTCCATCCTCCACATCAGATCGCCTTCATGTGTAGCCTTGGGGGGTGCTTGATAAACTGACTTAGCAGGCTTTCTGTTAAAGTAAGGGAATTTAAGATGGGCCTGGGAGAAGGCTGTGGAGTCTGATTAAAGTTTGCTGAGCAAAGAATCTTTGCCCCAATCCTTAGGGCTTTGGTGATGGCTTCCTTATTGTTCTTTTTTATAAATATTTTTTATGTCCCTCTTCTTTGGTACATTATTTTACCAACTGCCACCACAACTTCCATCAATTCATTTTCTGAAGAAACAAGCCATTTTTCATGTAGAATTTTCTACAGTATAGATCTTGTTGTTTGCATTCCCATGGTGTGGTTGAATGTCTTTCTTTGTTGTTTATATGTTTATATATAGGTATGTGCGAAGAGTCTTTCAAACATTCATGGAAAGTGCATGTTATATGATAAATTATTCATGGATTTCAAAACATTTTGCACCGGAATAATTTAACTCTATTTTCCATGAACTTTTAGAAACATTCTCATATGGACGTATGCATGCATGTAAATATCACCTACCTGCTTAGAGTACTTAAATAAGTGCTGTAGATTCTTCACCAAAAGAGGGATATTGTTTTACACTCCTTGAATTGCTGTTGTTGTAGAGGCTTTCAACTACAAATGTTGGTGTGAAGCCTCTTGCACTCTCCTGTTTCACCGATGGGGATGTCACATGGTACAGCCCCTTTGAACAGTGATCAGGCCATTTCTAATAGAATTAAAGTCGCATTTACCTTGGGATTTAGCATTGTGAATCTTAGAAACATACCCAGGACATAAAAGAAGACCTGTGTTTGCAAAAGAACTTGTAGAAGAGTAGTTGCAGAAGCTTTATTCTAATCGCTCAAACCTAGAAAAACCCCAGGTGTTCCTCAGTAGGAGAAAGGGTAAATATATTTGGCAATATTCATACAAATGAATAGCACTGAGCAGTAAAAAGACTAAAGCAGTGACACATCAGTAGTATGGAAAAATTGCAAAGCAATATGGGGGTACGAAACTTCATTTAAAGGGGTGCATTTGAGCTACTTTTAAGTTTTCATTTTTTTCTTCATCTTTTTCTTTTTTCAAATGGTCCTTGTATATTTTTCAAGTGTCATTTCCTGTTTATCTAGGGATTTGAAGCATTGTCCCACTTCTTTCTGAATAGTCTTTTCCTGTTCTATGTAAGACAAAATCATAAAGATTAAAATGATATGTAAAAGCCTTTTTTGGATGATAAAATGTTTAGGATATTTTTTAGTATCTGTTATCACCACCACAATATGATTATATTTTTAAATATATTTCCTTGAAAATTATTTTAACATTTCAGTGAATCTTATAACCATATTAACAATAATTGAAGCAATCTCTCTTTTATGGCTGACTTTGTTGTCACAAGCCCTATAATTTCATTTTTATGTTACAGTCCCTTTGAACAAAGTTTTAGAAGTTTCTAGTAAGATTACACTTCATTTACATGCTGGACAGTGAAGATTTGAGTTCACCAGTATGGACATCTGGAGGCACTACTATGCCAAAACCACATCAAAAGAATTGCTGGAATTAACAGCTTTTAGGATCACATAGAAAATGTAAATCCAAACCCTAACTCGAAGAGCCACTTGGTGATGATGCATTTCAGGTAGAGGAGTGTTTCCTGGGAGAGTGCAGCTAAACTCCATACAGACAAGTGTCTTTGACAGCTCCTTTTGTGAAATGGGCTGAACTGTAAATTATTTTAATTCCTCACTCGAGAAATAACCATTGGAGATTCTGGGTAATACAGAGATTTCTGTCCCACCTTCCTGACTCCCGGGTCAATCAGTTCAGTCTCCCACATTCACTAGGGTACTCACCATTGGATACGTCCCCATTTGACTGTCAGAGCCCTTAAGGCAGACTCCACTTCCTATCAGAGCTGTGCGCTGAAAAGTAGTTGCATCCATGCTTCATCCAGCAGGAGGGATTTTAGGACATCTGGCTTACCATCTGCTTTTTTCTGTTTAAGAAAGGATGTTAAATCACATATATCTTAGAACTTAAGTAGAACATCAAGTTTTGAAAGAATTTTTTGTCAACTGTAATAGTAGAACTGATCTCATACTGTAAATATGAAACCTGGACTCAGCAGAGAACTACCTCACAACTTCTCAACAGCTAGATGTTGGCCTCTGATGTTTTGCTTGTCTGTCTGTGAGATCCTAAGGTGATGTTACATCCTTGGGGAAACTGAGTTTGCTACAAACAAGTTTCAATGTAATGCTGGAGAAAAACAAACCTCCTTTAACAAGGCTCTTCCAGCTGAGGAGTGAAAGGCAGTGAGGGGAGGACACCAGGAGTCTGGAAAAGTAACAAAGTCAGAAGGAACTCCTGGTACTTTCAAAGAAAATAAAGTATAGGAGGGTAAGAGAAACAGAAAATCATATGGCAAAAACTATGCCAATTGCATATTTCCAAATTTACTACATGGGAGACTTGGTCAAATACCTATGTTAAGAATTTAAGGAAATACTACTTTTCAATATTAACTACATTTAGTTATTTGTATGAAATGGTTTTGTAAAGTTATAAAAGTGTCTCTTCATTATTTGGATCACAAAGATTGATTAGAGCCCTGACTCTTCATTGGTCATCTTTTTGTTTGTTTTTGTGAGAAAACATACAAGCTGGTGCTTTGGAATTATATCGGGCCTCCTTTAATTTAAATATTATGTTACCTTCAAGGTGGAAAAGTAAAAGTCTAATAAAGATAATGCAGTTATAATCTTTAAGAGATTGTGCCTACATATTTAACTTTAAAAAGAATATAAGAACAATTATCTGAATAATTTACCCACACGGCCCCCCAAAACATACATTTTCTCAAGTGCTTATACGCCATGATAAATATGTGTATCAAGGACAGACTTGGTTGATTTCCCTCCCTTCTGTCATTCATTCAGACCTCAAGTTTCAGTTAGCTCAGTTGCTTCCCACTCAACTCCTGCAGAGTGCACATCTTCCCTGTTGAGTTGCATAGCAGCTGCCACTCAACCTCACCTCAAAAGGTTATTCCAACATCTTGTACTTTTTTTCATTTTTTTAATCCAGAAATAAGCAAGCCAGCTGGTAGCATTCTAAACAGAGTTGCTCAGATCTGGTTTTTAAATGTGACACCATTGTCTTTCCATTGTAGCAACAAAAGGGATCTAACAGATACAGCCTCTACAAGGAGGGAACTCACAGTCAAGACATATCAACCAAAAGCTGGCCCAGTGACTGTCATCTCTCTCTCCCTCTTTTGGCTTCAGTGTTCTTATTTGTATGAAATGAAGGAATAAAATTGGGTGACCATTTATGTTCCTTCCCTAACTGGTGATCGTGTGCTAGGTGGTCTCATCACCTGTCCAGGAGTGTGCCATGACACCGTTCCTGGTGTTGGTTCTTTATCTGGTGCCTTTCCTAGAGATGGCAACTCCTGGAGGCCATTCCAGGGGAGCCAACAGCATGGATGGAAATACACAGTCAGCCCCTCTCTATGCTCTGATCAAGTATTTCAGGACATTGCCAGGCCAGATTTTAGAGTTGGTACTTTTCATAGGGGTACAAATTCAGAATAGTTCAGTCCACTGCTTAGGGTCAAGTGGGAAGGAAATATAAGCTAGGAATTTGAAGGTCAGGAAGCTTGGCTCCATAAATAGTGCACCGTTTATCAAACTTTAAGATTACTTCTCCAGACTGATTTCCATAGTGGCTTAACCAGTTTGCATTCCCACCAACAGTGGGTTAGTGTCTCTTTTTCCCCACATCCTCTCCAGCATCTATTGTTGGTAGATTTCTGCATGTGAACCATTCTAACCAGGGTGAGGTGAAACCTCATTGTGGTTTTGGTTTGCATTTCCCTGATTGCTACTGAGCTTGAACATTTTTTCATGTGTCTGCTGGCCATTTGGATTTCCTCTTTTGAAAAATGTCTATTGAGGTCCTTGGCCCATCGCTTAAGTGGGTTGTTTGTTTTGATGTTGTGGAGTTTCTTGATTTCTTTGTAGATTCTGGTTATCAACCCTTTATCTGTTGCATAGCTTGCGAATATTTTTTCCCATTCTGTCGGTTGCCTCTTCACTTTCTTGACTGTACCTTTTGCAGTACAGAAACTTCTCAATTGGATGCAATCCCAAATGTTAATTTTGGCTTTGACTGCTTGTGCTTCTGTGGTCTTTTCCAAGAAGTCTTTGCTGGTACCTATATCTTGCAGGGTTTGAGCCACTATGTAAGTCAGTCTGGAGATTCCTCAGAAACCTGAATATAACCCTACCATACAACCCAGCCATACCACTCCTTGGAATTTACCCAAAGGAAATTAAATTGGTAAACAAAAAAACTGTCTTCACATTAATGTTTATTACAGCTCAATTCACAATAGCTAAGACCTGGAACCAACCCAAATGCCCATCAACAGTAGACTGGATAAAGAAATTATGGGACATGTACTCTATAGAATACTATACAGCAGTCAAAAACAATGAAACCTGGTCATTTGCAACAAGATGGAGGAATCTGGAAAACATTATGCTCAGTGAATTAAGCCAGTCCCAAAGGGACAAATATCATATGTTCTCCCTGATTGGTGACAACTAACTGAGTACCAAAGGGGAAACCTGTTGAAGTGAAAGAACACTATGAGAAACAGTGACTTGATCAGCTCTTGTCCTGACTGTTGATGTACAATGTAATACTTTATCCATTTTAGTATTTTTTTGTTCTAGTACTATTGGTTGAACTCTGTAATTAACACACAATTATTCTTAGGTGTTTAAATTTTAACTGAAAAGTGATCCCTGTTAAATATAAGAGTGGGAATAAGAGAGGGAGGAGATGTACCATTTGGGACTTGCTCAATCGGACTTGTCCCAAATGGTGGAGTTAGAAACATGCCAGGGGATTCTAATACAATCCCATCAAGGTGGCATGTACCAATGCCATCTCACTAGTCCAAGTGATCAATTTCAGTTCACAATTGATCACACTGATAGGTCTAAGAGTCAAAGGGATCACACAAACAAGACTAGTGTCTGCTAGTACTAGCTGATAGAATCAAAAAGGGAGAGAACGATCCAACATGGGAAGCAGGATACACAGCAGACTCACAGAATGACAGATGTCCTAAATAGCACTCTGGCCTCAGAATTAGCAGTTAAGGCATTCGGATCTGGCTGAAGAGCCCATGAGAGTATTTTAACCATGGAAAGCCAAGACACTCTGGGGAAAAAAAAAGAAGACCTAAATGAAAGATCTCTGTGAGTGAGATCCCAGTGGAAAGAACGGGGCCATCAAAGAAGGAGGTACCTTTCTCTGAAGGGAGGAGGGAACTTCCACTTTGACTAAGACCCTGTCTGAATAAGATAGAATTCAGAGAACTCAGGGGGCTTCCATAGCCTTGGCAGCTCATGACAAGAGCCTAGGGTGATTACTGACACCATAAACAGGAGTGTCAAATTGTTAAGTCAACGTCAACAACGGGAGTCACTGTGCACTTACCCCCCATGTAGGTTCTCTGTCCTTAATGTGTTGTCCAATGTGAATTAATGCTGTAACTAGTACTCAAACAGTATTTTACACTTTGTGTTTCTATGTGGGTACAAACTGATGAAATCTTTACTTAATATATACTGAATCGATCTTCTGTATATAAAGATAATTGAAAATGAATCTTGATGTGAATGGAATGGGAGAGGGAGCGGGAGATGGGAGGGTTGCAGGTGGGAGGGAAGTTATGGGGGGAAAGCCATTGTAATCCATAAACTGTACTTTGGAAATTTATATTTACTAAATAAAAGTTAAAAAAATTACTTTAATTTGAATACAGCACTACCATATTGTATTTTTCAAGATTCAGTTGCAATTGGAAAAAAAAGTTAATGCAATGCATCTTAAGCAGTAAATAAGGGTTAATCAGTCCAAATGGTTTTTAGTTCAACCAATGGAATTTCCATACAAACACAGGTCCTTGGATCAGGCACCTCTCTCCACTCAGAGCTTGGCTCTCCATTGTGTGAACTTTGTTCTAAGGCAAACAAACCCTGTGCTGTCTGTTCCAGTCCTTACTGGTTTAGACTGTGCCCTTCTAAAATTCCTATTTTCAGATATTAGCTCCCAGTATGATGGTGTTAGGAGGTAGAGCTTTGGGAGATGAATCAGTTATGAGTAGAGCCCCCCATGAGTAGGAGCAGTGCCTGAGGACCCTTTGTTACTCCTGTGGTGTGAAGACTGAGTCGGAAGATGACCCTCTGGGAAGCAAGACACAGGTTCTCGTCCGACACCGAGTGAGAAACACTGTTATTGAAGCCCCCCTGTCTACGGTAGTTGTTATAGTGTCCCAAACAGACTAAGACTCTTGGATTCTCAAAAACCCCAGTGGGAAGACATATCCTATTTCCCAGACATTCCACCTGAAGTCATAAGTTGAAGTTCTCTGGTGCTAGCTTAGGCCGACTGCCCAGTGTTCGGGTGACCGGTGGAACTGAATCTGCTGTCCCTAGGCTTGGGATGCCTCCTCATTCCTAGGAAGTGTGAGGGAAATGTAAGCCTCCCTGAACTACAAGGGTGTTGGTCCCAGACTCAGAACAAAATGATGATGCAGAAGTAGGGACAACAAAATATAACACTGATCTGTACTGATTTTTTTTCACTTTCTGCAATTGAGATTTAACAGCTATCACTTTCAGACTCAGGAATGAATGCAGTGAGAAGAAACGCAGTGTCTTAAAGAGCCCCATTCTCTGTGTAGTGTTCAGCTAACCTACACATCACACGGAGGCAGCTGCACATTGCAGGCTGTAGCTCTGGTTGGCATAAGAAAAATAATCTCATATAAATCTCTCTTGCCTGTGTACTGTAGCTCTAACATCTCTGAGACAGAACTGAACAAAAGGAGATGATATTATATTCATTTGGAAAAAATCCATTGGTTGTTCTAGTAGTGGTGTTTCCTTTAACATATCTTGAACCTGTTTTTAATGACTCCCACAACTGTCCTGGGAAATAAGGATTCTCCCTTGATGAGGGTGCCACCGCTCATCACAGACACAGGCAGAACGCCACACTTCAGCGTCCTATTATTTGTGGAGAGTATTAATGTCACCTTTCTCTTGACAGTGATTTTTTTTAAAAACCATCCAGTATTTTCTCAGAGGAATCCTCAGAACAATCTCTTGAATAGCTCTATAAGCATAAAGGTGATGGACTAGTAGGTTGATAAATTGAAGATAGTTATTTAATGAATAAGATTTTCAAGTTTTCATTTAATGAGAATCATGCATTCTCAATAAAATCTTTGTTTTTTTTTTTTTTGTTTTCTTTGTAGATCCCTTAGGAAATAATAGGTGTGCAGTTTATGTTTGTAGGGAGAATTAATTCTTGACAAATTAAACTTCAACATATCACTGCATGACATTATATGCAGAAGCTTCAAAGTTGACAGTAAATTTATTGTTATTTGAGGTCAATGTGAAAGGGGTGACCATGCATCTCATTACCAGTATAGAAGGTACAATTGTTTCATTAGGCTTTTATTTTTCTGTAGAGTGCTTGTAATTCCGTGCTCTCTTACGTGTTTATGTATTGATAGTTCTCTCTGGTGAAAGTTCCAGTGGCCCTATCATGATGACCCCCGTAGGGAGAGTTTATTTAATTGCTCTTAGTATTTCATTCCTCTTAGCATTCAGTACAGTACCTAGCACATGTTGCTTGGTTAATAAATATTTGCTGAATGAATAAATGAGTACAAATTCATCCACAGCTTGATTAGTCTCAGAGATTGAGAAGTCACTTATGCAATAGAAAAGGATTTTCCATGAATGGAGACTGTTCTGATAGCACCTTGAACAGAATATGAATCTCTTGGGGAAAAAAAAAAAAAACTGCTTTACCAATTGGATCGTGTTGAATTGTTTTTTTTTTAACTTTTATTTAATGAATATAAATTTCCAAAGTACAGCTTATAGATTACAATGGCTTCCCCCCATAACGTTCCTCCCACCCGCAACTCTCCCCTTTCCCACTCCCTCTCCCTTTCCATTCACATCAAGATTCATTTTCAATTCTCTTTATATACAGAAGATCAGTTTAGCATACATTAAGTAAAGATTTCAACAGTTTGCTCCCACACAGAAACATAAAGTGAAAAATACTGTTTGAGTACTAGTTATAGCATTAAATCACAATGTACAGCACACTAAGGACAAAGATCCTACATGAGGAGTAAGTGCACAGTGACTCCTGTTGTTGACTTAACAAATTGACACTCTTATTTATGGTATCAGTAATCACCCTAGGCTCTTGTCATGAGTTGCCAAGGCTGTGGAAGCCCCCTGAGTTCACTGACTCTGATCATATTTAGGCAAGGCCATGGTCAAAGTGGAAGTTCTCTCCTCCCTTCAGAGAAAGGTACCTCCTTCTTTGATGACCCGTTCTTTCCACTGGGATCTCACTTGCGGAGATTTTTCATTTAGGTTTTTTTTTTTTTTTTTTTTTTTTTTTTTTTTTTTTTTCCCAGAGTGTCTTGGCTTTCCATGCCTGAAATACTCTCATGGGCATTTCAGCCGGATCTGCATGCCTTAAGGGCTGATTCTGAGGCCAGAGTGCTGTTTAGGACATCTGCCATTCTATGGGTCTGCTGTGTATCTCACTTCCCATGTTGGATCGTTCTCTCCCTTTTTTATTCTATCAGCTAGTATTTGCAGACACTATTCTTGTTTATGTGATCCCTTTGGTTCTTAGTCCTATCATTATGATCAATTGTGAACAGAAATTGATCACTTGGACTAGTGAGATGGCATTGGTACATGCCACCCTGATGGGATTGAATTGGAATCCCCTGGGGAATAAACTAAAAGAAGTCTCAGTCTCGCAAACAGTAAAATATGTTTTATGTTCAGTTGTAGCAGGCAATGTTTAATTTATGGATTTCAATGAATATTGTTTTAAAAACTAATTGTATTTGACCCCAGTACCGATTTATAATATTAAATGAACAACAACAACAAAGGTGGTGAGAGAAAACAAGACATACTTTCACACGTGTCTGTTTCATACTCGTATTTTCAGGCTGTAGCGGCTCCAGCTGATAAATTATCTGTCTAAAGGCAAAATTATAGCACTTCTGCTGCAAATGAAAGTTTCATGTTTGCAAAACCAGATCAGGTGTCCTGATCAGAATGATTCCAATGGATCAACAGCCAAAATAACACAAAGTTGATGACTAAGGCAAATAGTAATTGGTTGTCCATTTGGCCTTAAGAAAAAGGTGATCCTTAGTATGGTCAGTTGCCATTTCAATTATGAATAGGTTTCTTTCCTGGTCACAGAGCTAGAATGAACAGTTGGCTCTTTTAAATTGCTTTTCCCTTGCATCTGCAATGGATATTGCCAGTCAGAGTGTAATTTCAGATTTAAATCACTCCAACCAGGTGATTTACTCAAGAATGGTAAATAATAGTTGCTGGCAAAACTTTTCTGCGTGTGAGTAAATGCATACTAATTTGAAAGCCTCCAGAAAGCGCCTTCATATGAGAATAATTTGTTTAGAAGTTGTGGGATTTCCTCCATGCTGTGCAATTGCCTGTGTGCTCTTTAAAGGGAGAAAGACTTGGCTTCCGTGGAAGGCTGCAGCACCAGCCTCGCTTTTCTCACAAGACTAGTGGAGAGTGTGCCCCAGCTCTCTCTGTCCGGTGGGAGGAATCAGCAGGTACTGATTGCTACATCTCTGGAGTGAACATGGCAACAAGTGCTCACATGCACAGAAGCTAGATAGCAGGTGGTTTGGTCTTGTAAAATAGTTCCAAGTTCTTCTGCCATTGACCCTTTAGAAATACATCATAAGCTTGAACCAACTCTGGCCAGAGCTACCCTGACCCAATCAATGAATTTGTCTTTGATTATGTCTCTGCCAGTCTGGATCCTGCTCTGGTAACTTCTCATGTCAATAAGCACTTGAAATTGTCAGTGACAGAAAACTGCTTAAAACTGTCCTGTCAAAAAGAGGGAGTTTATTGAAATGATTCTCAGGGCATGAAAACTGTGCACCACCCATCAGACACTCTATAAGAGATCATTTTACTCACAACAAGCATCATGTTCTTCCTAGCTGTGGGGAGCAATCCGGACTGGACTGAGTTACTGGAATTAAGACTTATTCTATGCATCTGCTCTCCCACAATATGGCGCTGGGAGAGAAGTAAACAGCTTCCGCACAGCTGCCTCCAGTTCAACTAATAAACTGTAGGACTTGCTCCTGATTGGAGGAGAGCAGCGTACTCGGCGTGTGGGCAGCCGAGTTGGGATTGGCGGAGGAGGACTATGAAGGAGGAGAGAGACGGCATGCACCAGGAACATCTATGGGGAACATCTATGGGGAACATCTATGGGGAACATCTAGCTGAAGGAACACCTGTGCAGCCCCCGAGTAGAGCTGGCTGGCGGTGTGCCGCTCCCCTGCGGAAGTGGGGAATGTGGCCAGGGGGAACTGCCCTTCCACGGAGGTGGAAGGGATAGTAGCCAACCCGGGAAGAACCAGCAGCAAACCCGGGGAGGGCCGAGCAGACGAAAGAACAGTGCAGGGTCCTGTGTCGTTCCTCCACGAAGAGGGGGAGCGACACTAGCCACATCCCTGTACCGCATTTCTCAGCCTTTTTTGCAGCTGTGGCCCTTGTGGCATAGCTCTTGCTAACGAAATGTTACAACTTCTAGACATGCTCCATGCAGTGTTCTGATGGGAGGCCCTCCTCTGTGTGCCAACTTGATGTTAAGCACTGGGACCACATGCAGCATCCAAAGATGACGCAGCCTGTATTAGCCTCAATGGAGCAGAACTACAAACCTCTCAACCCTGCACCCATCCACTTGGATTTTACATGAATAAGAAAACAAGTAAACACGATTGCAGTAAGCATTGAAATGTGGGGGTTATTATATCCCATCACATTATACACACTAATGTTAGGGTACTTCAAATTTGATAAAAAAATTGAATAGAAATTATTTTACTGCAAGAATTTTGAAGTCCATGTACAATTTTTTCATGATGTATATTTTCTTTTTTTCTTTTAACTTTCATTTAATGAATATAAATTTCCAAAATACAGTTTATGGATTACAATGGCTTCCCCCCCCAATAACTTCCCTCCCACCCGCAACCCTCCCCTCTCCCACTTCCTCTCCCCTTTCATTCACACATGATGTATATTTTCCATGAATTTGGATTTAAAGAAATTTGGCACCAAATTATCTTTTTAAAAAGTATATATTGACTCATTTATTTTGAAATAGGTACAGAGACAGATCTTGCTGGTTCTCTCCCCAGATGGCTACAATATTTTGGGTGGACCAGGCCAAAGTCAAGAGTCAGGAGCTTCATCTGGTAAAATGCCCTATTTTTAACATGCCTAGTACCTTTTACTATACCTCTTTTACCCCAGCTGTATCCATGCTGTGAAGTTTCCTAATCAGAGCCCCAAAACTAACTAAAAGCACCTTACCTCTTCATGTTGGATATGGCCAATTTAGTAATTTTCAAACTTTTCCTTACTCCAGGGCTGCAAAGATGTTCTCACATATTTTCTCGAATAATTTTTCTAGTTTAAGAATTTACATTTTGAAATAATTTTGTGTATATTGTGGGAAAAAGGTCAATGTTTATTGTTTCTCCAGTGGATTATCTAGTTGTTTAAACACATTTGTTTAAAAAGAATTTTCTTTCTTAATTAAATTGGCATGGCAACTCTGTCAAAATCAAGTAATCACGAATGTGTGATTCAAAGACTGGATTCTCTTTTTTGTTCCATTATTCTACAGTTCTATCTATTCACCTTTCATCAACACAATTCATCTTCTCTAGTAGCACTTCAGTATTATCGTAAGTCAGTAAATTAGGTGAATTCCCCAACTTTTGTTTTCAAAATTTGTATTGTATTGCTATTTCCATTTTGAATTGATGTGAGAATCGTTCTGGAACTATAAAACACATCACATTAATCTAGTGCATTTTCTGTCCCATTCTTAGAATCAACCAGTTTCTGGGAGGAATTTCTTGTGTCTTCTCACTAATGGTGGTTTTAGAAACTATCTGGGAACTAGCTGTGCTCAGAACTTCTGGGATATCAATTTCCGCTTTCAGAGCAAGAAAAGATATTTGGGTATGCTAGCCCCCATATATACACATCTCTAGAGTGTTTAATATGTAATTATGCATATCTATATTAGGGTAAGCATGAATTTGTACCACTGTCATCTGCTCTAGTCCATTAAAACATGGAAAATTCTAGTCTCTTCTTTCTTATCGAAATCTTCTCACTTCAATAGCAAAAATACAGCCCACATCATCCATTATCTATTCACTTTTTAAATTCCAGCACACATGTAAAATTGTTTCACAATCATTAACCCATACCCCAGAATAGATTGCTGAGTTATTTTTTTCCTTTGGTCTTACAGACTTCATTCATTTCCAAGGTTATGTAGATTTATACCTCCTCCCTATCAATGAGATGTTTCATGTATTTTTAACTCAATTAGATTGTTTGGTCTCACTTCCTATTCCAAGCTGGCATCTTCTGACCTCCTAAATGATATTTGGTATTTGCATAGATTAAGGTTCATTCTTTGAATAGTAAAGCTCTCTGAGTTTTTACAGATGCGTAGTGTCATGTATTTGTAATTACCTCTCAAATCAAACAGAATACACGGCCTGCCAGGGAGAATTCTCTGGGCTTAGCTTATTCAACCTTTACCACCTCTCACTGAACCCCTGGCAACCATATTCTTTTTATCTTTACTATAGCTTTGCCTTTTGTATAATGTTCAAAATTGGTAATATGTAGTATGTATCCTTTTCAGACTAATCTCTTTCACTTATAAGATTAAACCTTGTCTTTTTATGTTGATTTCTTGTCATCTTACATATTTTCTACTTATTTCTATTTATCCAAAACTAGCTTTTAGCAGGTTGAATGTGATGTGATTGGGTGACACATGTTGGGGTTTGCCTACTCAGATTTTATTTGGCTTCCTCAATGAACAGTAGACTCAAAGAGTAAGATCCCTCTTCCTCACTTAGAGCAGTCACACATCTCTCTGCTGCTGTTTCATTTAGTTTCTGGTTTGTCAGCTCCCTACTTAACTCACTTTTGTTTGCCATTAGCAGTCAACCAGTGTTGTATAGCCTGAGTTTTGTGTGGGTTGCAGGATTCACTTAAAGGCACAGTTAACTCAGGGCTTCCCACAGATTTCAGTGTCACCAGACTCCTTCCCTACGTGTGCACACATCATTTGAAGTCAGGGAGAAATATGGGGAAAGCATGTTCTCTGAGCGCTTCTACAGCTCTCACAATCCTGCCCTCTCCCATTTAAATTCCCAACGAACTGCTCAGCTTCCTGCCTCCAACTGAGTCCACTACCTCTGGCTGGTTGAGCTTTGTGTTGTTCAAGCTGGGAGAGGAGAAAACATCTCCAGGCAAGAAGGCTGCCAACTTTCTGTCCTTACTTGGAGCAACTGGGCTGCCCATGAGGAAACACTTTTCAGTGTGCTTCTTGTGGAAGACATTTCCCGGTGCCTCCTAATTGTTAACTTAAAGAATAATGTAAAATTTTATGCTTGGTTTCTGTGCAGAGAAATTGCCTGAACTGTTCATTTTGTCTTTCCAGTATCAAAAATCTTTTCTTTAAAGTAGTGCTTTCTAATATCTGGAAATGGAATGAACATGTAGATTGCAGTGAAATGTCTCTTTGAAACCTGCGTCTCACCCCACCCTGGAAGATAAGCAACAGATGTCAGTAATGGCTATTATCCTCTAGAGATGTCGTATGTGTGTATTAGCAGTATGGGCTTAGATTACTTTTCTTTTCGTCATGACGTTTTCTCATAAGAAATATTATACATCCATATATAAAGATAATTCTCTGTATCTGTTCCAATGAATGTGTCTACATTAAATTTTAAATACTCAATCTTTGTAAGCATTTATATTTCTAAAAATTTTTCTGGACAATGTTATAATAAGTAGAAAGTAGTTATATAACTCATATATTCTGAATCAAATGAGCAGTGTAGGTGGTCAGAGCTGATTTGGAATCTAGAGGTAGCAGCCGACTCCCATCCATCCTAGTCACGCCTTCAGCTGAGTGTCTGGCTTCCTTTGCTTACAACAGTCTCAATTTTTACACATGTATCATGCAAGCATACATAATTACTACATTCTTTTGTAGGGCTAGGTAACATGCTATTATATGGACATTACTGATTCTTAAGGAGTGTTTGTGTTATTTCCACTTTTTCATTATTGTGAATAATGCTGCCAATGAACATTTGTATAAACACAGTGTATGGGTGAGTGTGTGTGCACGAGCGTGTGTTATCAATTCTCTTGGATATACACCCAGAGTGAAATTGCTAAATCATTTTGTAACTCTATGGTTAACTTTATGAGAAATACATTGATTTCCACAGCTTCATTTGTTGACATTGCCAACAAATATTTTCAAGTCTGGGAGAGCATGGAAACCATTAACCATATTAGGGCAATTTATGTTTAGCAAGAAAATTGCCATTCTTTTTATCTTCAATTTATTACTTTAGTTACCCAACAAATGTTCAAGAAATACTAAAAGCTGATTAGGCTAGTGTGTCATGTGGCTTACAGGGTATATATACTCTCATAAATACAGGAGGATAAATATTTGCACCTCTCGAATCAATTTATGAGACCATTGACTCCTTCTCTATCAATTATAGTTAATAGATGCCTCTTTCTGGAGTTTTATCGGTTTGTCAGCTCAGTTGTGTCTGCTGCTGCTGAGAACGGTGGCAATGTACTTTTGTTTGGATAGAAATTGAGCCATTCTTGGAATAAGAAACAAGAATAATATTGCATTTGGTATTATTTTCTTTGTGTTCAGTGATTTTTCTAATTGAGTGTGTATTAAAGAAAGACATTGTTTTTCTATTTTGGAAAGCTGTGCTATTTTGCGTGAATACAGCTGATACTTCATTAAACAAGTCAGAATTGTGTACAAAACAGCAGTGATTTTCTACAGGGTTTTTGGCAGCAGGTTTTCATGGTGAAATATTTCATCTTCATTTTGATTTGGAGCCTTTGTTCTTTTTTGGTTATTGTTCCTTCAGATATATCATTTAGGTGCACATTTTTGCGGATGCTCCAAGCTTGATTTATTAAAATGGTTTCGGTAGAGATCCCTCTTGCAATTAAATGCCTATTCATGTGCTCTTTTCACAGTGAAATGTTGCTAACAAATAGCTCTAATATAATAGCATAACAGTTAAGGGAAAACTTGGGTGCAAGTGGATAATAGATAGGGAAGGGTGTGATTTTTACACATTAAGGCATTTTTATTTTTTATTCTGATTAAGAAGTAGTGAGAACATATTGTGGAAAGCTTGGAAATGACAGGCTGTTGCAAAGAATACCTATTGTGTTAATTCCAACACCTAAAAATATACAATCATTCGTTTTTCTGATGTTTTCCAATGTTTTTCCAATTTTTTTATATTAATCTTGAAATTCCCGAGTTTCACCTGGGTTTGTCTCAATGAGCATCTCTTTTTATAAATTTTTCTTGAATAGAATATATGTTATGTCAATTCATGCCTCCTTCAATAGTTTTATTTCACACTTAGAATCAAATTCCAAAATTCTTAATAAGCTGAGCCAGTATTCACATTTTACAAGATTTCATCAGTGTTTGGGACTCCACACTCATCTCCATTAAATAAATGAATCAGTATTTGAGATTTATAGATTTAAATGTTGTTGATTTAATTTATAAAAGTGTTATTCATTTTTTCTTTGATTATTTTCTGTCTACTTTTTTCTCTCCTCCAAAATGTTCTATTATGTGTGTATTTGACTACTTGGATTCAACAAATGAAACCATGTTTTTTAATTTTATTTATTTGAAAGACAGAGTTGCAGAGAGTGGTAGAGACAGAGAAAGAGCTCTTCCATCCACTGGTTCACTCTGCCGATGGCTGCAATGGCCGGAGCTGCACAGATCCAATGCCAGGAGCCAGGAACAACTTCCAGGTCTCCCACGTGGGTGCAGGGGACCAAGGACTTGGGCTGTCTTCTACTGGTTTCCCAGGCCATAGTAGAGAGCTGGATCAGAAGAGGAGCAGCTGGGACTAGAACCGGTGCCCATATGGGATGCCAGCATATCAAGCAAGGGCTTTAACCTGCTGCACCACAACACTGGCCCCAACTATTTATTTTTAATTCCAGGTCACTTCTTACAGTTATTTAACAATAATATTTCTATAATACCATTTCCTTTCACAATATATGTACCTTCAATACTTCTAAAAAATTTTAGTGTGCAGTTGAAACTTACCTCTCATATTTGTTTTAAAATGATTAACTCCTAAATTGGCAGCTTGATAATCTGTAGGTTTTCAAGAGATAGGAATTATTGTGTTTTAGTATTCTATTCTCATGTGTACTTATTAGTTCTCTAGGCATTTTCCAATTTTAGTGTTTTGCTTCCCAAGATCGTAGCTTATGGTATGTTATTTTAAATGCTCATTTAATTAAATTAATTACTTCATCTTTTAAAGATAGCCTTTATTTTGCAAAGCTAATAAGTGCATTACAGGAGACTGAAAAACACAAGAAGAAAAGAACAAAATCATCCATAGTCACAAGTAGTTTAGTTTAACACGTCCTATGGGGTTCTGTGTATGCACACCCAACATCTACTCTTAGGTACCTGAGATCATACAGGACGTATGGATCATGCTTTTTATACTTCATGAATATTTACCAATGCAAAACCTCAAAGCTGTATGAGTATTTTCATAATGAGAACTACACTAGCTACACTTAATCTGTTAAGAAAAAATGCAATTCTGACTTTCTTGGGTACAAAAACTTCATAAAAGACACCAATGACAACAGAACCCTTTGTACAGATTTTGGCCAAATTACAATTAAGGCATTGTATTCTCTTACTGCCTGATTTAAAAATGACACACAAAACAGGGGCCGGCGCTGTGGCGCAGCGGGTTAATGCCCTGGCCTGAAGCACTGGCATCCCATATGAGCAGAGGTTCTAGTCCCAGCTGATCCTCTTCCGATCCAGCTCTCTGCTATGGCCTGGGAAAGCAGTAGAAAATGGCCCAAGTCTTTGGGCCCCTTTACCCATGTGAGAGAACTGGAAGATCCAGGCTCTTGGCTCTGGCCCGGCGTAGCTCTGGCCTGTTGTGGCCAATTGGGAAGTGCATCATTGGATGGAAGACCTCTTTCTCTCTCTGCCTCTCCTCTCTTTCAAATAAATAAATAAATCTTTAAAAAATGACAAACACAGCAATGGTGCATATAGGTGTATTATTTCTAAGAGAATTCATGATCATATTGGTATTATAGAAATGCTAGCAAGAAGGTGTGTTTCTGTTGAGTCACGTAATGTACTCCTAGGGCACAGCCAAAGGAAATGCACATCCATCAGGGGCTATCATCAAAATGTAAATATGATACATCTGCAAACATCTCTCCTTTTATACCTCCTCCTGCGTCTCTGCTGCCAGCCCAGTGAGGAAATTCTGATACAAACTGCCCAGAGGGAGTTTAACAATTCCTAGCCCAAGAAACACCTTTTCTATCAATTATAACAAAAAGATACATACAAATTGTCTAATTCACTAGCTCTGTATTTTATCATACATTGCTGCCCCAGGACATCTACAAAGCTTAGATGTTGTAAAGAATGAACTTTGTCCACAACAAACACAGATACTTTATCTAAACCATGCATATAGCTACTGGTCTAATCTAAAGTAACCTTACAGATATGGAGATGTGAGTTAAGACCCTTCTCTTCTCTCTCCACTTCCACCATTCCTGGACGGTGACACTCACCTCTAAGAGGGGGTTAGCAAGGGCCACTCCCAGAAGATAGTGCTTCATAAAAATGACCATAAAGGAAATTAGGTGGCTATTTTTTAAGGATTTTTATTTATATGACAGGGGGAGTTACAGACAGTGAGAGGGAGAGACAAAGATCTTTCATCCACTGGTTCACTCCCCAAATGGCCACAATGGCCAGAGCTGAGCCAATCCAAAGCCAGAAGCCAGGAGTTTCTTCCGGGTCTCTCAGGTGGGTGCAGAGGCCCAAGGACTTGGACCATCTTCTACTGCCTTCCCTGGCCATTAGCAGAAGGAAGAGGAGCAGCCAAGATATGAACTGATGCTTATATGGGATGCTGGTGCTGCAGGAGGAGGCTTAGCCTACCATGCCACAGTGCGAGTCCCGTGGGTGTTATTTTACTACCTCTATTTTTAACATACTTTGTGCATTAGGGCTTATTTACCTTTAATGCACAGCAATATTAACTGAAATGTACAAATACAAGTATGGATAGACAATCTGAACAATCTAACAGGAACACAACCCTGCTCTGTATTCTTCCTTCCCTCTGCCCATCACCTGGTGATGTCAGCATTCTCTCCAAGACATCAAGTGTAATGCCGGCCAGCACCGTGGCTCAATAGGCTAATCCTCCACCTTGTGGCGCCAGCACACAGGGTTCTAGTCCCAGTCGGGGCACCGGATTCTGTCCTGGTTGCCCCTCTTCAGGCCAGCTCTCTGCTGTGGCCAGGGAGTGCAGTGGAGGATGGCCCAAGTACTTGGGCCCTGCACCCCATGGGAGACCAGGAGAAGCGCCTGGCTCCTGCCATTGGATCAGTGTGGTGCGCCGGCCGCGGTGGCCATTGAGGGTGAACCAACAGCAAAGGAAGACCTTTCTCTCTGTCTCTCTCTCTCTCTCACTGTCCACTCTGCCTGCCAAAAAAAAAAAAAAAAAAGTGTAATGCCATCTCTTAAACCCAGCCACTGCTATGAAATAACAAAAATTACTTATGTGGATTGATAATTCCCAACTTGACTCTCACTGGGATTAAACATGACAATAGGTCTGATCTGATTTCATCATCATTTAAAAAAAATCATCTATTATTTTTCACTTTATGTTTCTGTGTGGGAGCAAACTGTTGAAATCCTTACTTAATGTATACTAAGCTGATCTTCTGTATATTAAGATAATCGAAAATGAATCTTGATGTGAATGGAAGGGGAGAAGGAGTGGGAAAGGGGAGGGTTGTGGGTGGGAGGGACGGTATTGGGGGGAAGCCATTGTAATCCAGTCGTACTTTGGAAATTTACATTCATTAAATAAAAGTTAAAAAAAAATACTTAAGTGGGTGTTACTTTCAAACATCTAAACACTAGATGCTTCCAGTGAGGACTTCAGTTTCCTAATATCCACATAGTAGCCCCCCAAAAATTCACACAGCTAACGAAGGTTCTAATGTGAAAGTGTCTTCCCAACAAGAGCGTCCGGGCCTTGAACTCTTGCCCTCCACGTCACACCCAACCCAGGGAACAGGCACTAGAACCTGTGATGCTTTGTGGGAGTTTTAACAATCTCACTGCCACTCGTGGTTTAAGAACAGTCTTTCCTACGAATTTAACACAGAGCATACTCAACGTATCCATTTACTAGCTCTACTTTTGTCATATACCAGCAACCTCTAGAACATCTAGGAAGATTAGATATTGTAAAGTAGGACTTACTGGCCCTTCACGTGTATTATATATATAGCAGCATAAAATAAAATGCACTGACAGGGTGGACAACGGTTAATCTTGCCTCACTGCAAACACAGTGGGAGAAAACCCTTCAACTCTCTTCTTTCCTGAAGCAGCATGAAGAGGACACTGTGCTGCTCCGAGAAGGGGCTCCTCATTCCATTTCCAAAAGATTTGATTTCATATGCATTTAACAAAAAGGCATCTACAAAATATATTATTTACTATTTCTGTTTGTAACATACTTTGTTCACTTCCAAACATCTAGAAAGACTAGACATTTCAAATAAGGACTCAAATTTGTCCATTATACACACAGTCCTGTTGACTGTGACACATGTAGCAGGTTATATCAGAAAGTGTCTTCTAAATAGGAACCCTTCATTCCTTCCAACTCCTTCTCTCCACCGCCAGCAGGAAGATGTTTGGCTGAGATGTGATGTTAGAATTTCCCTTCCAAAGGGCCTTCTCAGAGGACAGCCTTTCCATGAATTTTAGCATAAACTATGCAAAATGTGCTAGTTTACTAACTCTACTTTTGTCATGCATCCATGCATTGGCAACCTCTTAAACCTCTGGAGACTGAAGACTGGAAAATTCCAACTTCTTCGTCCAGTGGATACACAACGTGTACATCATAGCACAGTTAACTGTAGGCGACATACAAGGCAATGGGTAAGCTGCAAATTTCTAGCACACACTCACAAAACACTTTTTGCGCTATCTTCCCTCCCACCTACCTCAACCCAAAGACAAGTAGTACAGAGTGTGTCCCATTCACAAAACGGGCTTAACAGTTCCACTTCCAAACACAATGCTGCTTATCACTTTTTCAGAGCTATTCACAAAAGGTATTCCATTGCTCACTACCTTTAAATATACCAAACACTTCTAAATATCTAGAGGTGGACTAGATATTTCATGCCAGTGTCTTCAGAAAGTTCATCGGAAATATATATTACAAAAAGACCATGTGAGTTTCATTTTTGCACTAAAATAAACAAACCTTTTGATTTTAATTTCTGTGAGTACCCACTAAGAAAACAACACTGTTCAATAAAATTGCACGCATGTAGCAATAGCTATAATCTGAGGTATAGATTTTTATTTCAATATGTATTTTTATTTGAAAACCCCAATCTTAGTTATTCTTATATATTGTTTTCTTCCACAGGAGTTAAAGACTTCTGTTGTTCTCATTTTAAAAAGTTAACCTTCTCAGATTTTTCTTGGCATTGTACCAAAATCTTAACCTTTTGAGCTTAGAATTGATGTTCATAGAATATAATGTATATTTCTTTACAGGACCGTTTTAATTTTTGTTGTTTTGATATCTTTTAAAATTTGACATGTTTCAAAGACAATTTTTATGCAAATACTACGTTAAATTTCTCTTTGATCCATCCACAATCTTTCTAGTTTTCTGAGTGTCCCCTTTTCATAAATTTTCTCGTCTTTAGTTGAAGCCATATGTGTATCTATGCCATTGTACTTCATACCTCTCCTTTTGTTAAAAAATATATAGTTAATTTTTTAATTATTTATTTATCTTGAAGAATTGTGGAGAGAGGTTTTACATCTACTGGTTCACTCAGCAAATGGCTAAAATGGCTGGGGCTTGGGTCAGGCCAAAGCGAGGAGCCAGGAGCTTCTCCCAGGTCTCTGACATGGGGTCAGGGGCCCAAGTACTTGGGCCATCTTCCACTGCTCTTGCAGACCATTAGCAGGGAGCTGGATCAGAAGTGGAGCAGCCAGGACTCAAACCAGTGCCCATATGGGATGCCGGCACTGCACACAGTGGCTTAACCCACTGAGCCACAGTACCGGCCCTGTTTGAAATATTTTTATACTTTATTTTTCCTTCTAGCTTCAAACCCTCTTCTAAAATGTCATTTATAATAAACTCACATTGCCTCTCTTCTGTTTCCTGCAATTAAACAATCACGCATTTTGAGTATAATTTGTAGATAATTTTTTCAAGCTCCCTTTTGATTTCTAAAGATTTACTGTTCCACCTGAATCCAGCAGTTGTCTGTCTCACAGTGTGAACACTTAGCTCAGCCAGGGTTCATCCTTGCACAGCTCACACACTGCTGTTCTTCCCGGATTTCCCTGCAGGGGCTGAGAGACTGTCCCCAGGCTCCAGTGTGCTAGCCTGTGGTAAGGATCAGCACGCAGCAGTGCCATTGTCACACTTGTTCACTCTGGGTGAAAAAAATTGGATTCAAATTTTGATACTTATTGAATGTATACTCTATCTTTTAATGTTGAGGTCATTTGAATAATTTAAAACAACTTCTTAAAGGCAGAATAAAGTGATCTTATTTCATCTTATTTTTTAATTTTCATAATCCATTTTGCATATTTGCATTATGCTTTTTTCAATCCACTGACATCATGAAAAACACACACTTTTTCTTTAAAGACTTTATTTATTTGAGAGGTAGAGTTACAGACAGTGAGAGGGAGAGACAGAGAGAAAGGTCTTCCATCCACAGGTTCACTCCCCAGATGGCAAAGACAATTGGAGCTGAGCCAATCTGGAGCCAGGAGCTTCTTCCAGGTCTCCCACAAGGGTGCAGGGGCCCAAGCACTTGGGCCATGCTCCACTGCTTTCCCAGGCCGTAGCAGAGAGCTGGATGAGAAGAAGAGCAGCGGGAACTCGACCCAGCACCCATATGGGATGCTGGTGCTGTAAGCAGAGGATTAACCCACTGAGCCACAGCGCTGGCCCCAGTACATACATTTCGTGAATATTGATTATAACAATGTAATTTGTGATTTTGCTGAAATGAAGATAGGAAAGTTTTACATGATATAAATATAAAACATTTTATGAATTATGTATTTCCTTCCTTGTCCAAACAGAACACTTGACATCTGCAATAATAAATATATTACTTTTTGATATCGTGACAACTTTCAGTCACATAAGAGCTTTAAATTTATACATTTAAAAAAATTGTGACTATGTACTTGCCAAAATGGGAGCATACAATATGTTTTATTTAATACAGTGTTATAACTTTTTATAATTCTGGTTATACAGAATTTATAACTGTAAATGTTTCAACATATGGTCTGTAGGCCCGTGGCTGTGTGTTGGGCTGAGAAGAGGGGTGATGGAAAAGTAAAACAGGAGGCCGGCACTTAGACGTAGCAGGTTAAAGCTGCAGCCTGCGGTGCCGGCATCCCATATGGGCGCCGGTTCTAGTCCCGGCTGCTCCTCTTCTGATCCAGCTCTCTGCTATGGCCTGGGAAAGCAGTAGAAGATGGCCCAAGTCCTTGGGCCCCTGCACCCACGTGGGAGACCAGGAAGAAGCTCCTGGCTTCGGATCAGCTCAGCTCTGGCTGTTGCAGTCATTTGGGGGAGTGAACCAGCAGATGGAAGGCCTCTCGCTCTACCTCCCTCTGTAACTCTTTCAAATAAATAAAATAAATCTTTAAAAAAATAAGTAAAACCATTTTTTCTAACTTTTTTAAACTAGTTGTTTATTTTCAACTACTTGAAATGTACAGTGACAGCAAGAGAGAGAGAGAGGAGAGGGAGAGGTATCTTCCTCCTGGTGATTCACTCCACAAATGTCCTCAACAGCCAGGGCTGGGACAGGTGGAAACCCGGGTCCTGGCACTCAATCTGGGTCACCCAAGCACTTGAGCATCATCTACTGCCTCACAGAGTGTGCGTTAGCAGGAAACTGAACTGGAAGTCGAGTAGCTGGAATTGAACCAGGCCCTCTAATATGGGATTTGGGTGTCCCACTTGGTTACTTAACCCCTGTGCTACTTTCCTGCTAACTCAACTACTTTTCAAAACAGAAGTATTACCCAGAGTGCTTGCCTACCGTACCTTATTTTTCACTGTTCCAAACGCTGCTATAACAATATGTCTTTGTATACTTTCATGAATATTTTGGAAGACATAAGAAGGAGATGATATGCTACACCACTTGGACATAGGCAAGCTGCAGAAGTTTCTCTCTCCTTTTTAAAATGCAAATATTCGTATTTAAGGCATACAAAGTGATATTTTGGTACACATATGCGTGCAATATGATATTTTTATGTACATCTACACAGGCATAATGAGATGATTCCTAGGCACGCAAGTTAAAATATCCATCTCTTCACATGTCTTTAAAAAGAACTGCATTTGTGTGTGTGTGTGTGTGTGTGTGTGTGTGAGAGAGAGAGAGAGAGAGAGAGAGAGAGAGAGAGAATGAGAGGGAGATCACCAGAAATTTACTATTTTAGCAAATCTCCTGTTATATAATACAGTATTATTACCTATAGTCTTCACAATGTACCCTAAATCTCTAGACTTACTTGATCTACCTACTTATAGCTTTCTATCCTTTAACAAACAGCTTTCATTTGCTTTACCTCACCACACCTGGTCTATTTCTGCCTATGTAGTTAATGTTTTAAATGCCACATGAAAGAGGGATAATGTAATAATTTTTCTTTCGATGCCTGGCTTATTTTACTAAACATGTCCTCCCAGTTTGTCCACATTGGCACAAAGGGCATGTTTTCTCTTGAAGATAAATTATTCCATTGTACGCATAAGCACACTACCAAAAAATCATGGAAGAATGGAATTAAAAGATTATTTTGGTGCAGAAAATGAAATCCATGCATAGTTTTTCAGAATGCTTGTTTTCTATGAACTTATGAACTTTCTGAAGGTCATTATTAAATTTTGCACTCCCCTGTTTGTTGAAGCGCTGCTCAGAATAGCAATAAATGGAAACAACCAAAGTGTCCACCCACTGATGAATGGATAAAGAGAATGTGTTATATGTACTCAATAGAATACTACTCATCCATAAAAAAGAATGAAATCTTTTCATTTGTAACAACATAGTTGGAATTGGAGGTCATTAAGTGAAATAAGCTGAGCACAGAAAGGCGAGTACATGCAGTGACTCTCGTGGAGGCTTCAAAAAAGAGTAACCTGGGTTTTTTGCTGTTGAGTTGTGTTGAGTTCTTTTTATGTATTTCAGATATTAACCCTTTGTCACATACATGATTTTAAAATATTTTATCCTAATCTATATATAGGCTACCTTTGCTGCTTGTTTCATTTACTGTGCTGAAGCTTTTCAATGTTATATAGTTCTGTTGGTTTGGTTCTGCTTTGTCTATCTGAGCATTTGGCTTCATATCCAAAAAGTTATTGCCAAGGCCAACATCATGAAGATTTTCCCCTTTGTCCTCTATTAAAAGGTTTAAGGTTTTAGGTTTTACATGTAAGTCATTAATTTATTTTGAGTTGATTTTTGTGTACAGTGTAAGCTAAAGATCTGATTTCATTTTTTTTTTTTTGACAGGCAGAGTGGACAGTGAGAGAGAGAGACAGAGAGAAAGGTCTTCCTTTGCCGTTGGTTCACCCTCCAATGGCTGATGCGGCCGGTGCACTGCAGCCAGCGCATCACGACTATCCGAAGGCAGGAGCCAGGTGCTTCTCCTGGTCTCCCATGGGGTGCAAGGACCAAGTACTTGGGCCATCCTCCACTGCACTCCCTGGCCACAGCAGAGAGCTGGCCTGGAAGAGGGGCAACCGGGACAGAATCCGGCGCCCCGACCGGGACTAGAACCCGGTGTGCCGGCGCCGCAAGGCGGAGGATTAGCCTAGTGAGCTGTGGTGCTGGCCTGATTTCATTTTTTTAATGTGGATATCCATTGTTTCCCAATAGCATCTACAGAGAAATTATTTTCCATTGTTGTTGTTGTTTTTTTTTTTTTTTTGACAGGCAGAGTGGACAGAGATAGAGACAGAGAGAAAGGTCTTCCTTTTCCCTTGGTTCACCCTCCAATGGCCGCCACGGCCGGCGCACCACGCTGATCCGATGGCAGGAGCCAGGTGCTTCTCCTGGTCTCCCATGTGGGTGCAGGGCCCAAGCACTTGGGCCATCCTCCACTGCACTCCTGGGCCACAGCGGAGAGCTGGCCTGGAAGAGGGGCAACCGGGACAGAATCCGGCGCCCCGACCGGGACTAGAACCCGGTGTGCCAGCGCCGCAGGCGGAAGATTAGCCTAGTGAGCCGCAGTGCCGGCCTCCATTGGGTATTTTTGCTGCCCTCATCAAACATTTGTTGGCTACGTACACTTGGCTTTGTGTCTGGGCTCTCTATTCTGTTCCATTTGTTGCAAGGAACGTCCCAAGCAGCAGCTTAACCCTCTGCACCACCACAGCTAGCCCTGTATAGTTATTTTTAATCTGCAAATTTATTGAATAATTTTACTAGCTCTACCATGTTTTCTGTGAAGAATTTAATGTTTTCTACAATCATTATACTTTTTCCTTCTCAATTTGGTTGCCTATTAAATGTTTTTCTTGCCTGATTGCACTTGCTAGTACTTAAAATACTATATTGAATTGAAGTAAGGAGAGGAGTATCCTTGCTTATATGAGTTATTAGAGGACAACTTTCTTTTTTTCCACATTGTTAATGCTGTGATATTTTCATAAACATCCTTTATTATATCGGGAAAATGTCCTCCTATACTTATTGTGTTGAAAATGTTTACTATAAATGGTGAGAAAGTTTGTCAAACACTTTTTTATGCATCCATTGAAATAATTATGGACTTGTATTTTTTTTGTTTCATTCTTTTGAGGGGTGTTACATTGGCTAATTTGTATATTATAAACCTACCTTGTATCCTGAGTGTAAATCCTACTTAGGCATGATGTAAAATATTTTTTAAGGATTGTTGAATTTGGTTTATCAACATTTTATTCAAGACATTTGCCTGTATATATTTTTAAAAGATTTATTTATTTATTTGAAAGTCAGAGTGACACAGAAAGAGAGATCTTCCATCCACCGGTCCATTACCCAAATGGCTGCAATGGCTGGAACTCGGCTAGGCTGAAGCCAAGAGCTTGGAACTCCTTCTGGGACTCCGCTGTGGGTGGCAGTGGCCCAAGTACACAGGCCATCTTCTGCCGCCTTTCCAGGCACCTTAGCAGGGAGCTGGATCAGAAGCTGAGCAGCTGAGATTAGAAGGGTATGCAACATGGATTGCTGGTGTTGCAAGCAGTGGCTCAATTCACTGGCCCACAATGCTCACCCCTCCCTGTATGTTTAGTAGAGATACCAGCGTGTTTCTTTTTGGTGGCATTTTGTCTGGCTTTGGTGTTAGAATGATGCTGGTTTTAACAAGTGAATTTGGAAATGTTGCCCCTACGAAGAAGTCTTTTTAAAATATTTATTTATTGATTTAAGAGGGAGAGGTGCGGGGTGGGGGAGAGAGAAACACACTCTCATCGGCTGCTCTGGTTCATTCCTCAAACACTCAAAATAGCTGGGCCTGGGTGGAGGCTGAAGTTGGGAGTTAGAAACTCAACCTAGTATCCGCATGGGTGACAGGAACCCAGTTACCTGAGCCCTCACTGCTGGTTCTTGGGGTCTACATTGTCAGGAAACTGGAATCAGGTACTGAAATGTGGAATTGAAACCAGTTCCTGCAATGTGAGATGTGTGAGTCCTCACAAGCGTATTAACTACTAGACTAAATACTTGCCCCAGAAGACTTTTAATTTGTTCTTTATTATTCCCAAAGGCGCAGTGAAACCTTTATTTTGCTTACCTGTTCCTTTGTTCCTTTTCACCAGTGCCTTTTCTGTTCTGAGTTGAAATGACTGCACTGCAAGTGAACAGTTATAGAGTTTAAATGAATACAAACAATTAGCTATGCTAATGACAATTATGCTGAAAGTGCACTTCCATTATGCTCTCATTTGTTTAATGGCAGTTTTCAAAATCCAAATATATTTAAGGGGCATTTACATAGCATGTTTGATTAATTTTATTTTAATAGCCATTATCATAATTAAGCAAATTTGTGAATCTGTGCTACACGCCCTTCCAAGAGATTGTCAAAGGCTCTTTACACACATGTCTAAACAGGTTTAATTCTGTTTTAGTCAGTTTTCTGTGGCCTTGACATAGTACCAATATTTGATAGTCCTAGAATATTTTTCATTTCTATCTGCCAGTCCAAGCTTCTCGATTTTTTATTCTTTAATCCTTTATTTGCAACTGTAGCCGTGTTCTTAATTAACTAATGAAATGAAACATTCAGTTATAGTTTTACATCTTAACAATGCCAGCTCCTGGTGTTATCGGTTGATTCAATTAGCATGTACAGCAATCCCATAGCGTAGGACAAACATGGTGCTCTAATAGGTATCTGGGATGCAAAACCACTTGCCTTCCTAGAGCCTCAGATCTGATGATGGAAACCAACAGCATGTACAATCATAGTCTCAGCTGTGCTCCACTGAGAATGTTTGTCGTACATGGATGCCTAGAAATCATGTATTCCAGAAATGGAATGTCAGTGTAGAATTTTCTGAACAAATAACTAGTTAGTTATTACTAGTTAATCTGGTGTCTGGTGAGTGGAAGTTAATCAGGTAGAGAAATATGAACGAGGTAGCAGTCGAGGAAGGACTGGAGTTAAGAGTGGCAGGCAGGGGATGATTGCAGAAGACACAGGTTAGGTGCAAGTGCAGTGACTGGGGCAACATAGGATGGTGGCCTGATTTCAGTTTGTTTCGTGGAGATGGAGATGTACATGGATTTAAGAGCCATTCGGAAATCATGGCATATAGCATTTTATTATTGATTTACTTGGGGAGACAGAGAAAAAGGCTATAGCACTTCAGAAACTTGGAGAATCGTTAAGACTCACTGAGTATTTGATGCACTGACTCTTACCCCAGTCTCAGGTCTCCAGAATCAGAGTTCCAGGGGAATTGGTATTTAGCACACAGCGCTGGTAATGCTAATGATCAGAAAGTCTTGGGAAACCTGGAGAAGAGGATGTTGTCCATGTTTCTTATTTAAGAAACTGAACAGATCCAAGATATTTTGTATAAAAGACACCAGAGGAGAACTGATGTAAAATGTTTAGAATGGATAAAATGAGAAAGTCAGTTTTAAAAATTATGTAATTTGGAGCCAGACACATACCCTCCCCATGACACACACACACAGTGAGAGAAACACAGAAGTTTCTATCTGTTGTTTCAATCTGCAAATGTCCCCAACACCCAGGATTAAAGTAGACCAAAGCGAGAAGTCTGGAATGCCAACCAGCTCTTCCATGCGGGTGGCAGAGATAAACTCAGCTGCTGCCTGCCAGGAAGCTGAATGGGATGCAGGAATCTGATGTAGTGACCATGTGCCAACATCTACCCCGGAACTGATTTTTTTTTTTTTTTTGATACACTGAGTTTCAGCAGCCTACTGGGACTTTGAGGAACAGATGGCTTGCAGTCAGGGGGACATGTAGTACTGATGCTCAAGTGAATCATTGGATTGGAAAGTGTGGCCTTGGGAATTCAGCTGCCTATAGAAGGTGGTAGTAATGGTGGATTTAACTGAGGTTGTCACAGGGTGTAGATTGAAAACTGAAGAGGCCTGCAGCTATTTAAATAAAGGATGGAAGAAATTCTTGCAAAGAAGGGTAAGAAGGAGCAAGCAGGGTATTTGGAAAAACATGTTTGTTGTACCAAGTAAACTTTTGAAGGAACAGGTTGGTGGCAAGTTTCCAACATAGAAAGAAAAAAGAGTAAGCCATGGAATAGACATAGACATTTTTGAAATTTCTTTAGGATACTTGCATTATTTAAATTTATCACTAAAAATGTATTGGTGCCAAACACTCAGTTGAGTTCTGGGTAATAGATACTTTAAGAACTATGTTTTGTTTCCTTTTTTAAAAAAAAGATTTATTTTGATTTATTTGAAAGAGTTACAGAGAGATAGAGACAGAGAGAGAGGTCTTCCATCTACTGGTTCACTCCCTTATTTTTTTTTAACTTTTATTTAATGAATATAACTTTCCAAAGTACAGCTTATGGATTACAATGGCTTTCCCCCCTCATAACTTCCCTCGCACCCACAACCCTCCCCTTTCCCGCTCCCTCATCAAGATTCATTTTCAATTCTCTTTATATACAGAAGATCAGTTTAGTATGTATTAAGTAAAGATTTCAACAGTTTGCACCCACATAGCAACACAAAGTGAAAAATACTGTTTGAGTGCTAGTTATAGCATTAAATCACAATGTACAGCACATTAAGGACAGAGAACCTACATGGGGGGTAAGTGCACAGTGACTCCCGTTGTTGACTTAACAAATTGACACTCTTGTTTATGGCATCAGTAATCTCCCTAGGCTCTTGTCATGAGTTTCCATAGCTATGGAAGCCTTTTGAGTTCACTGACTCTGATCATATTTAGACAAGGTCATAGTCAAAGTGGAAGTTCTCTCCTCCCTTCAGAGAAAGGCACTGCCTTCTTTGATGACCTGTTCTTTCCACTGGGATCTCACTCGCAGAGATCTTTCATTTAGGTCATTTTTTTTTTGACAGATTATCTTGGCTTTCCATGCCTGAAATACTCTCATGGGCTCTTCAGCTAGATCCGAATGCCTTAAGGGCTGATTCTGAGGCCAGAGTGCTGTTTAGGACATTCACCATTCTATGAGTTTGCTGTGTATCCCGCTTCCCATGTTGGATCGTTCTCTCCATTTTTTGTTCTATCAGTTAGTATTTTCAGACACTAGTCTTGTTTATGGGTTCACGCCCTTAGTGGCCGCAATGGTTGGAGCTGCACCATTCCGAAGCCAGGAGCCTGGGGCTTCCTCCAGGTCTCCCCCGTGGGTGCAGGGGGCCAAGGACTTGGGCCATCTTTCACTGCCCTCCCAGGCCACAGCAGAAAGCAAGATCAGAAGAGCAGCAGCTGGGTCTAGAACCAGCGCCCATATGGGATGCTGGCACCTCAGGCCAGGGCTTTAGCCCAGTGCACCACAGTGTCAGCCCCTGCTCTTTTTTTTTTTAAGAAATAAAGTATTTGTTAAAATACCAGTTGCAAATCATGTATTATATAATCAGGTGAATTTACTCTTTAAAACTTTTTTAAAAATTTAAATATTAACAGATTTAGTATAGTTTGTAGATATAATTCAAATTTGAATATATTTTCAATGGGATCCAAATCTTACCATTGCTAGCAGTAAAGCTCTATAATTTGGGTCTGCAATATTAGGAATACATGGAGTAATTTTTGTTTGTTTTGTGTAATTGAATTTAAAACATCTTAAAGTAATAAACTTTTATCAGGCACATAGGTTACATTTCCATTTGATCTTACGTTGAGTGAAGACCATTTGCTCTGTTTCCCACCATGTTGCTTCTCAACCATTAATCATTACTGACCTTTGAGGAAAAGGGTTTGCATTCTTTTCCCTTGTAGGAATCTCAAGAAATTAAAATCTGTCACAAAAGGTCAATAAGGCTTGTGAATTCCTAAATTAACTGATTCATTCTCAGTCTCTCCAAAAAGTAAAAGTGTTCAGGCAAAGACCACGCAGTGATTCTTCATCACTTTTAGTATCTAAGCAATCAGCTTTGAATTACCCAAAGAAAGTATTGTATATGTATAATTCTAACACTATTATATTGAAATAGAAAAAAGGTTGAGTTGATCCTAGGGGGTACTGTCTATATTTTGATGGGTTATATATATTTCTCTAGAATCAACAAAAATATAAATACGATCATTGAAAAATATCTTATTGATCATTTTCCAACAAGAATGTTTTGTCTGTTCTGTGAGATTATTAGGCTAATAATCAAATGAGCATTATAAAGAATTTTAGAAAACAAAGAATACACAGTGGAAAGTTACTTTGTTTCTTTTGAATCTAATCTTTATTCTTTGCTCCTGTTCTCAAGGATAAACATTATTATTACAACTTTCTCTGTGTTCTCTACATCACATACATAAAGTTGTGTGTGTGTGCATATCACTGTTATTAACACAAATCAGACAAACAACCAGGTCATAATTTAAGAACATTTTCGTGTCTCGTGAGATGAGATATCGTTTTACAGCTTCACATTTAGTTGTCTCATTCTTCTTAGCATTTTGTGAATGGTTCATAACTTAGTGTCATTCTTCTATTGGAAGGCACTTAAACTACTTCCAGGATTTATAATTATAAACCAAAGCCCAGCAGACATTGCTGCAGAAGTTTCATGAATACTGGTAACTGAGTCAACATCTCAAGAAGAGTTTTTAGGAGTCAGAATATGTTTTCAATATTTTATTAAGTTAACTTTTTGCTATTTTTGCTGTAGCTTTTTTTCTTTTGGTCTAATTGTTGCACATGTAGCCAAAATAAGGTCAGTGAAAGTGCCCCATTGTGTGTACAGGATGCTAATACGCATAATGACTTGGACACTTCATTTGTTGACTCTGGTGATGGAAAGCTGCCATCACTAAGCACAGCCACAGGTGGGTCAGCAGGAAGTCCCACAGAGCCAACAACTCTGTCAAGTGTCTGTCAAGTCATGGACTTCCAGCTGGCATAAAGTTGATTTGTTTTGCAGGTGCTATTTAATTTAGCCCAAACAATACCCTAGGAAGTAAGCACTGTTATTATCTCCATGTTAGACATGAGAAAAATGAGAAATCAGTCTTTAAAATTTAGTAGAATTCCAAGATTTTGTAGCTTTTTTGGTTTGACATTAGAAATAAAGATGACCTTTTATACTAGTAAGTCTGAGATTTGAGGTTATCAAAAGATCACAGAGCCTTGGCTGGCGCCGCAGCTCAATAGGCTAATCCTCCACCTGCATCACCGGCACCCCAGGTTCTAGTCCCAGTCGGGGCGCCGGATACTGTCCCAGTTGCTCCTCTTCCAGTCCAGCTCTCTGCTGTGGCCTGGGAAGGCAGTGGAGGATAGCCCAGGTCCTTGTGCCCTGCACCCACATGGGAGACCGGGAGAAACTCCTGGCTTCGGATCAGCACCGTGCGCCGGCCGTAGCGGCCATTGGAGGGGTGAACCAACGGACAAGGAAGACCTTTCTCTCTGTCTCTCTCTCACTGTCCACTCTGCCTGTCAAAGAAAAAAGATCACAGAGCCATTTTCTGTGTTCATAGATAAGTGCAAACACTGTCTTTCATCTGTTTATCTAAAATGAGAGGTAAAGGTTAGACTTTATATGTCATTATTTAATAATTTTGAAAGTATGCATATATCCATGTGTGCATACATTATTTCTAAAAAATAGCCTATGATAAAATATTAATAGTTTTAGATTTCCATGCTAGTCTTGGTTTTAGCTTTAAGTATTTTCTGCACTCATTGGAATTTCAGACTCTTTTCTTGAAGTATATTACATATAGACATTTATTTCTCATTTCATACCAACCAGTACAATCTTCATGGATAGAGTTTAATTTTCTAAAGTGTTTTAGGTTGCACTGAATTAATTCATAGTTACATTTACTCACTCTGTGACTTGTACAATATCTTCTTCTATTCTTTCCTGTCTGCTTGACTATCATGCTTACACAAACCACACATCTAGCTTCTGATTTTTTGTCAAATATAATACAATTATTCTTCTTTTCTTTGTCATTTCACTTTTTCTTGTGTTAGCCTATTTTTCCCCTCTGAGAATTCCCAAGAAACAATCAACTAGATGATATTGCTTCCTATTTTCATGTCAACACTTGTGCCATGGAGGCAGTGGGATATGCCATTTCTTAAATGTCTCACATCCAATGAAGGGTCTAGAAAGACTCTGTTGACATAAACTGGATTCCAGGTAGACTTCTAATTCTGTCTTTAAGCCTCCATTTCTAGTGTTCAAGTTTAATAGAGTATTCTGTTCTAAATATTGACTGTTGGGTCAAGATGCAGACATTTGTACTATCTATGGGAAGCACACAGACTGGTTATAAATATGATGCGAATTCTTCTTACTAGGTAAATTCACAAAAATAACCACACACTCTGTTAATGTGAAGGGCATGATGTTCTGTTTATTACATCATTCAACCTCTCCAGTATTCCTAAGGTGTAGATTTTAACAATGTATCAGTCATGTGGTTAATGAAACTGAGAATTTGAGAAGCCATTTCCTTTATCCATGTAACAATCAATGAGGCCAAGATCCAAAACAAGTTTTGTGTACTCCAGTGCCTAAGTTCTTCTACAAATGACATTTGTTCTTTCTGTCTTCTGTCCCTCTGTCCCCTTCTTCCACTCCGATCTCTCCCTTATTTCTGTCAAACCCGCTGGCCTACGTTTCAGAACAAGTACCACATTGTTATGGATAAGATCCATACAAACATTGTTACACATATGATCAATATACACCACAGTAAAATGAGTTCCATATAGAAGGGCTTTTGTTTCAGGCCTCACATAGGAATAAAGAAAACTAGAGAAAAAGAAAGTAGCCAATTCCTGCAAAAGACTCTTCTCTAAGAGAAATGTCCACAGTTTTGAAATATCAAAGGAAAGTCACTACCAGTGAAACAACCCTTCCCCCACCCCATGCAATATTCTGGTACAAGAGATTGATGAAGGTTGGTATCCACTATTCATTGTCCTAAGCTATTCTGGTCCCAGCTTTCTATTCATAGAGACACTTCTCCAGGCTACGATGTGCTGACTCGGCTGACACTTGCTCTCACAGTACACTGAGAACGATGCATGAAAAATAGTCTGTTTGTCCCTTGAGTAATGTGGAGCATGATCCTGGTAGAAGAAAGAGGAAAAAGCATCTCCTCAAGTTGTTTCATTGCTAGTGGAATGCTAAACAGAGAAGAGACATTGATTTAAAGAGGACATACACAAACATCACACTTGGAAGATCTGAAGATGTAGATACTCCAAGTGTATTTTGCCTATTGCAGACTTTGATCAGGAGTGCTACACATGACCTCACCACCACTGCATGCAAGGATGAGAAAACAAGGACTGAAAATGACTATTCACTGCATTCACCAGTCTATAATGTACACATGTATACAACAAAAGAACATGTGTATAAAATTCGTTTTTAAAATATTTAAAGTTATCTATAGATGCTGCCCTATGATATGAAAGTACAAGTTAAAGATTTGAAGTATTATTCTGTCACTCATGGGAGAATATGCTATCACAGGTCAAAGAGGAAAAAAAAAGAAAAAGTATTGGCACATGTTAGAATTTTGGTGTAATACATTTCCACCTTTCAGTTCGGGCATCATCATTTTAGACTTTGGACATTAGGCTTTCTCCTGGTACTCTGAACATAAGATTAGGAATGTGCATGTGCATGTGCACACATATACACTTGAGTTTGTAAATCACGTGCCAGCAAAAATGTGACAGAGTCACACTCCTTTCACTATGTCTCTTTTTATTTATAAAGATTTATTTATTTTACTTGAAAGTCAGAGCTACACAAAGAGAGAAGGAGAGGCATAGAGAGACAGAGACAGGTCTTCCATCCACTGGTTCACTCCTCAGGTGGCTGCAATGGCTGGAGCTGCACCAATTCGAAGCCAGGAGCTTCTCCTGGTCCTCCCACATGGGTGCAGGGGCCCAAGAACGTAGGCCATCTTCTACTGCTTTTCCAGGCCATAGAAGAGAGCTGGATCAGAAGTGGAGCAGCCAGATCTTGAACCAGCACCCATATGGCATGCCGGCACTGCAGGCGACGGCCTCACCTGCTATGCCACAGTGCCTGCTCCAGTATGTCTCTTAATAAGTGTTTAACATTATTTAATCTGTGTTAATTATATATAGGATCTCTATATCCAAACTACATCATCATTACTATCACCGTCACTGTCACCACCATCATCATTTTTGTTAGTAACAATAGCAAGTTAAAGCTTAAGGAGTCAAGAATCAAGCAATTTATACTCTTTATGTTATTTAGTTGTTCCATTCATTTCATGTATTTCATCCCAGATATTCTCATCAAAGTCATAAAGAAAAATAACCATAAAGTATGTCAATATATAAGCAATAAATATATAATCACTATTTATACCTAATAAGGCCTTTAAAATTCAACCTGCAATAAAACCACTCATACCTTTTGCTAATAAATATCACAGTTCTTAAACATAGCATAAAATAAGGGCTTAGTTTTAGAATACATTTGAATATTGATTTATACGCACCCTTATGTGAAGGAAATAGCCTATTGCATCTTCTATCTCTGTAGAGAAGCTGTGCTTAAATTGCAAATCACTTTTATCCATTCGTTAAAGCAGACCCTCCATTAGGCAATGCTTGACTTGCTTTCACTCAGTTTGTCCATGTACTTGAACATTAAAGAATCAGAGAAATCAATCTGTCTTTAATACCTTAAAAATAATTTCTTTCCTCCAATTATATTGAGAAACTTTCTAAAGATCTAGCTGAGGCTGGTGCTGTGGCACAGTGGATTAAAGCCCTGGCCTGAAGTACTGGCATCCCACCTGGGCACCGGTTCTAGTCCTAGCTGCTCCTCTTCTGATCCAGCTCTCTGCTATGGCCTGGGATAGCAGTGGAAGATGGCCCAGGTCCTTGGGTCCCTGCACCCATGTGGGAGACCTGGAAGAAGCTCCTGGCTCCTGGCTCCTGGCTTCAGGTTGGCACAGCTCCGGCCGTTGCAGCCATCCAGGGAGTGAACCAGCAGACTTCTCTCTCTGTCTCTACCTCTCTGTAACTCTATCTTTTAAATAAATAAAATCTTTAAAAAAATCTTGCTGAAGTTTGAACTGTTTGGGCTAAAATGTAGTAAAGCAGAAATCCTCTTATTATAAACTGAATTTTATTTTAGTTAATGGAAAATACTATGTTGATGTATTAGTTATGAAAACAAGTCTTAATTTAATAATACTCTAAAATGTGGGCCATTTAGAGAACAAGCATGTAGTATTCTATGGTTATTGCCTTAGTAGATGTATCCTTCATTTTTTGGACAATATTCCAAACTTCTATCTTGAATAACCCATAACTTGTCATTTCTTTGGTCTTATGGATGTCTCCTTAATGCCTCCTTAAGGCTAAAATAGTAATCATAGATTAAGCCACGGTCAGCATCAATGTGTGTGCATCATCCTTGGCTAGTGTAATAAAAAATTTCAGGACTCTTCTTTATTTCTCATTAAACTTGACACAAACTGAAGAATTAAACCTGCTGTCTACTACACAGAGCCCAGAAATGGAACAAACATAGAAGAACCAAAACTAAACCATGGAGATCAGTCATGGCCAACTCTCAAACTTGTTTCTATATTCAATTCTGCTTGAGGCCAGCTGCCCCAGAATTTCTTGGTTATCCAGTATAATTAATTTTTTATATCAATATTTATTGGGCTATTTCCTAATCTGAAAATGACAACAATGCATAGTAAAATCGATGGAATTTTGAATCATGTCCCTAATGGGTAGAGGGAGGCAAGGATTCAGAGGCTCAAAAACTTGGCAAAGAAGAGAGCAAAGAGAAGAGAAGATTCATGGTAGAGAAAGGCATAGAGCAACATAGCACTGGGTAGTAACCAGAGAAATGATGGCTGGAAAGATTGTGGAATGAAGAAAACGTGGCTAAACCTATCCTTGCAAGATATTATCTGTGTCCTATGGTGCTATCATCTCTTTCCATTACCCTGTATCTCCAGGGCAAACCTACCATGCCCAACAGCCTTAAATCAAACCCAAACCAGCACAGAAAAATGAGGGAAGCTCAGGAAATTAACCAACCCTCATGACTGAGAATTTAGCAAGACCAAGGAATTTGTATTGAAGACCCACCAAAAAATATTGGACGTTGTGAGAATTGTGTTGATTTTGCAATGTTTTAGGAGGAGGGCTCATACAATCTTGTGAAGAAAATAGAATATATCCTTGTTCCAAAATAAAAAAATTGTAATATAATTGTTTCAATATAAAAATGAGCCTAACCAATTACTTGGTTTCATCTTTGTAGAAAAATGACAAGTTAAACAATTTTTAAAATATTTAAGTGATTGGTTAGAGTAGTCAAGTGATAACATTTTAAATAAATTGAGTTAAAGATATTTGAAATGCCATCAATCCTTTACATATTTATGAATCCAACAAATAGACCTACGTGGCTTGCAGATTCCTTATGTGGCTTGTAGCTTGTGGAGCTCCAGCCATTAATGTAACCCATCTCAGGTTAATGTTCTCATAGGACTGAGTTAGCATCAGTACCCTGTGAAGTTTAAAAGGGATAAGGCCCACTGTGCTTAGTAGCTGTCCTCATGCACAGGACATGGGATGCATCCTACGGACAGTGTAGCTGCTGTTCTATTATTCTCATCATTCCTTTCTCTTTATATCCATTGCCTTTCAGTATTCATGGGGGTTGTTTCCAGGGCTCTCCTCAGATACCAAACCACAGAAGCTCAAGTCCTTTATATTAAATGGCACAGTATTTGCATAGAATCAATGCACATTCCCCTGCATTCTTTAAATCATGTCTATACTATATACAGTAAGTAGGTGGTCCAATGTAATTGCTAACTATACAATTAAAAGACTGTATTGTTTAGGGAATAATGACACAGGAACATCTGGGCATGGTCAGTACTGATGTGGCCATTGTGGCCTAATTTTCAGTCTGTGGAACCTGATAAGGAAGGGTGCTAGTGTACAGCTCAGATTTGGTTTTGATGGAATTCTTAAAACTTGGGTTCTATTCCAGTTTCTTTTATAGCTAACCATTGGTCCTGTAGACTTCTACGTCATTGTCTCCGAGAAGAGGGATCCTGGGTCTTCTCCCACAAGCCCTCTAGGTCAGAATTACCTGGGTGTCTCCTGGTGTAGGTTCCTGCATTTGTTATCTGACCTTGAGAGTTCTCAAGGCTGCTTGTTGCATGGAAGGGACAATGGCAGTTGAGTTGATGACTGGCCGGTGCCTGCTTTCTCAAAATGAGTTTTCCATAGATAGTATGCTTCTTTTCATGCATTTCACCCTAGTGCAGGAGAAGCTAACATTTTCAGTCCAATGCTCTGAAGGAATCTAGCCCGGAGTGAGACTCCACAGTTGCCACAGAACTACAATGCCTGCTTCTGTGTTTGGCTATTAATCTGCATTCTGGGTTAGAGTGTATATGTGCCTCCTGCCACCTCTAATAAAAACTGTGCTAGGCATGCTAGGTAGACAGAGAAAGAAGGGAGGCAGGAGAGGTTGGAAAATCCAGGTTTATGCCACATTAATTTTTGATGTAAGCCATCTCTCTCTAGTTGTTCCTAGTAACTTCGCATGTCCCGTCTACTCTCCGCCTCCAATGCCTGGGCTTTAAATAGGATGAAGGGTTCAACCTGTTACAGGGAAAGAAGTATTTATGAGTATTTATGTGCGTTTAGTGCAGAGAGAAAATATTTTATTAGCATCCTGCTGCTGGTGAAATTGATCCACTTGCTTTATGTGAGAAAGTGAATATGTCCTTTTACCCTTAAATTGGCACATCAAACTCTACAAACTCCAATTATCTTGACTGAAATGACTTCGCAAACTAGGGAACAATAGGGACACCTACAAGAGCCTGAGAGGGAGGGGAGAGCCTGCAAGATCCAGGCTTTAGACCTCTGATCCTGAGAAACCTCAGCACCCACCATGGAACAGCACCACACAGGGAGAGGGATGTTGGGAGATTTGTCTTTGAGAAAATGCCATGTTTCCCATCTCATAACAAGATGTGCTCTTTCAGCTTCTGTTGAACAGAGACACAAGTTTGTTTTCAGCTCATTTGGATGAATTTCATGGGCTCATAAACGTGGAGTAAGAGCCAGTATTAGTAAACAAACGAAACACCTCCATTGTGCCTGAGTTTCCACAACAGAGCCTGGGCTCCTAATAGTGTTCAATGAATGAATGAAACATAAATTACTATAATTTGTAAAAATGTGTACTGAAGTTTGGTTCAGAACCAATTGGTTTTGCTCCTGCTTTTTTTTTTTTTTTTTTTAAATGTATTTCTAACATTTTTATTTGTGAGGCAGAGAGACTGAGAGAGTGCTCTTATTTCCTGGCTCACTCCCCAAATATTTGCAAGGGCTGCAGCTGGGCTGAGGCCAAAACCTGGAGCCAGGTCTCCCACGTGGATGGCAGGAACCTAATTATTAGAGCTGTTAGTGCTGCCTCCCAGGGTCTACACTGCTGGGAAGCTGGAGACAAGAGCCAGAGCTGGAACCAAACCCAGGCACTCCAATATAAGATGCAGAAATCTTAACCACTAGGCTAAATGTCCATTCCTTAGTTTGATTTTTATAAAGTATTCAACCCAGCTGCCCGCTAAAGGTTCACAGTAATTGCTTAGCATAGACCAAGGATAGTTTTAACCTTACCTCTTTAATGAGTCAGGGAAATGATTTTCTAGAGATTGAAAATTAACCCTAGGTTGCAAAACTTGTACTGTGATTATTACAGCTATTTAAAAGTTCCAGCTAATAATCAACAAGGAAAACTCAGAAAATTCCATAATTACAATAGTACTTCAAAAAGTTTGCAGAAAAATGGAATTAAAAGATGTTTATAAGAATGTTAAAAAGTTCATGAAAAATATTTATTATGAAATAACTATGGATTTCAAAACTTTTGCATATAAATTAGACTTTTAATTCCATTTTCATGAAGGTTTTGAAGTACAGATTTTTATTACTTCTCTTAATAGTGGGAGATACATTGCTGCTTGACCACAAACACTACACTGAGTAGTGGCTGCTCTCTGTGTGTGGGACACAAAAGCACAGGTCTCCACTGTCTCTGTCAATCTCCTTGTGCTGGTTTGCATTATCAGCCTACATTTTGTAGACAGGGAATTGATCTACTCTGATCAATTTGGTCGTGCCAATAGAAGTATAATTATTTTAAAAACACCATGACACACTCCTATGCTAATTATATAAAGTAAATAAGCCCAGTGACAGAGACTGCTTGTGAAATCTATAAACTCTGGGTGGAATTTCAACAGTAATAAAATTTGGGGATCTTTCTAAAACAAATGGGATTTGGGGACAAATATTTAATGGAATAGTTAAGGGCACTGCCTGGAATGTCCACATCCCATATCTAGGATGTTTGCTTCCAGCTCCTCTGCTTCTGATATAGCTTCCTGCTAATGTGCACCTGGTAGTGGGTGATAACTCATGTGGGTCCCTGCCACACACAGGAGACATGGAGTGAGTTCCAGACTCCTGGCTTCATCCTGGGCCTGACTGACTGATTTGGAGAGTGAACCTGAAAATGGAAGATCTGTTTCTGTCTCTCTGCCTCTTAAGTAAAATGAAAATAAAGAAATCAAAATTTATATAAATGAAAAATATGTACTTTCCCCCATACAAATATGCATACATGCATGTACGCATGAGCACACACACACACACACACACATACTCACACACACAGCACCTGCCAGCAAGCCACGTAAAGCTAGATTGACAGAGGAATTAAGTCTTGGTGACTCTGGTAAAGAATGGTTTCTATGTATTGTCTCCATGGTGATGCCTGCCTTTCAAAGAGGAAGCTTTACAAATTAATAGACCTAAAGCAAAAAGAAAAAGGCCTATCTGTTAGAGGAACGATGAAGAGGGTTTCATTGCCTTCTGTTTTCCAGCAGATCTTGTTCTTCGTTAATATTGCCCTAAACCTTGGCATCTGTTACTTAAGGGACCAAACAAATCCAGTCCTTTACAAAGGAACTTTGCAATCACATTTGCTTGCTTCCAGCTGCCAGTGCCGTTTTGACTTCATCATTTTTCGTGTGTGTGTCAGAAATGCCAGAGACTCCAGCAGAGTCATGCTGGGAGCTGCAGATTATTCGTATTTACCAGTCCTAAAAATTGCACATTTTCCCCTCATTTTCAAGGTGAAAGTCTAACAAATGAGTTTCTCATTTGGCAGAAAGTAACAATGTCAGGAAATACACGGTGATTCCGCGCTTGTAGCAGGTGATGTGTTTGAAGTTCCTAGTTCTTAGGAGGACGCCATCGCTCATGTCTCTGCTCAGTGTGCTTGGTATAGAAATTCCACACGCTCTGGCACTTTGCAAGCCTTAGTGAAAGAGAAACGTCTTTCAAACCTCGCCTTTCCCAGTTCCCCCTTCATAAACCAGCAGTTTCTCTCTCTCCTTTCTCCAAGTAGTCATCTTTAGCCTTATTTCCCCAAGGCTCCATGATTTTTATACTTCAATATTTATGGGATGTTTTTCTTTTCAAGCATCTTTCTCATAAAAACAAATGTACTATACATTGCTTGATACAGTCCCCAAATAGGAAACATGACACAAATTTCATTATGAAGTTCCCAAAGTTCATATGCTTTAAAAAAAATCCTTATCGAAAAGTTCATACAAGCCTATACACACACGCATGCACACACACACACACACGCGTGTGCACACACACACAGGAGCGAGGTAGGGACAACAATTACTCTTTTGCATAAGAGAAAATTCATTTCTGTGCCTTTCACAGAACGTTTCCAACTGGAAAGCTGCTCTTTGTCCGCATTGTAAAACTCCACCGATTATCCTTTGCTCTCCAACACGTTTGTGTGTATTTGTAATAACAGGAGAATGAGAAATGTCCTTTCAACAGGGACTTTTTTCCTCTGCAGCTGCAGTTCTGTTAAGCTGGGCTGGCAGCCTCTCCCACAATGATGATTTGCACTTAAGCCCTTAGCTGTATAGATTTCCCCCGTGCAGAGTGAGACAGAAGCCCTGGTCTCCTGACCAGTACTGTGCTGGCATTCTTATACAGAGAGCTTATTAAAGGCATTGTCATGGATATTTAAGGGACCTTAAAAAATAACAAATCCCAACCATCTTGCCACTATTTTCATGAATAAATGCCAGTGCCTGACCTTATCTTTTGGCACTGCCCAGTAATAACTTCTCTGCACCTCTATGCCATGGGTTTTGTGAAAAAGAAAAGCATAAAATTTTAAATTTTAGAGAGAATTATTCCATTTTCTCATTTTTTTAGGATGGATAATTCTACATGGAGATAAATACAGGCTGACAAATGTGGGTCAGTTCAAATGGAGTTCTCCCCTTCCACCTCCCCCACCCCACCCTGGGGAGGAAAATCAGAAAATAAATGGAGGATACTGTGAACCCTGATTAAGAAGAGACTGTAAAAAAGGAGGCCAAGCTATGATAAACTATAGATATAAAATACATGAAATTTGTTCCCATGATATCAATTTTTTTAAAAAATAAAACAAAAGGCAATTCCTGAAATAGAAGTGAAGCTAGAGGTTGGTGCTGTGGCATAGCGGGTAAAGCTGCCGCCTGCAGTGCCGGCATCCCATATGGGCGCTGGTTCAAGTCCGGCTGCTCCACTTCTGATCCAGCTCTCTGCTATGGCCTGGGAAAGCAGTAGAAGATGGCCCAAGTCCTTGGGCCCCTGAACCCGCGTGGGAGACCTGGAAGAATCTCCTGGCTCCTGGCTTCAGATCAGCAAAGCTCCAGCCATTGCTGCTCTCTGGGTAGTGAACCAGTAGATGGAAGTCTCTCTCTCTCTCTCTCTCTCTCTCTCTCTGCCTTTCAAATAAATCATTTTTTTAAAAAAGTGAAGCTGGCATTGTTGTAAGGGGTATCACCCAGCTTTTGCAAGTCCAATCATCTCTCTTTATAGTGTACATATGTAAAATGTGCTTTTTTTTGGCTGCCATTCAAATGTAAATATTGTTAGTGATCATCAACATAGGAAAGTTTGTGAATAATTCATATCGTAAAAGCAATAAATTAAGTCCTGCTACAGTTGTTAAGGCCATCTGTCATGCATATTCAATGAATGAATGAATGCACTTATGAATGATAAGAATGTTGTCCTTTGGCTATGATTGTTTTAGTAGATTCCATCTTCTATGGGTTTACTCTTTTATGAACAATGAAAATTGAGAGTGTCCAGTTCATTCCGACTGTTGGTTGTATCTAATTCCTCTTTAAAACAATGTGATTACTTTTCATAATTATCTATACACATCCACTATTTGATATTTTTCATTTTGTGATTGTGTTGAATCTTTGCACAGATCAATCATTCTTAACCAAGATGATGTAGAAAAGAACCTAGTGTCACCATCTTTTGCTTTTGTCTGCTTTTGTGCATTTCATGGAAACATTCCCCTCAATCTATTTGATTCTGTTGAAGCCCACAGGAGTTGATCAGTGACTCAGGTTGGGCAATCATAGGATCTCATGTTTTGGGCAACCATCCAGGCTTGGGATATGTATCTTTATCCAGAACATTCCAAAATGGAATTTTAGAGATAAGTGCCTCTAGTTCTTACATACTGATATGTAACCATGTGTGCTTGGGGTGATTTTGGCCATCTTCCCAGACTAGTGGAGAGGGACCTATTATAGGAAAGAATAGAAATAATTGATCCAAAGAGGCAGTGCTGAAAGAGTATAGAAGAAAAACAGGCTGGCGCCGCGGCTCACTAGGCTAAGCCTCCGCCTTGCGGTGCCGGCACACCAGGTTCTAGTCCCGGTCAGGGCGCCGGATTCTGTCCCGGTTGCCCTTCTTCCAGGCCAGCTCTCTGCTGCGGCCCAGGAGTGCAGTGGAGGATGGCCCAAGTGCTTGGGTCCTGCACCCCATGGGAGATTAGGAGAAGCACCTGGCTCCTGCCATCGGATCAGCACGGTACGCCGGCCGCAGCTCCTGCCATCGGATCAGTGTGCCCACCGCAGCGGCCATTGGAGGGTGAACCAACGGCAAAGGAAGACCTTTCTCTCTGTGTCTCTCTCTCACTGTCCACTCTGCCTGTCAAAAAAATAAATAAATAAAAAATTAAAAAAAAGAAAAACATCTTTTTGAGGTATTGGAAGCAAGCGTGCTTTGAAATAGACTCCCCAGTTACGCGCCACATGGAGTTCCATTTTTTGCAGAAACGAGTTTGAGTTTAGTCTTCGTCACTTGGAACAGAAGAATGTTGACTATCAGAACACACTGCACATTTCTTAGAAACTCAAAAGAAGACATTTGGCTCTAATTCACCCAGGTTCCTTTCTGGCAGTAAGAGTTAATAGCCCTTGGGCTTCTCTGTTCTCCCCAATAGAAATCATCGTATTGTTGTTAGCCTGTAATTGATGATGAGAGAGTTTTATCTTTGAATTTGTTTTGCTAATTGAAATTACAGTCACTGCACCTCTTAATAATAAGGAAAAAAATCTTCCCTCCACTTGGCCTTTCACACATACTGATTTTTCCCTGGTAAACAGACATCAAGGAGAGGAGAACAGGTGTTTGCATCCCTCTGTTCTACAACCCCATAATGTTGAGTTTATTTCAAGTCTTACTCTAAACAGAAATTTTTCTCTAGGCAACTCTTCTTTCCTGTCATTCTCCTTTCAAAAGAAACTCCTTATACAGATCTTTATATATTTTTTAAAGATTTATTTTATTTATCTGAAAGAGTTATACAGAGAGAGAAGGAGAGGCAGAGAGGTCTTCCATCTACTGGTTCACTCCCCAAGTGACTGCAAAGGCCGGAACTGCGCCAATCCAATGCCAGGAGTTTCTTCTGTGTCTCCCCCACAGGTGCAGGGACCCAAGGACTTGGATCATCTTCTGCTTTCCCAGGCCATAGCAGAGAGCTGGATCGGAAGTGGAGTAGCCAGGACTCTAACTGGTGCCCATATGGGATGCCAGCAATGCAGGCAGCAGCTTTAGCTGCTACGCCACAGCGCCAGCCCCTGATATATCTTAACTCTTTGTATATCAAGTTTCCAGAGCTAAGTATATAACAGTATTTCAAAAATTTATGGAAAAAATACAATTAAAAGATAAGTTTAGGGGCAGGCATTTGTCACGGGTTAAGCCATTATACCTATATTCATATCTGGGGGCCAGGGTTCAAGTCCTAGCTCTGCTCCTGATTTCACTTTTCTGCTAATGTGCACGCTGGGAGCAGCAGGTGATGGCTGAACTAGTTGGGTCCTTGCTATCTGTGTGGGAGACTCACATGGGTTTTTCAGCTCCTGGCTTCAGCCTGGCCCAGCCGTAGCTGGTGCTGGTTGGCGCTCGTGAAGTGAACCAACATATGAAGTGCCTGTGTTCTCGATCGATCTCTCTCTTCCTCCTCCTTTCTCTTTCAGAAGTTAAATAAACAAAGTTTAAAAAAAAACTTTCCTTGTTAACATGAAGTACTTCATTTTAACACTTTTAAACATGTCTTTGGAGTTACGAAAGTAAATAATAATTTGGTCACATATTTAAACCTATAGAAAAAGTATAAAAATTAAGCATGGGGAAGAAACAAATTAGAATGGAATGATAACAGGTAGTAAAATTGACTGTGCTGAGATTATATCTTTTTTCAGTGATGACTTCCACATGAAGAGACACAGCTGGGGTGAGAAGTGCTTTGTCTTAGCCACTATGGTGATTTGGGGGAAATCTCATGTTGCAGTGAGTTAGGGGCTTGCCTTGGCTCCAGACAAGTAATGTGACTTTGAGTAAGCTGCTGGGCTTCTCTGAATCTCAATTCTTCATCTGTAAATCCCTGTAATAGTTGTAGCTCTTCTCAGTACTTTTATGGGGACTAGAATAAACTGTGTAAGGAACGTACTTGGACAACTGTAAATAAGCTAGAAAAGTTCAGGTTCTTACTACTGAGAAGTAACTGGTGGTAAGGACCTCTTGATCCTGGAGAAGACTAATGTGAAGTAAGAGAACAGGCCTGTTAGTTTTTGGTTAGAACAGCGTTGCTTTGGGAAGATTGTATTTATTTGAGGTAATGAGCCATGGAGAAATGGACTCCCTTTCTGAACTTTTCCCATGTGCATCAAAAATGAAAAAAATTGAATATAATAGCTGGTTATGGTAGATTAGCTTAATAGTAGTGTATTCTCTTTTTATTGGCTTTTTTGCTTCATTTTTTTCTTCTCTACACAAACTGAAGGTGAGCTTCTTGAGAACACAGGCTTTGGTTTGGCCTCTGCTGTATTAGCACTTCCAACAACACCGGCTAACCTATCATAGGAGTGCCATAACTCCATAACTACATGTTGAACACAGCTACAGAGCTAGGTTCATGGAGCTAAGGGAATACATAATATGTAGTCCTAATATCCAACCTTTCTAGTGGAGGAGAGTATAGGAACAGAAGCAAGATAACTAAGATAACTTGTTAAGGAAATCTTGTTAAGATAAGTAGTATGTGAAATATACTGCACTTTGGAAATAGTATAGGGAAAATGACTAGGAAGTGACCTTGAGTTGGCCATTGAGTATGGATTCAGATGCAGAATGAGTCAGAGTTAATTTCAGAGTTGCTTCAAGAAAAGTGTAGAAAAAGTTTAACCACAGGTCAGATGTTAAAACCTTGCTGCCTCAGGGAGCCAAAACCCCTGTGCTGGGTGGAACCATCCTGACGTTGGTGGAACCGAGAAATTTTACTTAAAATTGTGACCTTCTGCCTTCTCCTTAAATGTCAAGACTACGTAGCAAGTGGAGGAGTCAAACAAGTGCTGCCACCTTCCTGTGCCACCTTCATTCTGCTCTCCTCTCAGTCCCCAGCCCACGTCACTCCTTAGGAAATGCTGCATCCCTGCAATCACGTGGTGCAAAAAGTCCAAGCATGGGTCAGATGCTCTCATCTTGTAAAGGGATGTTTACAAAATGGCCCCTGTAGTCAGAGATAATTAACAGAGTCACTCAGGTTGGAAGGTCACTATTGAAGACCAATACTGCTGAAGTCGGTGAATAAAACAAGTAGATTTTTTTAAAAACATGGTGGATAAATATTTTAAACAGTTGGCATGAATGATTATGAATTGAGTGATGGTGATTGAAGAAGATTTCTTCATTACAGGTGAATCCACAGTGGAGGAGTGGCTACAAATTTTGTAGAAATTACCTAGATGGTGATATTTATGTGTTTTAGGAGTTTCCATCTTTTAATTCTATGATTGTGTTTATTCTGCATGCAATGACAGTATCTAATATGCCCAACTTAATGCTAATTAGCCCTTCCTACAAAAATAAAATGTTGGTGATGCCTATAGCCCAGCCCCAAGCAAGAAAGAACACAAGACATAGGAGAAAGATTAAAAACCTCAGCAGCCAGGGCTAGAGGAAGAGAAAGTAATTTGCTTTGACCCAGGCAATAAATCTGCTGGGCAGTAATGACCATCTCTTGACACTGGTAGTGACATTGATCAAGTGCACTGTCCCAGGCTGTTCCCCCATTCCCCTGAACCACAAAGCCTCTCCTGATTGTTCATGTCACTATTTATGAACCCGTGTCAGAGAGCAGAGATAAAGGGATGATAAAGGTACAATGGCCTCTTTAAGTTAATATGAGCCCTGATTCAAATCAGCACAGATGCCACTCTGTGCACCAGAGAAGGGCACTGCCTTCTGTTTAGGCTACTTTTTTTGTACCTGTATAAATGTTCCCAGAACTTGATATTCCTGTAGTTTCCAAGTTCTCTTTGGAACCAAAAATCAAGAGCAAACCAAAAGGAAATTCAGTTCAACCCCATTGGTGATTCTGCCAATGGGTTTAGACACAGAGAAGTTGTACGTCTTCCTCATCTGGAAATTTTAGGGCAAAGTGTCAAATATGAGGTGAGGCAGATCTTGCTCCCTCCCACCCTAATGTATTAGAGAAAATCTTTGTGTGTGTAAGTTGTTGGCTGCAGTGATCTCCGATTAATGCTCTTGTGGGACTTTATTTTCCTTATCCCTTGAAATTATCATGATATTCTTAAAGTAATATTTGACCTGCATTTGTAATTGTTAAGAATCATTTAATATTTCCAAAAATATATTTAGATCACATATAAGCTATGAGAAAATATATAAATGCTCCATGCCAACTCTGGCTACAAAAGTAGATACCATTCTAACCACACGCAACCAAAGACGCCATGAGAAACTCATTCATCGTCCTCCACAAAAATAGACCAGGGCCACTAGGAATTGATGATTCATCATCTTCTTGTCTTCTTAGTAACTATACCACACATAATCAGTATATTGGTTAGTTTTGCATGACCTGGGTTTCAGTAATTGGAATTAAACACAATGTATTCTTCAACTATTTTTCCCTTATCCAACACATCATTCTCAGATTCATATGCCAAAACTCTGGGCCAGGGGTTAGCAAATTATAGCCCATAGGCAAAATCTCACTTGCCAACAGTATTTGTGTGTGTGTATGTGTGTGTGTGCATGTGTGTAGCCAGTTAATTAAGGATATTTTCCCTTATATCTTTGAAGGGTTATATTGTAAATATTTTCCCAAATATAATTATGCAAGTATCTATGTGATTTTGCCTCTTGAACTGCGAAGTCTAAAATACTTACTCTCTGGCACTTTAAGGAAAAGTTTGCTGGCCCAGGCTGTAAGCCAATACTTTCATTTTAGCTTTCTGATTTTTTGCTTAAATGCCACAACTGTGAAATATCCAATCTTACATTTAAGAATGTTTAGTTGTAGTCCGTTTGTTTTCTATCACAAACCCACTTGGCTTGGTCCTTTGGTGTATGCATTTCTCCATGGTATCTATCACAGTGTACATGGTGGGCATTTTCTGTTTTATCTGACAATGCCATATCTTCTACCAAAATAGGTGTGCCAATTTATGGCCTCACTTGCAGTGCCAGGATAACAATAAAAGAATTGTATTTTTCCTCTACTCCTTTTCCTAAACTATGTCTTACATAGCTCCCTCTATGGCTATGGTGTAGAGAAACCAAGATAAATAAAATCAGCCCCTGACTATGCCCCAGGATATTATACACAGGCATAAGTTTTTAAAACAATTCTAATAGGCTATCAGAGTTCTTATTAGATGATGTTTGATTAAGCTATAGTAATATTCTGTTAATTTACCTTAAGATTAGTTTATTCAAAATTGTAAAGATCCATTGCTTATATATTCATATTCAAATGTTAATGCCATATTTGTTGGTATATGTATTTTTGAATTTCAAAGATGACATTTTCTAATTATTTTTCTATGTGTATAGCATTTCAAGTTACAGCATAAAGTTGCAATAGAAATAGGGGTAATAATAGCTTGTGCTAGATGAAATATGATTTTTCTGTGTCGGAACATGTTCGAGGAGACAAGAGAGTCTGACAATGAGGTTATAACCTCTAAAGGCCATTTTGCTTTCTGAGTTGATTTCTGAGACCATATTCTCAGGCTGAGAGAAATTGTACTTCATCATGGAAATATGAGCCAATCCATCTTGGGGCACGGTGCTTATGTAGATAGCTCTATTTAGAAATACTATTATAACACTAACCCAGGAAGTACAATTTTCTTCCCCAACCAGCGTGTCTTTGGAATTATTTTCCTTGCAGATCAATGGAACAGAGAATAGAATTGGTTTCTCCTTGTCGGCATTCATACTTCAGGTACCCCCAAGTGCTTTGTGTAATGAAAAACAGCATTGTTGATGCCTTTAATAAAACATTGACAATAAAGCTTTCTTTTCTCTGGCATCACTGCAGAAATGGGATGGATCTGGAGTCAAGCAGCATCAGAAGAGATTCGTTCTTTAGATTCATGTATATGAAAAGCATTCATAATTATAGATCTGTCAAAGTTCTAAATTAGTGAACTCCTGCTACCCACAGTGTTGGAGAGTAAAAATCCACACTTATTTTCAGTTATGTGCCCATCTTTGGTTTGTAATGAATAATTAAGGATACAACTGTATTGGTTTCTCCTGCATAGTACCTGTTACATGGCTGCCTGACAATGTTTGATTAAAAGAATCTATGAACAAATGTAATAGCTTAAACAAGTGCTCCTCTATATTCTGTGAAAAAATCGTGCTCTAAGATATGAGTGTATTTCATTCATCTACTTAAGTGTGTTCAAAGCCAATTATGAATATTTAAAGGAACAATTTTCAAGATTTTGCCAAAACAACAGCAAATATGGTATTGTGAGTCATTAATAATGTTATTGATGGCAGCAATGGCTTCTTAATTTTATAATTTAATTCAGTGGGAATGCAACTGCCTAGCTAACATGTTTCATTCTATGATTGTTGTTTAGAATGGAAAAATAAGAGACAAACTTTAAACCTAAATACCTTACATGAGCTTGAAGAAGGAAGCTGACTTTTGACTTTCAAACAACCAAAGAAAGATGCAAAATACAATATACTAGTTAGATAGAAGAGAAGATAAAGCTAAAAGTGGTAAGGGAGAGGTCAAAAAAAGGATGGAGGCAGTGTGCATCTGGGGTGTGGCGTGGGCATTGGGATATTCAGCAAGGAGTGACCCCAAAGCTTTGGGAGGCCACCAGGCTTAGCAACATCCGTTCCATTCTCATATTGACTCTCGTTTAGGAAAGCAGATGCTGCACTGTGCTGTAAGAAGCAGAGAACCAGTCTCCACCAGAGTAATATTTGTCAGGGAATAGAAACGTAAGAATAAAGACAAATTTCTGCAATGCTTTAATTGAGAGGGTGACGCCCATCTTCCCCTGAACGGTGTGCTTCCTTGGGGCTGTGCTCATCTATGGAAAAGGAGTTCTGCTTCCTAAATGTTGGGGATACTACATTTCCCCCTGACGAGTCCCTTCTGAATGATGATGAGGTTAAGCCTGCAGGGATTTCTGCTGGGTTCTGGTTTTCCTCTTTGAGATCTGCATTCAGCCAAGACAGTAAACTCAAGCTCCTGCTCCTAATCCCCAGTCCTGCTTGTCTCTTGTTTCCTTCCTCCTCTTCCCCCTCTTCCTTTTGCACGTCTCTCTGCTGCTCCTGTGTATTGCACCTCCTCCTCCTGTCTCCTCTCTCTTTTCCTTCTGTGTCTCCCTCCCTCCTCACCTTCCTCCTGCTCCTCCTCTCCCTCTTCCTCGGTGCATTCCCTACCTTCCCTTCCTCCCCCTGTCATGTTTTACCTGCTCTATTCTCTACCTCCTTGGTCTCTCCTCTTTCTTCTCCCTTTACCTATCCCCATGTCTTCTCTTCTTCGTGGTTTCCCTCCATGCATATTTTATCTTTCAATTCCAATAATTGAATTTTTATTGATATAGCTGCAGAGCCAAGGTAAATTGTAAGAATTAATGTGAAGAGAACCAATGTATATTTGTGCAGTTTTCCCCCATGGTGTTTTGCCAACTATTCATATTTGTATAATCTACTAGTCTTATTTCTTCAGATTTACTTGTATGCATTTGTGTAAATATGTGTGTGTATGTAGTTCTATCTGATGTTATCACATGTAGATAAGTATATCTACTACCATGGTCAAGATATTGGACAGAGGCAGGCATCTGGCCTAGTGGTTACAGATGCCAGTTTAAATGCTCATACCCTGCGTCGGGTTTGATATCCAGCTCTGGCTACTGATTCCAGCTTCACATTAATGCAGACCTCTGTGTACAGTTATTGATGGCCCACGTAATTGGATTTTGCCACCTATAAGGAATATATGGACTGAGTTCCCAGCTCCTGGCTTTGGTTTGGCCCAGGGTGATGCGGGCATTGGAAGAGTGAATCAGCAGATGGGAAATATCTCTGTTTCTCTTTCTGTGTGTCTTGGCCTCTCAAATAAATAATAAAATATTTATATTTTGAGAGCTACTGAACTAATCCAATAGCACAAAAGTCAAGTATGTTGTCCTTTTAACCATACGTATGTTACTCTGTAAATCCTTGCAACCATCAATCTGCTCTTCAGTTATAACATTTGATGGTATATGAGTGGTAATGGTTCAGAAGCCATGGAATCATAAATATCAAGTATTTAGGAGCGTGGTAAGAGAGTCATAAGATATATGAGGTTCTGGGAAAGACCTAGAAGATGTGGAACCCCCAGAGGCCAGAGCAGAACAGACAGTACAGGCTGATTTGAGAGAAGCATCCGGGCAGTGGATGTGGTGGGCCAGAAAAGCTGACACGCTGCCAGGCACAAGACGGTTCAGCTGGTCATAGATTTCCTGCACAATGAATACCTACTGGTGACCTACATGAAGTATCATGAAGTTAAACAGTGGGATAATGTATTTTTAAAAAGGGGACTGAGAGAAAATTGAATATGCTACTTAAAATGAGTTTAACTGTCCCTCCATTCTCTGAACAGAAAGAAAGCAACCATTGGAAATATTGAATTGCTCTGGCAAGAGCAGTTTGCGCTTAAAATCATGCAAAAAGATCAAAGTCACCATTGGACTAATAATCGCTCTGATGTAATAAGTGTGTGTTGGAAGAACAAAATTTCTATTAAAATCCATTGTTAAAAATTGCAGCGAAGTGACCTCTCAGCAACAACAGTAGCAGGGAGTGAGAAAGCAGCATGCAACAGCTCATTCCAGAAAAATGCCCTCGCCTAGGCCCAGGCAGGAGATGTGGAAGAGGTTCAGATGTGGACCAGAGTCAGTTTTCAGCGGATATTAGCCCAGGTCAGAACATTCCTGTATGCTGGATTCTTATGAAATTACCATCAGACACCCTTGAATAATATTTACACTGTACACCCTCAAGATTCAGGCCATTTATGGGTAATCATTACAACTGAGCACATTTGTGTCTCATTTCAGAGTGGAGGGCCATTCATTCTAAACTTTTTTTATTTTGCATCCATTAAGGCAAGAGTTAATGATCCACTTCAAGTATTGTTCATTGATTCTAACAGTTTCCTCAGGGCCAGGAACCTTTTCTTATTTCCTATTCTATCCGCAGAGTCAAAGACTATTTATTCAGTAAATATTTATTAACAGTTATTATTGCATGCCAGGCACTGGCATATACAATAAGACTCTGCACAAAAGAGACTAATCTTCCTTTCCTTTGAGCTTAGAGCCTAGTAGGACTGTTTCTTCATTTATGCAAGTTCTTGGATAGTTGTGAATATTCAGAGTGAGCTGAACTCTTCACCAGACACTGGGCATAGAGACAAGCACAAGAAAAGTGAAGGTAAATAATAGAATTGATTATTACAGAGACTGGCGGAAGGGTGCTATCTGGAATGAAGCTGCAGCGGTCACTTATGTTGGTGTTCTAGAGCACTATTGGGGTACTCACAGGGACTGCAAGGGCAGGGGAGGCCCGCCAGAAGAGACAACGGCTAATCTGAGACCAGCATAACCAAAGCAAATCAACCAAGACCTTGTGTGCAGGATTCCAAGCAGATTAAATATCCAGCAAATAATTAAATATAATTATTTAATAAACATACCATACTGAGTTTTGTAATCTACATTTCTCCCCTACTGAATTCATTTTCTTTTCATCCATTTTTACTAAATTTCTATGGCTCTGAAACACATATGTAAATACTTCCAGTTTTCCCTCTGTATGCAAAATGTCTCCCATGGGGCTGTCATGGGGCATACTGGTTATGCCCATGCCTGGGCTGTCTGCATCCCATATTGGCATGTTGTTTTGAGTCTTAGCTGCTCCACTGAAGATACAGCTTCCTGCAAGTTCACTTGAGCAGGCAGTAGATTGGTGATGCAAGTGCTTGGGCCTCTGGCAGCCATGTGGGAGACACGGATTCACCATGGCCCAGCCCCAGCTGTTGCGGTCATTGGAAGAGTGAACCATAGATGGATCTCTCTGTCTCTGTACCATTCTCTTTCTAATGTCTGCCTTTCAAATGCATAAATATTTAAGAAAAGATGTTTCCCACATGGTTAACAACTTCTGGTAGTCATAATACCTCCTACTTCAGCTGCTAACAGTGCTCTGGGGATAAGGCCTGACTTGTTCCTCTGCCTCTACCACAAGAGGTTCTGCTTTTTGAAAAGCTGGACCTGGCTGTCTCTGAGGTCAAGATGTTGAGGATCAGCATAACGACAAACCACACAAAAAACTCAGCAGTTGACAATCATTGAGGAAAAGTTGCAACCAAATTTAGTGGATCATAAAATTGCATTAAAAAGGGGTCCTAAGACAGCTGAGAAAGATGTTTGTTTTTATTAGAAGTTGCTCAAAAGCATTATCACAGAGACAGTCTTTAAACATCAACAAACACAAAGGTTCCCAAAATAGTTCTTCCAAGATTTTTTTTTGCCTGCCCTATTTTATATGTTCTAGAAATGGTTGGTTCTCTTTTAAACAAAGCTTTTTCCTTATCTGCCAGATTCCCTGAATGGTCATTTTCTGATGATTCAACTGGGAAAAATCCCTTTTGCAGAGACAGTCCCTGATGGCTGACTTTGTAGTCGTCTTCCTTGTTTTATTACTCATGAGGAACTCCCGCTTCTCCAGTTTAACTCAGGGGACCTGAACAGCAAAAATAGCTCTAGCTAGATTCTCCCTTAGTTCTCTGCTAGGAAATATGAATTTTCAGATTTTAGAGTTCAAAAACATTTTCTGGTTCGTATCCCCAGAGCCAGATCATACAGGTAGAGTATCGGGAGGCTGCTGTTTTGTGGAGAACAAAAACTCTGCCTTCTATGTTCTTGCTTGTGTCCAGCATGGCTCCTCTCAAACCTATCAAGAGACAACTGAGACCTTTTTCTTTATGCTCAGATATACCTGCGAGTTGGGTTGAAATGACCTCAACAGGACTTAGGTCAGCTCTTCTTGAACTGTATCTGAGACAGTTTCTGATTTATGTTGAGGGTGCACAAGGGAAACCCTAAGGATGTGAAGGAAGCAAGAGAGGACAGAGGCAAAGACTGAGCCTTGTTTGAGGGAGAGAGCAGCCCCATTCTGCCCTTACAAAGGAAGCTGCAGCATAGTTGGCATCATATAATATTCTCCACTTCAGGAAAGACAGCCTTTTTATCTCCTTGTACCATCATCCATGGGCCCTCCCTGAGGAAGGAGGGTAACCTGTCTGGCATTTCTAGGTGAGGTACTGCTGTCAGGCCTAGGAAAAGTCTCTCAGACATGTGCAGCTATGAGCTCCCGGCACTCTTAGCAATGTGAGAGGGGCACACCAGGCTGCCCAGAGTATGCAGGCAGGCCTTCTGCAGCACCTGCTATGCAACTTTGCTGCTGCTTGGTTTCCCCCTCGGGCATCCTGAGCAGTAAGGGCAGCCATGTTTCCAGAGCCAGTCTCTGCTTGGAGTAAACAGTTAACAATTTGTAACTGATTCTTTTCAATTCATTCCTGAAATGGCTTGTCTTGAGCTGGAGACATTAAGGAGCTCCAAACAAAAGTCGTAATTACTCAGGTTGAAAATGTCATTGATGATTTATTGTCCTCAGGATTGATCATGATGCGATGAAATGGTATGTTGTGTGTGTTCATTAAGAGGACCTTTAAACAGAAGAGCAGATTTTCCCATTAAGGAACAAAACTTTGTTTTAAAGTTTCATGCTTCAGCTGAACTCCTCTGTGCTGGCTTCTAGGGGATGCACGTACTACTTACTAAATAGTACTTAGAAAGCAAACCGATGGCAAGAGCTCTGAACAAGTGCGCAATTGAGTGTGATGTTTAGATCCCAACTTTTAATTCCGCTGTGAAAGGCTCATTTAAGGATGCCTCACCTAGCTTCTAAATTGGAAAGTCACTCAACCTTCTAATCTTCTTGAAATAAGTGAGGAAGCCACTGTTTACAAACTGTAGATCCCTGGAGAATAGGAATTAAAAAGCAACAGACATAAATTTAACAAGAGCTAGCCTATCAATGAATGGGTGCTTCTGGATGATCTGAGACTCTTCTAATGAGCTGATGTATTGCACTTCAGAATTAAACTCCTTGGAGTACATATTGTCATTCTTTTTTTATAGATGAAGACGCTGAAGCACAAGGAGTTCCTATTAAACATGCAGATGTAGTGGACACCGTCTCTGCCCTCCTGCAGCCATGACTTGAAGGTGAAATTCCCATTGTGGTAAGTCCATAACTGACTTAGTTACATTATAACTTCCTGGAGCAGAGCTGAGAGATAAGGCCATGTAGATCTCAGAGAGCTTCAATGCAAAAGAAGAAAAAATAGTCTGGGCAGAGAACGAGCAGCCACAAGATCCTATAGCCAAAAAGAATGTGGTCCACATGACTGGCTGGTGAAAGGAAGGACCATCCAGGAGAAAGATACAACTGCCCAGGAAGGCAGGACTTCATAGTCTGTTTAGAGGGTTGCCTTATCGTTTTAAGCCACAGAAGACACTGAAATAATCAAAAACAGTTAACGTTTAAGTGAGATTAAGTGCAGGAGTGCAGTATTTTCCTTAAATGGTTAAGTTTTTACTTTCACTAGGGCATTCTGGTTTTAGTATGAACAGTGGCTTTGAAGGAAGACAGAATGAAATTATGAGTTATACCATATTGTACTAGATCAAACCGGATGTGATAGTGACTTTGATTAGAATGTTGACAGTGGGAGTAGAAGTTTAAAGTATTGTGTAAATGTTTTGGAAAAGAAAATCAATGAGGATTCATGATGGATTGGATATTGTGTGAGGGAATATCAAAAAGGAGTTGCTAAGGTTTATTTCTAGGTTTAGGTTTCTGACTTAGACAACTGAAAGAATAGTCAAATAACTTACTGAGAAAAGAAACATTGGATGAGGACTAAGTTTGTTGGCAAGATCATGAATTTTTCTCTGGATGTGTTGAACTTGAGAGTTTTCTTTTTAAACAAAAATGGGAAGTTAGCATCCAGTTGAATCACAGTCTGAAAGACAGCTCTGGACTAGAGATGACCATGAGTGTGGGTGGGTATGGAGGGAGGGAGGTCAGAAACCAGCTTTGAGTTTTCCAACACTTAATGGCATCAGAGAAGCCTCAGTAGATAACACTTGTTGAATGGGGACTTCATTGGTGAGTTGAATAAATTGATATTCTAAGATTCTAAAGGGGGCAGAATCAGCATCTGGCAGAATTGTCAACTCCAGTTTGCTTTCCATTACACACTTTGCTTGGAAAAGGTGGTAGCACACATGAGAGATTCGAGCACTTTGTTGTGTTCTAAAAGCAAGAGCCATATTTTTTATTGAAATAAAATCATTTGCCTTCTTTTCTGTTCTCATTTACCACGTTCCACCACACTCTTGTGGAAACACAAATGTCTTACCCAGCACCAGGCAGCCACACTTCAGACATCCAGGTCTAATGATGATCAGTCTCTAACAAATCACTTTTCTAAGAATCTCAAGAGACTTCTGAAGGATATAACTGAAAACTCCAAATAAAATATATGGCTCTTGGGCTACCTAAAAGAGTCAAAGAGTGAGGCTACTAAATTCTCTTTGATGGAGAACAGGTGAGCGTCGGAACAAACATGCCATCTGAGATACACAGCAGCCCGAGGCTGCAATGGAGAAGAAATCCAAAAACAAAAACACAAGACTGTCTCAAGCTCAACTTGGTGATCAGGATTAATCTGTCACCAGAAAGTTCCCCAGCTATAATTTACAGCTCTCCTTGGGCAACCTTGCCTGTGTCTCAACCTATCAGAGAGACAGACTGGCTCTCCTTACCTGTCGGCTTTGCTCATTACAAATCTATAGAATAGTGAAAATGTAATCCACTGAAAATAATACTCAGCCGATAAAAAATCTACTGTATATTTTCCTCCTTCCAGATAAGCTTAAAAATGTGGTGCTTTTAAAATACTTTATTTTAAACATAAATATGGCTAAAAAAAGACCTGAAACTTTTTTCTCACCGGAGATTGGAGCTTAAAATGGAAATCCCTTTTAGTGACAGTTAAGGGGAGCTTTGCCTTATCACCCAGTTGAGTCCCATGGTATCTTACTGAGTGGCACCAGGGTATGTGCGAGTGCCCCTTCGTCCCTCCAGGTTACTTATGCATTTTTCATTAACCCTCTGTTGTGGTGGTATACGCGTTATCAAGTTGTTCCCTTTCCTCCTGGTGTACAGTTGGAGGCAGGTAATGGAAATGCCTAGTACGTCACAAGACAGGGAGCGGAGCTGGGTTGCCTATTCCACTCCCATTCTCTATGACTGATGCAGTCCTTTGTCCCTGTGAGAAGTGCTGCATGTCTCAGATCGCCCTCTCCACTCCCAGAACCAAGACTCTTCTCCCTCTGACAGCCCCTGCTAGCCACAGGGAGGATGGAGACCCCCCGCCCAGCCTCAGTGTGCTTTGGTTTCCGCTGCGGTTTCTTCCCACTCTGCTTTCATCTTCATATGTAGCAACTTCATACAATGTCATTAGCTGTCTGCAGGTGCCAGGCCCACAAGACATCACATACACCACAGCCAAGTCATAGCAGTACCCCAAATTAGGAATGACCACAAGAACAGATAAAGTCCAATGGAAACGGATGACAAGGGTGCTGATATACAGCAGGTAAACCAAATTTGACTATGGTTGGAATGGTCTTTGTAATTCATAAGACTTCCTCCTTCAGGCAGTGACCCCCATTTACTGCAGTGCGTTTCCAGCAGGGATGTCTACATGGTAACCTCCCGTCTACTTCTCCCATATCCAAACATAGCTAATTTTTTTTGAAAACTCTTATTTGGGAGGTAGTGTTACAGACAGAGGGAGAGAGATACAGGAGAAAGGTCTTCCATCTGCTGGTTTACTCTCCAAATGGCCATGACAGTTGGAGTTGATCCAGGAGCCAAGCCAAGAGCTTCTTCCGGGCCTCCCACATTGGTGTGGGTGCCCAAGCACTTGAGCCATTTTCCTCTGCTTTTCTAGGACATAAGCAGAGAGCTGGATTGGAAGAGAAGCAGCCAGGACTTGAACTGGCACCCATATGGGATGCCGGTGCTGCAGGCAGAGGCTTAGCCTACTATACCACAGTGCCCAGCACTCAGATACAGGTAATTTGGTTGCAAACAGTAACATATTGCAGTGAGACTCAGCCCTGTCCTTCTCCAGGACACTCAGAGTATGGGTTGCAAAACTGTTATTGCCGAGCTGTGTGTGGATTAAGCAGAAAGAATCACCAGAGAAATGGAAATGAGGTATTGAAAGGCAGAAGGAAGATATATTCCAAATTGTAGCCCCTTCTTGAGAGGTTGTCTGACTCTCCCTTAAACAGTTTCATTGTGTTTTCAAGTAGAACTCTCCATTGTTATTTGTTAAATGAGGTTGGTTTCTGTTACCTACAGCTAAAGGATTCTGTATGATCCATTACACAACCAATGAACCTTTTTATTGAATAATAAAGCTGTACCTATGACACTATGCCAGCATCATTCAAGATAACTTTGTGATGATGAGACTGTTCTATATAATCTGCACTGTCCAGTACAGGAGCCACTAGAAAGGTGGATATTAAGAATTTGACATCATGGCAGTGAGGATAAGAAATTAATGTTGTAAAAACTTTAATTCAGGGGCCAGCATTGTGACAGCAGGTTAAGCTGCTGCCTAGGGTGCCAACATCTCATATAGGTGCCAGTTTTTCATGTCCCAGCTGCTCTACTTCTGATCCAGTTCTCGGCTAACGTGTCTGGGAAAGCAGTAGAAGATGAGCCACCTGCTTGGGACATCCCAACCATGCAGGAGACCAGGATGAAGCTCCTGGCTTTGGCCAGGCCCAGCTCTGTCTGTCACAGCCATCTGGAAATTGGACCAGTGGATGGAATATCTCTTTCATTTAATTTTTTTAATTTATTGTAGTTATAAGCTTATTGGCTGGCTCACTCTAGACCTTTGTTTTTTTTCTTGGTTCTTTGTGTCTACTCTATTGCTTGAGGGTTTTTTTTTTATTTATTTGGAAGTGAGAGTTACAGAGAGGGACAGACAGAGACATCTTCCACCCTCTGGTTCTCTCTCCCAGATGGGCAGATTTTAACCTTCATCTTAACTTCTAGGCTAAATGACTTCCATATCTTCTTGGTTTACAGAAGAACCTAAGGGGTCTTAAAAACTTGCTCATTATGTCATTACATAGCTATCCAGTTTGACTCTTGTTACATTTTATTTTTTTAACTTTTATTTAATGAATATAAATTTCCAAAGTACAGCTTATGGATTACAATGGCTTCCCCCCCATAATGTCCCTCCCACCCGCAACCCTCCCCTTTCCCACGCCCTCTCCCCTTCCATTCACATCAAGATTCATTTTCGATTCTCTTTATATACAGAAATCAGCTTAGTATACATTAAGTAAGGATTTCAACAGTTTGCTCCCACACAGAAACATAAAGTGAAAAATAATAGATGATTTTTTAAATGATGATGAAATCAGATCAGACCTATTGTCATGTTTAATCCCAGTGACAGTCAAGTTGGGAATTGATAATTTCTTCTTCTTCTTTTTTTTTTTTTTTTACAGAAGATCAGTTTAGTATACATTAAGTAAAGCTTTCAACAGTTTGCACCCCCATAGAAACACAGAGTGAAATATACTGTTTGAGTACTCTTTATAGCATTAAGTCTCAATGTACAGCACGCTAAGGACAGAGATCCTACATGAGGAGTAAGTGCACAGTGACTCCTGTTGTTGACTTTACAAATTGACACTCTTGTTTACGGCCTCAGTAATCTCCCCATGCTCCAGTCATGAGTTTCCAAGGCTATGGAAGCCCCTTGAGTTCTCTGACTCTTATCTTGTTTAGACAAGGTCATAGTCAAAGTGGAGGTTCTCTCCTCCCTTCAGAGAAAGGTACCTCCTTCTTTGAAGACCTGTTCTTTCCACTGGGATCTCACTCACAGAGATCTTTCATTTAGGTTTTAGCTTTTTTTTGCCTGAGTGTTTTGGCTTTCCATGCTTGAAATACTCTCATGGGCTTTTCAGCCGGATCCGAATGCCTTTAGGGCTGATTCTGAGGCCAGAGTGCTGTTTAGGACATCTGCCATTCTATGAGTCTGCTGAGTATCTCACTTCCCATGTTGGATCACTCTCCCCTTTATTTACTCTATCGGTTAGTATTAGCAGGTACTAGACTTGTTTATGTGCTCCCTTTGACTCTTAGTCCTTTCATTATGATTAATTGTGAACTGAAATTGATCACTTGGACTAGTGAGATGGCATTGGTACAAGCCACCTTGATGGGATTGAATTGGAGTCCCCTGGTATGTTTCTAACTCTACCATTTGGGGCAAGTCAGCCTGAGCATGTCCCAAATTGTACATCTCTTCCCTCTCTTATTCCCACTCTTATGTTTAACAGGGATCACATTTAAGTTAAATTTCAACACTTAAGAATAACTGTGTATTAATTACAGAATTAAACCAGTCATATTAAGTAGAGCAGACAAAAAAAAAACTACTAAGAGGGATAATGTATTAAGTTGTTCATTAACAGTCAGCGCTATGCTGATCAAGTCACCGTTTCTCATAGTGTCCATTTAACTTCAGGAGGTTTCTTTTTTGGTGTTCAGTCAGTTGTCACCAATCAGGGAGAATATATGGTATTTGTCCCTTTGGGACTGGCTTACTTCACTCAGCATGATGTGTTCCAGATTCCTCCATTTTGTTGCAAATGACTGGATTTCGTTGTTTCTTACTGCGGTATAGTATTCTAAAGAGTACATATCCCATAATTTCTTTATCCAGTCTACCGTTGATGGGCATTTAGGTTGGTTCCAGGTCTTGGCTATTGTGAATTGTGCTGCAATAAACATTAGGGTGCAGACAGCTTTTTTGTTTGCCAATTTAAACTCCTTTGGGTAAATCCCAAGGAGTGGGATGGCTGGGTCAAACGGTAGGGTTATATTCAGGTTTCTGAGCAATCTCCAAACTGTCTTCCATAGTGGCTTGACAAGTTTGCATTCCCACCAACAGTGGGTTAGTGTCCCTTTTTCCCCACATCCTCACCAGCATCTGTTGTTGGTAGATTTCTGTATGTGAGCCATTCTAACCGGGGTGAGGTGAAACCTCATTGTGGTTTTGATTTGCATTTCCCTGATTGCTAGTGACCTTGAACATTTTTTCATGTGCCTGTTGGCCATTTGGATTTCCTCTTTTGAAAAATGTCTATTGAGGTCCTTGGCCCATCTCTTAAGTGGGTTGTTGGTTTTGTTTTTGTGGAGTTTCTTGATCTCTTTGTAGATTCTGGTTATTAACCCTTTATCTGTTGCATAGTTTGCAAATATTTTTTCCCATTCTGTCGGTTGTCCCTTCACTCTCCTGACTGTTTCTTTTGCAGTACAGAAACTTCTCAATTTGATGCAATCCCAATAGTTGATTTTGGCTTTGACTGCCTGTGCCTCCCGGGTCTTTTCCAGAAATTCTTTGCCTATGCCAATATCTTGAAGGGTTTCTCCAATGTTCTCTAATAACTTGATGGTGTCAGGACGTAGATTTAGGTCTTTAATCCACGTTGAGTGGATTTTTGTGTAAGGTGTAAGGTAGGGGTCTTGCTTCATGCTTCTGCATGTGGAAATCCAGTTTTCCCAGCACCATTTATTAAATAGACTGTCCTTGCTCCAGGAATTGGTTTTAGATCCTTGATCAAATATAAGTTGGCTGTAGATGTTTGGTTTGATTTCTGGTGTTTCAATTCTGTTCCATTGGTCTATCCATCTGTTTCTGTACCAGTACCATGCTGTTTTGATTACAACTGCCCTGTAGTATGTCCTGAAATCTGGTATTGTGATGCCTCCGGCTTTGTTTTTGTTGTACAAGATTGCTTTAGCTATTCAAGGTCTCTTGGGCCTCCATATGAATTTCAGCATCATTTTTTCTAGATCTGAGAAGAATGTCTTTGGTATCTTGATTGGGATTGCATTGAATCTATAAATTGCTTTTGGGAGAATGGACATTTTGATGATGTTGATTCTTCCAATCCATAAGCATGGAAGATTTTTCCATTTTTTGGTATCCTCTTCTATTTCTTTCTTTAAGATTTTGTAATTCTCATCGTAGAGATCTTTAACGTCCTTGGTTAAGTTTATTCCAAGGTATTTAATTGTTTTTGTAGCTATTGTGAATGGGATTGATCTTAGCAGTTCTTTCTCAGCCATGGCATTGCTTGTGTATACAAAGGCTGTTGATTTTTGTGCATTGATTTTATATCCTGCCACTTTGCCAAACTCCTCTATGAGTTCCAATAGTCTCTTAGTAGAGTTCTTTGGATCCCCTAAATAAAGAATCATATTGTCTGCAAGGAGGGATAGTTTGACTTCTTCCTTCTCAATTTGTATTCCTTTAATTTCTTTTTCTTGCCTAATAGCTCTGGCTAAAACTTCCAGAACTATGTTAAATAGTAGTGGTGAGAGTGGGCATCCCTGTCTGGTGCCAGATCTCAGTGGAAATGCTTCCAACTTTTCCCCATTCAATAGGATGCTGGCTGTGGGCTTTTCATAAATTGCTTTGATTATATTGAGGAATGTTCCTTCTATACCCAATTTGCTTAGAGTTTTCATCATGAAAGGGTGTTGAATTTTATCAAATGCTTTCTCTGCGTCTATTGAGATAATCATATGGTTTTTCTTCTGCAGTCTGTTAATGTGGTGAATCACATTGATTGATTTGTGAATGTTGAACCATCCCTGCATACCAGGGATGAATCCCACTTGGTCTGGGTGGATGATTTTCCTGATGTGTTGTTGTATTCTAATTGGCAAGAATTTTATTGAGGATTTTTGCATCTATGTTCATCAGGGATATTGGTCTGTAATTTTCTTTCAGTGCTGCATCTTTCTCTGGCTTAGGGATTAAGGTGATGCTGGCTTCATAGAAAGAATTTGGGAGGATTCCCTCTTTTTCGATTGTTCTGAATAGTTTGAGAAGAAATGGGATTAGTTCTTCTTTAAATGTCTGGTAGAATTCAGCGGTGAATCCATCTGGTCCTGGGCTTTTCTTTGTTGGGAGGGCCTTTATTACTGTTTCAATTTCTGTTTCAGTTATGGGTCTATTTAGGTTTTCTATGTCTTCATGGTTCAATTTAGGTAGATTGCATGGGTCCAGGAATTTATCCATTTCTGATAGATTTTCTTGTTTGCTGGCATACAAGTCCTTGTAGAAATTTCTGATGATTCTTTTTATTTCTGTGGTGTCTGTTGTTATGTTTCCTTTTTCATCTCTGATTTTATTGATTTGGGTCTTTTCTCTTCTTTTTTTAGTTAGTTGGGCCAATGGGGTATCAATTTTGTTTATTTTTTCAAAAAACCAGCTCTTCGCTTGGCTGATTTTTTGTAATGTTTTTTTTGGATTCAATCCTGTTAATTTCTTCTCTGATTTTAATTATTTCTCTTCTCCTACTAGATTTGGGTCTGGTTTGCTGCAACTTCTCTAGGTCCTTGAGATGATCTGAAAGCTCATTTATTTGGTGCCTTTCCAATTTCTTGATATAGGCCCCTATTGCTATAAGCTTGCCTCTCAATACTGCTTTTGCCATATCCCATGAGTTTTGATATGTTGTGTTGTTATCCTCATTTACTTCCAGAAAGTTTCTGATTTCTCTTTTGATTTCTTGAATGACCCAGTGTTCATTCAGGAGCATGTTGTTCAGTCTCCATGTGTTTGCATACTTTCTGGGGTTTCCTGAGTTGCTAATTTCCAGTTTCATTCCACTGTGGTCTGAGAAGCTGCATGGTATGATTCTAATTCTTTTAAATTTGCTGAGACTTGCTTTATGACCTAGTATGTGATCAATCCTAGAGAAGGTTCCATGCACTGCTGAGAAGAATGTAAAGTCTTTAGATGTAGGATTGAAAGCTCTGTAGATATCTGTTAGATACATTTGGGCAATAGTGTCGATTAAATCTGCTGTTTCCTTGTTGATCTTCTGTCTGGATGATCTATCTATTTCTGAGAGTGGAGTATTGAAGTCCCCCAGTACTATTGTATTGGAATCTAAGTCTCCCTTTAAGTCCCTTAACATATCTTTTAAATAGACCGGTGCCCTGTAATTAGGTGCATATACATTGATAATTGTTATATCTTCCTGTTGAATTGAACCCTTAATCATTATATAGTGCCCCTCTTTGTCTCTCTTAACAGTTTTTGTATTAAAGTTTATTTTGTCTGATATTAATATGGCTACACCTGCTTATTTTTGGTTTTTGTTAGCATGGAATATCTTTTTCCAACCTTTCACTTTCAGACTGCATGCATCTTTGTTAGAGAGATGTGTTACTTGTAGGCAACAAATAGTTGGGTGTTGTTCCTTAAGCCAGTCAGCCAATCTGTCTTTTAACTGGACAGTTCAGGCCATTCACGTTTAATGTGACTATTGATACATAGTGACTTTGCCCTGCCATTTTCCCGGAAATATTTTCTAGTATATGCTTTGAGCTTCCCATGCTCTTTTACTGGTAGGTGTTCTTCCTTTCCCTTCTTTCATATTGATGGCCATGTTTCTGTGTTTCTGAGTGCAGCACATCTTTAAGTATCTTTTGCAGGGCCGGATGAGTGGCCACAAAGTCTTTCAACTTCTGTTTGCTATGAAAGGTCTTTATTTCACCTTCATTCACAAATGAGAGCTTGGCAGGATATAATATTCTGGGCTGGCAATTTTTCTCTCTTAGCACCTGTGCTATGTCTCACCATTCCCTCATAGCCTGTAGTGTTTCTGATGAGAAGTCTGCTGTGAGTCTGATTGGAGATCCTCTGAGAGTAATCTGACATTTCTCTCTTGCACATTTTAGGATCTTTTCTTTATGTTTCACTGTGGTGAGTTTAATTACAATGTGTCGTGATGAGGATCTCTTTTGGTCATGTTTATTGGGGGTTCTATGAGCTTCCTGTACTAGGATGTCTCTGTCCTTCTCCAGACCCGGAAAGTTCTCTGCTAGTATCTCACTAAAAAGGCCTTCTAATCCTTTCTCTCTCTCCATGCCTTCAGGAACTCCTAGAACCTAGGAGTTGGTTTTTTTAATAGTATCCTGTAGATTCCCAACAATATTTTTTAGATTTCTAATTTCCTCTTCTTTTCTTTGGTTTGACTGTATCCTTTCCTGTTCTCTGTCTTCTAAGTCTGATATTCTCTCTTCTGCTTCACCCATACTGTTTTTAAGGCTCTCTAATGTGTTTGTCATTTGATCTATTGAGCTCTTCATTTCATTTTGATTTCTCTTCACTATCACACTTTCCTGTCTACTAGTTTCTGCGTTTCATTTTGATTCTTCCTTAAAATTTCATTTTCACGAGAGAGATTTTCAATCCTGTCCTATAAGGATTTCTGTAGTTCAAGGATTTGCTTTTGAAAACTTCTAAATGATCTTATCATAAATATTTTGAAATCCGTATCTTGCATTTCTTCTATCTCATCATCTTCATAATCTTGGCTTGGGGTGTTTTGTTTATTTGGAGGCATCATAATGTCATCGTTGATCTTGTTCCCTCGATTTCTGTGTTTATTGCTTGGCATGGTTAATTCTGTTTCCCTCACTGTGAGGTGTTTTTTTTTTTTTTTTTTTTTTTTTTTTTTTACTATGTCCATGTTAAGTGTACTGCCTGCTGATGGAGGAGCCTTGGAGGCTTGAGATGGGTGTGGCCTGAGAGCTCTGCTTGGTTCTTCAGGGTTACAGGTGTGCAAAGGTGACACCCTCAGGTTATGCGTGGTAAATCTCTCTTTATTTATTTATTTATTCTTTTATTTTATTTTATTTTATTTTATTTTTTGTTCAGGAGGTATGTAATACTGCAAGGCTGAGCAGAATTGATGGTATTTAGCTTCGCTGGCTTCTACCCAAAGAGTCCTGCTGACTCCCACTGGGTTGCCTAGGCTACTGAATTGAAGTCTTAACTCTCCCCTTTTATTATGTATATCCCAGCTCTTTGTCTCTTGCTCTCCTTTGCAAGGTTGGCAGAGAGTGGAACTTGTCTGTACCAGTATGCCCCCACCTTTTTATTTATTTATTTATTTATTTTTTCTTCTCTCCTGTAGTCTGTTGGACTTTCCCGCTTCAAAACCCGCTTCCCTCTAAAATTCTGTGTCGGGGACCACGCAGCATGTGACCTCTTAGTTGAGAGACAGGGCTGGACAGGCCAGACCTGATAGTACTGATAACGCAATCTTGTGTGACCTTGTGCCTTAAGGCCTTGTAACCTTTCCCCTACTTGCATTAGCATTGCAGCTACAAGATAAGCCCCCCCTCCTTCCCCCTCCCGATACCCTGCCTCGATGATATATAAGTGTGTGGTTGAAAAATAAAGTCGCAGCTTGATCGGCACCTGTCTTGCTGCCATCCTTGTGTCTCCTGTCCCTTTCATTTCTCCTTCTAGGTGCTCGGCCCCAGTTGCTGTCCCGCGGGACGGGACAATTCTGTCCGCCGTTTCCCCACCAATGTCTCCGGTTACTAAGCTCACCTCCGCTTCCAGCAGCGATGTGTGGACTCTCAGAGCCCTGGGCGTCTCTCCTCTCCCCGCTGGTTTCTTTCAACTCTTGTTACATTTTAATCCTCACTATTTGATCCTATCATATCAAATGGACAGTTTTCAAGTGTACTGTGCTCTGTTAAACTTTGCTGTCCTTGCATAAGTGATACCATGATACATTTATGATTTATTTATTCTTCCTGTCATCCATCCATCCATCTATCCATTCAGCCACCTAGCAAGAATATATTAAGCAGAACAGATTAAGTACCTGGAAAACACTTTTAAATTATGTATTTCTAAGTGGAATGTGATTTTTTTCTTTTAATTTTCATTTCTTTTAAAATTTTGTTTAAAAGAATGATAGACAAAGACAGGGACAGAGAAAGATGTTCCATCCATTGGTTCATTCTCCAAATGCCCAGAACAGCCAGGACTGGGCCAGGCTGAAGCCAGGAGCGTGGAACTCAACTGAGATCCCCTATCATGATTGGTGGAGACTCAAATATTCCAACCATCACTGCTACTTCCGGGGTTCACATAAGCAGGAAGCTGTAACTGGAAGCAGAGCTGGTTCTCAAAGTCAGTCATTCTGATATGGAATTCAGGTATCCCAAGTGGTGTCTGAACTGCTGCACCAAAAGCCTACCTTGGACCTGGTTTATCACACTTCTTCAAGATGTCTCCCTTACTGTACTCCCCGTTTTGTCACCTAAGCCTGCTCTTCTTTAGTCTTCCCATCTCAGCAACTGGCAACCCAATCTACCAGGGACCGTTTTCTGGGAAAAGGACTCTGACATGGCTACTGTTGTACAGGCAGCTCGATCAGGGGAAGCTCTCATGATCACTGAGAAAAAGGCCAGATGTGGCAAAAGGCAAGGGAAGAAGGGCCAGTAAGGTACAGGGTCACAAAAGACCCCAGCTGACCTCATAGAAGACACTGCACTTGGAGTGGACCATTTGGGTCATTCTTGGCTGCAGGGCATGTGCTGGCCTTTTATCTCCTGGTCCTCACATCACCTACTCTTAGGCTCAGGGCGTGGCCTTGAGCAAGAAAGTTCTGTGCAGCAGAGATCAGTTTCCGGGGAGGATTGGGAGGTACAGGCCGTGTTCTAGCAGCATGTGCTGTGGTTGGGAAATGAGTCCACCAGAAGGGTCTGTGCGAAGCATCCAGCGCACCACCCTTCTTGTTCTTCAGCCTCAAAACCTTGAACATCCTGGATTTCTCTCTATTCCATTCCAGTTCTAGCCTTGAAATGCACATATACAGAATCTGACTTTTAAAAACCACTGCTACTACTGCCATGTTTGTTCATGCCACTACACCCTCTAATTTGGATTAAGTATCTATCTTATCAATCATCCTGATTGAGCCTCACCCCTGCGCCCAGCACAACACTTCCATTCTATGCTCAATTCAGTGTGACCATTGAAAAACATCTGTCAGCTCATGTCACCTGTCTGCTCCTAATTCCATGGGTTTCCAATATTGTTTGAGTAGAAGTCACCTCTCTGGAGCTTTCTAAAGAATCATGCTCTGGCTCCTCTCACAATTCCTGAATTTATTTCCCACCACTTATACCCTTGCTCACCCAGCTTCGGCTTTGTTCTGTTCCAAATACTCCAGGCACCCTCTTGATTAGGGACTTTTATTATACTTTCTGTTCGTCTTATAGAGAGCATGTTTCCCATAATCCCGTGCGCCTTCTCCCCCATTCCTTTGGGTCTTGGCTTTTATATCATGTTCTCAGCGAGGCCTTTACAATCCACCCCTCATGAAACAGGGACACCCAGTCCCCTGCTGCTTCGCTTTACTTTGCTCAAGAGTTCTTTTCATCGCCTCTCATGTCATTTGTCTGTTTTTATCTGCCTCGTTGTTAAAATGTAAACTCCACTAAGCAAGGCCCTTTTGATTTTCTATCTTAGGACTACAGGGTCCAGGGCAGCATAGCTGGCATATAGTGAGTGGGTGCTTGGTAAATATTGGCTGAACAAATTGCTTTTATGTTTTACCCTAATCTAGAGTGGGATAAAGTGCCTCGTCCTAGGTCTAGTGACACTTGTGAATCAAAGAAAACTGGAACGTGATGCCATGCTTGTTAATTAAAGTAGGCTGGATTTTATAAACAGTTCTCAAGATCTCCACCCCCTTGGTTTTTCAATCAAACACTAATTAAAGTATTTCTGTGAGGGGCTTTTGCAGATGGAGTTAAGGTGTGACCCTAAAACTAGGACAGTGCCCTGAATTACCCAGGTGGGCACAGTGCAATCATCATTCACAGAGCAGGCTGGATGGTGTCAGAGGAATGTGCAAGGGGAAAGGAAGCTGGAAGGTCTGAGGCAGAAAGTGGGTCAAGAGATTCGAAGTGCGAGAAGGACTCGACCCGCCTGGGCTTTGAGCATGGAGACAGGCCATCCCATGCCAAGGAAAGAGAGTGTCCTTTAGAAGCCAAGCATTGTTCCTAATGCGTTACGTTAGTGCTGCAACTCCCTCAGCTGACTTCTGCCTAAAAGAGCATGGAACCAGATTGCTCTCCAGAGCCTTCAGGAGACAGCAGCTGCCTGAGTCCTTGATGTCTGTCTGCAGCACCTCAGTGGAGAACTGAGCCCAGCCTGCCTGACTTCAGACCTACAGGATTGTAAGAAGAATAATAAATGGGTCTTGTTTTAAACTGGATTTTGTGGTAATTTGTAACAGCAGAATGGAAAATTAGTATGATGGCACTTGAACACGACCATGGGAAAATAGAATTCAAAGATTATTTATTTTGATGCAAAATTTTGAAGTAGATGTATGGGTTTTCACAATGAATTTATTTTAATTTTTTATTAATATAAAGAATACTTTTTGTGTATTTCTTAAGTACAATTACAACAAGGCAACCCTACTTCCCTCCCTCAATCCTCTTCCTTCCTTCCTTTTTTTTCTTAATTTTTGAAAAAAAAAAAAAACATAATTTCAATCCATTCTATAACCACAGGCTTAATGTGCCACTAACCATCGTATTCGACAAGTAAAAAGTTGAAAGACCACAGTTTGACAAGAGTATAAACAAAGGCTACAAACCACAATCAAATCCCAAGATTTGTCATTCCTATACATTTTATATTGTACATTAACTGCCTTATATCAGAGAACAATGTATGATATTTGTCTTTTTGGACTAGCTTATTTCATTAAGTGTGATGGTTTCCAGTTGCATCCATTTTGTTGCAAGACACAAGATTTTGTTCTTTGTCATGGCTGAATAGTATTCTATAGTGGATATATACACCACATTTTCTTTATTCAGTCATTAGTTGATGGGCATCTGGATTAATTTCCTTTCTTAGCTATTGTGAATTGAGCTGAAATAAACTTGGGGTGCACACAACTCTTTCATATGCTGATCTCATTAGCTCTGGGAAAATCCCCAGGAGAGGAATGGCTGCATCATATGGCAGGTCTATATACAGATATCTGAGGAATCTCCATACTGTCTTCCATAATGTTTGTGCTAGTTTATTTTTTAACCCTTATTTAATAAATATAAATTTCCAAAGTACAGCTTATGGATTACAATGGCTTCCCCCCCCATAACTTCCCTCCCACCTGCAACCCTCCCATCTCCCGCTCCCTCTCCCATTCCATTCACATCAAGATTCATTTTCAATTCTCTTTATATACAGAAGATCGATTTAGTATAAATTTAAGTAAAGATTAAGTAAAATAAATTAAGTAAAGATTTCAACAGTTTGCACCCACACAGAAACACAAAGTGTAAAATACTATTTGAGTACTGGTTATAGCATTAATTCACATTGATCGAAGGTCAGAGATCCTACATGAGGAGTAAGTACACAGTGACTCCTGTTGTTGACTTAACAAATTGACATTCTTGTTTATGGCATCAGTAATCTCCCTAGGCTATTGTCATGAGTTACCAAGACTATGGAAGCCTTTTGAGTTCGCTGACTCTGATCTTATTTAGACAAGGTCATAGTCAAAGTGGAAGTTCTTTCCTCCCTTCAAAGAAAGGTACCTCCTTCTTTGATGGTCCGTTCTTTCCACTGGGATCTCACTCGCAGAGATCTTTCATTTAGGTATTTTTTTTTTTTTTTTTGCCAGAGTATCTTGGCTTTCCATGCCTAAACCACTCTCATGGGCTCTTCAGCCAGATCCGAATGCCTTAAGTGCTAATTCTGAGGCCAGAGTTCTATTTAGGACATCTGCCATTCTATGTTTCAGTCTGCTGTGTATCCTGCTTCCCATGTTGGATCGTTCTCTCCTCCTTAATTCTATCAGATAGTATTAGCAGACACTAGTCTTGTTTATGTGACCCCTTTGGTTCTTAGTCCTATCATTATGATCAATTGTGAACTGAAATTGATCACTTGGACTAGTGAGATGGCATTGGTACATGCCACCTTAATGGGATTGAATTGGAATCCCCTGGCACATTTCTAACTCTACCATTTGGGGCAAGTCAGATTGAGCATGTCCCGAATTGTACATCTCCTCCCTCTCTTATTCCCACTCTTATATTTAACAGGGATCACTTTTCAGTTAAAATTTAAACACCTAAAAATAATTGTGGGTTAATTACAGAGTTCAACCAATAGTATTAAGTAGAGCAGACAAAAAAAATACTAAGAGGGATAATGTATTAAGTTGTTCATCTATAGTCAGGCCAAGGGCTGATCAAGTCACTGTTTCTCCTAGTATCCCTTTCACTTCAACAGGGTTCCTTTTTGGTGCTCAGTTAGTTGTCACCAATTAGGGAGAACATATGATATTTGTCCCTTTGGGACTGGCTTAATTCACTCAGCATGATGTGTTCCAGTTTCCTCCATCTTGTTGCAAATGACTGGATTTCATTGTTTTTGACTGCTGTATAGTATTCTATAGAGTACATGTCCCGTAATTTCTTTATCTAGTCTACTGTTGATGGGCATTTAGGTTGATTCCTGGTCTTAGCTATTGAGAATTGAGCTGCAACAAACATTAAGGTGCAGACAGCTTTTTTGTTTGCCAATTTAATTCCTTTGGGTAAATTCCAAGGAGTGGGATGGCTGGGTTGTATGGTAGGGCTATATTCAAGTTTCTGAGGAGTCTCCAGACTGACTTCCATAATGGCTTGACTAGTTTGCATACCACAAACAGTGGGTTAGTGCCCCTTTTTCCCCACATCCTCGCCAGCATCTGTTGTTGGTAGATTTCTGTATGTATTGATCCTGGATATTAATCCTTCACAGTTGCATAGTTTGCAATATTTTCTCCCATTCTTTTTTTTTTTTGGACAGGCAGAGTGGACAGTGAGAGAGAGAGAGACAGAGAGAAAGTTCTTCCTTTGCCGTTGGTTCACCCTCCAATGGCCACCACAGCCGGCGCGCTGTGGCCGGCGCACCGCGCTGATCCGATGGCAGGAGCCAGGTACTTCTCCTGTCTCCCATGGGGTGCAGGGCCCAAGCACTTGGGCCATCCTCCACTGTACTCCCTGGCCACAGCAGAGAGCTGGCCTGGAAGAGGGGCAACCTGGACAGAATCCGGCGCCCTGACTGGGACTAGAACCCGGTGTGCCGGCGCCGCAAGGCAGAGGCTTAGCCTAGTGAGCCAGGGCGCTGGCCTTCTCCCATTATGTCTGTTGTCTCTTCACATTGTTGAGTGTTTCCTTTGTAATTCAAAAGCTTCTTAGCTTGATTTAATCCCATTTGTCTAATTTTGCTTTTGTTGCTTGTGCTTCTAGAGTCTTTCCCAAGAAGTCTTAGCCTATGCCAAGGTATTGCAGTTTCCCTGATGTTTTCCTCTAGTAATTTGAAGGTATCAGGTCATAGATTTGGATCATTGATCCGCTGTGAGTTGATTTTATATGAGGTATATGGTAGGGGTATTGTTTGTTAGTTCTGCATGCGTAGATCCAATTTGACCAGCACCATTTGTTGCAGAGACTGTTCTTTCTCCAGGGATTGATTTTAGCTTCTTTGTCAAAGTTTAGTTGTTTTCAGCTGCATGGTTTAATTTCTGGGGTTTCTATTCTATTTCATGGGTCTACATGTTTATTTTTGTGCCAGTAACAGACTGTTTTGATTATAACTACCCTGTAAAATGTCTTAAAATCTGGTGGCCAGCATCACCTTAATTCCAAAACCAGAGAAAGATGCAAGAAATAAAACTACAGACCAATATCCCTGATGAATAAACACACAAAAATAATCAACAAAATACTAGGTAATCAAATCCAACAACACAGCAGAAAGATCATTGAACCAGACCAAATGGGATTTATCCCTGGTATGCATGGATAGTTCAACATACTCAAATTAATAAATGTGACATTTCATATTAACAAACTGAAGAAGGAAAACTATGATTATCTCAATTGATAGAAAGGGAGAATTTGATAAAATACGACATCTTTCCATGGTAAAAACCTTAAGCAAATTGGGTACAGAACTAATGTTCCTCAATACAATCAAGGCCATATATGACAAACTCAGAGCCAAAATCATATTGAATGGGGAAAAATTGGAAGAATTTCCAGCAAGATCCAGAGCCAAACAAGGATGCATACTTTCACCTTTACTTTTCAATATAGTTCTGGATGTTTTGACTAGAGTCATTCAGCAAGAATAAGATATCAAAGGGATACAAACCAGAGAACAGGAAATCAACTATCTCTGTTTGCAGATGACATGATCCTATATATAATGAAACAAAAACACTCCACTCAGAGACTATTGTAACTCATAAGAGCAGTTGGTAAAGAGACAGGATATAAAATCAACACAGAAATCAATAGCCATTGTGTACACAAACAAAGCCATGGCTAAGAAAGCACTTGCAAGATCATTCTCATTCATAATAGTTACAGAAAAAATTAAATACCTTGGAATAAATTTAACCATGAAAGATCTCTATAATGAACACTACAAAATATTAAAGAAATAGAAGATGATACACAAAAAATGGAAAAATCTTCCATGTTCATGGATTGGAAAAATTAATATCATCAAAATGTCCATAGTACCCAAAGAAATGTACAGATTGAGTGTTATCCCAATCAAAATATCAATGACAATCTCAAAACTAAGGAAAAATCAATGTTAAAAATCATAAGGATTAAACTGATATTTAATTGGCAATTCTAGGAGGTACAGAACAAACTGTTAATTTTTGAGATAATTTAGTTTTTTTGGTGGGAGTTCAGTGAAGTCACATGACTTCCCTAAAGAGAACACACTGGGTGTATTATAAATCTGGCTTTAGGGTTCAACCATCTAAGATCCTTTACAGGCATTAGTAACACTGAAAACTAGATACATTTATTTTTGGAAATGTTTCAAGTTTCTAAATATTTTTAAAAGTCACACTCATTAAGAAAGCCATTATAGTTTTTAATTGGAAAAAAATCAATCAATGATGCTTATGCGGAAAATATAAGTGCTATACAAGTGAACTAACCTATTTGAAAACAAGGCTATATTAGAAAGAAGTTTGTATTTCCATTTCTGTATCATACATGTAACAGGATTACACAAAGTAGAGACTAAATCAGAGTGAACCAATGTTATCACAAATTATAAGTGTAATAACAATGGATAGTGTTTCTAAGATATTTTGAATATTAGGGCAGTTGAAAAAAATCATATGGAAACAAAAGAGACCCTGAATAGCTAAAGCAATCTTAAACAAGAAAAACAAAGCTGAAGGTATCATAATGTGTATGTCCATGAATCTTTTGAAGAATCTTCATATTCTAAGATAAACAGGATTACAGTAAGAAATCTGCATGTAAAGAAAAAAATCATACTATAGACAGACTTCCAGCTTCTTCATAGCCTATGTTCTATTCAACTACTAAAGACCAGTGATAGAAATCATGGAAGTGAACTGTATTTTACTAATATAATTATGACTCTGGACTGCTGATCCAATGGGTATATATTTCACTTGTCAGGGCTTTAGTGGAGAGTTTCATTTTATTCAACAGTGATCTGAAGAAGGTCCCTTGGGCCTCTTACTGAGCTTGTATGAGTGTTGCCCTGCAGGTGGTTAATGCGTGAGAATAATCTAATGATGCCAACAGTGCCCACAGCTTCTTTTATAAAATTCAGCATTATTTATCTGAAAAAATATAAGCACACCCTTATAAACTTGCCTATTGACTCATGATTGAGAAGTTAAGATCCTTTACAATTAATCTTTTGTCTGAGTTTTAAGGAAATCACCTATCTCTTTTAGCTTTCTTCTTCAGTCTCTAGGAACTGCTCTAAGTATGACTGTAGATGCGGAAGACGTTTACAAAATTAGACATGTTAAGCCAGGGCCAGATAATGATTGTATTCAGTCATCTTTTGTTCAGTTGATTTTCTACTCCTCCGTGTTTGACTCTTTGTGAAATTTAATGATCTCCTGGGCAATTTGTTACAATTTGAAAATTTCCTTTGGTGGATCTTCCACGTCCCGGCCATCCTAGTACCCCTCCAGTTTCTTCATTCTTGCCACCCTCACTGCTTCTTTTCTAGTTTTCCAGTGCTGTTTGCAGAGTCCCTTCACCAGGTTGTTCTTCTGTTGGAACTAGCCTGCCTGAGCTCCAGAGTGAGTGGTACTACTCATTCGGAGAGCAAGTTGCAATATCTAGGGAGATCGTGACGTATTTATCCTTTGACCTGGCAATCACACCCTTATGATTCCATGCTGAGACTAATTATTGAAACATAAAAAGTGGTTTAGACAAGGCTATGGAATACAAATTAATTTTTAAATATTTTATTTTTTATCCATTTGGGAAGTATAGTGAGAGAGAGAGAGAGGTTTTCCATCCAGTGGTTCATTCCCAAAATGGCTGCAACAGTTGGAGCTGAGCTGATCTGAAGACAGGAATCAGGAGTTTCTTCTGGGTCTCCCACACTGGTTCAGGGGCCCAAGCACTTGAGTCATCTTCTGCTGCTTTCCCAGGCCATAAGCAGAGAGCTGGATTGGAAGAGGGTCAGTCAAGACACAAACCAGAGCCCTTATTGGATGCCGGTGCTGCAGGGGGAGGCTTAGCCTACCATGATATAGCACTGGTCCCATGCAAAACTATTTTTGATAGTAAATATATGGAAATACGCTTAAGTGTCCATGCATAAAGGACTTATTAAATAGCTTATGATGTATCTTCAAAGTGAAGTATTTTAAAAAAGAGAAGGATCTTCTTCTTAGACCTACCTATTACAAATAGTTGAGGAGAGAAAATTATCTTTTGAGAAAGTTTTTGTCTAATGAATAAATAATAAATAGAATAAATATCATTTTAAAATGCCTAATAAATGAATAGATTCAGATAAGAATTATCAAGAAACAAACCAAACAAGTGTTTTGTTTCTCCAACTGTGAATTAATCTTGCACCTGCCCCCTCGCCTCCTGCAATTGAACTTGAACCTCATCAACTCTCCAGATCTAAGTACTGTTTCTCAGAAAATCCTTGGGGCATTGGGATTTGGGAAATATCATCAGAAGGATGCAATTAGTTACAACAAAATTATAAGCAACAAAACCTAGGCCTGTATTTCTGTTTTATTGTATTCTCTTTTTTTTTTTTTATTGTATTCACTACCTAACCAATGAATTAATACTGTTTTCTATACATGTCTCTAAACCTGACTGACAGTGACATGGATGAGAATGGAGACAGGAGTTCTTAAATCAATTTATGTTATGTGTCTTAAATACCTTGTTTTGATCTCAGTCTCTTATTTTTCATTTGATGATTTGTACTTAGGTAAATAATTTCTAAATATTGCACATAGTAAGATTATATTGTTTTAAATAACCTGGGGGATCTTCATAAAAAGAGAATAACCCTTTGAAAAGTTATTTTTCTTTCAAATAATACCATAGTCATGATGGTATCTTGGATTTTCTGTTTTCATATAAACAAAAATGTCAATGAATAGAGATATTTAATATAAATAATTGAATGCAACATCCCTTTGAAGGTGCACTTGACAATGCATTCTTTTTAGTTTGATATATTGGAGATAGTCAAGCTCTCTAAAAGTAACAATTGAATTTCTTCATTTAATATGATGTTGATGCAAATGGAAGTGAATTTAATACAAAGCCTTCTGCCCCTAAGACACTTTGATGTGTGAGAAATGAGCCTGCACAATAACTCCAGTAAATTAATACATTTACAGTCTTTGGGACATTATATTGTAGCCTGGTTTAATTTCATTTCAAAAGGCCATTAGGGGTAGTATACATATCTGATCTTTATGGCTTTTTTATGAATAGGACATAAATAAATAAATGAGCATAAGTCTAAGCTAAAAGTCCAAGCTCTAAATGGTGTACAGACATATTTAGATAAAAGCAAGATAAATCTTAGTTTACTTTGTTTTTTTCTGTTGATTGCTTAAAGTCATCTGAATGAAACAGATTTCTTGGAATTATAGCAAGCATTAAATCCAATATGTAAAGGGTACTTTTACCACACACAAATGCTACAAACTTATAAAATAAAGAAAATTTATGCATTAGCCTACATCAAATGTTATGTATGATTTTAACTTGAGTATATTTTAAAGAAAAGTACATTAGCAGAAGTCATTTCTGGGACAGGAAGGGCTGTTGAAGAAATTACAATATTGCTAAAGTGCCCAGAGATTAGGGGTACGAGTGAAAGATGATAGAATTTGAAAGTCGGCATTGAATGGACTTGCTTTTCAGAATCCTTGCGGGACAAGATGAATTGAAACTCTAGTTATTTCCTGATTATTTAGAGGCGTGCATTCAGTTTGTGGATTATGGGAGTTAGACTCAGAGTATGAGAGTTCCTGGAAATTTTTTTGTATGGAATTCTATACGCTGATATTTTTATTTGGCAAGATCATATTAACATTGTCAAATGCAGCTTTGAGGAGGAAGAGTACATAAAACTATCAGTTGTCTTAAGAAGAAGAAATGAGGTAGTTTTTATAAAGGTATATGCTGAGTGAAAGATTGATGTGATCATCAGAGTGGCGAACGTGTTAAGGCATTTGTGGTAATACCACAAAATACCCCGGTCTGGGTCATAATAAAGTGCAGGAAGTTGTGTCTGAGAGTTACAAAGGCTGAGATGTCCAGGATCAAGGTGTCAGCTTCTAATGAGGACCTGGTGAGGACCTTCTTGCTGTGAGGACCTTCTTGCTGTGTCCTCAAATGTGGAGTAGGAAGTGCAAGCCAGATGAACCAATGCTGTGGGAGGCCTCTTGTCTAAGGACCTCCATCCCATTCGTGAGGGAGGAACTCTTGTGGCCTAATCACCTCTTAACAGCATCACAATGGTAATGCCTGAATTTGAGCTGAATTTTTTAAGATTGTATCTATTTGAAAGGCAGAGTTACAGAGAGCGACAGAGACAGAAATCTTCTTTCCACTGGTTTATTCCCCAAAATGGCCGCAATGGCTGGGGGTGGGCCAGGCTGAAGCCAGGGGCACGGAGCTTCTTCTGGGTCTCCCAAGTGGGTCCAAGCACTTGGACCATCTTCCTCTGCTTTCCCAGGCACATTATCAGGGAAACAGAAGTTGAGCTGCTGGATCTCAAACTGGCACCAATATGGGATACTGGCATTGTAGGCAGAACTTAACCCACTGTGCCACAATGCCAGCCCTGGAACCCAAGTCCTTGAGATACCACCTGCTTCTTTCCAGGGTGCATATTAACAAGAAGCTAGAATCAGGAGTAGATTTGTGACTTGGCACCTAGAAATGCAATATGATCATCCCAATCAGTGTCTTAATGCCCACCCCAGTGTCTGAATTTTGGAGTGGGCATGTTGGAACCATATTAGGGCTTTACCCGTATTCTTGATATATAACGGCCACTGTGGTTTATAATTATGCCTATACGTGTGCATTCTTAACCTATGCAATCTAAAAACCTAATACAAATGACTTTTAGATTAGATAATTGTTTTATTTAATAAAGATATATTTTTCATTGAATAAATATGCATTAAGCATGTACTATGTACCAAGTTCTGTTCTAGGCTGTATGGATATAGCAATGAAGACAAAAATTTCTGACCTTTGGTAGCTGATAGAGAAGCATAATAAGTAGAGAAGTTAAATGTATACCATGTTAGAAAATGACAATTGCTAAGGAGGAAAAATCAAGAAATGTGGATTGGAAAGTTTGGCATGAAGAGAGGTACAAATTCAAATAAAGAAACCAGGACAGAGTTCATTAAGAGGAAATAATGAGTAAGACTTGAAACATGAAGGGAAGGGCAACAAAGACATCTGCTTAGCCAGAGGCATACTAGAATGTTCCAGAACACAAAGGGGGACCAGTTCTGTGCAGGGCACAAAGTGGGATCAAGTAAACTGATTGAAAAACAGCAGGAGATGAGGCCGTTTAGGGTGTCATGGCTATTCCGTGGGGCCTGGACTGTTGAGTGCAGGGCTGACCACGAAGGTTAAAGGGCAACTCTGACTTCTGTGTTAGAACAGACCTGGGGTGGTGGGGTGGTGGGGACTGGTGACAGTGGAAGCAGAACAGCCTGCTCTGCCTTTTCTAAGCAAAGAGTATAAACTCCCAGTGCCTTAGTTTCCTCATCTACAAATTGGGAACAAGCCTATCTACTTGTGAGAATCATACGATTGATTGAAGGTGAAATATGAGGAATGGTGTCTGGAACATAGTACAGTGTCACCTGTTTCTTACATTGTTGTTGTGACAACACAGATGCCATGGGTGGCAGTTTGGGCTGAACTGGCAGTAAGTTGTGAGTTATGGATATACCTGTAGAATTTTGTAAAGGTAATGCCAGGGGATCTGCTCAGAAAGTGGATGACATCACCATGGCCCTCAGCAACCTGGAGTACCTGGTTAACATTCACCAAGTTGAGGAGAACAATTTAAGAGAGCAGGCTTGGGAGGCAGGAGGCACTTCAGAATGTCAGATTTTGTTTTACTTATTTTTTAAAATCGATGTTGGTGGCTAGGGCAGAGGGGAGAAGGCATAGCAGAGAATCCCTGAGAGATAGAAAGCCCTCATCCACTGGGTGACTTTTCAAATGCTTGCAATGGTCAAGAAAGATCCAGGCTGAAGCCAAGATCAGAAACTCAATCCGTGTCTCCCATGTGAGGGTCAGAGATTCAACTACCTGAGCCATAATCAGTGGCCTCCAATGGTGCACAGTAGCAGGCAGTGGGAGAAGAACCTAGCCTTGAACATATGCAATCCAATATGTGATTCAGGCATCTTGACCAATGACTTGATTGCTAGTCCAAACACCTGCCCCAGGATTGACTTTTGATGTGATTCTTAGGATTCCTTTTACTCATCCAAATGAGCTAGAATGAACAGGTGCAGCAGAAGTCACAGAGAAGTCTCAGCCCAGTTTGTACAAGTAGGTATGACTATGATTCCCATCATGTTTTCATACTTAGGAATGATTTTACAGTGATTTCTTAAATTATGTCTCCCAAGCTGATGTTTTTATATTGAAATATACTGGTTAACATTTAAAAATCACATATAGCACACAAAGAGCTTCTCGATACATTAGGACAATTGCCACCTCCACAGCAAGGACACAAAGAAGGCTGATGGCACTACAGCTGCTCCCAGGATCCCATTTGCTGTAGGAATTTGCTATGTGATTAATGTAATGGCAACATTTGCAGCGATCTGTAACATGCAATTATGAGCACATATTGACAGTTTTTACCAGCTTGAGACTTGAACTTAACTTTCCATTACTGAAAACATTTTCCCTTTGCTGAAGTCGTTAGGATGGGAACTAATGGTGGCTTATCCACATTGCTTTCTGCGGGCTCAGACTTTAGAACTGCTGATGTATTTTGTGGTGTACGAGGACAGCCACTTGTCCTTACCTGGCTCTCAGTTCTGCACTATCCACAGCTAGTGGAAATAGTTAGTGAGGGAGCAAGGACAAAAAGCCTTAGATTCATACTGACCCCTCTCCTATATAACATTAAGCAGGTCCCCATTTCTCTGCGCTGTTAACACAGCCCCACCGTGCCTTGACCTGCCCTGCCCTGCCCTGCCTGGACTGCTGGACACCACTAGCAGAAAAATCCAGCCATCAGCCAGAGCTCTCCCCATGCCTCCCAAGCCCCCTTCCTCCAACTTAGCAGCTCAGCCCCAGAGTCCAGCCTCAGCCTCAGCCTCAGCCCAAACCCCTCCCAGCTCACACTTGTGATCTCACATGACCTTTAGATTGAGCCCACGCTCTCTCTCTGTCTCAGCAGCCCAGCTTTAGCTCAGATCCCTGAGCCGTCCCCATCACTTTGAATAATATAAACGACCAGTCTGTAAGGGCAGGTGCGCTCTCTATGCTGTGTGTTCACCTGGGAGTGAGCCCCTACCAGGCTTTATTCTTTTGGGTAAACCTGGTCTGGCTGTGGCTTCATATTCTGTCTCTTTTTTCCTGACAGTTAAAATCATAATATATTAGCTAGAAGGTACTGGCCCTCAGGCTGAGTCAGATGTATTAAAATTATCACCATTTCCCTATTTGGGTAAGGGCGCTGAGGTACAAAAGACTTGGCAATTTTGCTTATGGTCATGCTCGTAGAAAATTGTGGAACTGGGGTTTGAAGCCAAGCTGGGCTCAAGCCCACACTGCTTACTCCACGGTACACGGCTCCATCCCCTCACCTGCAGACACCTCCCCAGGCCCCAGGTTTTCATTCTGTGGGTGATTTAAGTCAGGGTCATGTGTTTTTTTTTCCTCTGTTCCTTCCTTCTCTTTCTGACACCCCACTTGTCATTTTTAAAAAGGAAGGAGAATATGCAGTGAACTTGATAAAAACTTAAACCAGTAAAGTTCTCTCCATCAGGGGCACTTTTAAGCGGTTCAACTTTGAGCATATGGCTGGCTAAAGAGAGTGGAGAGGTGGTACCATATAAGCCTCCGAGTTGGAATGAGGGCTGTGTGTTATCTGTGGTCTGTGGTTTCCCCGGAGCTGCATTTAATGAAGTGTGTCATTTCTAGTGTCCAGAAGTAAAAAGATTGCATACGGCTCTATAATTCCCTTTTAAAAATAACTTATTTGTTTCATGGACCTCACCACCCATTACCTTTCACAGAAACCAAATTCATAGAGATGGGAATTAGAAAGATGAAAAAATGCTGACACGGACCAAATCCGTTTGAAAAAGGACTGACAACTTCTTTTCCTTTGGATTCAGTTAATGGTGTGTATTTTTATCAGGAAATAAGTCCCATTACTGGCATTTCGAGGCAGAGCTTTAGGAGGCTTTAAATATCTTCAAGAAGAGAAAAACTGTATCAGGGTTACTTGAAATTCTTTGCTAAATGAGTTAGCTTAGCTCCTTTAAGAAAAGAAAATGATTAATAATTCTTCCTGCTGCCCTCTCTGATCATATTTGTTCTTTTCTCCTGGTTGTCGATATCCAGACCTCCGTCCCATTCCTAGAACTTCTTCCATTTTGATGGGGAGAGGGATGCTATTGCTATCTGAGAAGCATAATAGAATCCAATATTCCTTCTTCACTCAGAGGTGTTAAACTGTGGACATGTGAATTATATTTAAACACTTGGTGGCTCACTTCAGCGATGCTGAAATGTGAGCAATGGTCCAATCCAAAAATGACAGGACCTGTGGAGTTCTTTGGGAGGAGAAACTGTCAGGGGACAGCAGCCGGAGTGAGCCCCATGGCCCCAGTGTTCAGATGCAGCAGCGGCTGGCGCCAGTCCTACACAGAGGAGGTTGCTGTTGTAGCAGGGCCCTGACTGTAGACGCTGCTGCTTCCTGGTTCCTGGTCTTTTTCAAGACTTGTTTTAGTGACTTGGTGCCGGTCAGTAGTCAAGTGATAAAAGCTTTATATTTAAGTAACTAAGAGATATCTATAGCTCACAGCTAAAAAAAAAAAAAAAAAAAAAAAAAAAACAACACCTTAATGATAAAGCATTTGTGTATATTTACTTTAAAATTATTATTATTATTATTTACAAAAAAGGGGAGGTCAGAGTTGTGATACAGCAGGTTAAACTGATACTTGCAATACCTGCATCCCATATGGCACCAGCTGAAGTTCTGTCTGCTCCACCTCTGACCCAACTCCCCACTAAAGTGCCTGGGAAGACAGCACAAGATGGCCCGAGCACTTAGACCCCTGCTACCCACATGGGAGACCTGGATGGAATTCAGGTCTGGTCATTGTACCATTTGGGTTGTGAATCAGAAGATAAAAGATCTCTCTCTCTCTCTCTCTCTTCCTCTCTCTCTCTCTCTCTCTCTCTCTACTTTCTTTAAGTAAATAAGTAAATATTTTAAAAGTACTTTTTAATTATGATAGTAAGTCATATGAATTATAGAAAATAAGAATTAACCAAAAAGCATATAACTTTGGCTACTCTATTCTTACTAGAAATTGCCTCCTCTTAAAGTTTTAAGATTTATACTATCTTTTACATGTAATTGATTTCATGTAGTTCAGGGTCTTTTTTTAATTATTTATCTTTAGATAGATGGGATCTGTTAGAGAAAGCTTGATTAACAGCCTCAATTGCTCTAGGGTTTGTCCATTGACAATTTTAATGAAATTTCTTTTTCTTTTCTGAAAGTTATACTTGGGAGTAAGACTTGTATAATCATATCCAAGCAGCAGATTCCCCAAGCACCCATAGCACTTTGATGATGAAAGGACAAAACATGTGGGATGCTACATGTATGGCCATGTCCCGCATGTGATTTTCTGGACAACATCCCAGACTCTCAGCACCTGAAGATGGGGCAGGCATTTGGCTTAGGGGTTAAATCCCACTTCAGAGTGCCTGGCTTCAGGTGCAGGCTCTGCTCCCTGTTCCAGGTTCCTGCGAGTGTTTACACTGAGTGGCACCAAGTAATGGTTCAAGTAGTTGGCTCCCTGCCACCCATGTGGGAGACTTGTAGTGAGTCCCTGCCTTCTGGCTTTGTCCCACACTCAGGCTGAATGTTGTGAAACAGTGGATGGCAGTTCTGTCTACCTATCTCCCAAATAAATTAAATAAACAAAGACAATGTTTATGTGTACAAGTATCTGTCCAATTCCAGAATCCTGGAGAAATTGATATAATATCTTAAATGGGAGTTCATCTTGTCTGGTGAAACTGTAAACCAGCAGAATGTGTTAATAAACTTAAATCTTCTACCACATATGCTTATATCATGTGCTTCATTTCTTGATGTGACATACCTTATGCTGTGTACAAACTCCAGTGTCCTTATATGTCCATAGCAGAATGATACTGATGAGAGCTGGCATACATTGTGCATGTATGGTTTAGTTATTACCCTGATATGATGTTGGATTAGAAATAAAAATAAGTTAAAAAAAAACAACAATTTCTCATGAGTCTACGAGTTAGTTGGAAGATGCTACAGATTGAGTTTGACTTTATTGATTGAGGCTGGCTGTTTGTTCCTACAAGCACATACATGATTAGTTCAAAGACCCACTCATTTCTTTTCTTTTTTTTTTTTTTTTTTTTTTTTTTGGACAGGCAGAGTGGACAGTGAGAGAGAGACAGAGAGAAAGGTCTTCCTTTGCCGTTGGTTCACCCTCCAATGGCCGCCGCGGCCGGCGCGCTGCGGCCGGCGCACCGCGCTGATCTGATGGCAGGAGCCAGGAGCCAGGTGCTTTTCCTGGTCTCCCATGGGGTGCAGGGCCCAAGCACCTGGGCCATCCTCCACTGCACTCCCTGGCCACAGCAGAGGGCTGGCCTGGAAGAGGGGCAACCGGGACAGAATCTGGCGCCCCGACCGGGACTAGAACCCGGTGTGCCGGCGCCGCTAGGCGGAGGATTAGCCTAGTGAGCCGCGGTGCCGGCTCACTCATTTCTTTTCTATGTGGTCTCTCTTTAAGCATCAGGTAGCTCTGGCTGATTCTTATAGCAGAGGCAAGTTTCCAAAAGCATATGAGGGTACCTCAATAAGTTTGTGGGATGATGGGTTCAAAGATAAGTTTATGTTGGTGCACACATTTTGAAACTGATGCATGTGAAAATCTTCAGGAAGTTTATGGAGAGTACATATTATGAAAAACTATTCATAGATTTTTTAAAAAGTTTTATACCAAAATAAACTTTTTAAATTCCATATTTCCTGTAAACTTCTTGAAGTTACTCTCAGCTGAGACTGCTTGAGGATGGGACTTGGAATTAGTGAACTGTGATTTTTACTGCATTCTGTTGGCTAAATCGAATCCAAAGGTTATGACAGATTTAAATGGGGAGAGAATTACCATTTGCCTCTTTATAGAAGGAGCTACACATTCACATGGCCAAGAGCAAATATACAGGGAAAAGTGTTATACTGGGGCCATGTATGCAATATTCTGCTATGCCTTAGGATGTATTCAGCACTGCTAAATGCCATATATATATAACCATGTATTTATAGCTTGATATATATTATTTAATCATCACAGCACATGTATTAGATATATTATTAGTACTATTTAATGATCAATAACTAGGTATGGTATGGAAGTAAGGGAAATGGTGTATGACATTAGCAAAGGGCTGTTCTTTGTCCATGTGTTCTGTTTCTGAATTAGAGCGATGACAGAGAAGAGAGAAGAAAAACTTTCGTGATACTATTTTCTTTGATTAAATATATATTAAATGTTTCTACAGTGGATTTCTGCACAAAATATATTTAGTTAGTGGAAACTAATTAAAAACCCTGGCTAGTAAATGTGGTAAGATTTTAGTTGTGGTTGGGGTTGTCAGTTTGCATTTATTTCTGAATTATAAACATTTCAATATAATTTTGTAATAGGTTGATATGAGGTCTGCTGGTCAGACTTCATATCTATTGAGAATCATAGAATAGAATCATGGAATCTTCTTGGAAATAGACCTTAGCTGTGTCTAGCCTTCTACTCTGCACTACTTCACCTGAGTCATACTCAGTGGGGAGCATAAGTGCTTTGTAGCCAATAAGCTCTTGCTGGGCTTATTAGTGTGATTTTGCTTATGTTGAGGGAAAATATGAATTATTCATAATTCTGCATGTTACCATCTCCCTGACCATCCTATTTACCCTATTTGATAGAACAATCCCTGTATTTTATATTCCCTTGCCTTAGCTTATCTTCATGTTACTTCCCATTATCTCACTTTTATCATTTACATTTTGGTTCACTTGTTTGTATATCATTAGTTTCCCAATGGAATGTGAGCTCTATGAGGTCAGGACCTTGGCTTCGGTCACTGTTGTATCTCCAGAGTAGTGTCTAGCACTTAGTAGGCCTTCTGTACACGTTGCAGAGGATGTGAATGCCCGTTCTCAACACTTTGCTTCTTCTTGGGTGTCACTGCTCAATGGGTGTGTTTCAAAAATGTGAGAGTGATGCCTTCTGAATGGTATGTTTACCAGAATTAAAGAATTGTGGGCAGGATGTAAAGAACAGTGTGGAAAATGTAGAAGTTTCCATCAATGAGATATTAGGCAGATAAACATGATGTTGAAAATTATTGAAAGTTATGAATCACATACCTGCACTTAAATCAAGGCTATATTTCCCCTAATTTGAAATATATGAAACAATGCATAGGTCAGATAAAACATGAATGAAGATAGCAGTATGTGTAAAGGAAGAATGGTCAGTCATAAAGAGTAATGAATGACAATTAGATTAGAAAAAAAGGACATTCATAGAAGGAAATGCCAGTGTCCGTTTCAAGGTGAGCAAGGGATCATTGTTGCTTCTGAAGAGAAGCTGTGTATCCGTCAGGAAATGTGAGCTCTTGAACATGAAAATCAATAAGATCAGCCCCCCTTATCCTTATACGACAAAACACAACCTTCTGATTATCTTGCTTCTGGCATAGCTTGGAGATTGGATGTACAGTGGAAGCAAGGCTAGGATCCTCTCCTTGATAATTCTATTGCTCATTTGAATTTAACAATGGACATTCTGGCAAAGTCTATCAGTCTCTTTCAGCTGTGTTGGTGTGATTCAGTATTCCCAGATCAGATCTTCTCCAGGAACACGACATGAGCATGTGTCTGAGCTTAGCAGGTTGACAGACACACACTGGATTGGGTTGAATTTATCTGTTTGGACAGCCAAGGAGCTCTTCCTATCCAAAAAAAAAAAAAAAAAAAACCAAACCTAACCCTCCTGCTGGGCTTGCAGTACTTTGAATTTCTATGCTGTTTAAATCAGCGATCACTTCATACACGTCCCAGAATAAACCTTTGTGACATTTGCATCAGGCAATCTGATAATTTTTTTTTTCAAAAACAAACATGTTTAAAAGTGACTGAAATAATTAAAACAGAATATGAGCCTTGGTCCCCAGATAACCCCAAAATTTACTTTCAAAGACTATTTAATATATTCATAAGGGTAATCATGAATATTTCCTTCTGATTTTTGTCTGTGTTATTTTTTTCTTTTTACTACAAACTATTTCTTGGAATTTAGAACCATTATTTCCCAATTAGAGAAAGTCTTATCATAGTTACCTATTTTATCTAACATCCTGCATGCTGTGGTGAAATCTGACTTCCAATCCCTTTATATGCAGATTCTCACTGCAAAACAATTTTGTTTCTTCCTTTCTTTTACATTTTCCCCTGTGTGTTAATAGACACAAAAGAATTGTGATCTGCTCTGGGGGAAATGAACACGTTACTTACTTGATGCAATGCACAAGCTTAAACTTTAATGGATTCTTCAAGAAAGACCAGTTCACAGCCAGAATTCTTTTATCCCACAATGGTGACAAGGAAAGGGGAACCAGGGATTTTCAACAGTGAAGAATAAGAAGTAAGAGAACTTTTCAAAGGCTAAGATGTTGTACACATTTTAAAAATGCTCCATTTGCATTTAAAATATGCCCTTAGAGTCTATAAAAATACAAGTTTTTGTTAGATTTTACATATTTATACAGACATATTGGTGTTGTTAAAAGTCACTGGCCATCTATTATTTAGAAAAAATGGAGTGGATTTAGGTCTAAAAACATGCTGGAATATATTTGGTGCTTAGAGAAATATTAGTAATTTTCCCCTTAGGCTTTAAGTTGAATAATAGCAGCACATTAGACCATTTTTATAGCTGTTTATTTCAAAATTAGTATTTCTAGTGCTGAAGTCAAGAGTTTTAGCCCCTTGATTTTGGTTAATGCTTGTTATACAACTAACTCCAGTACAGTCAACTTCTTCATTTGTGCATGTGTCAATGCAAGTTAGATCAATCAATATGGCTAGCAAGTCAACCAGTGAATGATTGATTCCAAATTGTATGCCCAATATGCCTGGAAGCTCTGAGTGCTTAAAGGAAAAACAAGATTTAAAATTACATCACTTCATGATGAGAAGCTTGTCATCGCGTTGCTCTAGGTGAAGCCTCTGCTTTGGAGTCAACAGGAACATTTGGGAAAGGACAAAATATTTCTTTACCATTCACTTGTAGGTGGCTAGATCTTGCACAAGTGATAAGAACACCTAAAATTCTGTTTTCCTCCATCAAATGGGGTTTCCAAATCTTTTCATAAGATTAAATAATATTCTTTAACAGCCTAGTTGAATCTCTCGCGTGGATAAGCACTAGACTGTGAGTTACGAATCACTATTTATCAATTCATCATTCCATCTAGTTAGTGATCCGAATACTGATTTAGGTACTGAGAATACAAATACATATTAATGTCTTCTCTCAATAGGCCTACAAAAGACTGAAAAAAAGAAAAGCTTTGTTGATAAGATGAAGTTGTGATTATTTAACCAAATCCACATTTATAGAGAACTTTTATAATAAATTTCTTATGTCATATGTCTATGCCACTGAGCAACTGGAAGAAAGAATAATGGAATGATAAAACTTCCAGCTAACAATTACTGATAGCTTATTACGTGGTAAATATTTGCAATGCTCAATCTCATCTATGATCTTCAACAATCCTAGAAACAAATCACTGTGAAGTACATTTAAAATTCGTTCAATGGACTGGGAAATGGAGACCCATCAATCACAAAGATAGACTGTTATGTCTTGAGCATAAACATAGTTACATCTACGGCACCAATGCTGGAAAACATAATCATGCAGGAAAGTCAATTAAATTTTAAGGAAGTTTCATGGAGCCAGGGAAAAATGTGCCAGAGACAGCACTTGGTCCTCTTTTGTTTTTTTTTTGTTTTTTTTTTTTTGTTTTTTTTTGTTTTTTTTTTTTTGTTTTTTTTGGACAGGCAGAGTGGACAGTGAGAGAGAGAGACAGAGAAAAAGGTCTTCCTTTGCCATTGGTTCACCCTCCAATGGCCGCCGCGGAAGGCACGCTGCGGCCGGGGCACCGCGCTGATCCGATGGCAGGAGGCAGGAGCCAGGTGCTTTCCTGGTCTCCCATGGGGTGCAGGGCTCAGGGACTTGGGCCACCCTCTACTGCACTCCCGGGTCACAGCAGAGAGCTGGCCTGGAAGAGGGGCGACCGGGACTAGAACCCGGTATGCCGGCGCCGCTAGGCGGAGGGTTAGCCTAGTGAGCCGCGGTGCTGGCCACACTTGATCCTCTTTTATTGAGGCTTAACTTCATGGCTCTAAAAGATGTTCATAACCTTACTTCCTTCAATTACCTGTTTGTAAAGGATCACTTTAAGGATGGCCCTTGACCTATGCTAGTGAGTCCCATGTATACAGATTTAGGACTTAAAAGCCAGAGAGCTGATGCTATACATCTATTAAATTAAATTTATACTATTGCTTAGGACCCTTGTTTCAACTGACAAAAATCTAATTTTAATTTCAATAGCAAAAAGAATTTATAGGCTCATGTAGGTGAAAGTTTCAAAGTTGTATTGGATTCATGTGAGCAGCAACAAAGTCAAAAGAGATTATTCAGAACCTGGTTACTTCCTGAGTTTACTACTTCCATGGTGTAAGCTTCGTTCTCTATGTCTACTTGATAGATGACCACAACTCCCAGATATCTTCATCATGATACAAAATGGTTCAGCAAATCCAAACATCATATTACAATCCATACAAACAGAAAACCTATTAGCAGCTCCCAAATATGATCTGGTATTAATTCTCTTACAGTCGATTGAAAATAGGCCACAGTATCTCCCCAGTCTCTATATCAAAGGCTAGAATGGGTAAGTGGGATCCACTGACTAGTTTCAGCTAGATTATGGTCATCTCTATCCAGATATAGTGCTAGGTAAATACCAAATATAATATTAAAATACCATATTTGGAAATAGAAAGGGATGGAAAAACTATGAGAAAAATCAAATCACAATTGGTAGGAAAAATTTAGGGGAAATAAATACTGAAAAGGGGGTCATATATGTGTCCCACAGTTCACTGCTTTGGCAGAACAATCTAACATCCATGAATGTCAGTCATTTCATGAAATAGAAGATGAAATGCAAAAGGGTGAATACAGTATATGCTGCCATGTGGAGAGAACATATCTGTTAAAAGAGAAATGGATGAAATGGAGATGCAAAAAAGAGAACAACATCCTGCAGATCCCTCAAACACTCAGGTTTCATTTTTCATTTGTGCTTGAGGCGCCGATGCATTCCTGCCCCTTCTGCAGCTCTTTTACTTTAAACATATTTGCATACACTAACAGATTCCCATATTTTTCCTAAAATTGTTTTATGTTGGAAACAGCACATAAGACAAGTAACTAATACTGACATGGGGCAGAACACAAAACCAAATAAGATGAGATTTCTATCCATGAAGAAAAGATCTAAATGTAGAACAGGAGGGGCTGCCTACTTTGAGCTTCCTTCCTAACCTCTGTAGCTATCATCATTATCTATCCAATCACTCCAGTCAGAATTACAATGATCACCCACTGTCCCAGACTTCTAATCCTCTCTCTAATCCATCAGCAAGTCCCCAGAGGCACCCACTTCTTTACAGCTCTACCACCAGCAGAGCAACCTGGAAAAGCCTGCCCGGGATGCCTTCCTGCTGACCACAGCCTGTGGTTGTTAGCACCCTTTGCAAGACATCATCTGTATGTGAAAAGTCATACTACTCCTGAACGTGAATACTTTCCTTATTTTACTTCACACTCAACTGAAGTTTTTTGCATGACTTATAAAGTCCTGTATAATTGTTCTGCCTGCTTTTCAGATTTCTCCTTTTCGCTTGTTATTTGTGGATTACTCTAGGTGTCTCTCACCTCCTTGCATTCTGAGCTCTCACTGCTGTCAGTTTATTCTGCATGTGGGCCACCATGGAAAAGCTTCTCTCCTAAATGTCAGTGATTATCACCTTCTTAGACTTTTGGTTTTGCTTTAATCATCTCATCCACAGATTGTTCCTGACTCTTGAATCTCACGCGAATCTTCATCCCACTGGCATATTTATTTCCTCTATAATTCCTCTAATTACCTATTTGCTTATAAGCAGCCTCCACCATCAGACTATACCTTCATGAAAATAGTAGCAGAATCATTTCACAGTTGTGAGCTGCTTGTTTCCTACAATATTTGCAATGTTGTGCTAAAGAATGATTGTTGAGTGAATGCATCAATGCTTCAATGAAATGGGGATGATTAGCTCCATAAGAGGGAACTTACGTGGGTAATTTGGTGTCTGGTTAATGAAGAAGATTGATAAGATGTAGTTTTTAAAGAAGGAGGATATATTTAAATTTCAGCCTTAATAATTTGCATTATAATGTCTACTACATACTGTATTTGGAAAAAATTCATAGGTTAAAATTCAGATGCTATGCCATGTATTGTTTTCATTAATGCAAAGAGAGGTTTCAGCTGACATCATCCTTAAAGATGAAACACTGGGCACTTTTCCCTCAGGTCAGGAACAAGATGAGAGGGGCTGCTGTCACCACTTCTATTTCATATTGCGAGAAGAGGTTCTGGTCAGAGAAACAGGCGAGGAACACATAAATATCACACAGAAGAAAGAAGCGAGACTTACCTACAGAAGCTCGTAATACAACGTGTGTTTCTTATGTAAAGAAAATCTTTTTTTTAAGATTTATTTATTTGAAAGACAGAGCTACAGAGAAGCGGAGGGAGGGAGGGAGAGGGAGAGAGAGAGAGAGAGATTGATTGATTGATTCAGAGAGATTCCATCCACTGGTTCACTCCCCAAATGGCCACAATAGCTGGAGCTGAGCTGATCTGAAACTAGGAGCCAGGAGCTTCTTCTGGGTCTCCCAAGTGGGTGCAGGAGACCAAGGATTTGGGCTACTACTGCTTCCCCAGGCCACCAGAGGAGAGCTGGGTCAGAAATGGAGCAGTTGGATCTTGAATCAGCGCCATATGGAATGCTAACACTGCAGGCAATGGCTTTACTGGCTATGCCACAATGCTAGCCCCTATAAAAACTCTTAAGAAATTGATTAAGAATTAATTACTAAACCAATAAATTTCAAAGAAATTTTAGCATATAAGATCAATATAAAAATGAATTGTGTTTCTCTATACTAGTAATTAACAATCCAGAAATAAAACTAAAATTATAAATCCATTTAAAATATCTTGAAGATGAATAAATTATTTGGAAAAGAATCTAACAAAAGAAGTATAAGACTTTTATACTCAAACCATGAAATATTATAAAGAAATTATATTTATTTACATTCATATATTTATGTGAAAAAATATGCAGTGAATGTGGATAGGGGAATATTTCTTTTCATTTTTTATTTTTATTTATTTTTTTTTGACAGGCAGAGTGGACAGTGAGAGAGAGACAGAAAGGTCTTCCTTTTGCCATTGGTTCACCCTCCAATGGCCGCCGCAGCCGGCGCGCTGCGGCCAGCTCACCACGCTGATCCGATGGCAGGAACCAGGTGCTTCCTCCTGGTCTCCCATGGGGTGCAGGGGCCAAGGACCTGGGCCATCCTCCACTGCACTCCTGGGCCATAGCAGAGAGCTGGCCTGGAAGAGGGGCAACCGGGACAGAATCCAGCGCCCCGACCGGGACTAGAACCCGGTGTGCCGGTGCCACAAGGTGGAGGATTAGCATAGTGAGACGCGGCGCCGGCCGGATAGGGGAATATTGTAATTTTAATCTTATCTTCCTATTTATTGACAAATGCAACAAAATCCCTATCAGAATCATACATATCTTTTTCCATTTGTTAGTAAGTTGATCTCAGTATCACATGGGAGGGCAAGGGACTCAGACAGTAAATTCAATCTGGAAAAGTAAGAACAAATTTGGGGGCTAATCACTTCTTAACTCAAAACTTACATAGTCACAGCAATCAGCACTGCATGCTATGGCATAAGGAGACCTGTAGAGTAAGAAATATAATCAAGAAATAAACTCTCGCATTTGTGGTTAATTTTCAGCAAGAAGGCAAGGCAATTCAGTGAGGAAAGAGGAATCCTTTTAACAAATGGTTCTGGGACAACTGGACATTTAGCGATCAAATAATGAAGTTAAGTTCCCGCCTGATTCCATAAACCAACATTACCGTGAAATATGTGACAAGCTTAAACATAAAAGCTGAAAATGTAAAACTCTTGGGAAAAAACCTTATGGCTATAAGTCTATTTGATGGTAGGTTAGATATTGATTTCTTAGATACCCTATCAAAGGCATATGCAAAAAAATTAAAAGAAAGCAAACATTAGTAAACCGGAGTTCACCAAAATTAAAATATTTATACTGGAAGCCATGTAATCAAGAAAGTGCATTTACAGACTTTGTGAGACAATGTTTGTATATCATATAACTGATAAGGTACTGTATGTTCAATATGTTAAAAAGAATCCTTGCAATAGTAGACTAATAACTGAATTTTAAAATAAATAATTTAAATAGATGTTTCTTGAAAGTTAATTTATCAATAGCCAATATGCACATGACAGTATGTTCAGCATCATAAACCATTAAGGAAACCGTAATGAGATACCACTTCATTCCCACTATGAAAGCTATGATAAAAAGAGGACTGAAAGCATTCATGAGAATGTAGAAAAACCAGAACCTTCATATATTTTGGTTTGAATGTTAAACTGTGCAATTCACTTTGGAAAACAGCTTGGCAATTCCTGAAAAGGTTAAACCTGGAATTATCACATGCTCCACCAACTCCTCTCCTAGGTATCTAATCAAGAGAAATGAAATGCATGCCCATGCAGTAACTTGTGTGTGGATGTCCCTAGCAGAATTGTTTCTAACAGCAAAACATGGAAACAGCCCAAGTGCCCCTTGACATGTATGTTCATAGAACCAGATGCTACTCATCGATACAAAATGAACGAAGTGCCAAGGTAGGCTACAGCACCTGTGAACCTCAACCCCACAATGGCAAGTGATGCAAAGCCAGCATCATATAGTTCTATTCATGTGCTGTCCAGAACAGACTAATCTATGGAGACAGAGCTGAGATTATAGTCACCTAGAGCTGCTGGGGTTGAAGGACGAAAGGATGGGAGTAACTACCCATGAGCACTGGTTTATTTTTTTATTTGTTTATTTATTTATTTTTTTGACAGGCAGAGTGGACAGTGAGAGAGAGAGAGACAGAGAGAAAGGTCTTCCTTTGCCGTTGGTTCATCCTCCAATGGCCGCTACGGCCGGCGCACCGCGCTGATCCGAAGGCAGGAGCCAGGTGCTTCTCCTGGTCTCCCATGGGGTACGGGGCCCAAGCACTTGGGCCATCCTCCACTGCACTCCCGGGCCACAGCAGAGAGAGAGCTGGCCTGGAAAGGGGCGACTGGGACAGAATCCGGAGCCCCAACCGGGACTAGAACCCAGTGTGTCGGCGCTGCAAGGCGGAGGATTAGCCTAGTGAGCCGCGGCGCCGGCTGAGTACTGGTTTATTTTTAAGGTAGTGAAAATGTTCTAAACTTAGGGTTTAGTAGTGATTATACAACTATGTAAATACACTAACATATTGAGTCACATACTTTAAGTAGATGAACTTTACCTACAAAATAGATGACATGTAAATTGTATCTCATTAAAACTGTTAAAGGTAGGGGGAGGAAGAGGAAAAGGGAAGATTATTAATCCAAAATTAAGAGATGAAAGGTCTCCAACAGGTTATCCGTTTAGGAAGCAGCCACCACAGGTAAGGATCAGGTCTGCCTTGCCTCACGACCTGTTTCACTTGTGGTTTTCTGCAGATACCAGAATGCAGCTCTAATTTAATCCTACCTTATAGAGAAAGAACCACATAAAGGCATAGACCAGAAAATTACTGGCTAGTCCACAAAATTGAAGCGCTGTAAAAGTGTGCCTCGTGAAAGAACAGATCAGAGACCTTAGGAGTGGGGTCACACAGCTAATTTCTTTGCAGTGCTGCTATGAACACTTCATCCCGTCCCAGAACAATACAGATGTCCTGTGGGCCTGCTTTGGGTTCTGTGTCTACCCTCATGATCAGGGAGTATGGGTTTGAACATTTGCCATGTAAGAGAGTCACATGGAATAATGGAAGGAGTATTTGCCAAAGGAAGGGACATTAAGCACCTTCTCAAATGTGTTCATTTTTCTTAAAAAAAAAAAAAAAGAAAGAAAGAAAAGAAAAATATTCCATCTTCCCTGCCCAGTTCAAGCAGTTTTCGTTCCGTTTGTGTGATATAGATGTATCCCCAGAACTATTCTGTTGGACATAATAGTATGTATGTAAATAAGCTGATCTGCAACAGGAGCACACTAATATATTTTGGAAAGTTCTTCAATTCTTAGAGACTTTGGCTACAGATAACTAAATGCAGGCAACAAAGAGTGCCTATCATCCCCAGTGTCCTGCTATCATTCGCAATTGAATGCATTAACACCAGTGACGGCATTGTGTAAAAATCACCTTGGCAGATTGAAATAAGCGGTGAGAGCTGAAAAGATTCAGTAGCAGTCACATCCTGCGGCCACAGAGCTTAGAAGAGCAAAGGCATATCAAAACTAAATAAAATCAATCATTTAAAATGTCTGATCTCACCACTCTATTTTTTTTCTTCGATCCTAAGAGCAGACAGTCTTTAAATAAAAAGAACCGGATGGTGAGATGTTGCTGCTTTCAAAATTCAGAGATTTAGATGGGAAAATAATTACTATCTACTTTGGCGACCTTAAATATTCATTTGAAATCATTTTAGGTGTCAGGTTAGGATCTCTAAAGATGTATACAAATTGGAGTATATCTAAGTATGCTAGAAGCACTACTGATAAATAATACTTATATAAATCAAACCATTATCCGCAAATTGAAATAGTCTTGTAAATACTTGGTTGAGTTTTATGGCCCATTCTTTCAGATCCCTCAAATGTTCTCCTCCTTTCTTGTCCTTCATCTCTCTCTCTTTCCCCCTCTTTCCTTACTTTATAATCAATTTTAAGCATTTATGAAGAAGACACTCTGGGCACTGGGGATAGACACCAGTTACCTCTTTCTCTGTGACCTGAGTCTAGTTGGAGAGAGAAAGCCATTGAAAACATAGCTAAGCACAAATATATGCACATCCATAATTATCCCCAAACGGTATAGTGTGGTATAAAAGAATAATTTAGGTCACCTAATCCATTCTGGGAGGCCCGGGAAGCTGCTTGAGGACTTCCTCAAGTCTATGTGCAGGGACTGAGTGTGCAAAGGGATTGAGGGGAGTGCGGGGCTGGCTTGTGCAGAAGATGAGCGTGCACCCGAGGCAGAGGGAGGAGCCAAGGACAAATAACGCAGTTCTCCTAGGGCCTGCAGGAAGAGCTTGAAGGTGAAGAGCATATGGAGGCAAGGCAGGGGAGAAGTCTTCTTCTTTAAAAGAATTTGTTTATTTTGAAAAGCGAAAGAGAGAGCAAGCGAGCAAGCTCAAGCCTGTTCCAGGCCAGGAGAAGCCTTGAGCCAGGCTCCTTCCAGATTCCCCACGTGGATAACAGGAACCCGAGTACTTGGGTCATCTTCTGCTTTCCAGCAGTCTTTAGATGAACCAAAACCAAAAACCAACCAACCAACCTGTGCAAGGTTTTAAACAGGGAAAAAGAATACAAAGAAACCCGATTAGATGGGCTGCAACAGTAATCCAGATAAGAGACTTGAATTTCATTTCCATAGTCTCTACTCTAAGTTCCTTTGATCAATACACTTAACTGTTCGGGACTTTATTTTGCTTATGTGAAAAATGGGAATTAGATACTATTTCTGTTGTGAGGCGCCTGTGAAGATGGATGGGATGTGAGTTATGAAGTGTTGACCGTGACGCGTGTTCTTCCTGACAGTCCTGATAACTGCAGTAAAGCTAAGAGTAAGCGATGTCAGAAGCAGTCGTCACAATTCTCATTCCAGTTGGTGTTTGGAGTGAGCCCTGAACATCCAATCTGAAGCCATTAGCTTCTTCAGAGTCTCCAACATGGGTGCAGGGGCCCAAGCGTTTGGGCCATCTTCCACTGCTTTTCCAGGCCATAGCAGAGAGCTGGATCAGAAGAGGAGTGGCCGGGATGCTGGCACTGCAGGTGGAAGCTTAGCCCACTACGCCATAGCACTGGCCCCAATTTTCTTTCTCTTATGGTTCTAGTCCTACACTACCTGCTATTCAGTCTTCATTTTTAAAATTGTCACTTTAAAGTGTTCAAATGTTTAAAACATTTAAAAGTTGTAAGACTAATACAATGAAAATGCTAAAATATTGAGGAAAGCAATTAAAGTAGATACAGACAAGGTAACTAGAATACCAAAAAGCATATAGGGGTGAAATGGACATTATGAGATTCAACGATTGTTTACAGCCCTTGTCTCTACTGTTGAGGAACAGTGACTTTTTCTTCTTACTGCTTGTTGAATTCTTTACCTAGTGCAGGGTTAATCTTATGGTATGAAGTAAACTGAATGTAGATCATTGTAAAAATTAAGAAAGGCAATAAGTGAGGAGGGAGGAGGGAGTATGGGAGCATGGGTAGGAAGGCAGGTAGGGTGAAAAATATCACTGTATTCTGAAATCTGTATATATGAAATACATGAAATTCACTTACCTTAATTTTTTAAAAAGTAACTAATTTAAAAACCTGTAAAGAATGAAGGAAATAGTAAAATTGACGTGGAATGAAATCTTCATATTTGTTGCTGGCCTATGAAACTGAATATCCACATAAAATAGATGAAATTGAACCTTGTACCATACATACACACATACAACACATGGATTAAAGATCAATATGCAAAGCCTGAAACCATAAAACTCTGGAAAACATAAGGAAAAAGCTTCATAATATTGGTCTTGTCAACAATTTCTCAGATATGACATGAAAATAAAAAAAGCACAAGTAGACCAACAACTAAAACTAAAAAACCTTTTGCACAGCAAAGGAAACATTCAACTGAGTGAAAAAGTAGCCTATGAAATGCAAAAAATATTTGCAGGGCTGGCACCACGGCTCACTTGGCTAATCCTCCACCTGCGGCACCGGCATCTGGGTTCTAGTCCTGGTCGGGGTGCCAGATTCTGTCCCGGTTGCTCCTCTTCCATTCCAGCTCTCTGCTATGGCCTGGGAGTGCAGTGGAAGATGTCCCAGGTCCTTGGGCCCTGCACCCGCATGGGAGAGCAGGAGGAAGCACCTGGTTCCTGGCTTTGGATTGGCGCACTGCCCCAGCCGCAACACACCGGCCGTAGCGGCCACTTTGGGGGGTGAACCAACGGCAAAAGGAAGACCTTTCTCTCTGTCTCTCTCACTGTCTAACTCTGCTTGTCCAAAAAAAAAAATTTGCAAACCATATATCTCAGGAGGGATTAATATCAAACTATATAAGGAACACTCACAGTCCAAGAGCAAAAAACCAGAATACTCAAATTAAATTATGGGCAAAGGGCTTAAAGAGACATTTCTCTAACATTTTTTAAAGATTATTATTATTATTTTTTTTTTTTTGCAGACAGAGGGAGAGACAGAGAGAAAGCTCTACATCCACTGGTTCACTCCCCAAATAGCTGTGATGGTTGGAACTAGCCAATCCGAAGCCAGCAGGAGCTCATTCTGGGTCTCCCACATGGGTACAGGGGCCCAACCACGTGCACTATCTTCCACTGCTTTTATAGGCCATTACAGAGAGTTGGATCAGAAGAGGAGCAGCTGGGACACGAGCTGGCACCCATATGGGATGCCAGCACTACAGGAGCCTTAGCTTACTACGCCACAGTGCCAGCCCCTTCTCTAACATATTTAACAAGTAGTTTGACGTATGTTTGTCTCATTTTCTAGCAGGTTTAGTCCAGTTCATATTGTCCCATTACATATAGAAATGAAATGGTATCTATATTTTACCAGTGACTTGAATACTGATGCATCTTATAACTTAAGCATATGAGTGCTTTTTATTTCTTTGAATTTCTATAATGCCTTGAATATCTACTAATAACTAGCAATGTATTTAAAGTTGTCTTCTGAGTAGTTTACAAGCTTCCGATACCATTTAGTACCCTCCATTTGATATTGCCATGACTTTCTCAAAATGCCTTCAGGATTCTTCAACTTCTGAACATCATAAACAAAATGATTATTCTGGCAAAAAAAATGCCATAAAAATCATAAAGTAGAATGTTACTAGTATTTAAAAAGTTAATGTGTGGGACCAAATATATAAAATTAACATCTGGGGAACCATGCAAATCTACTTAGCAGACATTAAGTTATTTATAAAGTGGTTTATTAACAGCACTTGCTGCCTGATGTTTAATAACCCAGTCCTTTAAATATTATATATCACTAGGATTAATGCCAATGCCTTTTCTCTTTTAATTTTATTCTCCAACTCCTTGAGGTGTGCTCAAAGTCCTTGTCAAGGCCAGAGAGAGCAATTTTAGCAGTAAGCATGTCGAATTTTATGCCGATATTCCCACTTTATCCACACTGGGAATCCAGAGAAGGAAATTCACCTTCGGCCAGTTGAGCTTCCTTGGGTAGATGGGTAGACTGCTGCGAGTCTGCTAGACACACGTTTACTTATCCTGGTTTGGATGAGCCATGGACTTCCCAGGATCTCTTGAGTAGACAGACTCAGGAAACCGTCTCTCGTTTTCCACTAAATGCATTGTGGCAATTGCATCATTGACCTGAGCAATAAACTTCCCCAGACTCACACATTAAGGCGGCACTGATCAGCTCTCACGTTGCTTTACTCACGATTGTTCTTTAGGTCATATTGTGTAGTTTTTCTTACTTTAGTGTCTTTACCCTAAGAAGATTCAGTGACAAATCTGGTTGGTAACTGCTAACTGGTGGATACAGGGTATTCTCAGCCGAACTCTCACAGTGCCCTTGATACAGTGCCCTCTAGTGTTCACAAATGTGCAAACATCATGGTGTCGTCAGCTTGAAGACCAAGTAAGACCCTGTAAGACATGCATTTTGCATTAGTTTCCTGTGATTGTCATAGTAATGTGTCACAAACTGGGAAACTGAAACGGCGTACCTTTTCCTCACAGTTCTGAAGCCCAGGAGTCTGGGTCACACTCTCTCTGAAGGCTGTAGATGAGGATCCACCCTCGCCTCTTCCAGCCTCAGCCAGTTGCCAACAGTAGTCACGGTCACCCATTCTGCAGCTGCATAGTTCCAATCCCTGCCACCCTTATTCCACAGTGTCCTCTGCAGGTCTGTCCCTGGGTCTCTTCCAAGCACACACACTTTACTGGACTAAGGAATGACATTTTCCAGATTGGCCTCTTTTCAATTAATTGCATGAGCCGTGGCACATTTCCCAAATAAGGCAAAAATCTGAGTTCTTGAGTACTTAGATCTCATAAAGTGCAATCTTTCAAATTCAGATATTTTTCATATCATTATTTTTCCCAGCATGAAAAATTTATACAACATACATTGACCTATAAAAGCATGCTATTATCATGTTATCCATTCCATTTTACTTATTCCTTGCTAGTTGAATATGTGTGACTGTACTGACAATCTCCAGAAACTATGTCTTTTTGAGGAGTTAAGTCTTCCTTGATAACTGGCCTAAGTTGTTCACTTCTCATTCTTCCGCTCCTATGCTTTCTCAAATACGCCATTAGCAGCTTGACTTTTATTCTCTGTTGCTTCTTTTCCTTGTTCCGGTGTTTCTTCCACGCCTCTATACCAGTTTTCCAATGAAAGTATGCCTTTTAAATATGTACTTGTAGTGTGTTTAGGAAGTGGGTAAAGCTGCAGGAGAGCTAGATTCGAGGAGTGCACGGTAAAGATCAAGTGAGGGTCTTTCCCAAGCTTTCTTTACGAAGTCTGAACCATCAAAGAGATCAGAAATTATCCAGTGTGTGATTATCATTCCTCTTGGAACTTAAGCACAAATCCCCTTTTCTTCTAGTGTTTACCATCTTGTTTCTACTGCCTTAAACCCCAAGTTACATCCGCAGTAGCCATCTGAGTAGGATGGGTTAGAGGGTTTGCAGTGGAAGTAAGAGAAGACATTGCAGGAACACAGGTTTTCTTTCCTGTTTTGTGTGAAGTCTCCATTTTAGTTTTTCTAAAAAAATACTCAATGACCCATCGCCTTCAGCAATTGAGTCCCAAAACTTAATGGAAGAAGGCAAATTGAAGGTTTTTTCATGGGAAAATTTCTCTTTGAGGTGAGATATTTCCCAATAGTTTGAGCCCTCAATCTAAGGACTACTCGAGGAATAGTAGTGAAGTTGAGAGTGGGAGCCAAATAGTTGTGCCGTGGTTTCCTCTTTCTTCTCCCACATTTTCCTCCAAGTTCCCTACTAAACATTTGATAGTATTCTTTTCAAGTCAAACCAAAAATGCACGAAAGTGCACCTGTTTAACATCCTTTCATGCCCTTCTCCCCTGAAAATGTGCTGTAGCTGCCCCGTGCCCTCCTCTTTGTTACAATCACCAAGCTTTGTCTCTTCCCGCTGTCTTTATATTTATTTTGGGACCAGAACCCATCTTTCTTGAGAGTTTTATGACAGTTCAAATATCATCTCCATCCCAACTCCAATGCATCATGCCTTCCCATGTCAACCTTTCTAGCTCCACTATGGTATTGTCTTCTCCCTTCGGATATCAGCTGCACGGGAGTGGAGACCTCTGCTCATCTGCTGTTAGATTCTCTCACTACTGAGCTACATGTGTAGTGTTTAATGGGTTCTCCAGATTGGAAATCTCCTTTTCTCATTCGTACAATAATGAAGAATGGCATAGTTTGTGTCCATGTGGGGGCAGTGGAATAAAAATTAAAGTTTTCCAGATGCAAACATTGTGGTGCAGCAGGTTAAGCCACTGCTGGAAATGCTCTAACCCCAAATCAGAGTGCCTGGGATGGAGTCCAGGCTTGGCTTATGTTCCAGTTCCTGCTAGTGCCCTCCCTGGGAAACAGAACTTCAAACATGTGTCCAGACCTTGACAAGAGCAAGGCAGGAGAGGTGCATAGGATTCAAGCTTTAACAAGGTGTTTGCTCGCTCTGAGAGTTGGGTAAGTAATGACTCCACAACTGGGAGACCCTGAGAGCAAGTGTCTCAGTCGTGTGCCCTTGGTGCCACGTTTCTTTCATAGGAGCTCTGAACCTCCTGTGTCCTTACTAAGAGTTATTCAAAGTGAAAACATCATCTCACAAGAGAGTCAGGCTTCTTGTTCATGCTTTAAAATAGGGCTTGGGGCAGGGATTGTGGTACAGTGGGTTAAGCCTCCACCTGAGATAACCACATCACATGTCCAAAGGCCTGATTTGAATTCTGACTGCAAGGCTCCTCCAATCCAGCTTTCTGCTAAGGTGCCTGGAAGGAGACGGCAATGGTCCAAGTGCTTGAATTCCTGTCACCAGTGTAGGAGGCCTGGATGGAATTCCTAGCTCTCAGCTTTGTCCTGGCCTAGTCCTGGCTGTTGCGGGCATTTGGGGAGTGAATCAGTAGATGGAAGATCTCTTTTCCTTTCCCTTTGTCACTCTAGCTATTAAATAAATGTTTGTTTATTTTTTTTAAAATAGAGACTGGTGCTTTGGCATAGCAGGTCAAGATGTGATGCCAGCATCTCATATAGACCCTGGTTTGAGTCCCAGCTGTTCCACTTCCATCCAGCTCCCTGCTAATGTGCCTGGGAAAGCAAAAAAAGATGGACCAAGTCCTTGGGCCCCTGCACCCATATGGGGGACCCAGAAGAAGCTCCTGGTTTCTAGCTTTGGATCCACCCAGCTCTGGCTGTTGTGGCCATTTGGAGAGTGAATCAGTAGATGAAAGACACCTCTCCTCGTGCCCCCCAGCCCCCACTTCCTGTCTCCCTGCCTCCACCCCCTTCCTCTCTATCTCTGTGACTTTGCCTTTCAAATAAATAAATAAATCTCTTTTCTTTTCAAAAAATAAAGTGGAGTTGCCTGATTACAGTTAAATTTTGAATTTCAGATACACACAATTTTTTTGATAAATATGTCCCAAATATTGCACTGGACATGCTTAAACTTAAAAAATAAACTGCAATTCAAATTTAACTATCTCCCATATAGTAAGTCCACACCATGCGGAGATTTTCTGATGGTTATTGGTCTCATGACACTCACACTGTGGCAGATTTCACTTTAACTATAACTCCATAGAGGAGAGGATCTTTTCGGCCCTATGAAGCAACGTTTAAATAATGAAATGCTAAGTTGAGAGCCTCCCAAGTCATTGCAGAGCTGTTCTAATCTTTCCAACCCTGTCATTTTCTTTGCAACGAGAGCATATCAGATCAAGTAAACATTACCACTCAAAGCTCTCATAAAATATTGAACATTTAATTTGAGTTTCCCAAAGAAGTCGAGTCTGCTTTAACTGTTTGAAAATTTTGTATATTTACCAATAACCAATTCCCCAGAGGTCTATGCTGTGCAGGCTGCCAGAGGATGCATTGACCCTTTAAAGCATTCTTTCCAAGATGCTTTAGCATATGCCAGAAATGCAGTGTGGCAACCAAGCCCTTTGGCACAGGTTGCATTTCAATTCCTGGAAAAATAGCAATGGCCCTATGGCTAGAAACACAAGATCTAAAATGGAAAAAATATTTACTTTCTTTCTGACTCTCACCTTTCTGAACCTTTTTCATCACAAGAGATGAGCATATGCAGGGTAATTGGATATACACAAGATGACTTACTATGATGGAGAAGAGAAGGAATTTGTCAAAGGCAGTATGTTAAAATCTAAATAGCAGAACATACAATCTATTACCTAGTAGTCAAGAATCGAAACTACTGGTTACTATAGAATGAACTAAGTAATAGATACAGATATAGAGAAGACAGAAACATCCTGAATGCATCAAGTTCAAGCAGTTATTATCTGAATACTATAGGGATGGTTGCAGCAGTAAAGGGATTTCACAGTGTTTTTGTGTTTCAGACTTTGCCTAGATATCAGACCTAAGAGGTGTAGCTCCTGGACTTTGGATCTATGAATGTGTGTTTTCATTAATTCTAATAGAATGAGTTTGGAGATCTAACCACACTCATTTATTTATTCACAGATTCAACAAATGGCAGAAAATCAAATACTGAAAATACTCTAGTTTTCTATTTTAGTTTCCAGTTCTTATAAACTTTCATTTTAGCGGGGAAAGAAAAAAATTAACAAGCAAAATGAAAGTTAAACAAAGACTATGTAAAAAAAAGTGATAAATGGGGTGGGCATTGGTACAGTGGTTAAGGCATGACTTGGGACATCAGCATCCCATGTTGGGAGCCTGGTTTGAGCCCTGGTTCTGCTTCTAATCTGAGATCCCTGGTAATGCATACCTGGGAGGCAGATGTTAATGACTCAAGTACTTTGGTCTGTGTCACCTGCATGGTAGACCTGTAATGAGTTCCAAACTCCTGATCTGGCTCAGTTCCAGGCGTTGTGGGCATTTGCGGAGTGAACCAGCACATGGAAGATCTCTCCCTTTAACCCCCTTATCAAATAAAAAAAAAAAAAAAAACTTAAAAAAATGATAAGGACCATTGAAGAAAAATAAAATGGGATAAAGAGGAAGAGTTGATGTCTGGTATAGCACACTATTTTATTTTGTTATTATAAAAGTTTATTTATTTATTTATTTATTTGAAAGAGTTAGAAGGGGATGGACGGGGGAGAGAGAGAATATATCTGCTGTTTGCTCATTCACGACCCAGACAGCCACAGCAACCAGGTCTGAGCCAGGCCAAAACCAGGAGCCAGGAGCTTCATCCAAGTCTTCTACATGGGTGACAGGGGCCCAAACCCTTGGGTCATCTTCTGGTGCTTTTCCCAATCTCCTAGCAGGGAGCTGGATTGGAAGTAGAGTGGCTGGGATGGGAACAAGTGCTCATATTGATTGGAGGCATCACAGGTGGTGGTTTTATCCACTAGGCCACAATGCTGGCTCCATGGGCCAGTATTTTAAATATGGTGATAGCAAAAGGCTCTGTGTTGCGACCAAAATGAGCAATTCAGACACGAGAACATCAGCAGTCTTGTGGTGGAATGAGAAGGTGAGAAGGTCATGCCAAGATGGCCGCTGACAACAGAAATTGCCTGGCAACAGGCCGTGATTGGATGGCTTTGGAAACCACATGACAACAGAGCCTGACTGACAACAGGCCATGATTGGATGGTTTCAGAAACTGCCTGGCAACAGGGTGTGATTGGTTAGGGCATAGACTGCCCCTTGACCAGATTGGCTGCCTTGGCTATATAAGCTGCTGTAGCAACTGAAATAAACGAGGCAGGGAAAGATGTCAGGGGTTCATGGAGATGTTAGGAACACCAGTGTGTCTGGGAGGGCATTGAGCAAGGAAGAAGAGGCCAGAAGATGAGGCCCAAGAAGATGAGACATCCTTGTGTCAGAAACCCAGGGCCTTGCAACCTTCTGTTAGGAGGTTGGATTTTATTCTCAGGATAGTGGAAACTCACTGAAGTGTTGAGTTAAGAAGTTATGGTGTCCTGTTTTTATTTGAAATCACTCTCTGTGGAGGTAGGAATCCTAGTTCCATGGCTATGTACTTGTCTGCATGCATACCAGGGTGGTAGCAACAGTGGAGCTGAGAAGTGAGTGAATTCAGGACAAGTTTTTGAAGGCCAAGTATCAGTAGAACTAGTTGGTCAATGGGTTGGTATTTGTGAGAATAAGGTGAAATTCTAGAATAAATTGAAATTTTTAGCCTGACCATGTGGTCAGTGGAGATACTGTTATGAGGTTTATGAATATCTAGGAAACAATTGGTGTGGATGTTGAAGGATTTGGAGCTTATATTGGACATAGTGATTTTGAAATGGCTCTTAGACACTCTGGTGGAGATGTCCAATAAGTAGTTCAATTGTGCAGAGCCAGTTTTAAGGGAAGATTTCAAGACTGGAGATACAGGGTTCAGAGTTGTGGTACAAGGGTTAAGCCACCTCTTGCAATGCCAGCATTCCATATCGGAGTGCCAGTTCACTCTGTTTCTGATCCTCTTCATTCTCTTTCTGGTCCAGCTTCCTGTTAATGTGCCTGAGAAAGCAGCAGAAGATAACTTAAGTGCTGAGGCCCCTACCACCCATGTAGGCGACCAGAATCGTTTCTTGGCTCCTGTCTTTGGCCTGATCCAGACCTGGATATTATGGCCATTTGTGGAGTAAACAAGTGTCTCTCTGTGTCTGTCTCTCTGTTGTCTGCTTTCACATAAGTGACAAATCTTTTTATAAATTTTCTTAAAATGATAGTGACTAGATATGTGAATTTGAAACCCATCAACATATAGTTTATTAGTATTTAAGCCACAAGATAGACTGACTCATTCAGGGAATATAAATAGAAAACCAGAAAGGACCAAGCTTTTTGGTGGCTAAAGAAACCAACACTTAGACACAATTACATAAGGCAGAGTCAATGTGAATTTTCCTTAAAACATACCATCAGTGTTTGGGGTAGAATGATATTTTGCTGTGGCAGTCAGTGTGAGAATTATAGGGTGCTTAGCATTCCTGTACCCACAGGAATTGTAGAAGCAAATTGTAGAAGCAAATACATATTTTTATTTACTCCAAGTATTTGCCAGCCATGTCATTGACCACATGGTATTGAAATCAATAAACGGTTTCAAGTATCTACTCAAATTATAAAATTTTAGAGATTATGAGTTTCATATATACTTGGATTAGAAAAGTAAATATTATCAATGGTTTTGGCTTTAGGAAATAAGAAAATGTATATGCTAATGATCTCTTCGAGCCAAGAAAATACAGCCTACTTGAAAAGCAGTGAAGTAACTTACCTGGGTTTAACTGATCCTCTTCATATCCTTTGTACAACATCCTGACATTTATTCAAGGCATAATAAATACTGGGTTAGTGGTAACTTAGCACACTTTTCAGCACGGAAATCCTACGTTTGGATTATGTGCTATTTTTTCTCCAAACATGTTTATGTAAATTTTCTATGATATTTAAATGTACTATTTCACTTGGCATTAGGCAGAATAAAACATAAGTAATATATACTGTATTATTTTGAAATCATTCGTTTCCTTAGATGGTATCTATTCACTCATTTTGGGGGTGATGTTGAGATTCTACACACACATCTTGATGGGAGCTGGGTAATATATGCGCACTTGTCAGAACATCTCTCCAGAACTATTTTGATTTCTCTTTCATCACCATTTTTACCCATTCTATAATTTCACACTAATCAGATTTCATGTAAATTGAATCATACATTTTTTACTCTTTTGCTAAAGACTTTTTTTTTTTTTTTTTTTTTTTTTTTGTCAAAGACAGTTACATGAAAGGAAAAGTGACAGAGAGAGAGATGGAAAACAAGTCTTCCTACTGCTGGTTCACTCTCCAAATGCCTGCCACAGGAAGGACTAGGCCAAGCCTTAACTAGGAGCTGGGAAACTCCATCTGGGATCTCCCATGTGGGTAGGAGGAGCCCAAGTATCTGGCCCAGCATCTGCCTCTCAGGTGCACGGAGGAAGATGATTAGAAGTGTGAATAAGCAGGACTTAAACTAGGCACTCACTCTGCATGGCGTTCAGATGTCCCGTTTGTTGGCTTAACCAGTTGCACCATGTGGCCGCTCTGTGAAAGACTTCTTTCTCGCTACATGGTGAGTTTGAAATTCATGGATGAGGTTTAGAGATTCTCTCATTGTTTTGTTTGCAACTTTTTTACTTCTATTCTATTTTGAATATAAACCACATTTCTTTACTGTTTCTCCTCTTGGTAGACATCCGGACTGTTTTCAATTTGTGTTTATTATGAATAAAGCTGTGGTAATCATACATATCTCTTTGTCAACATATATTTTCACTTTTTTGGGAAAATAGTTGATTTATTGGTCCACAGGGTAGAAATATATTTTGTTTTATATTATACTACCAGGACATTTGTTCAGAGCAATTGTCCTGTTTGACATTTTAACTCAATATATACGGGACATCTCCAATTGCTCTGTATTCTTGCCAATACTTGATATTATCAGGCTTTTTAGACATTCTGGACAATTGTATGTCACCTCATTGTGATTTTAACTTGTATTTTCCAAATAACTCTTAATGATGAGTGCTTTATTCAAAGGCTTTTGGTCATTTAGGTAATTTTCTTACAAAATGTCTATTCAAAACATTTGCACATAGAAAACTCATCCACAGCTATGTAAATGCTGAGTTGGTATAATATATTTATTTTAGAAGTTTCTTGTAAATTGAGAGAAATTCCTATAGTCGGTACCCAGTGGTCAAGGAAAACTATTATTCATTTTATACATATTAAAATAGCATGTATGATTTAAAAAATCTTCATTGGTTTAGTAAATTAAACTGATTTTCATTGAAATTTAATTTATTCTCATTCTGGATAATATTGGCTATTAGCCAACACATATAATTCTTACGAAATTTAATTGCAAAAAAACATAGAAACCTAAAATTGCTTATGATAATGTCCTACTTTAAGTACATTGTACTGTTAACTTATTTCATTTTTCTGTTGCTACTGATGTGAAACTACTTGAACTTTACTAAAGAAAGCAGTCACATGCTTTGTTCTTATAAAATAATGTAAGTTGATTGGGTCTGCTTCATTCTCCAACTAAAAGTTAAGTGTGTGTGTTGTGTGTGTGTGCTAATATTCAGTGAAACTTTTATGTGAAAATCAATTTTTAATAAGCACACGACCAGGTATATTCCTGAGTGTGTGCATTATAACTTGTAGTATGGAGAAGAGAGACTGAAAAAGCAAGTCAGGAAACCCAAGAATCTGCTATGCTGAGAGGTCAGTAAGGAGCCTTCTACTTTTAAGAACCTGCAGTAGCACATAAAGTACTTTCTCAGATAATGATAAACCAGAACCCAGTTTGTTCACCCACATGGAACAAGTAATGAATTTGTATTTTAAGTGGCCTTCCCAGATTTTTATTTTTATAACTGCATTTTTAACCTCACAAATACGATAATGCTCACATAATTCAAAGGAATAGAGAGGAAACGAGTCATTCAGCTGAAATTTTGGTTGGCAACCACTTACCCACTAGCCTTTCCAGACATAAAATAGTAATTGGTACATAATGCTTCCGCATTGGGTTCACACAAAACAAAAGCATTTTCATAAGCCTTCTGTACAAGGTCTGTTTCTTCCCCCTCACATTCAACCTTTTGTCAGCCTGCCTTCGGCACCACTGTTTGAAGAAAATTACTAACTACCACTCTCAACAGCTTCCCCTTCGACATAGTAATCCCATCTCACAACTGACATTGGCCATAATATTACAACTGACATTGGCCATAATATATCCATGTAGGAGCAGCTGCCTTGTCAATCAGTGTCAGGGAAGGTCAGACCCAGCACTCAAGGAGAAGTCCAAGTTCTGGGAAGTTCTAAGAGATGTTCTAATCACTATCTTAACATACACTGAGACAGGTACACAGTAGAGCAGATAAGTTAGTTTCTTTTTGGGGGGGGGATGCTTCATTTTTTGTTTTTCTTGTATTCGTTAGAGGATTGATTAGAATTTCTTTGATTTTCCTAAAAAGCACAGTGGGTTAGAATTAATAGAAGATGGCCGGTGCCGAGGCTCACTAGGCTAATCCTCCGCCTTGCGGTGCTGGCACACCGGGTTCTAGTCCCGGTCGGGGCGCTGGATTCTGTCCCGGTTGCCCCTCTTCCAGGCCAGCTCTCTGCTGTGGCCAGGGAGTGCAGTGGAGGATGGCCCAAGTGCTTGGGCCCTGCACCCCATGGGAGACCAGGAGAAGTACCTGGCTCCTGCCATCGGATCAGCGTGGTGAGCTGGCCACAGCGCGCCGGCTGCAGCGGCCATTGGAGGGTGAACCAACGGCAAAAGGAAGACCTTTCTCTCTGTCTCTCTCTCTCTCACTGTCCACTCTGCCTGTCAAAAAAAAAAAAAAAAAAAAAGAATTAATAGAAGCAACACAATGATGCAGGTACAGATGAATGGGAAACAATACAGAACATGTTAGTGTCATTTTCTAAGTGTACGTAGTGATGCTATTTGGCCACTAGTGTTGCTGTAGATTTGTGAGAACACCATCCTTTAGGTTTCTTCCCCATTAGTTTTATTCTGCATATACTCTGCTCTTCTGACAATGTTGAGAAGTCAAAACATAATTTTGGTGTTTCTGAGCAAGGAAGATTCAGCACCCTAGGATCCCGTCCCTTTGCCCTTAGGCCAAATCAGACCTTCAACCACATATTTTTGTAAATGTTTCAGTAAAAAGTAGTCACACTTACCTGTTCACTTGTTGGTTATGACTTTTTATTTTTTTATTTTTTGCACTGCCAGAGCAGAGTTGAGTAGTTACAAGTGAATCCCTCTAGCTCAGAAAGTCTAAAATACTTTTTCTATCCCTTTGCTGAAAGCTTACTAACTTCTGGTTGAGTGATTGTGTTTCCCTTTTTGATTTATTATATCCCAGCAATGCCTTCATGTGAAGATGCCCGAGAAAGTATCTTCAGAAAGGGAAGGTCCATGGAAAGTTGAATATGTTACATGTATTTCATAGACCATTCCTTCAGAAATCTCTAAATTTCTTCAGTGTATTGTCCTGATCTTTATTAATTATCACTGCATGTTCTTAACACAGTTTTAGGTAGGAATATGTATAGAGTTAAAACTAAACTTCCCAACTCATCTGGCAACCAGGATATGTGACACTCCTCCTTAAATTCTGTTTTGAGCCCCCTTTCTATAAGCTGGTAGAAACTTAATTTTAAACAATCCAGGGTTTCATAATTCTTTTTCTCTGGGGTCACACCTCACTTTCTGGGGAGTTCTATAGAGCTTTGGGGACATCCATTTCCCAGTCAGCCATACCAATATACTTTGGACAGCATTGGAAAATTTGTATACACAGAACTGCACCACTCTTAAATGTAAGAGTTGGTGGTATTACTTGTTCCATGTTCCCTTTATGACACATTGTATATCCATCATCAATTAATTTATCCACATCTATTTAAATTTTATTTATTTATTTATTTATTTATTTATTTATTTTTGGAGAGGCAGAGACAAACAGGCAGGAACACAGAGACAGAGCTCCCATCTATGGGTTTATTCTCCAAATGCTTGCAACATTCCGCAATGGGACAGGCCAATTCCAGGAGCCAGAAAGTGATTGCAGGTACCCACTATGAACAACAGGGGCCCAACTACTTGAGCCATCACCTGCGCCCCTCAAGGTGCTATTAGCAGGAAGCTGGAATCCAGTGGAACCGGGAATTGAGCCTAGGCACTCTGATAGAAGCAAACACCCAGCTCCAAACCTATTTTAGAGCTACTTATTTTTTTCTTCTTCTTCTTTTTTTTTTTTTTTATTTTTTGACAGGCAGAGTGGACAGTGAGAGAGAGAGACAGAGAGAAAGGTCTTCCTTTTGCCGTTGGTTCACCCTCCAATGGCCGGCGCGGCCGGCGTGCTGCGACCGGCGCACCTCGCTGATCCGATGGCAGGAGCCAGGTACTTCTCCTGGTCTCCCATGGGGTGCAGGACCCACGCACTTGGGCCATCCTCCACTGCACTCCCTGGCCACAGCAGAGAGCTGGCCTGGAAGAGGGGCAACCGGGACAGAATCCGGCGCCCCGACTGGGACTAGAACCCGGTGTGCCGGCGCCTCAAGGTGGAGGATTAGCCTATTGAGCCACGGCGCTGGTGAGCTGCTTATTTTTAATATAAGAATTTTTCATGAAATAACAAGCAATATGTATTTTTAACGCAATGCTTTTAAAACTCTAACGGGCATATCTTCTTAAAATGCAGTCTCTGATTCAGTACTTCTGGGGTGGGGCTGGGTGCTTGTGTTTCTAAGAAGTTCTCCCATGATCCTCATTCTGAAGATCCATTAACATGATTTGGTTAGCAATGTTCTAATCTGTGTAATAAACACAAAATTTGTCTTTAATTGTTTTGTACTGTGTTGCATGCTTCCTTGTTTAAGCTTCTTAATTAACTTCTCTTAGATCTTCTATACACACATTTTAATATTTTTATATGCTTTATTTCTCTGTGTTCATTTTTGCCATTAAACTTTGGAAATTCTATATTTTAAGTGATCCATTTAAACATTTATTTACCAGTAGCAGCCAGGACACTGCAATATATAATGTTTAAGTGTACTCTCTACTGTAACTTCAAATACGTTTTTGAGCCAAATTCAGTTCTTGAGATTTTCCACTCGTTGATGGGTGTGATTGGGGGAGGGGAGTGTTAATAGCTGCTCTACTTCCTCCCACAGTGCTGTGAGATTATGAAGCTGGGTACTAGATCTGCCAGCAGGTTTTCAAAGAGAATGCCATCAAACCAGACATCATCATTTTTCTTTGTTGTTCTTTGGCAGTCGGAAGATGGCCATTTTCAGCCACTTTCCCTGTACCTATGATGATTCCAGAGTGTTGGAAATATGCCTTATGAAAATGCCTAACTTGTGGCTTCAAACACAGTCACCATTAATATCTTATTTAGATGGGCTCCAGTTTTTGTGGACAGACCAAAAAATACCTTATGTGTTTTGAATCCTTCCTTTGGAAATCTTATTTTTTTCAACTTGTATTTAATAAATATAAACTTCCAAAGTACAACTTTTGAATTATAGCAGCTTTCCCCCGCCAACCTCCTCCCACCCGCACCCATCCCATCTCCCACTCCTTCTCCCATCACATTCTTCATCATAGTTCATTTTCAATTATCTTTATATATATATAAGATCAACTTAGTATATACTAAGTAAAGATTTCAACAGATTGCACCCACAGACACACAAAGTATAGAGTACTGTTTGAGTAGTAGTTTTACCATTAATCACATAGTACAACACATTAAGGACAGAGGTCCTACATGCGTACCAGGTACACAGTGACTCCCATTGTTGATTTAACAATTGTCACTCTTATTTATGACGTCAGTAATCACCCGAGGCTCTTGTCATGAGCTCTCAAGGCTATGATAGTCTCTTGAGTTCACCAAATCCGATCTTATTTAGACAAGGCCATATTCAAATTGGAAGTCCTCTCCTCCATAAAGAGAAAGGTACTGCCGCCTTTGGTAGCCCATTCTTTCTGCTGGGATCTCACTCACAGAGATCTTTCATTTAGGTAGGTAGGTTGGTTGGTTGGTTGGTTGGTGGTGGTGGTGGTGGTTTTTTTTTTTTTTTTTTTTTTTTTTTTTTTTTTTTGCCACAGTGTCTTGGCTTTTCATGCCTTCAAATCTCTCATGGGCTTTTTAGCCAGATCCAAATGCCTTAAGGGCTGATTCTCAGGCCAGAGTGCTGTTTAGGGCATTTGCCATTCTATGAATCTGCTGTGTATCCTGCTTCCCATGTAGGATCATTCTCTCCTTTTTAATTCAACTAATTATTATTAGCCAACACTGGTCTTATTTGTGTAATCTCTTTGACACTTAATCCTATCTTTTTGATTAATTATGAACTTGAACTGATCACCTTAACTAGTAAGATGGCATTGGTACATGCCACCTTGATGGGACTGAATTGGAATCCACTAGCACATTTCTAGATCTACCATTAGGGGTAAGTCTGAATGAGCATGTGCCAAACTGTACATCTCTTCCCTCTCTGATTCCCACTCTTATATTTAACAGGGATCACTTTTCAGTTAAATTTAAACACCTAAGAATAATTGTGTGTTAATTACAGAGTTCAACCAATGGTATTAAGTAGAACAAAAAATACTAAAAGGAATAAAATAATAAGTTGTTCTTAGACATTCAGGACAAGGGCTGATCAAGTCACTGTTTCTCATAGTGTCCATTTCATATCAACAGGTTTCCTTTTTGGTGCTCAGTTGGTTGTCACCGATCAGGGAGAACATATGCTATTTGTCCCTTTGGGACTGGATTATTTCACTCAGCATGATGTTTTCCAGATTCTTCCATTTTATTGCAAATGACCGGATTTCATTGTTTTTATTGCTGTATAGTATTCTATAGAGTACATATCCCATAATTTCTTTATCTAGTCTACTGTTGATGGGCATTTAGGTTGATTCCAGTTCTTAGCTATTGTGAATTGAGCTGCAATAAACATTGAGGTGCAGATAGCTCTTTTATTTGCCAATTTAATTTCCTTTGGGTAAATTCCAAGGAGTGGGATGGCTGGGTCGAACGGTAGGGTTATATTCAGGTTTCTGAGCAATCTCCAAACTGTCTTCCATAGTGGCTTTACCAGTTTGCATTCCCACCATCAGTGGGTTAGTGTCCTTTTTTCCCCACATCCTCGCCAGCATCTGTTGTTGGTAAATTCCTGTATGTAAGCCATTCTAACCTCATTGTGGTTTTGATTTGCATTTCCCTGATGTCCAGTGATCCTGAACATTTTTTCATGTGTCTGTTGGCCATTTGGATTTCCTCTTTTGAAAAATGTCTATTGAGGTCCTTGAACCATCTCTTAAGTGGGTTGTTTGTTTTGTTATTGTGGAGTTTCTTGATCTCTTTGTAAATTCTGGTTATTAATCCTTTATCGGTTGCATAATTTGCAAATATTTTTTCCCATTCTGTCGGTTGTCTCTTCACTTTCCTGACTGTTTCTTTTGAAGTACAGAAACTTCTCAATTTGATGTAATCCCAATTGTTAATCTTGGTTTCACTGCCTGTGCCTCTGGGGTCTTTTCCAAGAAGTCTTTGCCTGTGCCTGTATCTTGCAGGGTTTCTCCGATGTTTTCTAGTAATTTGATGGTGTTGAGTCATAGAATTATATCTTTAATCCATGTTGAGTGGATTTTTGTGTAAGGTGTAAGGTAGGGGTCTTTATTCATGCTTCTGCATGTGGAAATCCAGTTTTCCTAGCATCATTTGTTGAATAGACTGTCCTTGCTCCAGGAATTGGTTTTAGATCCTTGATCAAATATAAGGCTAGGAGAGAATGGCGAGATATAGCTAAAATACTAAGAGAAAAAAACTGCCATCCCAGAATATTATATCCTGCAAAGCTCTCATTCACAGTAGCTGCAAAAACAATCAAATACCTTGGAATAAACTTAACCAAGGACATCAAAGATCTCTATGATGATTATTACAAAATCTTAAAGAAACAGAAGAGAATACCAAAAAATGGAAAAATCTTCCATGCTCATGAATTGGAAGAATCAATATCATCAACATGTCCATTCTCCCAAAAGCACTTTATAGATTCAATGTGATACCAATCAAAATACCAAAGACATTCTTCTTAGATCTGGAAACAATGATGCTGAAATTCATATGGAGGCATAGGAGACCTCGAATAGCTAAAGCAATCTTGTACAACAAAAACAAAGCCGGACGCATCACAATACCAGATTTCAGGACATACTAGAGGGCAATTGTAATCAAAACAGCATGGTACTGGTACAGAAATAGATGGATAGACCAATGGAACACAATAGAAACACCAGAAATCAATCCAAACATGGAAATCTTCTTTTAAACTGAAGCCTAATATCTCATTTCAACGTGGCAAGGAAAACATAAGCTACTGAAAGGCACTTCAATTTTTATGTACAGCTTAAAAGCCCTGGAGTAAAAAGCCAGTGCTGTGGCACAGCAGATTAAGCTAATATCTGCATACCGGGATCCCATGTGGGTGCTGGATTGAGTCCTGGCTGCTCCAGTTCCCATCCAGCTCCCAGCTAATGTGCCTGGGAAAGCAGTGGAGGACGGTCCAAGTAGTTGGGTCCCTGCACCCATATGAGAGATCCAGATGAAGTTCCTGGCTCCTGGATTCAGCCTGGCCCACCCCTGGTCATTGTAGCCATTTGGGGAGTGAACTAGAAGATGGAAGATCTCTCTTCTGTCTATCCCTCTCTCACTGTAACTTTTTCAAATAAATGAATAAATATTTAAAAATATATGTATGTGCAACTGCTAAAGCTGCATCGTTCTCCTTATGAATGAACAAGAAATAGTTTCCATTATGTAGATCTACATGATAGTGTCTGGTGGGCCTGGAGTTTGAGAACAATCATCACGAATGATATTTCTACGTCTGCCTAAGTTTCTAATGATCCAATATTAAAGTGAAGCAAATGTAAACTTGAGTATCAGTGTTTACAAATCAGTTCTCTTCCTTAAGATAAGCCACAGTTTTTAAGCCAGAGCAAGCAGATGGAAGACAAAGCAGTGGCAAATATGCTAACCTTCTGACTTTTGCCTACCCCACAAGAGAGCTGCAGCATTAAAACACTTGTGATTGGTTGGTTCACCCAACCAATTCTAACAGAATTCCCCGTTCTATTAGAAGGCAGAGATGAGTAAATATCACTGGTGCAGAAACTAGAGCTCTAGGTATATTGCTTGATCAAGGAGGAAGAATGAGCAGGCCCTCTGGAGTGTGGTTCAGCAGCACAGAGAAGAGTCTGTATCTGAGCACTAAGAGCCCTGCAGCTGACATCGGCGATGCCTTAGGCAAGGTGGAACATCTTACTGTGGCTGCTGGCCTGGACAGGTGTGACTGAGGTCTTACCTTCCTGACCTAGTGGCGGTCACATGCTCCCCAGGATTCACAGATATTTCTTTTTTTCTTTTCTTTTCTTTTCTTTTTTTTTTTTTTTTTGACAGATAGAGATAGTGAGAGAGAGACAGAGAGAAAGGTCTTCTTTCTGCTGGTTCACCCCCAAAAGGCTGCTACGGCTGGCGCTGTGCCGATCCAAAGCCCGGAGCCAGGTGTTTCCTCCCAGTCTCCCACGCGGGCATAGGCGCCAAAGCACTTGGGCCATCCTCCACTGCCCTCTCGGGCCGCAGCAGAGAGCTGGACTGGAAGAGCAGCAACCGGGACTAGAACCCAGCGCCCATATGGGATGTCGGTGCCACAGGCAGAGGATTAGCCAAGTGAGCCACAGCGCCAAACCCTCATAGACATTTCTTAAGACAGATTCCAGCAATATCTGTGATTATGCACCACCATTCACACCACCGACTCCTTCATCATTGTCAAAATACAATCTAAGTAGGAAGATTTTGATCTCATGCTAACTGTGGTCATACAAACCATGCCATTCTTAATGTGCTCCTTCATTTTTTTGGAAAATATTCACTGAGGGCCAATAGTTCTATATTTATTGATAGAAAAAATATAGATGCTGAGTATACAAAGATACAGAAAATAAAAAAGTTCCTGCCTAGAGGAGCAATTCCCATTTATTTTGGTGACTCAGACTCCCTTCCCTAGTGTGCCCCACATTTCAGGAAAATCTAACCACTCCTTTTCCCTATGCCTGGCATAAAATTATTCTGTGCTTTCCGTTCAAGGAGTGCTCATTTTGTTTTACATGACATCTCAAATTCTGTAGGCAAATGGGCTCATTCTAGCTCTTCCTGTATTTTTGGAAAGAGTTTTTAATCCTTTCTATACCTGAAGATCCAATTACCTTCAGAATTCTTCTGCATGAAATCCCAAGGAATGATGGGAATTTCAGAGGTGGCTCAAGAGTGTCATGTCTCCATTTCCTACATCCTTGTTATGACAGATGCTGATGATAGGTCAGCACATGTTTTATCGTGAAATTTCTCATAAATTTTGACCCATTTTCAATATACTGGGCAAGGAGCCAAATAAATCAATCAGCACTGACCTCAGAGATGAAATCTATTCACTCTCGTTGCTTGAATTTTTCTATGTCCACTCCTACCTCCTCGTATAGGCCTATAGATTTGCTCCTATCACTAAGTATTCATGGTGCCAGAAAAGATCAATCAGTTCTTACTCAACTGGATTCCAGAAGGACCCTCAGCAGCAGCACTAATTGACTTCATCTGAAGACAAATCCAATCCATGCAAACTCCATCCGTAACCACAGGCTAAAAATTGTCCTGTGAAATTACCTTCAAGCTGCACAGTTTGAGGAAGAGGTTCACAATATGCCCAGAACGAGTGGGAAGCCAGGCCTGGTGACTGCCAGTTATCTCATTTATCCCACATGGTCCAACTGTACTCAGGAAAAGAAGAAAACGCAAAGTGGTAAATACATAGAATTGCCTGGATGACAAGGTCTCTGATTCCTGTACCCTCAAAATACATAAAAAACACCAGACATCTCTCCTCTGGTTAATAAACACCAGAGAGTTTTGAAAAGTAATGAAAATGCAATAGTTTTTTTATTCTTGTTTTTTCAGAGACTGAAATTATAAGGGATGTTTTTCTAAGAGCCTGCATTTTCAAGAATGTCATGGTTTCATAAATTTCAGTTCAAAGTAAGTATTAGAGAGGAATTTCTTGGTTAAAAATTAGGTAAATTTGATTTGAGCAGTCACAAGCCAATGAAGGGATTTACTGGTTCATGCAGTGGAGAGATCTGGGTATGGCCAGTCCCAGGTGCATACATGATTGTTGTACAATTGTGTCCTAACTTCTTCTAGCCATATGTTGATCAAAAAGGCTATTCTCATGTTGTGGCAAGAGAGCTACCAGAAGCTCCAGGCAGCATTTGGTAAAGACAGTGTATCTGTCCAAGTGACTAGTAATGAAAGCCAGGGAGACAATGATGACTGAATTGTCCTGGGGTTTGGGGGGTAGCTGCCCATTCATCTGACCAATCTAGAAGGGTGATGGAATTGGCTATACATTAAATCAGATGAGTTGTCACCCTATCTAAGTTGAAAAATAAAGATGGGAGATGAGTAGTTTCCCAAAGGACAAGCTGACCGTGACCAGAAAACAGATGAATCAGAAATACCCACAACAGGGGGCATTGCCTTTCTTACTAATTTGGGATTCCTGATGACTTTGCCCTAAAAAAGTCACTGTGTTCTAGTGTCTGATCATCAGAGTTTCTGATCTAAAAACTTCATTTATTGTTCCAGCAGGAGACATTTGGTCTCTGGTATAATGGCTTGTGCCAACTCATATAGGGGCAATACATAAAGCACAATACTGGCCAATTAAGCATCAGTAAGAAATATAACTTCCCAATTGACCAGAAAATTTGAGCTACACTGATCAGTTTCTTGTATGAAACTATATGGAGAAATAAATTAAAAGCAGTAGGACATTAGTTGAGAATGAAGTCACACTCAGGGCAATTAGTTACATAATGACATTCTGTGACATTTGCCTAGCATTGCTTAAAATATATTGCTTAATATATAGGTTCCAGTAGTAATGGGATACCCACCCTAGCAGGCTGCCATTCATATAGGCTCATCTGAACCTTCTTCGCTATATCCCAATACATTCTGGGTGACCATTGATGAATTTTACCTGTCTGACTTTCTGGTTTCTATCACTGTATTTTCGTAAGGATCATTTTTTTTGTCATTGCCATCTTATTTCAACAAATAGTCTCCATTTGCTTTTGATGAGATAGCAGTCCATAATAATTACTCTATCTTGATTTAATTAGGTGAAGTGTAGGAAATTTCATCCTATGTGTTGATTGCAACAAGTGTTTAAATAGAAACTTGTTAGAACTTTCTGTATCATTTTCAAGCTGAGGAAATTGTTGCCATGGGTGAAGCTCTGTAAAGCTAGTAAGGTAAACAAAGCCTTGCCTTTCTTCCTAGAATTTTCTAAACTGTGTTGATAAAGTATGCCAATAGAAAATGTACTTTTTATGTTGAATCAAGTGCAAAATTAGTTTGTAAAATGTGATCATTTGTGATATTATTTTAGACAGATTCATAGATTGTACAAATAACTTTCCTTCACCCAGATCCACCAGTTGCTTATGTTTTGGCCTACTAGCTCCATCACCCTCACCCTCTCTTAATAGGGCAAGATGAAGACATTGTGCTTTCTCCCCCAGATGTGTACTTGCTAAAAACAAGGACATTTCTTATATAGTCAGAGTATGATAATCAAAATCAGGAGGTTTAATATTAATGAAACATTTTTATATAACCAAAAGTCCCTTTACTTTTCTTAACTGCCCAATGTTGTAATCTTCAAGCTATTCATCCTTGGATCAGGATACATCCTGGGCCATGCACTCGGTTTAGTTCTCAGTTCTTTTCAGACTTGAATGTTGAACATTTGCTTTTGTCTCTGTTTTTGACCTTGGCATTTTTGAAGAGTGCACACTACTTATTTTGTAGCTAGTCTCTCCATTTCAGTTTTTCAGCATGATTAGATTCAAATTGTGCATTTTCTTATGTCTGTTTTATTGTGTTGTGTTAGGATGCTCATAACGCTTTTCATCCCAATATTGATCACCACTATAACAATGGTTCAGATGATATCAAGGTTAAAGTTGTGTTGGGGATCCATGTTGTGACACAGCATGTTAAGGTTAAAGCTGTGCCTGCCAGCTTTCTCCATGGTAAAAATATGTTTATTTCTGTTTACAATTAGTAAGTAATTTGAGGAGAGGCGCTTTTTATCCTTTATACATCTGTTTCAGAGAACCCTTTTATTTCACTCCTCTCAGTAATTTATGTCAAGAAAAACACATATACTTTCAACCCCCTTGACATACGAGTTAACAGACACCAACATGCTAAAGGAATTATCCCGACGAGGCATTTGCCTGGCAGTTACAGCCGTGGCTAAAGTACCTGAATCTCATATCGGAGTATCTGGGTTTGAGTTTCAGTTCTGGCTCTGGAGTCTAGCTTCCTGCTGATGTGCCCTCTGCAAGGCAGCAAATGATAGCTCCAATTCTTGGGTCCCTGCCACCTGCACTGGAGACCTGGGTTGAATTCCCACTTCCCAGGTTTTTCCTGGTTCAGTCCCAACCATCACTGGGCACTTGCGCAATGAAGTAGAAAACAGGAACTCTGTTGGTCTGAATGTCCCTATGTGTCTGTCTCTCTCTCTATCCTTTCTCTCTCTCTCTCTCTCTCTCTCTCTCTCTCTCTCTCTCCCTCTCTCTCTCTCTCTCTCTGCCTCTCAAGTAATAATGAAAAAGACTAACAAATGTTGGATTTGGCGTTAGAAGTTAGAATAGTCTTTGTGTTTTCCTACTGCAACTTCTTTGTGTGACACTTACCTTATACCACTTGCCTTTTACACAAAGTATTGGCCACCTGCTCAGCTTCTCATATTTCTAACAACTTTTTAGTCATAGGTAAACCTGGGAAGGAACTGGACTCTGTCACTTGTGAGCTGTGCAATCTCTGGAAAATCGTTTAAACTTTCTGAATCTTAGCTTCTCTGTAAGGGGGTGATATTATCCAACTGTCAAGGATGTTTGACAGTAAATGAAGCAGTGTATTTTTCCCAGGCACTCGTGTAATATCTATAATATGCTAAATTGTCAATGATTGTGTTTTTATTCCCTCTTGATCCCTTAAGCATTTGTTTCTTTTTCTAATGAGTAGCATTTGCTAGAGTGTGTTTATACAGAAGGATATACTCATGAGAAAACCTAGAATTTACTTCAAAGGAAAGTGGAGCGACATTCACTGGTAAAATGAAATTGTGGCCTTTGAGGTATATGGGAAAATAGAGTTCCAAGCAGAAGGAACAGTAGCTGTGATGGGTCTGAGGGGATGGTGTTCGTGTTGCTTGAGAAGAGGAATAAGGATGTCAGGATGGCTGGAGCACAGTAAGTGAACTGGGATTGAGAAGGAAGCATTCATAGATGTGACCACGGGCCAGATAAGAAGGCCGATGTGCAAGCAGGGGTTCTATTTCAAGAGAGACAAAGACATTGTAGGAGTTGAGGGAGAGGAGTGACTTGTTCTCACTTATATCTTATTTATTGCTTTTTTTTTTTTTTAATTTGAAGGGGCAGTAGAGGTCTTCCATCCATCATCTGGTTCACTTCCCAAATGCTCACAACAGCTAAGGTTAGGCTGGATCAAAGTCAGGATCCCAGATCTCAATCTGTGTTTCCCAGGTGGGTGCATATTAGCTGGAAGCTGACGTTAAAAGTGGAGCCAGGACTTGGCCAGGCACTTTGTTGTGGGGCCTCGGTGTCCCAAGTGGTGTCTTAACTGTTGTACCAAACACCCATGACCTCATTATATTTTAAATGAATCCTTATTGTGGGTTGGATTATGTCCCCCAAAAAGATATGTTTGAGTTCTAGCTCTCCATATCTGTGAATATAGCCTGGTTTGGAAATAGTCTTTGTAGATATAATTAGGTTAAGTGAGGACTAGACTGGAGGGGGCCTGAGTCCAGTGTGACAAGTTTCCTTGTAAGAAGAGAGAAACATGAGCACGAGATACAGAGGGAAAGAGAGGACCTGTGACGATGCAGGCAGACTACAGAGACACATCTGTAAGCCAAGGAGCACCACACGTTACCATCAACACTAGAAGCTGCAAGAAGCACTGAATTATTCTTTGAGACTTCAGAGAGACTGTAGCTACCCTACACGTTCATTTTGAATTTCTGGACTCCGGAACCGTTAGAAAATACATTTTTGTTCTTGTAAGCCACCTTATTTATGGTGACTTGTCATAACAACTCTAGGAAATGACTATAATCTCTTCAGATGTCTTGTGAGGACTGTGGAGGAAAAATTTGGAAATGAGAGACTATCACATTTCTAGACAAGAGACAATGGCTACATGGAATAAGGCAGTAGTCATGGAATGCAAGGTGTGGTCGGATAGTGGTTTGCTTTGCAGGTAGTGACAACTGTACTTGACATTGAACTGAGTGCCCCGAACCAAGGACCCCCAGAATCAATAGGAAAGCTATTAATAACTGCATAGGGACAATAGACATAATCTAGGGGTATGATTGTACAGATATATTTTTGTATTGTCAGTTAACAATGATATGTAAATTCATTATATCTTGAAATCCGGAGAACAAATGATAGAAAAGGTATTGTGTCCTTGCTTATCTTCCTAATAAGTGTTAGGTTGCTAAACAATGGCAGCTGCCTCTATTTGTTGATTGTACAAGAAAACATAAATTTTACTAATTGAATCATATCTTCAAAAGGCAAGAAATTGATTCCTTAAATGGGTAATGTGCAATGTTAAAATGCTGAGGAATAATTCTGGTTGCTGTAAAAAATGTCAATCACTACCCTCCAATCTCATAGATTCTGCTTCCATAGCTCTTGAATCCTTACATTTTTTTCATAATTCTTACTTTGTGAAAAGCATGGCAAGAAATTGTGGTGCAAGGATTCACCACATCTTTTGAGATATCTGGCACAAATCTGGTTAAGCTTCCTCTTGTAGTATTTGCACCCATTTTGTCTGTTTCATATGTGCAGTTTCTGTGTATCTGATTTTCTACATTATGCCTCTGTCGTGACAGCTGTCTGGATCCTCCAGACAGTCTCAGATGGCAGAGGTGGGTGGAAATGTTGTCAGAATTCTGACACAACAGATCAACGAGGCAGATTTGCTGTGCTCCGGGTCAGACACGCCTCCCACCCTAATCTGGAACCAGAAGATCCCAAATCTCTCAAATTTTTATTTATTTGTTTTCTATTTGAGGGGCAGAGAGAGAATGAAAGAGATAAGGTCTGCTAGTTCATTCCCCAATTGCCTGCAATGGTCCTCCCCACCCAGGACTGAAGCCTGAAGCCGGGGATTCAGTCCAAGTCTACCACGTGGGTAACACAGGAATCCAACAACTTGAGGCATCACCACTGCCTCCCAGAGTGTGCCTCAGCAAAATGCTGGAGGCAAGAGTCAGGGCCACTGATCAAACCGAGGTACTCGGAAATGGAGCGTGGGCATCTTCACGGTAGGCCTAAGGCCTACCACACATCTCTCAATGTTGATTTTTTTTATTTACTTTTCACATCTTTTTAAGATGCTTCTCTTGTAAGTCTTGATTGATTACTAAAGAGAATGGCAGCATGACTGGCCTCATGTTTTACTCTCTGTAATTGGTTGTTTTTAAGTTAATATAAACCCCAGTGAAAACATACTAAATCTGATATAGACACCGGAGTATCTACAACTTCAAATACGTTAAAGTGCTCTTAAGACTCCCAGTTAGCTAATTAGAGTTGGTGCATGATTGGAGGGATGTTAGAGGTTAAAATACCTTTTAAACTCTGCAGAGATAGAGAAAATAGAGCATTCCTGATTAGAGTTTTAGAATTGTGCCTTCTGTCTTCAAACAATTATTGTAGAAGTTCCATTTTTAAAGATAAAGTTCATACACAGAAGGAAAATGCAAAAAAGAAAGAAGTGTATTTTCATTACTCTATTTTGCAAAAAAATTTATAAATCTATAATATTTTTATTTTAATAACATTTATGTAAACTGCATGCAAAATTCTAGGAGCAGACATACTTAGTTTTGATGCGAAATTCCTTTAAAATTTTTAAAAATAAATTTTAAAGAAAATTTTTTGAAATTTTCAATAATTTTTTAAAAATTAATAAAGTTTTAAAAGACATACAAAAAGTAGGCGTATTTATAGGTATCATGTGATGTTTCGATGCATGTACACTTTGTGTAATGTACAGCAGGATATCTATTTCCTCAAACATTTCACATTCCTTTATGGCGAAAGAATCCAAACACAGGTATTCTAGTTTTTTTCTTTTTATAGGAAATACAAAGTACATTGACATTATCTATAGTCACAGGACACATATAGACTACAAGTGAAAGGAAGTCATTAAGACTGAAAGTAAAAGGATGTAATAATCCATGCAAATAAACTCAAAGGAGTAGCCAGATTTGTATCAGATAAAATAGATTTTAAATCACAGGCTGCAGAAAGAGACTTGGAAAGGCATTATGTAATGATAAAGGGTGTAATCCAGGAGGAGGAATTAACAATTGTAAATATATTTGCATCCAATATCACACCACCCAAATAAGTAAAGCAAATATTGAAGGGAGATTCTTTATGCTTCTGAGAAAGGTGGTAAAAGAAAAACATGCCTAAACCTGTATCCTCTGAGGTCTGAAAATCCTCAAAGAAATTCTACCTTGATTACTTTAAATTCTTTTTATTTAAGGTAAACAAATAACATGTAATTCATATACACAAATTTATGAACATAGTGATACTTCCCACTCTACCCTCAAACCCACTCACATTCCAAGCCTTCTTCCCTCTCGTCTCCTATTCCAAATCTTAATTTTTACAATGATCTTTCAGTTTATTTCATACTCATAAGATTAACCTTACACTAAGTAAAGAGTTCAACAAATCATAAGGAGAAAAATACACTGTTCCTCAACAGTAGAAACGATCTGTGGTAACTAATCAAGTACCTTGTTACTTTTATTTTGTCTTAATTACATAGGAAGTCCTAAGTGTTTACTCAATCAGTGATTCATTTATCAAATGAAAATCTACTTGCTATCACATACAAGCTTCCAGACAGATTAAAAACCAGATGTGAATCCTGCTCTCATTTGATCCCATTATAGTTGCTTTCTTGGAACCATCATTTTATAGTTTGTTGGTGTTGTTTTTTCAGAAAGAAAGGATTGGAAGGTGAAGTTTAGGATTTAAGAGGAATAATCAAAATCTACATTATTGAATCTTCCTAGAGTTTTATATTTCCTTCATAACTTGTTGAAAAATAAGTAGTTGGAAAATGAATAGATATGCTATCATCACAACTTTATAAAACAAATGAGATATTGAAAAAGTTTGGCTTCTGAGATACTTTTTTTTTTTTTTTGACAGGCAGAGTGGACAGTGAGAGAGAGAGACAGAGAGAAAGGTCTTCCTTTTTGCCATTGGTTCACCCTCCAATGGCTGCCACGGCTGGCGCACTGCGGCCGGTGCACCACGCTGATCCGAAGGCAGGAGCCAGGTGCTTCTCCTGGTCTCCCATGGGGTGCAGGGCCCAAGCACCTGGGCCATCCTCCACTGCACTCCCAGCCACAGCAGAGAGCTGGCCTGGAAGAGGGGCAACCGGGACAGAATCCGGCGCCCCGACCGGGACTAGAACCTGGTGTGCCAGCACCGCAAGGCGGAGGATTAGCCTAGTGAGCCAAGGCGCCAGCTCTTCTGAGATACTTTAAGAGTTATGGGAAGTTAAGTTATGAGTGTAACTTTTATTTCCTAAGTATAAGTGCCCAGGAGTACTGTTGCTGAGTCATATAATTTTCTGGTTAATTTTAAAGAAACCTGCAGCCTATCTTCCAGTCTATCATTTTATTTCCATTGGAAGCATAGGAAAGATCTGGGGCTCCGGGTCTGCATTTGGTGTTATCAGTACTTTCTATTTTAGCCATGCATATAGGTCTGCCTTGATATTTCATTGTGGTATCCCTGAGCAGTTCTAACAACCAAAAATACTTAATATTTTCCATGTGTTTCTCTCTTAGCTGTGTATCATCTCCGCTGAAGTGTCTGTTCAAATGTGTGGTGACTACTCTTTGGTTTAGAGACATCTTTGTATATTCTGGATATAAATTGTGAATCAGATATGTGACTTACAAATGTTTTCTCCCAGTTTGGGGCTTTCCTTTTCATCCCTTTGACAAGGTGTTTGCATAGGAGAAGTTTTTGATAAGGTCCAATCTATTGATCTTCCCTTTCATGGATCATAACATTTGTATCTTGTCTATAAATGCGTTGCTTACTCCTAGAGCATGACATTTTCCTTCCATGTTTTTCTCTAAAAGTTTCCTACTATATTTAGATCCATGATCCAGTCTCAAGTTAATGATTTTAATGAATGAGTTTTAGTTCTTTTAAAGTCTATAAATGCCCAGGTATAAGTATTATTTGTTGAGAAGACTATTTTTTCTCCATTGCATTTATTTTGTACCCTTCTCAAAATTGTGCTTTCATGGGACAGTTTCTGAGTTCTTTATTCTGACCCATTAATATGTAGCTTCTTCTTTTACAAATACCACCCATCTAGATTACTGTATCTGCACAGTAAGTCTTAAAATCAGGTAGTTCCATTCATTTTACTTTATTCTTTTCCAAATGTTTGTTGCTATCCTGTTTTCTTTACCTTTCTATATAAATCTTCAAATCAATTTACTCACAAGGAAGTCTCTTAGTATTGAATGAATTACTTTTATCTCATACATCAGTTTGAGAATTAATATTTTTATTATGTACAATTTTCCATTTCTTTCTTTTTATTCATTCCTTTCATTAGAATTCTGTATCTTTCAATATATACAGGTTGTATGTTAGATTTATACTTAATACTTATTTTTCTATTTTAAGAGTGATTACAAATGATAACAAAAATGTTTTAGCATCAACTACTAATTATGAATACAATTCTTTGAAAACGTATATTTCTTCTTTTGACATTTGCAAGTCAAATATCATATGAGGAAAAAGCTTGAAATCTTCTATTCTCGACATAAGTTCCACATAACAGAAATTGCATCTTTTCACTAATCTAAAATAGCATCAAATATGTAATAAATACCATATATTTATTGAATTCATAAATTAATGCAGTAAATAGGCACTATAAATTTGTGCAAGAAATAAATTATATGCTCATAGAAACACACAGTATCTATAAATGCATATTCAGAGGACTCCTCAAGATTTTCCACACTGTGGATCATATCCCTAGGCAGATTTTCCAGAAGAGTATGTGGGGCGATGGAGCTGTATCTGAGATGCATGCTAAGAAACGATTGAGAGCTGGCTGAGCTATTTGTTGGAGGAAGGGAGACAAGAGTGGGGGTGGGGGATCAGACAAGGCAGGGGGATTGTGTGTGCCGAAATACGCCCATATACCAACACTGGGGGGACTGAAATAAGATTTCGTGTGTCTGCCTCATGGTCTGTGTCTTAGGGAGAAAGAAAAAGATAGCTGGTTATGATGTCTTAATTTGCTTTAAGTATATATTCAGTCCAACATTGTGTGCTTTAAAAATAAATAATATATTGTTATATAAGACAGTGGTTAGATTTTTATAATGGCTTGACAATGTCTATTCAGTTCTGAAAAATTAAAAATTCATTTTATTAGTTTTGAAGTTTTTACTTTTTCATTTTGGGATACCCTCACATTTAAACGACAGATGCAAAAATATTAGGGACTTTCCCTTAAAATTAATGGAATAAAGTAATTTAGGAAAATATAAGCTTTGGAGCAAATTTTCTACAGAAAATGCTTATATAGTGTATAAACACAAATATTCATTTGACATTTAGTTCTTATTTTATTATCTATTGATCCTCTGTTGATTTATTGAGAATTGCACCATTTAACAACTAAAACAACTCAACACTGAAGGAAGATTTTTCAGAAGGTATCTGCAACCTAGAGATGGCAACAAAATAATAGAACTGGAAATAGAAGAAAGTGGCAAGAACCGAAGTCCTGTGTCCTGGGGAGGCCACAGCCTTCTCCAGGGGAGAGGAAAGCCCTCAGCCGTGGTGAGCCTCCCATCCTCACCACATTCTGAATCAACCTCTCCCCACCCCCTTTCTCCCTCTGTGCATGTTCTCTCTTCCCCACTCACTCATTTCTTTTTTGAAAAAAAGATCTATTTTTTATGTCAGGAAGGGTTACAGACAGAGGAGAGAGGTCTTCCATCTCCTAGGTCACTCCCCAAATGGCCACAACACCTGGAGCTAGGCCAGTCCGAAGCCAGGAACTTCTATGTGGGTACAGGGGCCCAAGCACCTGGACCACCTTCAACTACTTTCCTAGGCCGTTATCAGGGAGCCGGATTGGAAGTGGAGCAGCCAAGACTTGAACTGGCATGCCTGTGGGCTGCTGGTGCCACAGGCAGAGTTTTCACCTACTAACCTCAGCACCGGTCCCTACACTCCCTCATTTCAACTCTCCCCCTCCCCCTGGGATTTCTCTGTTTCCGTCTGTGTTTATAAGCAGGCCTGTACTATCACAAGTTAGGCGTTGGCATGTGGCCGCATCTAGGAGACTCTGCTGGTGTCAGTGAGATAACTTGTCCTCTGTTGCTCTAGACTTTAAAATACCACAACCCCCCAGGTTCCATGCCTTTCACAGCTGAATATGTAATACCAGGGATAAAAAAAAAAAAGGCAACTAGTTTACTTAACTGTGACAGAAAAGAAGAACGAACACGAGTTAGAAGACATCCTTTGTGGATTGACACAGTCAATATTTTTATGTGTGAACCTCCCTGATGTTTATATGGAGAAAATGCTTCATTCTCATTGACAGGGTAGATCCTAGGTGCTATTTGGGGAAGGTAAGAGGAGAGGGAGTGATGAGGACAATTGGTACATATGAAGTACCTGGTAGAGAGAATCAAAATTATATAAATAGGCCAGAGGCAATGACAAGAGACCAACTTTCTCGGAAAGTCCACTCACAATTAAACAAAATAGAATAAAGGGAGGAAGATTGTGTATAAGGCCGGCACCACAGCTCACTAGGCTAATCCTCCACCTAGCGGCACCGGCACACCAGGTTCTAGTCCCGGTCGGGGCGCCGGATTCTGTCCCGGTTGCCCCTCTTCCAGGCCAGCTCTCTGCTGTGGCCCGGGAGTACAGTGGAGGATGGCCCAAGTGCTTGGGCCCTGCACCCCATGGGAGACCACAAGGAAGCACCTGGCTCCTGCCTTCGGATCAGCATGGTGCGCCAGCCGCAGCGCGTGGGCCGCGGTGGCCATTGGAGGGTGAACCAACGGCAAAGGAAGACCTTTCTCTCTGTCCCTCTCTCTCTCACTGTCCACTCTGCCTGTCAAAAAAAAAAAAAAAAGAATGTGTATAAAATCACCATCCTCTATGTAATATTTGTGGGTATCTGTAAGCATTTTTCATTCCTGTGTAGGGGCTGGACATTTCTTCCCTGCGTATTTTGTTGTTGTGTTCCAACCTTGCTGTCCACTGCAGAAGGAAAGGCCTGGCCCCTCCTAAGAGTAGGGGGTGGTACCTTCCCCTACGCAAAAGGGACAATTGTCATTATCAAGCCTTCAGGGACAGAAATTCAGGTCTTCAGAATTGCCAGTGAAACTTGAAAGCCAAGTCCCTTTTTCTTGTGGTTTTATTTTCCTAGGCCTGGACTTGAGGGAATATTCCCATATAATGTCAGGCAATATCCTTGTATGCAAGTAGCAAGACCAGATTCTGTGACTATAAGCTTAAAAAGCTAAGCTGTATTTTGGGAACCAGATCCTCCTTTTCATTGTCATGGAAGCTCTCATAAAGGTAGAACGGTATGTCTCAGCCTTGTCTTGAAACTAAGGGGATACAGATTGGATATCCAGGAAAAGAAAAGGAAACTTTAGAAATTGGAATTGCGTGAGCCGGCGCCGTGGCTCAATAGGCTAATCCTCCACCTTGCGGCGCCGGCACACCGGGTTCGAGTCCCGGTTGGGGCGCCGGATTCTGTCCCGGTTGCCCCTCTTCCAGGCCAGCCCTCTGCTGTGGCCAGGGAGTGCAGTGGAGGATGGCCCAGGTGCTTGGGCCCTGCACCCCATGGGAGACCAGGAAAAGCACCTGGCTCCTGGCTCCTGCCAGGATCAGCGCGGTGCGCCGGCTGCAGCGGCGGCCATTGGAGGGTGAACCAACGGCAAAAAGGAAGACCTTTCTCTCTCTGTCTCTCTCTCTCACTGTCCACTCTGCCTGTCAAAAAAAAAAAAAAAAAAAAAAAAAGAAATTGGAATTGCGTGCACTAAAGCTCATCTGCCACTGCCTATAATATCACCCAACACATTTCAGGACAATGTTTAATCATGGGGCTTTTTCCCATTAAACATTCATGTACTCTAACATATGTGTGCATGTATTAAGTAATATGCACACTATGCTAGTGTATTTGACAAATATCCATTGATGATTATTATGTGCCAGACACAACAGTGACCCATACTCTTTCTTGTTCTCAGGAAGCATTTAGTCTGAAATTGTTAGGTGGACGTCCATTAAGACAAGGGTATGTCATAGGAATTAGATTATAATATATGATAAATATATAATAAAATGATATGAAAGTTTACAATCATATGCCCAGAAAGACTTAAGGAAAATGGGAGAAATTCATTGATCTTAGAGATAAACACAATTTAGATATAATTGGATGGGGAATACTCTATTTGGGGGAAGGCAACCCACACCAGCAGAAGATGAGCATGAGTAGGTAAGCATTCCAGTTTGACTTAAAGAAAGTGTTGTATGTGTGAAAAAAGTAAGAAAATTGAGACTGACTGGGGTCAAACCGTAGAAAGATAATGTCTGTGACTATGTACCTATTAAGATGAAGCCCAGGATCAAGGTTGGAGATGTACTTAATGAGATCTGTGTTATAGGCCCCAAGACTGACAAGGATAAGTGGGAATAATCATTGTTGATGCAGAGTGAACCCAGAGAAAGCATTAACACCAAGGATCATTGCTGAAATTGGGACTATTAAGTATAAAGAAGATAATCCACACTCACATGGAATTGGCAAGAAAATAGGTACAATGGGATGAATACAGGGATATTTATTTCCATACTGTATTTTACATTAACAGTCGTGGAAACGAGATTTGTAAAGAAGTGAATAGAATCTGATTAAAAGAGAAAATTGGCCATGGAGTGGCAATGCAGAGGGAAGAATGGATTTTGTTGTAAATAATGTAATTTCAAAATGTCAAGGAATCTATTTATGCATCTTCCATCAGCTCCATCACCTCCACTACCCTCCTCCTACCATGAGGACAACTTTTCAATTAAAAAAACCATAAAGATAACTTGGAAGGGTGAGTTAATTTTAAAGGGAAATTCCTCAAGCTGTTAGGAAAGCACTATATAAAGCCACTCTATCATTACTAATGATTGCAATAATAACTAAAGAACTGCTCAGGTAGGGAGTCTGCGCTTTTCTTTGAAAGGAGAAAGGGAGAAGCAAGTGTGCTAGCATTCCCTATAACACTCAGGGGTAGGAGCAGATGCAGGTGGGGGAGCTAATTTTTCCTAATGGATATAATTCACTTGTTGCACCTTAAATACATCACCAGATAACAATGAACAAAAATGTAGTAGTGGAGGGACCTGCATCCCACGCGGGTACTGGTTCTAGTCTACTTCTGATGCAGCTTCCTGTTAATGTCCCTGGGAAAGCAGCGAGGATGACTCAAGTGTTAGGGCACCTGCACCCATGAGGGAGACCCAGATGAAGCTCCTGGCTTCAGCCTGGTTCAGCCCTGACCTAGGCAGCCATGTGGAGAGTGAACCAGTAGATGGAAAGTCTATGTGTGTGTGTGTGTGTGTGTCTCATTTTCTAACACTGATGTACAAATAAAATCTTTTTAAAAAATAGTTGTAGAGCCCAAATGCCCCCAGAATGTAATAGTTTCCACTTTGTGTGGCTGTAACTCTCAGTACTAGATAATATCACTTTGATTCTGGGCCGCCTTTTGCACTCACCTATGCTATTCATTTGTTGGTTGTTCTCAGGATTGGAACAGGACAGCAGGCAGGCTTCTTTTCTATTCAAAGTGGAAGCAGCTATTCTTCATTTAGGATGTAATGTGCGTTTTAAGGAAATTGTCCCAGTAAAAAACATTGAGGATAGGGAGGAAACAGCAGTGCTGGATACCACACTTTTTTTTTGGAGTAAGCCAAGGGAGGATCTGCCAAGATGCTCCATCGGAAAGCAGTTACTTTATACACATTTGAAGAATGCTGTGATGCACCTTGACTTACACTGAGGCTGGGAAATTAAACATATAGAGAACTACTTCTGCACACACATTACTTTTCTTACTGCAATTGAAGACTGGATCAAAGATGCTTGGTTAGAACTGGTTCCTTTGCTCTCACATCATCTCAATTCTGTTTATATCAAAGAGCTAGATGAAGCCATTCAGGCAAAGGTCCTGGAGAATATTGTTATCAACTCTGATGGAATTCTGGTTTCTGTCGTCTACTTTATCACTTACAGTAAATGTTGACTTCTGTGTTCCTCACTGCCCATTAAACCAAATATTCCTTGAAATCTGTGTGTTACCCTTGTTACCCTTAGTGTTCATGATGTCTTCCATAGTGTCTAGCATGAAAAAGATATACAAACATTGATTTATAGAGAGATTTAGGAGGGATGACTTAGCCCATAGCCCATTTTAGGGTCACGTGAATTGTGTACAGTAACCTGGCTGACAACACAAGTGACCAGTACCTTGGGTACCCTATAGAAAGTCTCCTTATAGAGACTCCTGTGGTTGCTAAGTACATGTGTGTCACCAGGACAAGAGGAGAGGGAGAGGGCTTCTCATCAGCACCATATGGTGGTCAAAACAGCAAACATTTGAATATTATGGCCAGAACCAACTAGAAGACCATGATGATCCTTACTTGTGATAAGGCTTGAGATGATTTTAGGAGACATTATCTTCACCAGTCACTGCAGACAGGTAAATGTCCTACACACCATTTTCTAAGACATCAAAAAGCTTAGATAATCTTTATTTCAATTGCATCATGCAGCAGCTCTGCAGGCAGAACACATACTGATGTAAAGTGGTGAGATGACAGCCTGGCCTGGACCATCATTGCTGACTGATGTTCTGAGTCTAGCCTCTTGGAATCATACTGAAGCTTCCATGCACAGCACCTATATACAAATGGGGTGATTGTTCTATCTTCCTGGAGGCACTCTGCTGTGAAGTTTCTCTTCTATGAAAACTCTTTAGGTGAAGTTTTAACTTGAAAGTGCTCCATGTAAGATGTGACTTCTGAATGTTGCTTGTCTGTGGGTATCTTTTCTCCTGGAGAGCTCCAGCCTCTGCTGTGTGGTGTCTGTCGTACAGGACGTAGAAGATACTCCCAGTTGATGAGGAAGGGGCTGTCTCAACTTGAACTTACCCTAGGATGCTGCAGATCCCCCTTATCTCCTTCAGCTTCTTTTTGCACAGCAGGTCTCTCCCTTAAAAGTTCAGTAAACATTTCTTGTAATTTGATCATTGTCTCCCACCTCTCATCGCACTTTGCAATGTTTCTTGTTTCCCATTTTACATAGAGGAGTGTATCTTTTTCCTTCTCCACACCTGAGTTTATGAGCATCGGGTGAATTGAGGATTTGCCTCTATTTTGTACTGAGAGAGAGAGAGAGAGAGAGAGAGAGAGAGAGAGAAAGAGAGAGAGAGAAAGAGAGAGAGAGAGAGAAAGAGGGAGAGAGAAAGAGAGAAAGAGAGACACCAAGTGCTGAGCAGGATTGTGGAGCAATCAAAGAAAAAAGAATGTGTTAGTGAAGAATTCCTTAGCCATTTCCTGCTCTTATTCTATATATTTTATAGTTTGTATAAATTTCATTTATCCATCTAACTTCAGTAAGAATTAATGAGGGAATAGCATGAGCAGACACTACCCAAAAGAGTGGAGATAGAGTCAAGAGACTTATTCATATGAGATTACATTCTAATGAGGAGAGATACTAACTATAGAAACACTACAAAAAGTTTAGGAGGTACTCAGAACTGAGTCTTCTGTCCTCATAAAAGGAAAGGTTCTCCTACGTTGCCACCAAAGACCAAATCCTACTTGAACCCTATGATCATCCACTGGTTTCCTGCTGTAGAATGCTTCTTCTTTTCATTGCTAAGAAAAACATTGAACAAGAATAATAAATTAAATACAGTTTCCACAATCTCTCTTGAATTTAGTTCTCATCATCAGGGTATGAATAAAAATGATGTGATGTGTGCCTTGGGGAAAATCTATTCTCTTTCCATGGCTTGGAAAATGGACATATGGTGCTGCTTTTCAGACTGTGTATACTTGATGGAATAAGAAGATAAAAGGAGGCTTGTTTCCTGAAAGAGACTATGACATCATCATTTCATGGTTGTCTCCTGTACAGTGCAAGTGAAAGAAATAGTTTCTTCTTCAAGACACTGTTATTTTGGAATTTCAATGTGGAGCTGAACACATCCTAACTAACTTAGATACCCTTATTCTGAATGTCTCTACTTTGTTCAATTGTTTGCAATATTTGTGAAATCATGAACTGTTAGAGGTATAGAAAGCCTTAGAACCAGTCATTCATAGTTCTCAGTAAATGCACAAAGTAATGCCACTGTAGCAATTATGTAGGATATACTTTTCTCACCTGACATCCACATTCATTTTGTCTATATAACTTATACCAACAGTGCAGTCACAGTTTATCCATCTGTTTATGACACCTCTTCCTTCATGCAAAATATTATGTATGTTTGAAATGATTGTAGCCTCCAAATTATCCCCAAATACGTGTGGGAGAGCATCCTAGAACTGATGGCCAAGAGAAAAAGTGAATTTGCTGTATGTAAGTGTGTGAAGTGTAAAAGCTTAAAGTCCCTGATTGATCTGTGATTCTTCCCTCTTAATCTCAACGTCAGATCCACTAGGAAACCTTCTGGATGTATCCTCCAGTGTCTTCTCTCCATCTATACTGCCTGTATTCTTCTGTGGGACACCATCTGTATCTTGGAAAATCACAGTTGTCTGCAGTGACCCATCTGCTTCCCTGCTTTGTCTCTCTACAGTCCTTTTCCACAAATCTGCTAGAATAATCTCCTGGTAATTTAGAACTGGTTGTACAACTTTGGTTTTTAGAAGCTTTCGCCGGTTTTTCCTTATGCTTGCTGCACTTGGTATGTTTTCCTTTGATTTTACCTTAGAACATCACATGGCCACCTCCTTACCTTTTGGATCTCAGTTCTTCTAAGGGAAATATTTACTGACTACAAATCTAAAGCGGTTTTCCGATTCCAACCACTAGCACATATCCTGATCTACTGTCTCCCTGCATATCGCACTGGTAATTCACACTTTTGTGGTCTGCCTATTCTGACAAACATGTGATATCTTTGGGGGCAAGGCCATGTTCATCTAATTCCTGCTATACCCACAGCAGATAGAAGAGGGCCTCAGAAGAATGAAATAATACATTCATTATAAATTTAAACAATATAAATGAAACAATTGATCAGTTGATTAAAGAATGCCGACCTGAGATAGATGAACAGTGCTGTGAGATTTTCTCCTGTATCACCTGTTAGTTAACAGTCACACTGGCACAAAAAGCAATGAAATTATCCAACAGCATAGAACAAGTGAACAATCGAAAGTTATGATTAGCCAACTCTCCTGCAAATAAACCAAACACCAGGTAAATAGATACAACATATAAATAACCCTAACTCTATGCATATCAATTATTGTTTTTTTCTTCCTGTTATGATACCTGTTCTTCCCGGATGGAGCCCCTCTTCTCTCTGTGAGCCACCATGAGGTTTTTGCATGTGACCCTTACAGTGGTCTGTTCCACCCGGATTAATATTCTCCCCAGAATCCTACCACCATGGAGGAATATCTGCAACACACACAGCAACAGTTCCAGCTGCTTGTCTCTCAACAGTAAGAACAGCCACCATCTCACATGAGGTCCCCAACACTCCTAAGATGGTATCTTTTGTTCCTTTCTGAAAACGTGAATGCAATCTCAGACACATAATAGAAGCAGTGCCGATAAAGTCTACTCTTGTCAGCCTCGCAAACAGCCTCATTATTTGGTGACTGTAAATGTGGTTTGAAGTCCCTGCTTCTGCCACGCTGAAGTCTTCGAATACAGAGGCTGAGTGATTGAAAAGCCAAGATTACAGGCAGACGGGGATGAGGAGTTATTTATAGTTTTTGCTCATTCACTAAAAGCCCCTGGCCAGAAACAGCTCTCTGTTTGAAGGAAAGTAAATTTCTTCCACAGCTGAAAATAAATGTGTTTAGTGGGAAAACTAGGCAGGGACTGGGGGGAGAGGAAGCCTGCTTGGCAGGCCTGGGGAAGTCTCTGGGGGTGGTTCCCAGCAGTTGACAGCAGTGAAGTTGAGAGCAGAGATCCAGCAGTTTTTCCCCTTGTGGAAGAGGTGATTTATGCCATTGCAGACATGCACATTTCCATGTTGATTTCCCATTAATTGTAATGGTATCATCTTTGTGCCCTGTTCTATCTGACACCTAGAAAAACTAGAACCCACACCTTGATTTGGAGATGCTAGGACTCTGGTTGAGTATCTAAGAATTTAAGGACTTTTTCTGGATTACTAAAATCTCTCTATCTTGGATTATTATAGACATACCCAACAGTTCTTAAATTATAGCTGCAGGTAGAAAAAAGAGATTCAAATAAATTTTCCCAATTTTCTATTTCTCTCTTCTCAGAATCAGCATAGTCACACTATCCATCCCCTCGATTGTCATAACTGATGGATTAGGCTCTTTCTGGGTGACATCACATGTTAAGTGATTGTTAGACAGTCCTTCCAGAGCATTTCAACAGCAATGTCCTGGCCTTCAGTTACCTCATATTCTCACTGAACAAAAGCAAATAAACATGATGGAATGTAAATAATCCTGTAATAGGTGTAGACTCTTGGTCTGTAATATAGGTAAAGACTTTTCAGAGCTCCCAGGAAACCCTAGTGCCAACCCTCTAAACGCAGGTCATTTCCCATTAATTTGGACTCACCGTGATCCCTCCTGACAAAAGAGGGTGTGGCACACCTGTGCCTGCTGCAAGGATGGAAACTAACAAACTGCAGGCAAGGAAAACTGCTTTGTTCAAAGATACTGATTTTGACCCTTTCTTTTTTTATTTGACAGAGTTAGAGAGAGAGAAAGGTCTTCCTTCCGTTGGTTCACCCCCCCAAATGGCTGCTACGGCCAGAGCTACGCCAATCCGAAGCCAGGATCCAGGTGCTTCTCCTGGTCTCCCATGTGGGTGCAGGGCCCAAGGACCTGGGCCATCCTCCACTGCCTTCCCAGGCCACAGCAGAGAGCCGGACTGGAAGAGGAGCAACCGGGACTAGAACCCGGTGCCCATATGGGATGCTGGTGCCACAGGCAGAGGATTAACCAAGTGAGCCACAGCGCCAGCCCCATTCACTCTTTCTTCCTATGAGTTTCAGGCAGTAAAGTTCAGCTCTTGACAGGAAGTAGCAATTATGCCTATGTAGTCCTGCAGTTTTCTCTAAGCTGTCCAGGATGATAGTGACTGTCTTGGGCCATGGGTCTTCACTTCCTGCCTTTTATCTTTTATCTTCCAGATGCTTAATAAGTATTTGTCATCTGGTTATGGAATTGGTGTTATTTCTTCCTTTTCCTGTAAGAAACCTGGCCAATCTCACTGTCAATAAATATTCTATCAAGATTCAAATGATTTTTCTTCCTTTTCTTGATGTTTTGGTTTTGCATTTTGTTTTAGGCTGATCTTGTACACCCCTGTGTCTACATCATCTGGTCTATTTTATTAAGAAATGTTTTGTTAGGCTTGTCCTCAGTTTCAGGGAGAGTTTCACTCCCTTCCCTGCTTCCCCATGGTTCTGGCACAGAAAGCCCTTTGTGTTGAGCAAACAAACTCTAATCTGCACATCTCTCTCTCCAAACTCCAGCAGAGCTACCAGGTGAGCATCCCAACAATGGCTTGGAATAACTGTTCAGGTGATGCAGAGCAGTGGGCGGGGGCTGTGTAGGCAGTTCTCTCGTCTGAGGGACACCAGGTCCAGCACACTCAGGGAGGAAGCCACAAGTGCGAATGTTTGCCTTGCTGGCTGGAAGTACGAAAAGCAGCTGCCTGCTGATGGATGATAACTTGCACAATGACACTGAGTGTTCAGAGCCTGCCAGGCAGGAGTGAGACCCTGCTAGCTGCTCCCCTGTGCAGTCCCTTGCTGGTTGGCCAAATCCTTATCTTCCAGCATGCAGGCAACAACAACTGCAAGAGCCAGAAGGTATCTGATCCAGAGATGCCCATTACAACCCCCGATTTTAACACAGAGGAGGGGCCAGGGAGCAACTGGATGCTTTCCACTTGGAAATTTACTAAGAAAACAGCAAGGAGCTTAGTACAGATGTATTACCTAGGTGTTGGATATCAGAATCTGATATACTCCTATGTTTTGGTTGTAAGGATAAAAATGGAGTTGGAAATGCAGCCAGAGACATTGGACTCTAGGAAGCGTTTCTTATGAAGGTTTCTATCCCAGTGAGGCCAGCTGCTAAAACAGCCACATTTATGTGCATTATTTGCCCATAGAATTTGGCCCACTAATGTGGGAAAAAATGTATATGGTCTTTGAGATAAAGATGGCCTGCCAAAGTGGTTAAATGGTAATGCAGAATGGAAGATTAGCATTATGCAATCTCTTGCATTAGTATCCATCACATCACTCCATCACACCCTTTACATTGCCTTGATCTAAGGGACACACTCACCCCTTCCATGACGATTGTTTCAGCGGAGCTCCACTTGTCATCTTACCTGTTCTTTCACTTCATTGTAATCCATTTTTCACAGAGCAGCGAGATTTCTCAAAGTCATAATGGATAAGGTTACACTTCTCACTAATTCTTACTAACCGAACAGACTCAAATTTATACCTACATTTCATTTCCTTTGGAGGAACTATCCAAACTTTCTGTTAGAGAATAGAGGAACCATTTAAATTCTCTAAGTGCCGATAAACCTATTCACAAAGTTTGGTATCTGTCTATACCCCTAAGTACAAGAAACACTTCATTCTTTGTAGTCCATTTCTGGCTGGCCCAATTTGGACTGCCTTTGGTATTGGTGGGTATTTACCACACATAGATCTGCAAAATGTTACTCATAATTGATCTTAATTGGAACTCTTTGTATAAAATATTTATGTGAAAGGTGAGGGGGGTAAGAGACAGAAAGAGACAGAAAGAAATAGAGATCTCTCATATTCTGGTTCACTCCCCAAATACATACAACTGCCAGGGTTTGGACAGGCTGAAGCCAATGCTGAGAATTCCCTCTGTCCATCTGGGTCTCCCTCATGTGTGGCGGGGAGACACCAATGTGGGCCCTCACCTGCTCCCTCCCAGGCTGTGCGTTAGCAGGAAGCTGGAATTGAGAGCACATCTGGGAGTTGAACTCAGGCCCTCCAATATGGGATACAGGCAGCCCAAGCTGTTTTTTAGCTGCTGAGCCAAATGCCCACTCCTAGGACTCTTCCAAAGAATTGGCCAACAGAATTTGAGAAACTGGTGGGGATTATTAAAACACATTCTTATATCAGAGTCTCACACATTCTAGTATTCAAGTCTATGATAACTTTTATAAGAAAAAAGTGGGATTTCCTATTTAGCTTATCATTTCTCAAACACAGCTATGTTTAGAATTCATTTTTAGAAAGCATTCCTCAGGTGGTGTGTTTTGTGGGTCAACAATCCAGAAAACTCAATATTCTTTGCATCCTGATACTTCATTGGACTCCTCCCACACATAATGAAGTGCATTATTCTGCTCTTCTCACATCCTGTACGCATGATCTCTAGTTCAATGCTTCAGGACACAAAGTCTTTGTGACCTTGGACAAGTTTCTGATCATTTTCATATGAGTCAAGATTCTTTCTATTGTAATTTTCAAAAATGAATTTCATATTAGGTTAAGAAAATGAGAAAGTTTAAATAGCTCAGGTAACTGGCAAATACAGTGGTTATTACTCAGTGGCTAATGGGGGTGATCTTGCCCCCTCTACAACCACCAAGAGACATTTGGCAATGTGTGGAGATAGTGCTGTTGTCACAACGCTAGGAAATGAGGTACAGCTAGCATCTAATAGAGGTCAGCTTGCAACACCCGCATAGCTGGGAAATACGGAACACAAAACCCAGTTCTATGACCTAGCACAGAACCCTTCCTCACTGGTTTCAATTACAAAAATGTAATTGATTTGTCTTGTTCCAGTCTAATCAGTATTCATTACAAAGTCATTCCCCATGGACATTACAGTGATCCCAACAAAAGCCACGTTCCTGTCTTTAGGGAGATGACATAGGTGCTGGGAGTTGGACTGGGGGGAAAACTGTATTATTCAGACAAAACCAGCATTTATCACTCTTTCTTGGAAATTATCACTGAATTCTTGGAATTCACTTTTTTATTTTAAAGTAGAAATTATAACCTATCTCATAAAATAACATGCTGAGGTTTATTTTATTTTTTAAAAGATTTATTTTATTTATTTGCTGATTTGAAAAGCAAAGGGAGAAAAAAATTTTCTTTCCACTGATTCACTCTCAGTGGCCACAACAGCTGGGGTTGGGTCAGACCAAACACAGGAACCAGGAACTCCATTTGGGCCTCACACATAGATGGCAGAAACTCCCTGACACGTTAGCATGAAGCTGGATTAGAAACCAGACAGCCAAATCTTGAACCAGCATTCCAAGATGGGATGTGGGTGTCCCAAGAAGGGATTTAACCCACGAATCTACAACACCAAGCTAGTATAAGGCTTATGTATTTTTATTTTTTAAGATTCATTTTATTTATTTGAAATTGTTTTAAAGAGAGGCTGAGACAGAAAGAGAGAGAGGTCTTCCACCTGTTGGGTCACTCCCTAAATGGCTACAATGTCCAGAGCTTAGCTGATCCAAAGCCAGGAGCTTCTCTCCAGGTATCCCTTGTGGGTTCAAGGATCCAAAGACTTGGGCCATCCCCTACTGCTTTCCCAGGCACATTAGTAGGGAGGTAGATTGGAAGTATAGCAGCCAGCACTCGAACTGGCACCCATATGGGATGCCAGTGCTGCAGGCCTATGCTTTAACCCACTGTGCCACAGCGCCGGCCCCGAGGCTTATTTTTAATACATACCAAGATCAAGTCACCGTTTCCCATAGTGTCCATTCCACTTCAACAGGTTTCCTTTTTGGTGTTCAGTCAGTTGTCACCAATCAGGGAGAACATATGGTATTTGTCCCTTTGGGACTGGCTTAATTCACTCAGCATGATGTGTTCCAGATTCCTCCATTTTGTTACAAATGACTGGATTTCGTTGTTTCTTACTGCGGTATAGTATTCTAAAGAGTACATATCCCATAATTTCTTTATCCAGTCTACCGATGATGGGCATTTGGGTTGGTTCCAGGTCTTAGCTATTGTGAATTGAGCTGCAATAAACATTAGGCTGCAGACCGCTTTTTTGTTTGCCAATTTAAATTCCTTTGGGTAAATTCCAAGGAGTGGGATGGCTGGGTCGAACGGTAGGGTTATCTTCAGGTTTCTGAGGGATCTCCAGACTGACTTCCATAGTGGCTTGACCAGTTTGCATTCCCACCAACAGTGGGTTAGTGTCCCTTTTTCCCCACATCCTCACCAGCATCTGTTGTTGGTAGATTTCTGAATGTGAGCCATTCTAACCGGGGTGAGGTGGAACCTCATTGTGGTTTTGATTTGCATTTCCCTGATTGCTAATGACCTTGAACAATTTTTCATGTGCCTGTTGGCCATTTGGATTTCCTCTTTTGAAAAATGTCTATTGAGGTCCTTGGCCCATCTCTTAAGTGGGTTGTTGGTTTTGTTTTTGTGGAGTTTCTTGATCTCTTTGTAGATTCTGGTTATTAACCCTTTATCTGTTGCATAGTTTGCAAATATTTTTTCCCATTCTGTCGGTTGTCTCTTCACTCTCCTGACTGTTTCTTTTGCAGTACAGAAACTTCTCAATTTGATGCAATCCCAATAGTTAATTTTGGCTTTGACTGCCTGTGCCTCCCGGGTCTTTTCCAGAAACTCTTTGCCTGTGCCAATATCTTGAAGGGTTTCTCCAATGTTCTCTAGTAACTTGATGGTGTCAGGTCGTAGATTTAGGACTTTAATCCATGTTGAGTGGATTTTTGTGTAAGGTGTAAGGTAGGGGTCTTGCTTCATGATTCTGCATGCGGAAATCCAATTTTCCCAGCACCATTTATTGAATAGACTGTCCTTGCTCCAGGAATTAGTTTTAGATCCTTGATCAAATATAAGTTGGCTGTAGATGTTTGGGTTGATTTCTGGTGTTTCAATTCTGTTCCATTGGTCTATCCATCTGTTTCTGTACCAGTACCATGCTGTTTTGATTACAACTGCCCTGTAGTATGTCCTGAAATCTGGTATTGTGATGCCTCCGGCTTTGTTTTTGCTGTACAAGATTGCTTTAGCTATTCGAGGTCTCTTGTGCCTCCATATAAATTTCAGCACCATTTTTTCCAGATCTGAGAAGAAGGTCTTCGGTATCTTGATTGGTATTGCATTGAATTTATAAATTGCTTTTGGGAGAATGGACATTTTGATGATATTGATTCTTCCAATCCATGAGCATGGAAGATTTTTCCATTTCTTGGTATCCTCTTCTATTTCTGTCTTTAAGGTTTTGTAATTCTCATGGGAAGTGAGATACTCAGCAGACTCATAGAATGGCAGATGTCCTAAATAGCACTCTGGCCTCAGAATAAGCCCTAAAGGCATTCAGATCTGGCTGAAAAGCCCATGAGAGTATTTCAGGCATGGAAAGCCAAGACACTCTGGCAAAAGATCTCTGTGAGTGAGATCTCAGTGGAAAGAACGGGTCTTCAAAGAAGGAGGTACCTTTCTCTGAAGGGAGGAGAGAACCTCCACTTTGACTATGACCTTGTCTAAACAAGATAAGAATCGGAGAACTCAGAGGGCTTCCATAGCCTTGGAAACTCATGACTGGAGCATAGGGAGATTACTGATGCCATAGACAGGAGTGTCAATTGGTAAAGTCAACAACAGGAGTCACTGTGCACTTACTCCTCATGTAGGATCTCTGTCCTTAATGTGCTGTGCATTGAGATTTAATTCTATAACGAGTACTCAAACAATATATTTCACTTTGTGTTTCTATGGGGGTGCAAACTGTTGAAATCTTTACTTAATGTATACTAAACTGATCCTCTGTAAAAAAAAAAAAAAAAATTATCAACTCCCAACTTGACTCTCACTGGGATTAAACATGACAATAGGTCTGATCTGATTTCATCATCATTTAAAAAAATCATCTATTATTTTTCACTTTATGTTTCTGTGTGGGAGCAAACTGTTGAAATCCTTACTTAATGTATACTAAGCTGATCTTCTGTATATTAAGATAATCGAAAATGAATCTTGATGTGAATGGAAGGGGAGAGGGAGTGGGAAAGGGGAGGGTTGTGGGTGGGAGGTATGTGGGGGAAGCCATTGTAATCCATAAATCTTACTTTGGAAATTTATATTCATTAAATAAAAGTTAAAAAAAATAATATGAAAAAAATACATACCAAGAGTCTAACTGAACAGAATGTAAGAGATATTTAACAAAAAATAAATATTATAGCCTGTAGATATTTGGTTACAGTGTTAAGACATGAAAAAATATATTCAGTCTCTGATATGAAAAAAATAATTTTATGTGCAGTTCAGAAATCAAAACAGAAAACCTATGGTTTTACTCTAGCCTCTTAATTTTAAAATATCAGCAATTTGGCTTTTAAATGCATTGCTTAAAGCAATATACCTCAAACTGATTAAATATATCTCATAGTTGTGGTCTCAGAAGTCGATTTAAAGTAGTGAAATACAGTTTGAAATGTTTGATGTCAAGGAAGCATTTAAATTCTCAGACCAATTAAGTCTAATTATTGAGTGAATGGTAATACTTTTCTTCAATAATGTGAAGGTTAGATTAGAATTCATTTTCAAATTAGAAGGTAGCACCTACTAACTGTCAATCAGTCAAATATTTACTTGAAGATCTGGTTGGAAAAAATACAGAGATTAAAAAATACTAGCTTGAAGTCAATCTTGTCTAATATTATAGCATTGAAGTAGGATTCTGCAGAAGTCTTTATTTTCTTAACCAGTACTAGGGTAAGCCTAAAACATATCTTTCTGAAACTCGTGAATAAGATCTAGCAAAGGTTCCAAGCACATACAAATTGGAAGTAACTCATGAACTTGGAATCCCAGAGACCTCCTAAATTGTTGGGCGAGTGACAGCAAATTTCACTGTTCTATTTAACTGTACTAAAAATACATGATGAGTACTCCTGTTTGGCATAAGCTTTTATGGGGAGCTACAGAGGTAAACAGATAATCACCAGGATACAGAAATAAATGCAGGGGGAAAACCTTATAATGGCAGTCAACAGAGAAAATTATGTTGTTGGGTATAAAAATCACTGAGTAAATATACACAGGGAACAATAGATGAACATTCTAAGCTTGCCCACTGTGCCACGGAAATGCATCCACTGAGCTAAAATTAATACATCCACTGAGCTAAATTTTTGCTGACAGATAAGATGAAAGGAGCAGGCAGTGAGGGAACAGAGATACCAGAAGTGGTCCATGTCAATCATCTTCTCTGACGGTCACTACATAGGAGCTTTAAACAAAGGCATACAGCAGATTGTGAAGAGTCAAATAAGAAGTATATGTAGAGCCTGTGAACCCATGTTGTCATCTGCATGGTTGAAAGTCATCTTGGGCTAATTCTCTCAATCACGTCCTCTCTCAGTCTCCCTTCTTATGATTCAACATAGTATTTCTGAGAGTTATTAGTGTTTATATAGCAGCTTTAATTCAAATGCAAACCATCTGTATTTTTAAAGGAAGAGCAACTAACATCCCTGTACTCCCAGTCCATATACTAGTCACTGTACTAGGCATTTTACTTTTCTACTTTATATAAATTAAGCAATATTTTTGAGATATTTGTACCAATTTACCCATTTTCTTTTCTCTTTTTTTCCCTTTACCTTTGGAAAAAATTATCATTAAGGATTATAAAATATTTGCCAAATCTATGTATCACATCAGACAGCATTAACCAGTACAAATATTCAAGAATATACTCAATTTTGTGGATAAATATATGTTGTTTCATTAGTTTAAAAATGCAGTATATAAATGTTTTTATTTCTCTTGGAATATAATAAATTTAAGGTAGGTTAATATTAGAGATCACTATTATATACACTGAACTTGTTAAGTTTGAGAATCAAAAAGAAAGTTATTATGCATTACATATAAGAACTGTATCATAGAAATCTCACTGCACAAGTTGAAGAGAAGAGAGGAGAATATTACTTGGCTATTTCTATGAATTGTTCAAATTGGCTTCTTAATTTTAGGGAGTCCATGTGTTCAAGTCCATAATTATGTGGGGTTATTTACCACTAAGCTATTAAATGCATGTGTTTTATTGGACATAATATAACATGATTCAACTCCTCCTACCTCTTTTTGATAGTGACTTCCTATGTTCATAGCAATCACCTTTTAACAACTCAAATACTTCTAAGTTTAATATTATAACACGTTTTAGAATTAGTAAACAAAATTAAGAAATTGTCTGTTGACAGAAAAAGAAACAAAAATAGTTCCTGGAGGCATAATTGTTGAGAAATGTTGATACAATTTTATTTTAGTTATATTAATGTTTGCTTCCCATCCCCTTTCTCCACTCTCCCCCACAGAGGACTTTCAGGGTAGACTGCATACAGAAGCCCTCAAACCATGCAGCTGTACGTTGCTCACACCCACCACCCTATGTTCATCAGATACTTACACAATTTGGTAGTGACTATTGTAATTTTTCGCCATGTCCAAATTAACTAGATCAAACAAAATATATTATCAAAATATATATGTAATTATTTTTCTTCAGAAAAAGAAGTTTAAAGTACTGTACCTTCAGATCAATAATTGATCCTTTTGTATAGAAAATTTCCAAACAAGTCACTGGAACAGGGAAAACGAGCACCTGAATTAGTTTTTCTGTTCTAAAGCTGCTCTCAGCCCACCACAATCATCAAGCAATGTTCCTCCTGTCGGATCACTGTTCAGGGTCCTAAATATAAATCAAATGATGATCACTAAGATAACTATTCTTTCAGATCTCTTTGCCCATTCACCTTTCCCTCATCTATTCTTTGGTGCCTGAAATTCTATTATTTAACATTCTTGCTTTCATTTAAAGAACAGTTTCTAACTGACAGCCTGCAGACTTCAAAAGGCAGACAAAAATAGTCATGGGGAACAGGGTTCTGAGCAAAGTGCCTAAACCTATTAAGGCTTCAACACAAAGAGACTCAATTATGAGTGCATTTGTTTCACCTAGTGATTATGTATTTATTTATTAACTCAAAGTAGAGCCATATTTTTCAACCGCGGCACTATTAACATTTTAGAACTGATGTTTTTGTGTTGTGAGACTATTCTGAGCATTGTAGGATGTTTAACAGAACCCACTCTCTCTCCAAATATCTCATCCCCCTACCTCCTGCCCAGCAGATTGGAACAACTAGAAATTTCCCAGGTATTACCCCACACCCACTGGGGATAGATTGCCTTGGGAGGGCACTCCCCTCTGTTCAGAATTACTGTGACATAGTCTTGATAACAATCATGACTTGAAACCATTTTCCCACTAGAATATATGCATGCATCTCATGGGTTTTGTTCAAGCCACACCTCTAATACTCAGAACGGTGCCTGGAGTATAGCAGGTAATCAGTAAATATTTTTTAAATAAACAAAGATTTGAAATGTTTAATGCAAATGATGTTCTAGTCATAAAAGAATACTGTATAGCTGCTATGCTGAACGTGTGTATTTAATATGCTTATCGACGTGCTTGGGTGTTCATGAAGTACTAAGTGGAAAAAGGCAATTACAAAACGTAAGCGTAATTTATATCCTATTTGGTGGTATGAAGAAGTATGTATTTGTGAGGTACATGCTGAAGCTGTGGCTTAATTAGGTGTCAGATGGCAGACTACTTCTTATGCTTAATTTGAAGTACTTTATTATTTTCAATGCTTGTATAATACAAAGTTCCATTTTTAGTCTACAGAAGACACAATAAAGAATGGCAGCAGCAAGCCAAGCACGCCAGAGGCAGTCCTTTCCTACTTCCACGTTCTGCCTAATAGTGAGTTCTATGGCAGGAGACTTCCGACCCAGAGACATAAGTGTTCCCTGGGGAAGCTGTTCTGCATGGTGGTGCTTCTAAAAGTCACTGTCTCTGTGCCCAAAGCATCCTGTACTACAGAGATGGAGGAAAAAGCTAGTTCAGAGTCCCAGCAGTTGACAAGTTTCAAATCTATCAGGAAAATAAGACCTACACACGTGACACCATCAAACAACATGAAGCAACATGTAATGAGATGTTAAATCCTGTGTTGTAAAATCTGCTTGAGTATTTTGTAGAGAGAAGGTATCAAGCATATAGCACTTGAGTTCAATTGTCAAGGATGAGTAAGACTCAGATAAAGGAAGGTGGGGAATGGCATCCCCAAGAAGTGTGAAAAAGCAAAACTGCTGTGAATAAAGGCACAGAGAAAGTAATGACAGAGAAAGGCTGACTAACTGGAACAGAGATGCATAAGATCTACCCACCAAGAGATCCAAATGGCCCCCTGGGAGGGACAGCTTTTGGTTAAGTAGGAACATCCCCTTGTAGCCCCTCCTATAAAATAGTAGAAGCACAAGCCCTCATCAAAGGCGATTGCATACAGGCCTCTTTGGGGGCATCTGGTCTCAGTAATTTTACCAGTTTATTCTGTTTTAGTGATCTCAAATAACACCCAGCAATTATAACTGCAGACTGCACCCACATATTCCTACAAAACACTGTAGGTTGTTGCTCCCCTAGTTAATAATTGCCAAGACCCAAGATCTCTTTGCTGATATTAGGACTGGCTGTGTGTCCCTCCACTTTCTAAACAATATATTGTGATTTCTTTGTAACTCATGGCCTCGTTTTTGTGAGCAGTCTCAGTGAAATAAATGGGATTTGAATTTTGGCCTGTACCTTGCCAGGAGTATAAATTTAGGCTAATTTCCATATCCTTCTACATCTCAGTTTTCTCACCTCTAAGATTTGGCTGTTGGTGAATGTACGTGGTATGGATTGAATTATGCCCACCTAAAGGATACATTGAAAATCTAATTCTCAGGACTTGAATGTGCCCCTATATGTAAATAGGTTCTTTGCAGACATAACCAAGATAAAGTAAAATATACCAGGTTAGTGTGCCGCTAATCCAATATAACTGATGTGATTTAAACCTAGAGATACTCAGGGAGGATGCCATATGATGACAAAGGCAGAAATGTGAGTTATTTAGCAGCAAGCCAAGGAATCCCAAAGATTTCCACCAGGCAAATCAGCAGGGGCTGTGAAGAGACAAGGCAAGACTGCCTGCAGCCGTCAGAGGGAGGATGGCCCTGCTGACGCTTTGATTTTAGACTTCTCATCTCCAGAACGACTGGGAAATAAATTTCTTGTTATTTTTAAGTCTTCTACTTTAGGGTTTACTGTTATAACAACCCTAGGAAACTAACATCCAATGTGTGAAAAAACTGGGCAAAGCTGAGTGAGATCTGGAGTCTAACTTCTTTATGCTGGTGAACATAAAGTACTGAAGAACTGTGAGATGTTAACATGGAGAAAATTAGATGATGGGTACCAGGACATCTGCCTTACTTATGCAACTTTGTGTGAGTCTATAATTATAATTATTTCAAGGTAAGGAGTTAAATATAGAACTATTGAGAAAAATCAATGAGATAAAATCTGTAAAATGTTTCATGAACTATCCAGGCAGTATTTTTGGATTACTCTGAGAATCAATACATTTATGGTCATGCTAGAGAATGTTGATGGAGCTAAAGGATTGCATTATAGAATCATGAGAAATACTGGCTACAGAAATATTGTAAATCATTTGGCCTTTGTGACCTTCAAATATAAAGATCAGCAACTACCGATTCTCAACAAGTTTTACAGCAATAATTGAACTTTGGATTCCCTTCTTGGCTTCTCTCTGGCTTTCTTGAAGCTGGCCTCGCGGTAGGTTCTCTGTGGTTTTATTGATCTTCTTGGACACTGCTTGGTGAGCTAAGAACTTGTATATATGTCTCCTGGATTTCCCTGTGGGTTATTATCTACCCACTAAGAGATCCAAATGGCCCCAAATCACATCAAGTTGGCAATGTTGAAATGGTGTGGAGAGAGGTGTAGCAATCTTCCAAATTGGTACGCTCATCTATGGGAAAACTTTCAGGACTTCTACTACATAGTTTTATATGTCACCTGCTAATTAAGGTAGTCATTTTGTATATCACTGTATAAAAATCATAACTGCAGAGTTATGATTTAACCATGTGTGTTTTAGAAAATCAAACCTATTAGCACTAAGCCACTTCCTACTAGGTACTCAGGGATTCCTTCTGTTTGAGTACTTTTGGGGTTATAGCTGATGTTGTGCCTCTGAGTGACAGACTTTCTACAAGTCACACTATAAGGAATGAAGAACAGCTGACAGAAGATAACCAAGCAGGGTGGCCACAGAACACTCCGTGCTCCACCTTTTTGCTTATTTGTTAATTTATGCAATTAAAGAATACAGACTAAGCATGTTTCAGGTACCAGATTTCAGAATTGGGGTTATCATTGTGAATAAGGCAAACTTATTGTTCCCAGGAAACTTAAAGGCCAAAATTGGGACACAAATTATAATTAAGTAAGAAGATAGGTAAATGATCATTCTATACAGTAAATGATATAAAAAAGGAAAATCAAGTACAATGATTATGGATAGAAAGTTGTTGAGTGGGGTAAAAGAGTGGTCACAGGACACAAAAGAAGTGACTTTTGAACTGAGACCTGGAAGAGGAGTAACCACCCACTAACGCTGAGAGCCCTAGTGTGCCAGGCATTGGGAGAGCACATATCAGGAGGGGAAATACCCTGGCACCTGGAAGGACAATTAGAAGGCCGTGGAGACTCAAGTCCCAGGAACAACAAGCAGAGCTACGTGTGATTGATTGTTAGTGAATAATCAGATTATTAAAGGTATAGGAGGATTTGACAGAGGCTGGATTTGTTTTTCCAACAAAAGGCTTTTGGATGATTTAAGATGAAAGAAAAAAAGAGTGGAGGAAATGAAGACTCCAAGGAAATGGTTCCTTCCTAAGGAGATTTAAACCTGCAGTTCTTATAATTAAAATGCCTTTCAAACAATTCTTTTGCCATATATATATATATATATATATATATATATATACACATCACATATATCCAAAACCTTATAGAGGTCTTAAACAATGGTAAAGAGGACAGAACCTTTTTTTTTTTTTTTTTTATTTTTTTGACAGGCAGAGTGGACAGTGAGAGAGAGAGACAGAGAGAAAGGTCTTCCTTTGCCGTTGGTTCACCCTCCAATGGCCGCTGCGGCCGGCGCGCTGCGGCCGGCGCACCGCGCTGATCCGATGGCAGGAGCCAGGAGCCAGGTGCTTTTCCTGGTCTCCCATGGGGTGCAGGGCCCAAGCACCTGGGCCATCCTCCACTGCACTCCCTGGCCACAGCAGAGGGCTGGCCTGGAAGAGGGGCAACCGGGACAGAATCCGGCGCCCCGACCGGGACTAGAACCCGGTGTGCCGGCGCCGCTAGGCGGAGGATTAGCCTATTGAGCCGCGGCGCCGGCCAAGAGGACAGAACCTTAACCTGTTCATTGACAAGGTAGTAACCTCAGCTCTACTAGGCAGAGGAGTGTGGCCTTGTGACTTAAATTTTAGTTCATCAGTCTTCAAAATGAGGATTTACTAAGACATACCTTAACCAATATCCTGGGACCTAGGAAACACATACTAAGTGTAATTTTGATAGCATTGTCACCATCAACAATCTGGTGGAATCTATAAGAGCACAGAGCTGTGCACATAGTATTTGCAAGATATAAATTATTTGTGTGGTAGGGACCATATTACCATCTTATCATTTTCCTAATGCTGAGTACAGTTGTTTTGCACATGTTAAGTAATCAATAAGTATTTGTTAAATGTTTAATGAAAGGAAGAAAGCAGATGGCCAATAATTTTTTGATGAATTACTTACTAAATCATTTATCTGTCGATTTCCAGTGATCTGTAACTCAAGGATGCTATGTTTTTATATATTTATTCCCAATCATATGACAATATTTTAAAGGCCCTTGAAATTAAACTGTGATCAGTTGCATCAATTTTGGACATCCTATGAATAAGAAGCCTTGGATGAAAGGGAGGCTATAGCTTGTCATTTATAGATTTTGCATCTATCTGGGTGAGACAATTATCTTTTTGATGGAGTGCATCTACTTATACAGAGCCATGGCTAAGTTGTGTAAAATACCCATACATATTTCATGTTATCTATAAGCCAAGGCTCCAAAATGAAAAATGAAGGTGGGGAGGTCAAACTCAAAACTTGGGCAGAGGTTTTGATACAAAATCTGTCTACGATGAGGATTAATGTATCCAGAGTGATGGAGAGAGCAACAGCTCAAAAAAATCTTCTGAAATAAAGGTCATACTCCAGCACAGGTACTGATTTAAAGGCTAGAGAAAGAGAACTGTACATTACTCAAAAAATGTCTTACACACAGTAGGCATCTACTGAATTTTTCTGAATTCTCCTGACTATGGTCATCAGCAGTACAGAAATACAAAGAACTTCAGTGACAAGACAATAAACAATGGCATCATATAATGTTAAAACATGCCTTTTTGAAGATAAAATAACTCAAATCCAAGCTATTCTATGACCAAGCTGTGTTTTGTTGAGCAAGATACTTGATATCTGAATAAAATCTCAGGGCAAACATTTCTCAAAGGATTTGAGAAGATTTATGTTCTAGGGCTATTGGTATTTATTAAATAATATATACAAGCACACAATAAGTTTTTTATGTACATTGGTTGTTGGTTCCCTATTGTTCTTTCTCTCATTAAGTGTTCAGTGATTCAGTTATAGCAGGACAGTCCTTACTGAAGGCTGGATATGAGATTTCTAATCTCAACCATTATAGAATAATAGAAAATATCTATCAGACTTATCTCCCCACAATATAGCAATATAGAACTAGGAAAAAATATGTGAAGCAATCACTCGAAATTATCTTATTAGCAGACAAAGGAAATATCACATAATCATCACAACAAATAAAGGAAAGCACTTAGCAAATTGCAAATTTCCTGTCTGTAAGATGTCATGATGAATACCTATGAAAAGCACATAGGCGCCATCATACCTATCGTGAAATACAGATCAATATTTCCCTTAGGGAAATATCTGTTCTCACTAATTCTGTTCATTGTACTAGAGGCACTAGTGAATGAGATAAGTTCAAAATAAATAATTTCATATTTAATTACATGGGATGAAAGGTAGAAGAAAGGAGGGAGGTAGGAGGGGAAGGGAATATCATATGTTCTTAGACTCGTTTCTATAAATCACACTGAATCATTAAAAATTAAATATATTGGAAAGGAAATGAGTTAAAAAGTTTTGAAATTTACAAGAAATAAGTAAAATATTTTACTTGAAAAATACATTATTTGTGTAGCTATTCTAAGTCTACTAAGTCTAATAAGGGAATTTAGCAGGTTGAAAAATTGTCAGTATACCAAAAGATACAAATGAAGTTGTATCTCTACATATCTGCAAAAACTTAAAAAATTCTACTTTGTATAACTAACATAAATAACTATGGATAAATTTTAGATGTACAAGACCCATATACTGAAATCTAAAGTATTATGGAAGAAATAAAGAGCTAAATAAATGAAGAAATATACTATATTTGTTCTCTAAGACCAAGACTTTAAGATATTAATTTTCTCATTAAAAAGATTATCTCTCAATTTGTCTATAGATTCAACATAATCCTAGTAAGTATTTTGTTGTTGTTAATTTGAGAAATTAATTCTACAATTTGCAGAGAAAAATGCAAAGGATCTAGACCTTATCTGAAATCTAGATCAAGTAATCTTTTCAAAAAATAATGAAGACTTCCCTTCCCTGATCTGAAGACTTCCAGGAATGCTACATTACTCATTCCACTGTGGTTTGGGCACAAAGATAAATTAATGAGTCAATGGATTTGAATAGAAAGTCTGGAATAGACACATATGTACACAGTCAATAGTTTTTTTGGCAAAGATGCCAAAATATTTCAATGAAGAAAAGAAAATGTGTTCTATAAATGACAGTGGAATTATTGGATATCCATTTGAAACAAAAGATAAGCCTGAATGACTATCTCACTTTTAATCCAAAATTTAAAACAAGATACATAGTAGCCTAACTATAGGAGCTAAAACTACAGAAAATCTTTAAAGTGTAAGAAAATAAAATCAGTTAACCATACTTTCTCTGTTCATACCTATCTATGAAAAACCCACAGCCAACATCCTATTGAATGGGGAAAAGTTGGAAGCATTTCCACTGAGATCTGGAACCAGACAGGGATGCCCACTCTCACCACTGCTATTCAATATAGTTCTGGAGGTTCTAGCCAGAGCTATTAGGCAAGAAAAAGAAATTAAAGGGATACAAATTGGGAAGGAAGAACTCAAACTATCCCTCTGTTCATACCTATAATACATCATTGGCTTCGTCTGTTCACAGAGCCATCCCGAAGTACTGAATACAATAGAAGTGGCTGGAAAAAGTCCATCAGAACCTATAGGAGGACAGCTAAATACAGAACCAACAACATTTTAGTTTTATGAGCAGCAAATCTGATATATAAAACTGTGGATGACAAAAGACTTTAAGTTGCCACGTTTAAAATTATAAACATTTTAAACTCAACAAGAGGCACTTGCTTACTTCACACAGCACTTTTGAAAGCACCTGTAGGATTTTACAGAGTATGTAACCCTTTTAGGCCTTTGGGGCTTTTTCACTAAGATAACCATCATTTCTAGTAACACAAGTTCATTAGACATTAACTCTCAGACATTTGTATCAATACCATTTTATATTATTGAAACTTAAAATTTAGCACCACTTCACATCTTGACAGTACTTCTAATATACTCCAATAGCCTGATTAGTTGGTGTCTCTACAAGATGAGAGACATATATGTCCTTCGATTTTTTCCAGTTGGGCCCAAACTGGAAAAAAAAAAACAGTCCAAAATTTACTGGAAATTTCAGAGTCCAAATTCTTTGGAACTTTGATTTTTTATTTTTTTGAATGTTTGTCAAGGATGCCAAGAAGGCTGAAAATCCAAAATATTTGGTTGAAATAAGATCCCTTAACATCATGACGTAATACAGACCAAATTTGATCATTGTTACAAGGAGATTATTCAAATGTTTGAAAATAAGCACATATTTAAATAACTCATAGCTCTTAATAAAAACTCAGCTGTCTTCAAACAATTAGAATTTAACAGACATCAAGAGAACATAATAGATTACTTTAACTCATTGCTTTAACAAAGAATCAGATTAGTTTATGAAAACATATTTGTTAAACCCAAATAATTTTCTATAGAATATAACATGCTGAGTACCAAAGTTTATATTTAGACACATTTATCTCATTTGCCTTTACCTAATTAAATTAGTAATTACACCTAAATGACTTAGGATGCCGATATTATATCATATATCTATCTGAATTTGATTAAAATTAAAATTACATTCATCTAAAACAAGTACTAATTACCCATTTTTGTTTCATTGAGTACTGATTACCCAGAAACCTGTTAAAATAAATTGCAAAATAAGTTCAGCAAGTTACAAAGCAATATTTTCAAAGGTAGTGATCTTCCTAGATTCAAAGAGAAATTCCTTCAAACTCAGTGTCTAGTTACAGTTGCCTTTTTCCTAAGAACACCTTAGGCCCATGACATCATAGTCAACCACTTGAGACTTCATCTAAACAGTTCCCAAAGGTGACAGTGGGCCAGAGGTCCATGCACAAGGACAAGAAGTGGAGGTCAGAAGACCTGATTTTCCTGTCTGGCTTGCTCATGATAAAACAAAAGAGCCATCAGAAGGGTGGGGTACCTAGTTAGTTTCTCAATAAGCAGGGAGCCCAAAAGGAAGGGGTTGCCACTCCCTTGCTATTCTTATGGTAAAACTGGAACAAGAGAGGGAGGGACAAAAGACCAGTTGGAGGACCAGGGCTGGAGAGTGAAAGCATGGAGACAGCCATTCCCAAACTGATGAGACAGAGAGAGTAGACTTTGGACCAGGCCTGGTTCTGAGATAAAGTCTGACTTCCTGGGTGGGAGGGGGAGGTATAATGAGCTGAGATAGTGAGAAGTTGGGGCCGCAAACATGGAAGGCAGAGGTTTTGGCTTAGGCACTTGACCTCTAGTGGAAACTTTGGAGGCCAATAGGACCTGGACCAGAGAGCAGTACACATAGGAGGTTTAGATCAAAGATAGAAAACCTTGAGCATATGGGATCTCCTTCCATTTTCCTGAACGCTCACAGAAGGGATAAAGATCTTGAATGATATCAGGGTCAAACCACTCCGACTTTGAGCCGATTCCTCAGGGCCAAACATGCCACCATGGAGGGGCCACTTTAAAGATGAGGCATCAGCGTTTGAGGGCTGGAGCCAATTTGAGAGGGACCATGTTACTTAAAGCACTGGATGGAATGCAGTTAGAGAAAAGCTCTCATTGCGACCTATAGAGTCAGATCCAAGGACTGCAAGCGTCCTTGAATCCTGGCAGTCTGACTAACTAGAGGATACGGGAGCAGAAGGCGAGGTCGTCACCAAGCGTCCACTGGAGCCATGGCTTAGCCTGTAAAAGGGAAACAGAGGTGGAGTTGTCACTCACACCCACTGTTGCTCAGACACAGTGTCCGTAGAGACTAAAAGCCTTACGCGGGAGTTGTGGTTAGTGCCTAGTCAAGCCTCAGGCAAGTAGACAAGAGTAGACCACAGCTCAGAGTCACCATGCCAATTTCCTGTTCCACATCTTAGCTCAGAATTTGGAAGGCCGGTGTGTGAATGGAGATCGTGGAGTGTTCGGTGGCGTGGAAGGAGTTCTGGAGGTGTGTTTTATGACTGGCATTAGTCCAGGACCCCAGAGCAGCTCCAAAGGGAGAGCAAAGTCACTGGGGGACACTGGATCACCAATGAAGGATTTTCCCGGCCCATGCACCAATGTTAAGCCATCACAAAACACAAACACCGGAGTAAGGGAAAGGGTTTATTGGGGAAAACCCAGCAGACTGGAGGGAAGGAGCGAAGAAGGAAAAAAAGAGAGGAGAGTATGAGAGAGAGACAGAGAGGAGAGGAGCTAGTGAGGAGAGAAGAGAGAGAGCAGAGAGAAGAGAGATGAGAGGAGGAGAGGAGAACAGAGCAGAGTGCAGAGAAGAGAGAAAGTATCATGCTTAAGACATTATGTAATCCAAACACTGAAATTGTATGTACTCCATCATGAAATTCAACAGTGTTGTCTACAGAGAGGATGAAAATTATATTTATACGTTGCTGTTAATCCTGCATTTCAGATGGTGCTAGAATTGAAATATTCTGTTAAAAGGATAAACTCTACACCCAAGGCTAGTTATTATTCCCACTTGTCTTTGACATGAAAATACAGAGCAACTTGCTGTAGGACTTCATTTAATTGAACTTACGTTGCTATTTTCTCAAAGACAAGCTAAATGTAAATATTTTTTAGCAATCAAAGTTTAACAGAACTTTAGTAAAAATACATACCTTAATGAAAAATTTAAACAAAGAATTACCAGGGTTAGCCAGCGCCATGGCTCACTTGGCTAATCCTCCACCTGTGGCACCAGTACCTGGGGTTCAAGTCCGGGTTGAGGCGCCGGATTCTGTCCCGATTGCCCCTTTTCCAGTCCAGCTCTCTGTTGTGGCCTGGGAAGGCAGTGGAGGATGGCCCAAGTCCTTGGGCCTTGCACCCTCATGGGAGAGCAGGAGGAAGCACCTGGCTCCGGGCTTTGGATTGGTGCAGCGTGCCAGCCGTAGCGGCCATTTGTGGAGTGAACCAACAGAAGGAAGACCTTTCTCTCTGTCTCTCTCTCTCACTAACTCTGCCTGTCAAAAGAAAAAAAAAAAGAATTACTAGGAAATATTATGTGCATGGGAAAAAAAAAGTCTTTCACCTAAAGGAATTTTGTTAACATTTGTATGTTTGCTACACATGATAACAAATGCACATTTGATGTTAAGTAGCACCAAAATATGTTGTTATTAACTATGTGTTATTAACACATAACTGAATCTCAATTATTCATTTCCCAGTGAAAATGCACTTTCATTAGCATCGATGCACTTTCATTAGCATCGTTCTGACTACCACTACCAGCACTGTACAAATGAGGAAACTGGTGCCCTTAACCACTGGACTGTATTGAAACTGAATCCCTGACGTACAGGTGGTCCTCAGTACCTACCTGCGTATCTGGATGATTGGTAACTGTAAGCTAAATGAGCTCATGAAATTTAGGCTCATTTTAAGAATACAGAGATAATTGTTTCTCAAGCCCTGTAGATACAGCATAAAAGAGATAATGTGTTCTTCACTCTCAGAAAAGCAGAGTAGTTTATAAATTTGTACAGGTCTGTGTTTCTACTCTCTAAATCAGACAACACAACTGCCATCTATTAAGGCAAAAACTTCCTTACAATGTCAGATTCCTTTGTCTCGCCCTCTTGAACCTTAAATAGGCAAGCACATTTAATGCTCAGTGTTGAATCACTGAAAGATCTTTTATAAAAACCCTTAGTGCTTTTTTCTTATTAAAATATCAGTATCCCAGGCTAACCTTGGGGAAAGTATTGTTTGTGGGTGAATGTTCTTGGGCATCAGGTGAGCCTTTGTCTCCTGCCTGTCTCTTCCACAAACACACTTAAGCCATTGTTTCCTCTGATCTAAACCTGTAAAGTGAGGAAGGAAATTTTTTAAAAGTCAAACAATTACAAGTTGATTGATTTTCTGGGTTCACATTATGACCCTAAGCAAGTCTTCACAGCATTTTTGAGAGGATAGATCTGTGCTTTTCCCAAAAGGTGAAAAGAAATTTCTTCTTTGGAAATACTTGGAAACAAAGATTATTAAAATATTGGTAGCACTCAGTACAAAATAAAGAAAATAGCAAGCATTCATTATGCACCTTACAAACATCATCACATTTGTGCTTACATGGGTGCTGGGATAATCTTCTCAGTCACATGATAACTGTCACACAATGACATCAACTGTACACAGAAACCCAGAGGAAATAGGTGAAGTTGGGTTATTAACTTAGGTATTTTGACCTAGTGTGTGTGTGTGTGTGTGTGTGTGTGTATGTCTTACCACTTGAAGTAATTTATCAAAACTCACTTCATTGTTATTCTATCATAATTGCTAGATATTAACCTATTAGCCTTTTATTCTTTATAACAGAACAGTGATCTTAAATCTGAAAAGTAGGATCAAAATGTCCTCCAAGAAACCAAAGTTTTTCAATTCGGTCAACCCTATGTGTTCGTCCAAAACGTTAACTTAGCTGATTCTAGTCTATAAATTGAAAAATCCCAGTGACTTGATCAGCTCTTGTCCTGACGGTTGATGTACAATGTAATAATTTATCCATTTTAGTATTTTTTTTGTTCTAGAACCATTGGTTGAACTCTGTAATTAACACACAATTATTCTTAGGCGTTTAAATTTTAACTGAAAAGTGATCCCTGTTAGGAATTTGGAAAACATTATGCTGAGTGAAATAAGCCAATCCCAAAGGGACAAATACCACTTGTTCTCCCTGATAGGTGACAACTAACTGAGCACCAAAAAGGAAACCTGTTAAAGTGAAATGAACACTATGAGAAATGGTGACTTGATCAGCCCTCACACTGACTGTTGATGAACAACTTAATACATTATCCCTCTTAGTATTTTTTTTGTTTGTTCTACTTAATACTTTTGGCTGAATACTGTAATCAATACACAATTCTTCTTAAGTGCTGAAACTTAACTGAAAAGTGATCACTGTTAAATATAAGAGTGGGAATAAGAGAGGGAAGAGATGTACAATTCGGGACATGCTCAAGCTGACTTACCTCAAACAGTAGAGTTAGAAACATACCAGGGGATTCCAATTCAATCCCATCAAGGTGGCATGTACCAATGCCATCTCATTAGTCCCAGTGATCAATTTCTGTTCACAATTGATCATAATGATAGGACTAAGAACCAAAGGGATCACATAAACAAGAATAGTGTCTGCAAATACTAGCTGATAGAATAAAAAAGGGAGAGAATGATCCAACATGGGAAGTGAGATACACAGCAGACCCATAGAATGGCAGATGTCCTAAACAGCACTCTGGCCTCAGAATCAGCCCTTACAGCATGTGGATCTGGCTGAAAAGCCCATGAGAGTTTTACAGGCATGGAAAGCCAAGACACTCTGGGGAAAAAAAAAAAAAAAACCTCAATGAAAGATCTCCGTGAGTGAGATCCCAGTGGAAAGAACGGGTCATCAAAAAAGGAGGTACCTTTCTCTGTAGGGAGGAGAGAACTTCCACTTTGACCATGGCCTTGTTTAAATACGATCAGAGTCGGTGAACTCAGGGGGCTTCCATAGCCTTGGCAGATCATGACAAGAGCCTAGGGTGATTACTGATGCCATAAACAAGAGTGTCAATTTGTTAAGTCAACAACAGGAGTCACTGTGCACTTACTCCTCATGTAGGATCTTTGTCCTTAGTGTGCTATACATTGAGATTTAATGCTATAACTAGTACTCAAACAGTATTTTTCACTTTATGTTTCTGTGTGGGAGCAAACTGTTGAAATCTTTACTTAATGTATGCTAAACTGATCTTCTGTATATAAAGAGCATCGAAATGAATCTTGATGTGAATGGAAGGGGAGAGGGATTGGGAAAGGGGAGGGTTGTGGGTGGGAGGGATGTTATGGGGGGGAAGCCATTGTAATCCATAAGCTGTACTTTGGAAATTTATATTCATAAAATAAAAGTTAAAATAAAATAGTAACTGGTATACAAAAAAAACTGAAAAATCCTGCTGACAAAATAAAGGTGATAATAATGGAATCTAACATGATACTTTAGCATTTCACACTGGCTTGTTGAACACACTTGGGATGCCAGCAGTGCAGGCAGTGGCTGAACCCACTCTGCCACAGCGTCGGCCCTCATTGCGTGTTCTTCACACCCATCTCGAAAACAAGTTGGCTGTAAATCTGTGCTTATGTTCTGTTCCATGTGTCTATGTGTCTGCCTTTACGTCAGTATCATGCTCCTTTGATTATTGTATTAGTAGTATATTTTTCAATTTGGACAGTGCCATTCTTCTAATTCTTATTCTCTTCCTTATCTGGTAGTTCTATATAAATTTTAGAATTTTTTATATTTCTGTGAAGAATTTATTAGTATTTGAATGGGGAAAACCTTTAATCTATAGATCAGTGTGTGTATTACAGACATTGTAACAATACTAACTCTTACAATCCGTGGACATTTGATGTTTCCTCATTTTTGTGTGTCTTCTTCAATTGTTTTCATATATTTTATAGTTTTCAGTGTAAAGACCATTTTCCATATTTATTAAATTTGTTCCTATTTTATTTTTGTGCCTGTGGTAAATTGGATTATTTTCTTGGTTTCTTTCTCAGATATTTTGCTATTAATGTATAGACAAAATATTGACTTTTATGTTCATTGGGTCTCCTGGTTCTCATTGAAATTGTTTAACAATTGTTTGGATTTTTGGAGGGTTTCATATATATATATAATTTACATATACACATATATATTTACATATATACATACACACATATATAAATATTTACACACACACATACACACACACACACTTATTCCTTATGTAAACAGAGGCAATTTAACTTCTTTGTTTCCTATTTGAATGCCTTCACTTACTTTTTTTGATTAATTACTCTGGTAGGACTTCCAGTTCTATGTTGAAAAGAAGTGATAAAAGGGAACAACTTGATCTGCTTCAGATCCTAGAGGAAAAGTTAAATGATAGCTGTGGGTTTGTCATATGTGGCCTTAACTGCGTTGAGATATGTTCCTTAAACACCTAATTTACCACGAAATGGTGTTTAATTTTGTCAAATGCAGGGATGGTGGCCTCAATTTAAGTGAACACATGGCTTCTGTTCTTCATACTGTTAGTGTGACATACCCCATGTGACGACTGGCATATGTTGAAAAATCCCTACATCTCTGGGATGAACACCACTTAACCTTGGTAAATCATCTTTTTAATTTGCTATTTGTTAGCACTTCGTATCTTTGTTCATCATAGATATTGGGCAGTAATTTATTTTTTGTTGTAACCTTGTAGGTCATGTCAGAATAATGTAGGTATACTCATAAGTTTCTTTTAGTTTGTCCAATGTATCATGACTCCTTGTACTTTTGGCCGTGTCACCTGCTATTCTTTTGTTAAGAACACTCTGTCCTTGTAATCATATTCCCTTTCTTTGATGCTTTAGTGTATTCAGAGTTATTCTTCCCTCTTGGAAATCTTTCTTGAATCCATAAGCAGAGTTAGGTGCTAATCTCAGAGATACAACTCCACATGACTCCATCCTCACCACCTTTCCACATTATGTTGCAACTCACTGTTTACAAGTCTGTCTTCACCACAAATAAGTACCATGAAGATGGGAACTCTGACATTCTTGTATTCTTTTGCATGGTATCTGGTACAAAGAAATGTCTTCATACATATCAACTCTATGCTTTTTGTTGACTACACAAATTTTCACAGTCAAATATGTTCTATACTATGCCCAATTTTTAGTGAAAATTAAGAGAACGATAAGCAACACCCTTAATACTGCAACTGGGGTACTGGGGTGGTGGATGAGAGATCCTCCTTCCTCTTTCGTGACTTGCCCATTTTTGTTTCTGTGGCTAGTTTTTTTATTTGTGGTCATAGTTTTTTTATTTTATTTTTCTTACTGGTCAATCACTCTTAGTACTGATTTTCTCAAACTTATAAACTTATATGAAGCTCATATCCATTGTGTTGAATACTATCAGAGCCTTGAGATTCAAAAATTGCTATAGGATTATAATTGGAAGAGTTGTGATCTATCAGTTATGACAGATTTCCTTTAAATAAACAAGTGAAACTTATAAGATTTCTCTTAAATTTACTTGCAGTTACAGAGAAATTTGCCCAGATTTTATGTATGAGGAACAGTCATAATCTTTTACTTATGCTTCTAGTATATTTAAAACTACTTTTAATGTTTAGATCATTTTTCTTTGTGAATCATCAACAGTAATGCAAACACAGTATCGTACTATTTATAAAAATGTAGAGACAATTCTTAGCCAGTGGCCCCAAAGGTAGTGAATTAAGCTGCTAAATAAGTATTGTAAATACTTCTGTGTTATAGTAACACTTTATTGTTTTTATTTATATAAAGGGAACAAATTTCATGTATTTCATATATACAGTTTTAAGAGCACAAAGATATTTTTCATCCTACTCTCCCTCCCTCTTTCACACTCTCTCTCCTCCTCCTCTTATTTTTCTTTTAATTTTAAAAATGAAATACTTTCAATTTTCTTTATAATCACAAAGCTTAACCCTCTACTAATAAAGAATTCAGCAAGTAGAAAGAAAAAAACCACTGTTCCTCAAGGGTATAGACAAGGACTGTAAACAATAATCAAATCTCAAAATGTCAGTTTCACTCATCTACATTACACTTTTTGTACTTTATATATTAGTTACAACATATCAGGGAAACATATTTGTCTCTTTGGGACTGGCTTATTTCACTAAGCCTAATGATCTCCAGTTGCATCCATTTATTGCAAAAGGCAGGATTGTATTTCCTTTTTTTCCCCTTTTGTGGTTTTTTTTTTTTTTTTGACACCCCATTGGCCCAACTAACTAAAAAAAGAAGAGAAAAGACCCAAATCAATAAAATCAGAGATGAAAAAGGAAACGTAACAACAGACACCACAGAAATAAAAAGAATCATCAGAAATTGTTTTTTTTTTAACAGATGAGTAGTATTCCATTGTGTTTATGTATATATCCCACATTTATCCAATGATCAGTTGATAGACATCTGGGTTGATTCTATATCTTAGCTATTATGAGTTGAGCTGCTGTACATGTTGGGACAGATAACTCTTTCATATGCTGATTCCATTTCCTTTGGTAAATTCTTAGGAATGGGGCATATGGTAGATCTATGTTCAAATTTCTGAGGAATCTCCATAGTATATTTCATAATGGTTAATACTAGTTTATATTCCCTCCAACAGTGTACTAGGTACCTTCCCCCAACATCCTCACCAGCATTTTTTATTTTTTTGATTTTTGGATGATAGTCCTTCTAATTGCAGTGAGTGAAATCTCATTGTAGCTTTGATTTGCATTTCCCTGATAGCTAATGATCCTGATCATCTTTCCATGTCATTCATGTTTCATCCTTTGAAAAACGCCTATTTGTATCTTTAGCCTGTTTCTTAACTGAATTGCCTATTTTGTTGTTGTTGAGTTTCTTGACCTCTTTACATATTCTGCATATTGATCCTTTATCAGATCTATAATTTGAAAATATTTTCTTCCATTCTTCCTGTTGCCTCTACTTTACTGAGTGTTTCCTTTGCTGTGCCAAAGTTTCTTAGCTTAATGTAATCCTATTTGTCTATTTTTGCTTTTATTGCCTGTGCTTCAGGGGTTTTTTTTCAAGAAGTGTTTACCCTATGTTTGATGGCTTTAGGCTCTAGATTTAGATCCTCGATCCATTGTCAGTTGATATTTCTAGATGTAAAGTAGTTGTCTTGTTTCATACTTTGCATGCAGAGATCCAGTTTTCCCAACAGAATTTGTTGAATAGACTGTTCTTTACCCAGGAAGTGATTTTAGTTTGTAGATGTGTGGATTAACTTCTTGCATCTCTAAAATCTGTTCTGTTGGCTGCCATATCCATTCTTATGCCAGTACCAGACTATTTTGACTATAACTGCCTTGTAATATGGCTTGAAATCTGGTATTATGATAACTCCAGTTTTACTTTTATCAAGATTGTTGTAGCTATTCGGGTCTGTTATGATTCCATATGAATCGTAGGGTCATTTTTTTCCAGATCTCAGAACATCTTTGATATTTGATTGGGATCACATTGAATCTGTAAATCCTTTTGAGTAGTAAGGACATTTTGGTGATATTAATTCTTACAATCTATGAACATGGAAGATTTTTCCATTTTCATTTTTTTGTGTGTCTTCTATTTATTTCCTTAATGTATTATACTTTTCATTGTAGAGATATTTCACATCCTTGGTTAAATTTATTCCAAAATATGTAAATGTCTATTGTGAAAACCAATTATGAATGAGACTGATATCACAAGCTCTTTCTTAAGCATGGCATTGTTTGTGTATACAAAGGCTATTGATTTTTATGTGTTGATTTTATATCCTGTAACTTTGTCAAACTCTCTTATCAGTTCTAATAATGTTTTAGTGTAATCTTTTGGTTTCCCTATATATAGGATCATGTCATCTGCAAACATGGATAATTTAATTCCTCCTTTCCCATTTGTATCCCTTTGATTTCTTTTCCTTACCTAGTGGTTCTGGCTAAAACTTCCAGAACTGTATTGAATAGTAATGGTGAGAATAAGCATCCTTGTTTGCTTCTGGACTTTAGTGGAAATGCTTCCAGCTCTTCTTCTGTTCGATATGATTTTGGTTGTAAGTTTGTCATATATCACTTTGATTGTGTTAAGGTATGTTCCTTCTATACTCAGTTTGCTTAAGGTTTTTATCATGATATGTGATATATCACATTAACAAACTGAAGGATGAAAACCATATGATTACTAGATGCAGATAAAGCATTTGCTAGCAAAATTTTTAAGAATTAATTAATTAATTTGAGACAGAAAGAGAGATATATCCCACTCACTGCTAAACTTTCCATATACTTGCAACATCAAGCTGAAGCCAGGAGCAAGGAATTCAATCCATGTCTCCCATATGGATGTCTGGCACCAATTATTTGAGCCACAACCGCAACCTCCCAGAGTCTACATCAGCAGAAAGCTGGAATTGTGAGCTGGAGCTGGAGCCAGAGCCAGGTAGCAAACCCAGGTCCTCTGACAATGGCTGCAAGTGTCCTAACTAGTGGGTTAAGCAGTTGGCCAAATGCCAACCTGTATAACGATATTTTCTAGATACTAAGTTACTAGATTTTTTTAGTCAAAACAAAATGAAGAGAGATTTGAACTATTACAATATACAATTTGATCAAGATAGAATAATGTTAAATGCAGAAATAATTGCCAGTAGTCTACATACACGATAGAAGAATAGACAGTAACTTTTCTATACATACCTCCTGGAGTTTCCTATCTACTGAAAGGACAAATCTATAAAATAGAAGACCTAAAATGCCAAACTAATGTTCTCTTTCTTCTCTACTGTCTCAGAGGCCACTTTAATCCTTTGTGTGTTAAGAATAGCTCCAAAGTGAGTGAGGAGTTTCCAAGGAGAAAATGTATTTCCATTTTGTTCATTCAACATCCATCCCCTTCCTGTCATATTAATTCTAATTCTCTAGCATTCCTTTATGTTTTTGTGACAATATTCTGGTGATTTAGTAACCACCCCTCCATCCATTCATCCACCCATTGCATGCAAGCATGCATGCATCCATCCATCCATCCACCTATACATCTTTTGAATCTATAGCACAGCCTGACACTATGCTAGCAATTTTCCATGGCTTTTAATTTCCCTTTAATGAATCGTGGTTCACACCTGGAGAGCATAGGTAGGGCGATGTTTTTCTCCATCTGTTGTTTGTCATGTTAAATTTAGATATCTCTGGCAGTGCCCAGATTTGATAATGATAGGTGAGGGTGCATTATATATGTGCTAACAGAAAGGTATTTTATAATTCCCTCATGCAATGAGTAATTTTCAACCCACTGCCACCTCTCTTGGTTGCAGTAAACCTTAACTGCAAAACACTCAACTGGGATTGCTAACAAAATAACTCTTTCAAGTGATTTATTTATTTTTTGCCTGTTATCAGTTGAAGCTTGATGCCCAGTGAGGTATAACTTTAATTTGTATTTATTCATTCATTTATTTCAATAAAGGAATTTGCTTGCAAGTGAAAAGTATCTGCTTGTTTACATGTCTAATGATAGTTCTATCCATTTATCATGAAATGAAATTTCTTGTTTTCCACCTTGTAGATTGGAGAGGCAGTAGACAGATTTGCCTAAGGAGCCAAGGGGCTTGCTCAAGTGACAGGATAAAAATCCAGACTCCATACACTCAACTTTAGATGTGTTGTTTCATTTTAAAATGTATTTACTTATTTCAAAGGCCAAGCAACAGAGAAAGAGAGAGAAATTGACTGACTGGCTGGCTGGCTGGCTGACTGACTTCCCTTCCGCTGGTTTACTTGGCAAATGCCCTCAACAGCCAGAGCTGGGTCAGACGGAAGCCAACAGCCCACAACTTTGAGTGTCCCACATTGATTGCAGGACCACAACAACTTGAGCCATTGCTTGCTGTCTCCCAGGATTGCATCAACAGGAAGCTGGATTGAAAGCAGAGCAGCTGCAGCTCAAACCAGGCATTCCAATAGGGGATGCGGGTGTCCTAAGCAGCTGCCTAACCTGCTGTACCACGATGCCTGTCTTTAAGTTTCCATGTTTTTAAACTATGCCCGAAGAACCTAGGGCTGTGACTGAGACCTGCTGGCAGGAAAGAAAGCATGAACTCATAAAGGGAACTATCCATAAAGAGAAGAGAAATCAGGGCTAATACCCTGGACACAATATCCATCTTTAAGGTTTTTATGTCAGAGGTTAGAGCAAATGATTTTTTCCTTCTTGATCCAGTTACCCAAGCACCACTGGTGTGGTTGAGAGTGGAAGGTTCCTGTGTGATGTTTTCCATCTTGGCTAAACTTCTGACCTAACTCACACAGAACCATAACCCAGCGAGACCATAGCGGCAGCAATGGCAAGTGGAGTTCTACCACCCTTTCCATTATCACCCTCGGCAAGCCAAAGATACTAGAGCCAGGGAGGAAGACCTTGTAAAATAGAATGAATTTCCCCCAATTCCTTGGGAAGAGGGAGGACAAGCATTTCACCTGATCCTAAGTCCACTGTGTCCTTTGGCATACCTTTCAATCGTTTCATTCTAATTGAGTAATTTGACTGTAGATTGCTTTATGACTTGAGCGTTGGTGGAAAGAAAAAGATTTAGGCTGAGGGAAATGTATACCTTGTCTCAAGTTGATTTTAATTTTTGAAACTGGAAAATCTCCAACACAGAAATGAGGGAGCAGGGTCCTGTGATGTCAATGTGGCCAGGATGCACTGTTTCTCAGGACCCTGCTCTGTGGACCTCTGAATAGGGTATGGGGCACAAGAGAGATTCTTGTGTGAGATTTGGAGGGTACCAGTAAAGCTGCAACACCCTGTATCTCCCACACTGTCACCCTCTGCCAGCTTACGTTGGCCCAAGGCAGCCACTGGCCTCCTATTGCTTCACCTTCCCCGGCTCCCCCCGCACCTCCTCTGGCCCCTGCACCAGGCATGTGTGCATGTGTTTAGCTCATAATAAAGGGCGAGAGCACTAAGGAAATACCTTCATCCAGAAGGGCAGAAGCAACAGGAACCAAAGCAATTTTTAGTCCATCTTATTGTGTGTGGAAGGGAGGGGGCCCCGCTCATGCTTGCACATTCCAACGTGGCCTAGCTGCCCCCACACCGCGTCTCTCTCTGTTCCTTCTCATCTCCAACTGCCCATGAGGAAACTTAACTCCAGAATCATGCAGAGACGGTGCTTGCCCATCTCCTACAATGGCCTAAGACCAAATTTGCAATAAATACAAATTCATCTGTGAGACTGAATCTTGTCTGCTCAAGTGGCCCGTGTCAGCAGGGGCAAACTGAAGTGACCTCAGCCAGCACGGCAGACGTGGAGGTCTGCATGTACTATTAATTTTCAATGATCGTACAGGTGTGTATTCTTATGTACCACTTTTCCTTATTCTTTGAAGAGTCCATTTTATTTGTTCATCTTTAAAGACTTATTTATTTGGGTCTGGCATTATAGTGGAGTGGGTTAAGCCATTGCATGTGACAGTGGCATCCCATATGATGCTGGTTGTTATCCTGGCTGCTCAACTTCCAATCTAGTTCCACACTAATGGCCTGGGAGAGGCAGCAGATGATTGAACAAGTGTTTGGGCTCTTACCACCCATGTGGGAGACCTGGAAGAAGCTCTTGGCTCCTGGCCTCGGCCTGGTCCAGCCCTGGCCATTGTGGCCATCTGTGGAGTGAACCAGCGGATGGAAGATCTCTCTCTATCTCTAACTCTGACTTTCAAATAAATGAATAAATCTTTTTTACTAAAGATTTTTATCAATATTTATTAAAGATTTAATCTTTATTAAAATTTAATCTTTTATTAAAAATTTCATTAATATTTATTTATTTATTTGAAAGGCAGAGTTAGAGGGGGAGAGACTCCATCCACTGGTTTACTCCCCAGATGGTCACAATGGCCAGAGCTGGGCCAGGCTGAGGCCAGGAGCCAAGAGCTTTACCCAGGTCTTCCATGTGGTATCAGGAACCTCAGCACTTGGGCCATCTTCCACTGCTTTCCCAGGGGCATTGGTAGGGGAACCTGGATTGGAAGTAGAGCAGCTAGGACTCAACCTGGTACCCATATGAGATGTCGGCATGATAACCAGCAGATTAACCTGCTGCACCACAATGATGGCCCTTGAAGAGTGCATTTTAACAAAAGAAAATCTCATTTTGCTGACAAAAATCATCTCAACTCTACCTTCTTAGTCCTCTTTTGTCATGTTTTTTTCTACTTTCACCTACTTTTCTTAGAACAAAAACTTCAATATACAGTTCTAAAAACCTAACTCTTACCAATTTGTTCAAAGATTGGATGTAGAGTTTTATCATACTCTTTTTACATTACCACTTCTTTACTTCTCATGAATCTCTAAAGTAAGCACAAGTGCAACTTGAGGTGGGTTTTGTCAATAACTATGCCAAACTATGCAAAACTGTGCAAAGTTCTAAACCTTAGACACCAGTGTGTGGAACTCCTCTCCATCATGCACTATGCTCATTAGGAATTTGACATGAAAACAGCAAAAAACATCTAGTTGATAAGAATAAAAATACAAAGCAGCTGACCCCTGAGACAAATGAGTTCACATATTGAGTCTGAGATTCTCCTTGGGCCAGAACTACCTCTCCCTTCACCTTGTGAAACTAATTTTAAGCATTAAATTCTTCCAAATGAACAAAATCATAATAAACTCAATAGATGAAGGAAAAAATTTATCAAAGAATTTCTAGTAAAGTTCTCATTAATGATGTATTGATTCATGGGTAATAAAATTTATTATAAGACAAAGTGTCGCTTGATGCTGGGGACCTTGGTACAAATAAGGTTTCTGGTGTAGACATTGATAGGATCATTCCAACAAAAAAATTAAATGCAGATCAGTCATATATATCTGTATCTAAAAATATTCACAATTTTCTAAATGTTAGAAGCACATTTAGAAAATGGTGTAGTAATTACAAAATAAAAACAAAATCGGATACTTAAGTGCATTGTGGATTAAGGTGGGAAACATCTTCAACCCAGCCACAAATAGGCATCAGGAAAAACAGTCCCCTGTTAGGCATTTTGCAGGTGGGAAACAGAACACCAAAGAAACAGACTCCTGTGGTGGTCCCTGCAATAGCACAGGGTCTCCTGACTTTTAGTCTATAGTGTGCAGCCTCCACACTCTGGGTCAACAGAAGGGACATGATCACTGTATGATTGCTTTATATCTCCAATCGCAAATAAAGTGTGCTTTTCTTTCTTAACTTAAAACAGAATCCACACACTAAGAATATCCCTGTTGTTGGTGTGAAGGGAGTGATTTCACATTTTACAAAATGACGCAAACTCAGACAGGTGTTGTTGGTGCCAACACCTGCAGGCTTTGCCACCTCCTGAAATTCAGAACTGGCTGCAATCTCATGTTAAGCTCAGGCATCCACCTTCCACCTTCCACCTACCACCTTCCACTATGAGGGTCGTACTTTATATTTTAATTTTTTAAAAAGTATAACATAAGAGTAGTTCAAAATGTTTGTATAAAATTGGATTAAAATATAATGTATTTTCCACAGTGCCTAACACACAATAAGTATGATCTAAGCATTACCTATTATTCTTGTTGAATCTACATCTGACTGCATCTTCCTTCTCTTTCCATTTTTATAATGTTTGCCACATTTTGGCAATGCTAGTAACCACCTTAAAGTGCCTGTCACCAATATGGACGCCCAGCCCTCTGCCTTGGATGTTGGACTTGGGAAGTCCCGAGTAACTCAAAGGAATGTGCATTTTTGACAGTCCTGATGTCTTCCTCCCCAACTAACCAAATTATGATATAGTAAGTATAGGAAACTTTATGCCAAAGATCCTCAGCCTCTAACATTCTATGTAATTGTCTATAGAGTTTATAGTAAGTCCATCTGTCTAAGCCCTATCTATAGAGAGTGTAAGATAAAAGCAGAGTGAAATATTGACTGACTTTTCTGGTCAGGAACATGTCACCACACTTTAGCAGTAACATTCAGTGTGTGTAATCCTGTCCAGGCTGAAGACCTCAATCCTCACAGGCATGTCCAACATTCAGATAATCTAAGTACAGTCAGGATTTCCCTATTTACAGGTTGTTCAGGATGTGGAAACAAATGTCAGGGCCTCTTGATTTCAGAATCAAATGCTGCACTTATAGACTAATAGACCTTGTTAAAATTCTGGAAATATTCCTTCTTTATGAACAGGCCTTGTGCAAAATTCTTGACCTTTATGCTGCAACTTTCTGTTCTACCTCCCTTTTGTGAAAATCATTGGATTTGAAACAGAGTGCTAAAAATACAGAGAGATGGCAGGGGATGGGAGGGAGGGTATATTTATAATGCTGCTCCTACCCTCATGTGATATGATCACTAAACACCAAGTTCACCTCCATGATGGAGAGCTGAAGACCTTTCCACTCTGTGCTTCTTGGTCATAGCTTTTATGGAAAAAAAAACTTATTGAAAAAATGTAAAAAAAAAGAATTTTATTGATCACAAAACGGCACTTCATACCCAAGCCATGCTGTTAGATGATAATTAACTTGCAAAGACTTCAAAATGGTAAATGATGGGCATTCAGTTCAAGAAAGCTAAATACATATATGCACAAAAACACATAACACATGAGCTCACACAAGCGGGAAGTCCAGGTGCTGGAGGCAAGACCTTGGTTCATGCATTTCTGCTTCTCTCACGTACCTCCCCCACATCTAAAATACCACGTGATGTATTCCATGTAATAAGTTCTTAGTGAATAATTATTGGATAACATTTTAAATTTACTTATAAAGATTATACATATTTCAAACTGTGGATGAGCTATATATATATAATTTTTTATGCTTTAGAAAGTTGTTTTTCTTTGTTTTGTTAAATTATATTCAGTTAAGCCCTTGGAATTTATTCTTCATTGTAGAAGAACAGAGCAAAATAAAGAAGTACATCTGCAATCTAATCAGATATTTTAAAATTCTTGAATGTAAATGGCCTATGTTCTCCATTTAAAAGATAAAGGCTGACTGAATAGATTAAAACAAGACCCATCTATTTGCTGCCTACAAGAAACACATCTCACCAACAAAGACATATGCAGACTGAGAGTGAAAGAATGAAAAAAGTTATTCCAAGCTAATGGAAAGCAAAAACAAGCAGGTATAGTCATCCTAATATCAGACAAAGTAGACTTCAACACAAAACTGATTAAAAGAGAAAAGCATTATGTAATGATTGAAGGATCAATTCAACAGGAAGATGTGACTGTAGTAAATGTATATGCAGCCAATGCCAGGGTACCTGGCTATTTAAACCTAATGCTAATGGATCTAAAGGGAGACATAGACTCCAATACAACAGTAATGGGGGAGATCAACACCCTACTTTCATCAATGGCCAGATCAACTAGACAAAGAAACAACAAGGAAACAACAGAGCTAAATAAAAGAGCTGATTAGCACTGTAAACCAAATGGATCTAATGTATCTACAGAGCATTCCCATAACAAAATTGGTATGCCACTGGTTCAGCTAACCAAATAAAAGGGGTGGGGGAAAGATGACCTAGATCAGTAATCAATCAGAGAGGAAAAAAGGAAATGTAACAAATACCACAGAAATAACAATAATCATCAGGAATACTAAAAACACCCACATGCAAACAAATAGCAAAATCTAGAGGAAATGGGTAGATTCCTGGACACACACAATCTACCAAAATTGAGTCATGAAGACATAGAAAACCTAAACAGACCAATAACCAAGACAGAGATTGAATCAATAATAAAAACCCTCCCAGCAAAGAAAAGCACAAAGCCAAAAAGCTTCACTGCTGAATTCTACCAATTAATTCCAATTTCTCTCAAACTATTAAAAAAATTTGTAAGGGAAGGATCACCCAAACTTTTTCTATGAGCATCACCTTAATTCCAAACATGAAAAAGATACAACAAAGATAGAGAACTACATACCAATATCTCTTATGAACATAACACAAAAATCCCCAACAAAATACTAGCTAATCAAACCCAACAACAAATCAGATCATTCACCCAGACCAACTGGGATTTATCCCTGGTATGCAGGGATGGTTCAGCATATGCAAATCAATAATTGTGATACATTAGATTAACAAATTAAAGAATAAAAACCATATAGTTATCTCAATAGATGCAGAGAAAGCATGTGATACAATACAACATCCTTTCATAATAGAAACCTTAAGCAAATTGAGTATAGAAGGAATAGCCCTCAGCACAATCAAGGCAATATATGACAAACCCAGAGCCAAAATCATATTGAATAGGGAAAAGCTGGAAGCATTTCCACTAACATTCAGAACCAAACAAAGATGCCCATATTCACTATTGCTATTTAATATACTTCTGGAAGTTTTTGCCAGAGCCATTTGGCAAGAAAAAGAAATTCAAGTTAGAAAGGAGGAAGTCAAATTATCCCTGTTTGCAGATGATATGATTCTCTATATAGAGGAACCAAAAGATTCTACTAAGAGATTAGTGGAACTCATAAGAAAGGATATAAAATCAACACACAAAAAACAATGGCCTTTGTATATACAGATAAAATTATGGCTGAGAAGGAACTTATAAGAGCAATTCCATGCACTGTAGCTACAAAAACCGTGTGAATAAACTCAATCATTGATGTGAAAGACCTCTACAATTAAAACTACAAAACATTAAAGAAAGAAATAGAAGAAGGCACACAAAATGAAAAAAAAAACCTTCCATGTTCATGGATTGTAAGAAATAATATCAAAATGTCCACACTATGCAAAGCAATTTACAGATTTATTGTGTTCAGAATCAAAACACCAATGACATTCTTCTCAGATCTAGAGAAAACGAAACCTTCCACCTTCAATAAAGGATTACATATCACTTCCACGAGATACAACTTGAGGGAAGCAGGGAGCAACATCTGCCCTAAAATTTGTCTTACTATATAAAACTGTTGAGTGATTAACTGACAAAAGTGATTATTATAAATTATTTCTTCAAGTTAAGTTCCACAGCTTTAGTCCAGGGTCACTTGCTTTCATTTATTCATTCATTCATTGCTTCAATAAATGTGAGTAGCAAATAGAAACACAGAGCTAAATGAAACAAACACAGGAGGGAACATCAAGCATGCCAGAGAAGACTCAATCCATTCAGCAAATATTTATTGAGCATCTCCTGAGTGTTAAACGTTGCATAGGCTTTAGAAATACAGCTATAAACAAGAAAGACAGAAGCATCATCCTATGGAACTTAAAGGGTAGAAAGACAGGAAACTTAAAGTGAGTCAAGGATCAAGTGACACAATAGATCACTGAGTGTCATGAAGGTTGTACATGAGGTCATATAAGATAAGGATGGAGTGATTCCAAAGTAATTTGAAACATGAATGAGTGTTGTATTTTACCCCATGCTTTCTCTGCATCCATTGAGTTAATCACATGGCTTTATGGAGAGAGTTGGTGGTGATGTCTTACAGATGGGTAGTTAGAGACCTCTGAAAAGTTGCTATTTAATTTGAGAACTAAAGGAATAGAGTTTGAGGGCAAGAGGGCCATGGGAAAACACGGGACAAAGAATGTTCTAGGCTAGAGGAAGAGTATCCACAAAGACCCTTTACATACCTGGTTGTGTAGAAAGGTGATGGGCTGGGTAAAGTGTAAAAAGAACTGGAGGGGAATGGGGAGAGGTGAGAATAATAAAATATACCTTAAGATATGATAGTAAATTTGATGTTTGCTTAGATTAGAATGACATTATTAATGGCTAACCATACCAATATATGTGTGTTGTACAACAGAAGAAAATAGGTATGTGAAGCTGTAAATAATATAAAACAAAGAGCAGTTAATAATGTATAGCACCTAGAAATATCTATGTATGTTTTTGAAATAGTTTCAAAGTCACAGATATGTTGCAAGAGCAGTATTCAGAAGCCCTGTAATTGTTCTCTTAGAGAAACAATTCCCTATCAAGTTTCTCCCAGTGCCCTGTTAATGTCATTTGGCTGGAAAGGATGTCAGCCAGGATCAGGATTGGCACCCAGCTGTCAGCTGTCTGATCTCCTCCAACCCTGGGCAGGCCCCTAATCTTCCTTGGACTTTTCTGTTCACAATGTCATCAGTTGTTTTATAGAATGACCCTTAGTTGGAGTTGTCTGGTATTTCTCCATGGTTAGAATCAGGTACACATTATCTTTTTTGTTATTCTCTGCTTGCATGCTACCTCATGGCTGTGACACAGACCTCTCCTATTGCTGGTAGCTTGAACTCTGATCACTTAAATTCATGTCAGCTTGGTTCCATTGCCCCTACAAAGTTACCTCCCCTGTCCCTTGCAACTGGAGATATTTTGTGGAGAGATCATTTGAAACAAAGTAAAATCTCATTCTTCTAATTTCACTACTGGTTTAGCACCATTTATATGTCTGTCTGAATAAGTTATGACTATTGCTAGGAAATTTTGAATTTTTCTAATTCCATCATATGTTTTACAGTTTTTGCTCTCCATTGTATTGTGTGAAAGAATACACTCTGATATTTATTCATATTTATATTTATTCATATGGACTTGCATGTTCCTATAAACTTAGTGAGCTATAATATCTTTATTTTAAACCTTAAAATGTTTCTGATTTTAGCCAGTGGGAGCCTTTTCAAACTGTGCATCCTTCTGGGATGGCCTCATGATTCTCTGAACACTTTCTTACTTTCTGGTACAATGAGATGCTTTGAGTCCACCTTAATCTTTTTAGTGCTCAGACCTGGGAATCAGTCATTTCTCTGAAGACCTGGTTATTTTGAGTAAGGAATGGTATTTAGGAACCTAGATCAGGCCTCTAGTTGTGCTCATTACTACTGGAATGGCAATAATCTTAGAATCATAGGATACATATTCCATATCATTTGCAATCAAACTATGGGAAATCATAGTGGACCATCTTCTTTCCTACCATACTCTAGTGCTCTGTGCATATGGACTACAATGGCCTCCAGACAAATGAATCATGTTTTTTAAATGGAAGGAAGGAAGGAAAGTTTTCTTTTTTTATTTGTTTTAATGAAGAAACTCAAGGAACCCATCAAGAAATAATTCTTATTAAATTTGCTTTGTCTTGGGGTCACTCCATTTGTAAATTATACCTAGCACTTTTATAATCTAAAATTGGTACACAACTAATAAGCTTCTCTCTGAAGGTCTTTTGGAGACCAACATCACCAGTGTATGTCATCATAATCTAGCCAGTGTCTAGAAGAATCTTCCTTTTGGAAACTTCTGCACTATGCACCATGTTTGTACAAGGCACATGTAGACTAGCAAGGGGAGTAAAAATAAATGAATCACAAGTTTTCAATCAAAAACAAAAGGCTGCACTTTAGCAAAAAGGCTAAATCAATGACTATATCTCATAAAAACGATGATAAATGTCATAAGAGAAGAATAAACTACATCCAAAGTGTGAGGGAGAGAAAATTGATATCTAATAGGGACCTAAACACTATTCTTACCAGGGCCCACTTTGTATCCTACTTGGATACGATCTTACTTGGAGAATAAACGAATACCTAATAAAAATACAATTGTTAGACTTAATAGAATGCAGAAGACCTTAAACTAAACACATCTAACAAAAAAAAAAATCAATGATGGAAATGTCGATTTCCTTAACAGGCTTCTCTGTTTTATTTTCTGATGTCAGAGACAAATTCACTCTCAGTTCTCTTATAGGAATTTAAATGCATGTGTGTGAGACATTGACAGCTTCTCAATAGTGGATGTTAAAAGCCCATCCTTTCGCAGGAATGCCTGAGAGAGCAATTGTGTGATTCCTGGACAAGTGTGCTTCCTGAAACATTTGCAGCACCTTTTTTTTTTTTTTTTTTTTTTTTTTTTTTTGCCAAAGGCAAACTTTTGGTCCTGAAGTATAGATATTAAAATATGCCACACAGTTCTGAGTCTTCCCGCTTTGTTTTTATCTTGACACAAAAAAGTCATGCCTCCATCACTCAGTCAATCACTCAACAAATACTGGTAAATTTCACCCATCCTATCAGCATGGATATAATATTGAGTAAGAAATTCATTGACTATTTCACAACTTTTTTTTTTTTTTTTTTTTGACAGGCAGAGTTAGACAGAGAGAGAGAGACAGAGAGAAAGGTTTTCCTTTTTCCATTGGTTCACCCCCCAAATGGCCGGCACGGCTGGCGTGCTGCACTGATCCAAAGCCAGGAGCCAGGTGCTTCCTCCTGGTCTCCCATGCGAGTGCAGGGCCCAAACATTTGGGCCATCCTCCACTGCCTTCCCGGGCCACAGCAGAGAGCTGGACTGGAAGAGGAGCAACCAGGACAGAATCCGGCACCCCAACCGGGACTAGAACCTGGGGTGCCGGCGCCGCAGGCGGAGGATTAGCCAAGTGAGCCGCAGCACTAGCCAGACACAGCTCTTTCTTGAGAATTCACTCTGTGATAGGAATTACCTTCGGTGCTGGGGTGAAACAGTAGACAAGATTCATGAGGGAGATTGACATGTAAATTAGTAGAAACTTTTCAAAAAATAATAAGTGCTGTGAAGACCGTGGTGGAGTGTTAGGGATATTTCTTTCAGTCTGGTGATTAAAAAAATCTCTGAAACAGTGTTGCTAGATCTAAATGGCAGATGCACCAGGGCTGAACAGGTTTTAAAGGCACATGAAGTCAGTGATAGTCCACTTTCTGTAAGAGACCCCGAATAAACTGAATTTCACTACCAATGATAATGGGCTTAAGTGTACTGCAAATAGTGATGATGAGCTGACTTGATCCACTTATGTTACCTATTTGTGTCTAACTAACACATTGTAACCCATAAAGACGTACAAATAGTACAGGTTAAGAGGAAGGAGGAAGAAGAAAAGCAGTAGAGATACTAGCAACAGAAGGGTTTCACCAAAGTATCTTATTTCAAAAGCCGTGTTAAAGAATCAAAGCTTCTTACATAATTGAGGTAGAAGATATTGCAGAATGTTGAGTCAACATGGGCGAGGACTGAAAACACAAGACGTGTTCAGGTGTTAGAAACTGGCAGACACACATGGGAGTCAGGGGAGGCTGCTGGTTTTTATTTTTTATTTTTTACGTGTTTTTTTTTTTTTCCTGTGAAAGTTCTACTTTGAGAACTTAACACTCAGTTAAGCTAGAATTTCATAACTAAAGGTTTTTAAAGAATAGGTTGCAAGCCTCATAAGCTGCCAAGACCTGTGCTGAACCAGATGTTTCTCACAATGTCTCAAAATTCTAACAAGGGGTACAGAAGCTACGGGTAAGGAATGAGGGAGAGCTACAGAGGAAGACCTGAGCATTGTCAGTCCATTTGGATTAGAGCTCCCAGGTTTTCTTTTTTCAAAGTTTTTGGCATATTGAGATTATTTTCTAATATTTATTTTTCATTAATGAATGTAACTGCTTAAAATTTAAAAAATTGAGTTTTACTTCTGCCCATCGCAGAATAGCTTCCCCTCTATAGCCAACCGCTGGAGAAAATAAACATGAAACTAGAAAAAAGGAATACGACTTTGGAAAGCATTAGAGAGTGATGAACACAGTTGAGATTTTATGACAGATAATTAATGATTGATGTAAACATTCAGCATGAGAAGTACTTTTGATGCCTCTGCTCTTTTCCCTGTGTTCCTATTTTAGCCCCAGGTATTACTGAGAGTCATAACTGGTCTGATGTCTAATCCCACACTCACTGCATTGGTGCGTTTCGGTCTGAGGATGTAAGACTGAGCTTCTTTCTTCCACTGATTGCCCGCATGTTGGTTGCACTTCTGTTGCTGCATTATAAGTATCCTTGGGTAAAAAAAATAAGAAAATAAAAATAAAAATAAAAAAACCTCTGGGTTGCACTCTTAGCACCTGAGGGCAGTAAGAAAATGCTAAAGGACTGTAGGAGTGTGGAGAGTGTTCTCTGTGTTCTTGAGACCCACACTATTATTAGGATCTGTCAACCAATGGGTTATGCTCAGCAAGGGCTATAGATCTTGATTGTAGCTGCAGGTTTGAGCAAAACTCTCCAAATTAAGCACATTCGTATAAAAGCCTAATGAAAAGGCTGAAATTTTAATCTGCATTTGAATGATCCTCTCCTCTTTTTAGTTGGCTCAGAACTCAGAGGGGATGAAACATATCATGATTCATTCTCTGTTCAATGTTAACACACAATACAGATCAGTAAATAATTGGCACTGCAGCTTTAAGAGGATAAATGCCCCGGCCTAAAAGGTTCCTCAGTCTCTGCCTTGTATTCCACAGCTCTGCCACCCCACTGAGCAAACGGTGCTCACATGGGCTTCATTCAGCAGTTAATGAGTCCCTTCTGTTGGTTCTAGTCTTGTGGTAGGTGATACTGGGGTATAACAATGTTACAGGCAAGTAGGAGAGATCACATCTGTGTACATGAGCTCTGATTCATTTTAGATTCCCAAAGAGACCCTTCTGAGATCCCCTTTTCATATGGAAGTCTCAATTCTGCCCTACACTCCAACAACAATTTCTCTACCACATTTCTCACTCTGTTTGTTTTGCTGCACTTGCCAAAAGGCACTGTCAGAGCCGCCTTGTCTAATTTTTAAATTGTGTATCAGTAGATCTTAAATGTTAGTGCTATGAAGCCCACAGCACTACCTGTTTTGGTCAACACTGTATCTTTCCAAACTACAATATACTGGTTGTTCAATCTCACACCTGGTGAGAATAAGTTAATTACTAGGTAATGGTAGAGTATCAGTTCAGTAGAAGTCAATGATAAGGTATGGTTACAGTTTGTTCTTCTCCCTTGGAAAATCAGGGAAATCTAGAAAGAAGTGGCATTGACACTGGCTTATGTGGGTGCTGGGCTTTGGATTTGTACAATGGGTTATGAGAACAGCCTGAGTACAAACACTGCATAGGAATTGCCAGGCACATTTTGATTTAGAGAGTACTGAGATAGTGATTAACCTTTATGTCTCACCAACTTGCACATATTTTCAGTGGCATGAATCTTACAATGTTTATGCCAGGCATACAAAGAAATTTCAAAACACAGGCACAATCTTTATGTGTCTATACAGAGATGACCCTCCATGCAAGATGTTTATTTTTCCTCTTTTGGTATTAGAAGCTCTCTGTCTGACATTGAAGTGAGCCCACCAAAGCTGCAGGATTGTGGGTCAAGTCTGAGTAACAGTTCACTGAACAATAATTTTCTTCAATTGAATCTTGCACTTGCTGGGGAAATTCTCTCTGAACTGACAGTACAGAGAGCTGTAGAATTAGGGTTATCTATCTTGTGCTTTCCAAGTCGATTGTCACCACCAAAAATCATTTATTAAGTTCCTAATCATCTAGATTTGACCTTAGTTTTGGCTCTGCACAAAATAAAATAAATAGACACTCCCTTTTCTTTATATCACCTGTGAGCAATTTCTAACATAGTGTCTTTAACACTTTATCACCTATAATTCATTTTTATGCCTGGCTTCCCCTTGGGATAATGTGCCTTTTGTGGGCGTGGGCTTGTCTTATTCCCCTTGATATTCACAGTGCCTGGCACCCAGAAAGGCCTCAAATATTTGCTGAGCAAATGAGTTTTATAAATGATAACATGAATAAACATAAGACTATGCAAATCACCATAAATATTGAGCTTATAAAGTATATTGTGTACATATTTGCATGGTTTCTCAGGGCTAAAGAAATTCTTAATGCTATCATAAATATATCTATTAAAATTCTTATTCAAGTTTACTTTTTTAAATAATACCATGTATTAGAAGTGTAAGTCTGTAGGATTAGAGCTGGAAATTTTACTGGTTGGGGACTAGGGCAGAAATATGACCACAAATTTCCATCTACAATCACTATGTTTGGTCTCCTTTGAATCTTTATTGTCTCATGCAAAATACAAATTCAGTAACTACTATATATATATATATACACACACTCACACACACATGCACACAAATATATATATAGGATTGATATAGAAATTTTATGCAAGTGGCATTTTTCTTTGATAACGTATATTATGGTAAGTGTCTGTATTCAATGACTATAGAAGGCAAAGAAATATTTTTTAAAAAGCATTAAATACTTACTGTGATATATACTAATCTGACAGCTAGTGATAACACTAGGAACAAGAGAAATACATACTTGGCATTAAGTGAACTTGTCAAGTAAACACTAAAGACTTGAATAAGTGAGAATTAATGTGATGTTTGAACAAAGAAGTTTGTGATTAACAGATGTTGGACATAAGATATCAGCCTGAATTTTTCTTCTGCACTGGGTCATTGTAATCCCAAATTCTACTTGTGGACCTTATATAACTGGCAACCAATATATCAATCCCAACCAGAATCCTGAGTGAGGGTCCTTGCCAGGCCCTTATTGATAGAAACTATTTGAGGTCCAGATAGGCCCAGTCTCCATGTGGTTGCCTGAGGCACAGATATTTCTCCAGGTCTATAGACCTTTCTTGCAGGTTGTTCAAAGAGCTGTATGAGGATTTCCACAAACTTACCCCCTCATCTTCTCGCATGAATAAGACAAGCAATGTTATTCTCTGAGGTGGGATAGCAACATCATTTTTCTTCAGCACTGGGAAAGGAAAGATCAATGTCACTAAGATCATAAAGAGTGTGCATATCAAAGATTTCTGGTTTCAGCAGCAAAAATCACTTGAGCTTAGTTCAAACTGAAGAGGAGTCTTTACTATGTCACAAAAGGAATATCTCAAGGGTCCAAGGGCAGGGAGAGGCCTGGAATTCAGTGGATGACAGAGTCAGGAGCTTAGCCCCCAAAGGAATCTTCTGCAGCCTTTACCTGTGACTTTTTTCTCATATCTGTTTCATTCATTTTTTTAAATAAATTTATTTATTTGAAAGGCAGAGTTGGGGGAGGAGAGAGATATTGATTGATTGATTGATTGGTCTTCTGTCCACTGGTTCACTCCCCAAAGGCTGCAACAGGCAGGCCTGAGCCAGGCTGAAGCCAGGAGCCAGGATCTTCTTTCAGGTGTCTCACATAAGTGCATCCTGCACTGCTTTCCCAGGTGCATTAGCAGGGAGCTAGATTGGAAGTGGAACTCACATGGGATGCTGGCACTGCAGGCCAGGGCTTTCACTCACTGAGCTGAAGTGCCAGCCCCTGTTTCATTCATTTTTGTTGCTCCAAAGTAGAAGTAGAAGACTTTCACCATTTTTTTTTTCCTGAGATTCTCCCTTGCTACCTGCTCTCAAAATAAATCCTCCCCTTTTCAGTAATAAACCCTCAAACTATCATCGGGGCTTGCCAGGGAACATGGCTGGCTGAAGTATTTGTATCTCTCAATCTTTGTTGCAGTCATGTGACCAACTTCTGACAAACAGTGTGAGAAGAAGGAGTAAACATAGGTAAAATAGGTTAGAAGTATTCTTAAAGGAACTTGTATAGAACAGAATCATTTTTGTTCCCGTTCTCCCATCTTGCTACAGGTTTGTTAGCTAGAGTTGAAGCAAACATGGTAAAAATGGTCATGGGAAGGATAGTAAAAAGGAAAAAAGACGGGGGAGTAAAACAGCAAATGAATAATAAGAGGGTAGAGCCTAGGGCCTTGGTTCCTTGCAACCCTGTGACAGCAGACCTGTAAGGGTGCAAGCCCTGGATGTGCAATTTAAACCCTACCCCTTTAAAGCTACTCTTAATTATTTTTCTGTAGTAACTGCTTCACCTACTCCTAACAACAACAACAAAAGTTGGTTTTCTCCTACCTCTGGGCCACTGTCTCTCTCAGATTTTTCTTTTCCTCACCATTTTCAAATCCCTTGGGGAAGACCTTTGTCTCCAATCCTAATGACTGCTCTGGAGTTTCCTTCATGTGAAAGTGCCCCCCATTTTGTGAAATAGGTCGTCCAAAGGCTCCAGGAGAGCACAGATGGGATCCTGAGTATTCAGAAGAGAGAAGTGGAAGGATTCTCTCTATCTCAGGAATATTCTGTTAGAAAAAAAATAAACTCAAGAACCTTTTACACGACAGTGTTATACTTACTGAACTCCTTGAAATCAAATTCCTTCCAAGTGTCAATAGGTTCAGAAATCAATAGCGAAACCTCTATCTTAGGGTCTGCTGCTTGGGGAGATGAACCTGCTACAAGCTTTAAAGTTACTCCCATTCAAAACTTGGGACTTACTGGATCTATTTTCATGTCCGATTAAGGGAGAAAGAAAGTAACTACTATGTTTCTATTTTGTCTTAAGGCTTTTATGAGTTAGCTCCAATCTCCCACAACATAGGCACCTCTATTCCTAATTTAGAACAAAGAAGAGGAAAGAAGCAAACAAGGAAATAAGTTAACAGTATCAGAAGGTAATTATTCCGCATTAAGATTTATCTGAAGGGTCCGGTGCTGTGGCGTAGAAGGTTAAGCCTCTGCCTGCGGCACCGGCATGCTATATGGGTGCTGGTTCGTGTCCAGCTGCCCCCAGTTGCTCCGTTTCCAATCCAGCTCCCTGCTGATGGCCTGAGAAAACAGTGGAAATGACCCAAGTGCTTGGGCCCCTATACCAGTGGGAAACCTGGAAGAAGCTGCTGGCTCCTGGCTTCAGATCAGCCCAGCTCTGGCCGTCGCGGCCATTTGGGTGTGAACTGACACTCTCTCTCTGTGTGTCTTTAACTCTGCCTCTCAAATAAATAATCTTTTAAAAAGATAAATCAATAGCAAGTATCTCAGTACTAAATCAATAAGACATATTTAAAGGCTATCTAGGGTGCAACCATATCATTGTGAATTGAGGACGAAGTATGAACAAAAAGTCTTCCCACTGTACATTTGTTGTGGGTGCCACAAAGGAAAAATTCCTGGGGTCAAAGATCAATAATTTGGCCAGTAAGTATTTTTAAGTTATTCTTAAAAGAAAAAAAGAGGGCTTGTCTATAATGCATATCCTTAAAGGTTCAAAGCCATCACACTGTGAGCTAAGCACGTCTCAGAGGCAGGTCAGCTTAGGCTGAAAGCCTAGATGTTGATGTCATGGAAATCAGTGGAAGTTCCAGCTCTCCTATATTTAATATGACCGGAAGGAGGCAAAACCACTCAGGCATTTACTCTGTCATTCAAACAGTACCCCGCCCTTTCCTTTCATCAGACACCTTTCACTATATCTTTTTTATTGGAGATGGTTTCTTTGGTTCACTGATAATTGGAATTCTGGCCTTCTTTACTGGCCTATAAATTTGGCAGTTACCACATTTATGGCTGTGTCAGTCTGACACAATATTTCAGCCATGAGAACCAAAGCATGAGCTGATTTGTTGAGGGATGGCAAACATTGGGAATATCATACATGCTTGATTTGAGACCAGGGCAGATCTTTATCTTCACATTGCTGCAATATATCAATGAATGGGCCAACTTGATATATATGGCAGAAATAAATATCTCAGGGTCATCCTCATTTGAAGCCTATATTGGAGAAAGATGTGGATCTGAAAAAGTAGTGGTCTTGAGTTTAGTCCTATCTGTGTTACTTAATATGGTATTTATTAGTCATCTATGAGGTTACTTTGATGTAAGTAACCTTATTCAATATTCTTTGTGTTTCTGGGCTTTTTTAAACTTTATCTGGTTGCGAGTATATTGGTTAATACTCAAAGAATCAGGTTAACATAGTGGTTACCATCAGTGAGCTTATGAAACACACTGGCTGGATTGAAATCCACCACAAGTTCTTCTGGTTAGTGATGATGAACAAGATGTGTACATTCTCTGAACCACAACTTCTTCCCTACCGTATGATGATGCTGACTGCCATACCTGCCTCCTAGGTCTGCTGGGAGAATTAACTCAGATCAAGTCTGTAGGTGCCCTTAGAATGTGAACTACCCTTGCCACTCATTGCAGACAATAACTGCAGCAACTGGGGGCCATTTGGCAGTTCTCAGAGATCCTCCAAGAAGCTAATCTTCTCCTCACCTGAAATAGAACCTTATTTGAGCTTATAGGCATCTGGGGGAGTGTGAGTCACTCAATGGTTTTCCATATCAGCCAGCATGACTTCAAAAGATCAGATTGAAGTGACTATGCAGTTGCAATGGGAACCCTGCATCCTTACAGGGTAAGTAACACCTCAGCATTTCATCTTCTTGCAAAGACTGTTCATGTGGCCCAGCTATCCCCTGCCTTTGATGAAGTATTGCACCCTCCAAATTGTTCTTATGGGAGTTGAAAACCGATAGACTGCCAGGCACATAAATATGCCATTACCTACAGTAGAGGCCATTGTGCATTTTCTCCTACAATTTTATTTCCACTGAGTTTCTTTTCTGATAGAAATAAAGTAATCCCTAAGGAAGCCCAGAGCATTCACCTATGATACAGTGCTTTTTTTGAAATTTTTGCAAAATACTACATTTGTCCACCTGTACATTCACTATTTATGACTGTCCATCTACCTAGAAAATTTTCTTAAAGAGGTGGTTCATCCTAGGCATTATTAAGGCTTCTGGGAACACATTAAGGAGATATACCTTCATTGCTTATGGCTCACCATCTACTGAGCTATGCAAATGAAACCACCAGCCTTATGTAATGGGATAAACATTTAGTGCCGATGAGTAAAGGACTCTCCAGGGACATGGAAAATAATCTTCTTTCTGCCTAGAGGAGTAGAAGAAAGCTGCATAGGATGGGATGGCCGAGTTCTATATTGCAAAGGATGTAACAGAGAGGACAACCCAATAGTGAGTCTAAGGAGAAACCAACAGATCTGAATTTTATCTCCAACCTGCATCTCCCTGAGTGTCACTCAGACCCAACTCTTGTCTCCTAAGCATCTTACTATTTTCATCTGTGTAAAGGACACATACTCATATAGGAAATCTCAGAATCACCTGTGTGGACCTGTTACAATGCAGCTACCCAAACCCTGTTTCAGACTTATTCACTCATTCATTTACCATTTGTACAGTGTATTATCATTAAGCACATGCTTATTTATATTGTGCCAGGAACTGGAGAGCAAGAAATTAAATATAATTGACAAGATATTAGGAAAGACAAACACAACAGATGATCACTATAACAAAAATGAAATAAGTATCCCAAAGGATAGTTTATAGTAGTGGCAGCCAACATGTTCGGGCAGATTTCTGTAAGTGAAAGGTGAACTGAGATGTCAAAAATAAATCAACAAAGGGCAAATTAAATATAGAAAAGAGGAGAGGACCATGCCTAGAAAAGAAACAATGTGTACAAAAGTCCCATGGAACTAGATTTTCTCATAGTTGGGTCCAACAAGGCAGCAGTTTAAACTCAGGTGACTATAGTGTTCATTTCAAACTGAAAAGTTCTTGATCATATCTGATTCATGTTTTGCATGGCTGTTGTGGTGAGCAAATAATAAGAGGCCTGTAAAAGTCCTTTGAAAAGTAAAAAAGTGCTTTACAGAATTTGATTCATACAATAGTTTTCAATGAGCATCAAGTAAGAACTATACTCAGGGCATTAAAACTGTGAGCCTTTGATATGAATATAAATTTGGACAATTACTCATACTTCAAACTATCAGTGACAATCCACTTTCACCATAGTAATATGGCTCTTACATTATATATCTATAACTTCTACATTTTCCATCTGAAAGATATCTCAACGTGAATGCAAATTGTGTATAGAGAGCAATGTTTATGAGATAGAACATGCCAGGTGAGTAAGATGAGCCTGGGAATTAAAGGTGAGGCTCTGGCTAGCTGTCAAAAAAAAATTGAAATTTCAATTACAGATTGGGTATCTGCTGAAAAAAGTACCTCATATGATCCTGTGTGTTCTGTCTTAGACTTGGAAATCATGATAGAGTGTGCAATAGAGGAGCATTTCTGCCTGCTGACATAATGGAGTCTGAGAACCTAAGTATCCAAAAGCTTAATGAGCACCAGTGAAATCTGGTTACGGTTTTCACTGTCAGATTTAGACCTCTAGCTTTGAACATGCAATCATCAAACCAGTCAGCCACTAACTTCAGTTCTGTGAAACACCAAATCTTTATAAGGTTGGGCTATTAAAAAAGAAATATGCAAGGTCTTCAGCCAGTTCTTGGAAAATACATAAGCTGAAAAATCTATTCATGAATCTCAAAAAAATTGCACCAGAATAAACATCTTTATTTCCATTTTACATGAATTTATTGAAGCATTATTATAACATCCTGATGATCTCAAGTGAAATGCCATGACATAAATTGGAAACCTTAGATTAGAAGGAGATGCACAGTGACCATTACCTCTGCCATGTCATGTGCGTGTATGCAGGGGCCTTCCTCATCTGGCAGAAATCAGACAAGTTAACAGACATAAAGACCAGAACAGATGTTCCATGGTGCAACTCACCAGGGCACAGTGATGGAATGCTTCATTGTGAATCCTAATTGATCTGTGACTATGAGTGAGTAACTGAATCTATTAGTGCCTACTTGTTCTGATATGGGAAATTCAGATAATAACTGTAATTATGAGGATTAAATGTGTCATTGAGGTTAAAATGAAAATACTTGGGACATATAGAGGATAATTCCGAGTGATTTATGTAGACAACCTCTGAGCACTAGTAGGTGGGACATAACTGTGCTTGACTCTGGACTACCTATATTGACTTCTTCCAAAAACCACAGTATTCAAAGAAGGGAAATGAAAAATAACTTTACAGTGAAGAATCCTGATAAACACTTCATCAGGCAGGTGATCAAAGGGAATGCCAGCATCAGCAGTGGTAATTCGTGTAGATAGTATCTGCCCCTTAGATGATAGAACAAAAGTGATCCTTTGGCCTTCCTCTACCAAAGTCAATAATTCTAATCTCATTGCAAGAATATCAAGCCAAGCAAAATAGAGGGTATTCAACAAAATACTTGACTAGTACTTCTTGAAACTGTCAAGGTTATAAAACAAGGGAACTGTGAAAATGTCACAATCAAGACACAGGAGATTTGATGGCTAAATTGTATATGGGATTCTGATAGAAAATAAAACAAAAGAACCTGAGATAAATACTAATGAAATCCAAACAAAATATGAAGATTGTATGGAGTTTAATGAATAGTATCTTAACAATATTAGTCCATTGGTTTGAACAAATGTATCAAAGAATTGTATGATGTTAATAATGGAAACTGGATGTGGAATATATGCAACTTTATATGTTGTACATTTTTGCAAATTTTCTACAAAACTAACATTCTAAAATTTAAACAAATTGCAAAAAAATATTGGCACAATGCTTGGGACATGGTAAGAACCAAATACATTTCTCCTCCCAAGTTTTTTTTTTCCTTCTCTAGTTTATAGTTGAAGATTTGGCATTAATTAGCTGTTACGGATTATTCCGCAGTAGTCTAATCCGATGTGTATAGACATGGATGCTTCTCAAATTAACCACATAACTAAAGGATGATGATTCTGCTTGCAAATAAAATTGCTAAAAATTACTTATCAAGAAGACTGGGGAAAATGATAATGAAATATTTTGCAAATTCAGGATGGAGTTAGATACCCAGTATGTTTCCAGAATTTGCCTTTATATCCTCAGAACACACAAGGTAGCTTCCCTCCTGTCCTCCAAGGTGGCCGCTACAGCTCTCTGATAGCGTCTTTCAAAAACCAGTGTCAAAAGTAGTATGGAAAACACAGAGTTTCCTTAAAGTCTTCTCTCCTTTTATCAGGGATGAAACCATTTTCATAAGCTCTCTAAAAGACTTCTCCCAAATCCCAAGAGACAAAGATTACTGGCATTTTACTAAAGGAATAAAAAGGGGGTTGGCATTGCCATAGATCATTTTACATTAATTATAGTTCCTCCCTTGAGAATGGATTCATAACCTTAGATATCACAGAAGAACTGGGGCCCTCTTAGCAATAAGATTGTTGAGCAGGCCACCATCATTTCTTAACACATAAAATAAGAGTATAAAATTCCCACCTTAAAAGTTATGCTGGGAATAGTGCCTGTGGGGAAATGGAGCAGCACCAATGTGAGCCCTCACTACCTCATATGTTAATGGAGTCAAACATGGACTTCTAGTCTCACTTGGGTCTAATGAGATACCCTCCTCTGCCATAGAAGAGTCAGTAAACAAGGCAATAATCGAACAGCAAAAAGGATGAAAGATCAAACAAATGACTTAAGATCAAGACACTCTGGGGCCAGTGTTGTGGCATAGCAGGTAAAGCCACCACCTGCAGTGCTGGTATCCCATACGGGTGCCAGTTCAAGTCCCAGCTGCTCCACTTCTGAACCAGCTCCCTGCTGTGGCCTGGGAAAGCTATAGGAGATGTCCCAAATCCTTGGGCCCCTGCACCCATGTGGGAGACCTGGAAGGACCTCCTGGCTCCTGGCTTTGGACTGGTACATTTCCAGGTGTTATGACAATCTGAGAGTGAACCAGTGGATAGAAGACCTGTCTTTCTCTACTTCTGCCTCTCTCTAACTTTGCCTTTCAAATAAATAAATAATTTTTAAAAAGGTCAAGACATTCATAAACATAGCATCAAAAAAATGTTCAATTGTAATTCTCAAAGTATTAGTGATCAAAGAATCCATGAAGATATCAAATTGAATGGAAAATGGCAATTGTTTGTTACCAACACAAACATGAAAAAAAATTGGTAGAATTATCTGAAGAATATTTGAAATGCTTTAATAAGAAATTACAAACATACTTGGAGAATAACAAAAAATAGATAAGGCATAGTAATAGAAAGCCTCAGCAAAAGCATATGACCACCAAGGAAATGAAATAGAATCCTGGAATAGATAACAATAGGAAGTATGCAGTCTGAACAACAGAAAATAGACTGAGAAAAATAGCTTCATTGATTGGAAAGGCTAAGTAAAATATCAAGTTTTGTTGTCATTGGATTCACAGTGAGAGAGGGGAGAAGGAGAAAAGAGCTCAAAAATTATCCAGATGAACAACTGCAGGAAACTTGCCCAATCTGGTAAAAGACATACCTAGAATTTCAAGAATTTGAACAAACCACAGATACCACCTTGCTCTTATGAAAATTAAAGACAAATGTGTTTTATTTTTGAAAGTAGAAAGAGAGAAAGGACATCTTACCAATTGGAGAAAGACAGTGCAAGTGACAGCAGGTTATTTCATTAGACATGGAGGCCAGAAGAAAATCACACAACATTTTTCAGACGCTGAAAGAAGAAACAGTCACTGTAGAAACCCATTCTGAAGGAAAAATCAAGACGTTCTCACATGAAAACAACCAAAAACCAGAGAATCTCCCACCAGGGCATCTACCCTAAAAGAATGTCCAGAAGAAGTCCTCTGAACAGAAAATAAATGACAAAAGAAAGAATCTTGGAACAGCAGGAAGAAGGAACACAGTAAGCATAAACATAGACTAATACTGTAGAATTCCTTTTTCCTTGGGTTTCCTGAATTATGCTTCTCAATGAGAGCAAAAATCATAACACTCAGATATAGTTCCTGATAGACCATATCCAGAAACTACTTGAGATAAAAATATTAAAATGGGAGAGGAAAAAAGAACATAAATGTATATAAGTGGGTTTTTGTGTAGTTTTCTTTAACTGAATTTACTTGAATTATTGACAAAGTAGACTGTGATGTAATTTGATACTCAAAACTTCCACAAAAGCATATACAAAGAGAAACTTTGAAAAACACTAAAGATAAATCAAAGTGGAATTCTAATAAATGTTCAAGTAAACCATAGAGAATCACAAAGAAAAACAGAGAAGTCAAAAGTAGAGGGAAAAAATAAGGAATGGCAAACTTAAGCCCTAAATATCAACACTCATGTTCAAGGTAAATGGTCTACACAGAGCAATTGAAAAATATTTGTAGTGAAAATGGAAAAGAAAAAGCAACTTGGCTCAACTACATGCTTTCTACAAGTTACTGATTTCAATAAAAAGAATATAATAAAGTTGAATATATTGCATGGAAGTTATGTTGTGCAGAAACTAAAAGAGAGGCAGCAATGACTATATTAAAATCAAAAAAGGCTTCAGAGAAAAAAATAAATTGAAAAATGATCAAATATAAAGATGGACATTATATTATTATAATGGGTTCAGTCTGCCAAGGTGACATAGCAATCCTATGTGTGTGATCCTGTGTACAACCAGGTAATAGCAATGTAAAATATATGCAGCAAAAAAAGCATATAACTGAAATTTAAAAAGAGAAACAAATCCATTATTAAAGTTCAGGACTGCAGCAGCCTTCGCTGAATGACTAATAGAACAATTAGACAGTTGGTCAGCAGGATATGGAGGAAATCAACCACACTCACTGCCAGCAGAATCTAACTAACATTTATAGAACACTTCACCCCAAAACAACAGGATACACACAAGTGCCATTGGACATCTGCCAAGGTAGCCCATATCATCATAAAATGATGATCAACAAATTCAAAAGAACTGATATCATAAAGTATGTGCTTATTGACCACAATGAAACAAACTAGAAATAAAAGATACAAGGGCACCTTAAAAATTCCATGGAAAAAGTGGAGTTAAAAGATTAAGTTTATTTTGGTGCAAAAAGTTTTGAAATCCATTTATAACTTTTTCATAATGCACATTTTCTGTGAACTTTCTGGGTTCCATCATATGTTGTATGAAAATCGCCTAACACTGGGAAACTAAAGAACAGTCTACTACATTATTCATGGACGACCAAAGACTCCACACATCAATCATGATGGCATTACATGTAAATTTGATGATTTAGATGGAATTCCTAGAACATGTGAGTAAATTCAATGCGGTAGCATCACAGAATAAGAAGTTCACATATAAAAAAAAATTATTTTGTTTTACTAGGAATGAGCATGTATAAATTGAAATTAAAAATGCAATGGCATTTATGATCTCGAAATCAAATCTTTAAGTGTAAACATAAGATATTAAAATTAAAAATTTTTGTTCTGCAAAGATTTCTGTATGCTAAAAAATCAAAGGTTAACATGGATAAGCATGCTGCATACATGTATTAGAAGATTCAGCCCAGTAAAGATGTTATCACTATGTCATAAACAGGTTTAGTAGAATTTTTATAAAATCCCAGAAATGCTTTTTGTGCATATGGATAATATTCTGAAATTTATATGAAAAGGCAAAGGAATTACAGTAGCTAAAACACCTTGAAAACAAGAAATGAGGTGAGATGAGATAGTATACCCAATTTCAAGACTTATGACATACTTAAAGTAACCAAGACAAGATGTTCTTGACAGTGAGCTAGACATATACATCAATGGAACAGAACAGAGTTCAGCTGTAGACCCACAAATATATTTGTGAATGATTTTGGACAAAAATGTAAAGCCAAGCTAATGAAGGAACAAAAGTCTTTTCAGTAAACAGTGCTAGGGACCAGGTAGGTCTCCAATGTTAGTCACTTAAGGATATTTCTCAATGAAAAGAAGTTGAAGTTCATAAATCCTGAATAAATCAATTGGAAGCTATACACTTTATAGCTATCCACATATACACAAGAATCTCTACCTAAATATTTATAGTAGCTTCTTTCATAACAGCCCCAAGTGGAAAATAAGCCAGATGTCCTTTAATGGATGAATGATTAAACAAATTATGGTGCATCCATAGAATACTATTCAGCAATAAAAGGAAACAAGCTGTTTATATATACAACCACCTAGACAAAACTCCAGAGAAATAGGCTGAATGAAAAATGTCATTCTAAAATACTACATACTCCATGATTCCATTTTAATAGCATTGTAGAAGGACAAAGCTATAGAAATAGATAACAGATTAGTGGTTGCTGGGACTGCTGGAGGATAATGATTCTAAGTGGGCATGGCTGTAAGAAGGCAGCGTGATGAGTCCTTATGGTGAAGGAAGTATTCTGTGACTGCATCAAGGTTAACACCCTCGTTATGATGTCACGCTATGTAGATCTGGACATAGGGGATGTCAACACCCTCGTTATGATGTCACAACATGTAGATCTGGCCATGCGGGATGTCACACCCTCATTATGATGTCACGCTATGTAGATCTGGCCATGGGGGATGTGAACACCCTCGTTATGATGTCACGCTATGTAGATCTGGACATAGGGGATGTCAACACCCTCGTTATGATGTCACGCTATGTAGATCTGGCCATGGGGGATGTCACACCCTCATTATGATGTCACACTATGTAAATCTGCACATGGGGGATGTGAACACCCTCGTTATGATGTCACGCTATGTAGATCTGGCCATGGGGGATGTCAACACCCTCATTATGATGTTACGCTATGTAAATCTGCACATGGGGGATGTCAACACCCTCGTTATGATGTCACAACATGTAGTTCTGGCCATGGGGGATGTCACACCCTCATTATGATGTCACACTATGTAGTTCTGGCCATAGGGGATGTCAACACCCTCGTTATGATGTCACGCTAAGTAGATCTGGCCATGGGGGATGTCAACACCCTCGTTATGATGTCACGCTATGTAGATCTGGACATAGGGGATGTCAACACCCTTGTTATGATGTCGCACTATGTAGTTCTGGACATAGGGGATGTCAACACCCTCGTTATGATGTCACGCTATGTAGATCTGGACATAGGGGATGTCAACACCCTTGTTATGATGTCACACTATGTAGTTCTGGCCATAGGGGATGTGAACACCCTCGTTATGATGTCACGCTATATAGATCTGGCCATGGGGGATGTGAACACCCTCGTTATGATGTCATGCTATGTAGATCTGGCCATGGGGGATGTCAACACCCTCGTTACGATGTCACGCTATGTAGTTCTGGCCATAGGGGATGTCAACACCCTCGTTATGATGTCATGCTATGTAGATCTGGCCGTACGGGATGTTAACACACTCATTATGGCCATAGGGGATGTCAACACCCTCGTTATGATGTCATGCTATGTAGTTCTGGCCATGGGGGATGTCAACACCCTCCTTATGATGTCACGCTATGTAGATCTGGGCATAGGAGATGTTAACACCCTCGTTATGATGTCACGCTATGTAGATCTGGCCATGGGGGATGTAAACATCCTCATTATGATGTCATGCTATGTAGATCTGGCCATAGGGGATGTTAACACCCTCATTATGATGTCACGCTATGTAGTTCTGCAAGATCTGGCCATAGGGGAAGCTGTTTAAATGGTACAGGCAATATCTTTGTACTATTTTTTTACAAGTATGTGAAAATCTATACTCATTACAAAGCTGAATTAAAAATTATATGTTTGTGTCTTAATACATCATTTGTACAATTATATCAACTGTCATTTATTTTTAAATAGCTGCCATTATTTCTTAGGTATATTTAGGGAATGTAAGAGGCCCATTGGAGTGTGTGTGTGTATGAGAGAGAAGTTACAAAATTATTCATCTTTTGAAAAAAGCATGGAATACTCATTAGTCAACAATAAAAGTTGGGAAAGCGCTTGTCCTCAGGCCCACTTGCAACATCAACCTCATTGGCAGAGGGTCTAGGGTGGGCGTGTACTTTGAAGTACTTTGAGACTTATGGGTACTTCCGCATTACTCTCGATTACATCCTTGAAGAAACTGTTTCCAACTTTTCCTTAAAACATGTATATATACATAAATATATATGGCTGTTTATGTGTGCTCATGTGTACACATGTATGATTTTGGTTGATTTATTCAGAAATTGAGGAACTTTAGCTGTTTTGTGGAGAAAGAACGTTAAGGTCACAGACCTGTTCCAACCATGGTAGACTACTCACTAGCTATGTCCTGTCTCTGTCCTGTCTCTTTTCATCTGATAAAAAAAAGTAAGAATAAATGCAATTATTATTTCATAAGATTGATATGAGCACAAATTAAGTTAATATTTTTAAAGTATGCAGAATACTGCTCTCCACAGTGTATATTACATAAATTCACACGTTGGCCTTGGGCAGTCTCTTCTGATTCCAGTGGACAAATGAGTCCTTAGAGCTTTCATTTTCATTCTTTTTGTAACTGTTAGTCCAACACAGTAACAGACTTGCATGACTAGCTGCAAATGATCACAAAGAATTTGAATACCTCATGAAGGGGGAAAAAAAAACAAGCTAAAATAAGACTTTCTTTAAAGCATATGTGAATGCAACCAAATTTCAAAATGTTGCCCTTCATTTAAACAGCACCTTTTTGTCAGTCTATACATGAAATGTTGCAGTCTGTTTTATGGTATTTATTTTGTCAGTATCAAGAATTTGAATTGTTAGATTTGATCTGTGCACCTGACATTATCTGAATGCTTCCCAAGACACCCACCACTCCCACCCTGGAATGTAGACCAATGAACTCTCTGGGATATATCCAGAAAAATATCAACTGTGATGTATCTAACCAGAGAAACAGAATAAAGATATGAAAAATAGTAATATACAAAGTTACTCAAAACTCTAGATATGACATTTGTGCTGTTGATTTGCTGAACAGCTCAGCTGATAACCAGAAAATCTGGGCCCCTCACTACCAACTTAGAACAATGTCATTTCTCAGAGTGACAGCAGAATGGATGCTTGAGATAATAAGTCCATTAATCATACCCTCCTAACAGTTCAAAGAAATAATGAAATGTGAATGACTCAAAAAGATTAAAAAAATAAACAACCCACCACCAGATGTCTCCACTTTGTAAGACAATTAACAAAATAATACTCCCTCCCCTCCCAAAAAAAGGAGAGATGATTTAGTGCAGTGTTCTTATGTGGGGGTGATTTGCAGCCCCTGGGGAGCATTTAGAGGGTGGAAGCCAGCATTGCTGCTAAACTTCCTGCAGTGAATAGAACAGCCCTCCAAAACAAAGAACCATCTATCCCAAAATGACAGCACCGCTGAATTTGAGAAATCCTTTTAGAGACATTGATTTGCCCGTAGGCATTACAATTCTCCATGCCTACACCAGTCTTTTTTTCCTTTTTGCTATGTGGGTTAGTAAAAGATAAGAAAAACAGACATGAAACTATGTTTTCTTCCAGCACCCTGAAGATATTTCTATTGAAAGCTCTATAATATAATTTTCTTTTTACTTTGGCATCCTCACCAGGATGCTTTAGTCTTGGCAGGCTTAGTAGAGTGTGTGGCATGTAGGACATGCTCCATAGACATTTTTCAAATGATTGATTTCATGAACTACTCATAATAAGACATAGGCTCTATATGGAGCAAGAATAAACTCTACAATTTATAGGAAGTGTGTTTTAGAATCAACCTGTGCCAGTTGTAACAGAATATTGCAGCATTAGCAAGCAGACAAAGTGTACTGGTGGCAGAGGGGGAAGATTGTTAATAAAATTAAGATGTTAGCAAGGTTTTGAAGGAATGTATCAGGCAAAAACATTATATACATTTAAGGTATTTCTTTATGAAGGCAATAGGTCAACATCTTCACTCAGAAAAGCCCATGAATTCCTCCTTGCAAAAAGGTACCTGGCAAAGTCATCCAGCCATTGGAGATTTTAAGCTAAGTACATTCAAATAGAGGATTATAAAAAAATAAATACTTGAGGACAATACTGAATATATATTTCTGCTTGCTGTGGTACGTGTGAATTGAAATATGTGTAGGTACCAAGGTACTGGTGAGTAGTGATGAAACATATATTGGGTGTCTCTGTAGGAGTAAACACACCATAAAAATGAGTAGAATGAGTAGTAGCATTTAGAGGATGGCAGAGCTACCTGATGGAGGTGTGAGAGTCCTTCGTACTGTTAGAGCTGATGTCTACCTGGGGACTTGCTCTCTCCATGACAAAGTATGAGGCAGGTGAAGGCAATTAGGTGACTTTCATCAGAGTTTTACTGAGAAGAGCAGAGGGGAAGATCCTTGGTAAGAAATCGGGAGGGGCTTCCTTATTAGGAAAAATGCTGTCAAAAGGGAGTGATCTGGGGGTTTCTTATCCATGGACATTTCTACAAGGTCCTTTAAGTAAAGCGCCTCTTGTGTGGTGAGCTCTTTGGACTTTCTTGCCTCCCATTCCTCCCATTTGGTTGTGACTTTTCCAGGACAGAGAAAAAGTTCTACTTTGGGGCCTTTCCTGGGGAGTCCGGAGACTGGGCACGGACAGGTGCGAGCTACCTGGCCCTCTGTGTGACCTTAGTGCCAGAGCCTGCTTTTCTCCCAACCGAACATCAGAATTCTTTGTGTCTCTTCCATTATCACACTTGCCTTCCAGCTCAGGATGGTTTCTGTTAAGAAAATATTCCACATTACCATTTGTTCTCTCTCCCTTTTTTACCATTCCCACTCTGACTCCTTTTAACACAGCTCAGTCAGAACAGTAGGACTAAGCTTATAAGATGACTGCAAGGGAAGGCATTTGGCATAGTGGTTAAGACTTGACTTGAGATGCCGGTGTCTCTTATCAGGGTACCTGGATTCCAGTCCTGACTCTGCTTCTGATTCTAGGGGCCTAGTAACAGGCACCCTGGAAGGTAGCAGGCATTCAAGAAGGTCACAGGCACCCCAGAAGGTAGCAGGCAATGGCTCAAGTACTCGGGGCCCTATTACCCACATGGGAGACCTACAATGCAGTTCCTGGTTCTTGGCTTTGACTTGGCCCTGCTGTTGTGGGCATTAGGAAATTGGTCTGGTAGAGGAAAGATCTCTCTCTTTCTCTCTCTCTCTCCCTCTCTCTCATTCTCTCAATAAAATAAAAATTTTATTTTAAATTGACTACATTTTCTTAATGTTGTTTATAGTCTTCTCTAAATTTAAGGAGATTGAGAGGAACTAAGGAACTATTTTAGGATAGTATCATTTACTTGAATTTCAATTGCTCTTTATATTTCTCTTCAGTGTATTTGTCCTGTCAAATTTTGAATACTTAATATTTTGGATTTTAAAAATGATCTATAATGCTTCCATAAAGTATTACTCTTTTCCCTTTTTTTTTTTCCAACCATCAGCCATTAGTCCATGCATCAATCCGTGCAGGTTCACAGAAAGATTCCTAGAATGGTGTTTATTCAATGGTACTTATACTAGTTCTGCATGGCTGGATTTGGAGCTGTCTTTAAATTTTGTGTTTTTTTTTTTTTTTTTTGTACAGTCTTTACAGCGAGCTTCATTGTTTTAGAAAAAGAGTAAACTAACACTTCTTTGTTTTAAACTTTAGTTTTTAGGATTTTTTTTCAGTCTACTGATTCAAATGCTAATCTCCTCCAGAAACAACCTCACAGACACATCCAGAAATGTTTTACCAGATAGCTGGATTCTCCTATCCCAATCAAATTGACACATGAAATTAACCATCACAAATGCTTAATTATGAGTAGCAACGGTGCAAATAATCAACTTCTTCCTTATACTCTTGTACTTTTCATTTTAAAAAGCTACACTTGTTTGTCAGGGGGTAAGTTGTGGGAAGCTTGTTCTGCAGGTAGCAAGACAGGAGTGACTTCAGTGATTCACCCAGAAGACAAATGTCAGAGCAGAAAACACGAAGGGAGCACAGAACCTCGACCTTCTACGTTCCTGCTCCAAAACAGCTAATGCAGGGCTGATGTTTAGCCTGGACTGAGCATGCCAGCTGGGACGCCTGTGTCCCAGATCAGCGCCTGGCTCCAGCTCATGACACTTGCTGCTCAGACAGACCCTCAGAGGCAGCTGCGATGGCTCATGCAGTTGGGTTCCTGCCACCCACACAGGAGACCTGGATTGAGTTCCTGGCCCTGGTCCAGCAATTGTGAGCATTTGGGATGTGAACCAGTGAATTGGAACTCTGTCTTCCTATAGAATAAATACATTTTTAAGATCATTGAAAAACAAGCAAAACAACGACAAAAAGCCAGCTTCTTTTGTAATTCTGCACAGGCAACCAGATGTTTTCTTTAAATCTCTGAGCCCTGGGCAAAGGGAGCCTTTGGCAGATTCTGAGGGGAGCACAGAGTTGAGGGAAAGTGACTAAGAACCAAAATCAAAGAAAACAATAAAGCAAACACACCCCAGCTGTCACACTAGTCCACTGAAACGAAGCTTGCAGACTCCAGGGTAGTTGGGGGTTCCAGGCTGTGCCCAGCCATTTGTCTGAGCTATTAAAGAGCACTCTGGATCTCAGTGCTCTTTTCCTTGCCTCCAAATGATGCTTCCTTCACTCTCTTTAAATTTATTTATTATGCAGCAAGACTTTATTTATTTTTTCCCCTCTGGAAGACATGACTAATATAGTTGCACATGTCAGCCTTAGTGCTAACTGGGTTTATTTGTCTGCATCGATGCAAATGTACAAAGACTTCCTCATGAAAAGGCTAAATTGTCTACAGAGAGGTGGGGGGGGGGGGACGCTTGCATGCCAAGTGTCGGCTTGTCTGTCACAAACTCCATGGAGGCTGAACTCTATAGATTATCTACAGCAAAGCTGTCAGCAGCTAACTTGGGGCAGAGCTACAGAAAACCTTCATACTCAATATGTGGGCTTGTGTTTGGTCTAAAATGACCCTAAAGGAATTTGTCAATTTTAATTGAAAATTAAAGGAAAAAATGAGGGTACTCCTTCCTAGTCAATAACTGTACAGTGTGTGAGTTGATTGGATATTTGTGCAACCATATTCACTGTAATGGATGTGACCTTGGGACTACTGAGCATAGAACCCCTCACTGCACGCCCAAAACCCCTGGCCCTGGCTGTCCTTGTACAGAACGGAGAACATTCTACACAGCCATTGCTCGCTCAAGATTAGGTGAGGAAACCAAAGACAATGGGAGGTTTGCATAAAGCTGGATTCTCTCAGTTTAACATATTTCCAGCCTCCAAAATAATACAGCCTGGTGTGGGTGTGTGGCATTGCTGTTACGATACTATTTAGGACTCACTATTTGGGACTCCTGCGTCCCACATGGGAGTGTCTGGGCTCAGTCCCTACCTGTGGCTCTTGATTCCAGCTTCCCACCAGGGAAGACCTTGAGAAGCAATGGTAATTACTCAAATGGTTGGGTTCCAGCCAACCATGAGGGAGATCTGGATTGTGTACCTGACTCCAGGTTTCAGCCTGGTCCCGCCTTAGCCATTGCAGGCATTCAGATAATGAAGTAGTAGATGGGATTTCTCTCTCTGTCTCTGTCTCTCTGTCTCTTTGTTTCTACCTCTCAAATCAATAAATCGATGACTAATGCACCCTGGTCCCAGATACTAATCCCCAGGTTTTGTGTCTAGGCTACTTTGCATAGCAAAGAGCACTTTGCAGGCTAGATTAAGTCAAAGGCACTGGGAGAAAGGATGCATCCTGGATTATCCAGCTGGGCCCAGACCAATCACTTGAATCCTTTGTTTTTTAAAAAAAAAATGTAAAGATTTTATTTATTTATTTGAGAGGTGTGGAGTTAAAGACAGAGAGGGAGACAGAGAGAGGTGTCTCCCATCTGCTGGTTCACTCACCAAATGGCCACAATGACCAGAGCTGGGCTGATCTAAATCCAGGAGCCAGGAGCTTCCTCTGGGTCTCCCACATGAGTGCAGGGACCCAAGCACTTGGGCCTTCTTCTGCTTTCCCAGGCCATAGCAGAGAGCTGGATTGGAAAAGGAGAAGCCAGGACATGAACCGGCACCTATATAGGCTGTCAGTGCCACAGGCAGAAGCTTAGTCTGCTACACCACAGCACTGGCCCCTAACCTGAATCCTTAAAGGTGGAGAATCCCTCAGTTATAGTCAAAAAAGGATATAATGACAGAGGGAGGGTGAGGAAGATGGTTGTGAATAGAACTCATCAGGGGTGGCTTGAAGATGGAGGAAGGGCTGGTGAGCCAGAGAACGTGTGTGGCCCCCGTAAGCTGGAACAGGTAAGAAGCAGTTTCCTCCGAAGAGTTCAGAACAGACTTCCTTGTTTTCCAGGACTTTGTCATCAGCTCAGGGGGACTGATCCACAGGACTGTAGGATAATAAAACTGTGCTCCCAAATTTCTGGTAATTTGCTATGGAAGCCACAGAAAATTATATTTTTTAGAATTTTAGTGCCATCATGTCTTCTGATTTTTAAAGTGCTCTCTTTTTGAATATATGAAATAATACAAAATAGTGGTGTTGGTGGTAGGTTTGTGGGGACAGGGCAGTGTGTGTCTGCTTTATTTCTTCCTTGACAGTGTAAAATAGGACTGTCCTGTATCACTCTCACAGTCTCACACCATTCCCAGTGCTCTTCTCTTCTCTTCCATGCTTCCACCCTTGTATTTTTTAAGCATGAAGTGTGTCATGGAGTTGTTAGTAGGGCATTCCCTGTTCTCTGTCCAGTCAAGCATTCTGTGCACAGCCATTCTGGTCCTGCACACCCTCCCTCCCCACTGTTTCCTTTGTCCTCCAGTACACCGGGTCCAACACTGCACAGTGATCACAGTTCCCTGGTCCTTGTGAAGATGCACTCACTTCTGCCCCTCTGCACCCACTCGCCTACATTAGCATCTCCCAGGAGAGAGCTGATGATCTGTGTGTGTAGCGAGGATAGAGTCATTAGTGAAATACCTGAAATGCCATCCTGTCCACAGCACCGAACTCAACATCCCCCATATCCACCAGGCTCCCACCACCTTACCCTGCCCATCAGTACCTCCAGTCAGGTCACCCTCTGCCAGGCAATCCCCTTCTCATGCCTTGATTGATGTTATTTGACTCAGATTCTCACCTCTTGTAAAAGAGTTCCCCAAACAAACTTCCTTCTTCAAATCATAGAATATTCAGCATAAACAGTGACTGCACTTGACCATGCTGCACTGTCATCACCTGTCTGTCTGTGCAGTTCTGTCCTTGCACTGCAGGGATTGTGCCTTCTCCAGTTTTCCCCAAGGCCCACATTAATGCTGAAGAGAGATCAGAGACCAAATAAATGCTTACACAAGGAACGAGTGGCAGAGTGGACACGTGATTGAAATAAATACTGGAGGTGAGGCGTTAACAGTATAGTTTACTGTTTCACTAGAATCCTTTTCTCCTTGCATCATTGCAACACTCAGTAAAATTGAGCTATTATCAAAATACTTAAAAAAAAAAAGTAATGCTCTACTTTCTCTCTTCTAAGCACCTTGTTCATTGTCAGCTAATGACCAACGGGACCCAATTAGAGGGCCTGTCACACATGTCTACATGAGGTCATTAATCAAGTGTGTGGAGCTTCTGTGTCAGGAATAAAGACGTCCCTCTGTGTCAACTTTACCTTCAACATGTATTTCACTTATCAGTAAACACTTCTCCCCACTCCAGGGGCGACAGCGGTCTGTATAACACATGTGCGCAGCCTCCAACTCAGGATAGTCCGCATGTCTTAAAGTAGCATTTTAAGTGCACCTCAGTCCATACTTGTAATGGCTAAGATACAATAATTTGGTGTATTTCCTGTCTTGGGAAACATTTGAGGTTTTGCCAGTGGTTTCTTGTTGTGCTTCTCATTCTGCTGCTGCCCTATTGAAGCGGCCCCCTGCTTTTCTGCCCACTGTTGCCGGAGGGAATGAGGCTGGGATTTTTGCAGATGATATTCTTGGATGGAGGCCCAGTTTAGCTCTCCCTGTTCCTATAGTGATGCTGTTGAGGTCCAATTAAAGATGAGACAAACGAAGAGTTAAAAATGTGCTCAGGGACAGTGGCCGTCACAGAAATCTTTATTTCTGCATGCGCCTTGCCCGGTCTCCTCCAGAATGATCGCTGTGCTTTGAATCCCTGGAGAGGAGGGGGCTACCCGTATGTACTGTCCAATCCCAAGTATTCTTTCTTATGGATGCAGCGTTAATCTGTGGTATAAAGTCCAGAACATCCCCTTGTTGGACTCATTGCTGTCTGTGTTATCTTCCAATGGGGAGCCTCTCCCTTCATTTGTTTACCCTGGGGGGAGGGGGGGTTCTGAACTCTGATCAGGTATCCCAGTTCACCTAGAATTTTATTTTTGATCCTAGACTGCAAATGTAGGGACTGCCATCTTCTTTCTTGTACAATGATTTCCAGTCTCTGTTTTCCTCAATTTCCTTTCCTATCTTTGACTGCTCAAGTTTTTCTTAATTGTAAAAACAAAGAATATACTCCAGGGGCCAGTGTCCTACAGCATGGTTTTCTGCTCCAGGCCACCTTTGGGTGGCTTCCGTTGGCTGATCCTGTCCATCTCCATGTCCCTGATGTCATGGCTCCATGTCCTAGACATCGCATTCATTTGCTGGGCAGGAACAGCTGTCAGACAGTGCATTTGATGGCTTTTCAGAGAATCAGCCCTGCCTTTGAAATTACATTTTAAAAAGCTCATAGATGTCTGGGCCTGCATTTCTTTGCCTGAAAGGAGAATAAAAGGAAATCAAGGATATGTTGAATATATCAAAGGGCAACACTTCTTTCTTCCCTCGCCTATCTTTCCACCTCCAGTGCATTGTCCACAAGGGACACGGCATAGGATGTGCTTTGAACTCATACAGCTAGAAAGAGCAGGAGGAATGGCAACAGGATCCTATACAAGCCCTTGGTCATCACAGGGTACTACTCAGATGGGTCTGGGCTGAGGTGACCAACTTGTGTCAGTTTCCTTTGGACTTTCCCAGTTTTAGCAATGAAAAGTGTGTGTCTTGAACAAGTTGTGATCAGTGGAAACCTCACTGCATCGCCCAAACACAACTCTGAGTGTCTACTATGTGTTCAGAGACCCTTAAGGCCACTTATGGCCTGGCCAGCCAGTCCTCTAGCCTGTCCTCATCTGCATTTGTCTTTCTTATGTTTACACAAGCTGTTCAAGGTTGCCCCCTCATTAATGATTTCACATTCATGCCTGGCCTTAGTTGTCCTGAATGTTTGACCCTCTGTTAATTTGATTTTATTCTCTGACATGACCTTGGGCTTCTATAGCTACAAGATGAAAATGCTCTTTGGAGTGACAATGAAAATGGGATGTGAGTAAATTCTTAGGAACTCAATGACTTACAGCAGAAAAGTATGGAATGCAGGGGTAGAAAGGTGGGGCTGGGCCCTGCTACAGCATGCAGAGTGTGCCCATGGATTTGCACAAATGCTGCTAAAATGCCAAAAGCAGGTGTTTCTTTTTTTCTTCAGTGTGAGCTTCAAGCTAATATGGGCATTCAGCTAAATGCCACCCAGGTGCTGAAACAGTATGTGGTTTTAGGATTTCAGAGGTAATTATTGCTGAACGCACTGTATGGCCAGTGCACCTGCTAGGTAGATGCTATGAAGAAGTGTGCAAGGAGCACTAGGCAAACTTGGAGGACAATCTCTCCACCACAAGGCCCCTTCCAAAGCTTACTATGGCCATCAAAAGCAAGACATGGAGCTGAACATATTTATAAGATTATTGGGAACACACATGACAGGGGAGGAGTTAAGAATTCTAGTAAGTACCAAGTCAGACAAAATGCCAGTGATGTTGGAAAATTCAGGCTCTGTAGTCTCCTTCCTGTCCTGCAGTCAACTCACAGTAATTTATCTTGTAGAAAAGCTACATGCTCAGGTATTGAAATGGTGACAAGCAACAGAAATACAAATACAAGCTCTCATTTTCTAAAATGAGATTGTGAGAGAGTAAGATGCATGTGTATTTACATCTAAGTATTCACTGGGGAACGCCATTGAAAGAAAATAAAATAACAGCAACAAAAATCCAGTGTCCCTGTTCTGACAAGAGCACAGGTTCTAGTAAGGAAATCAGAAATTATCAAATAATTACTCAAGTTAATATAAAAATCACAAATTTCATCATGTGCCATAAGAGAAGAGCCAGGATTTCCAGGGGGCATAAAGTAGAAGGATTGGGACCCAGCCAGGTGCTTCTTGAGAAACTGAATGTTCGGCCGCGATGGATAATACCCATGCTTGCTCAATGCCTACCCTGAGATGGGCACTGCCAGCAGCTTTCCTGGCAATTTTCAATGGAGTCTCACCTATGAATCCTGTAGTAGACATTAGCTTTTCCATCTCTCAACAATCATATGAGGAATGTTCTAATCGTCCTAGAAGTGTCCCATTATTTTCTGTAACTGAAGGGAGAAATAGTCCATCACTTTCAATAAGTGTGGGAGCTTCCACATTGTTATCAGAAACCTAAGGAAGAGTATTTTGCTGTAATCATAGAGTGCAGACCCCCTGAGCCACCTCTCCTTTGTACCTCTGTGCCTTTCACTTAGGGCTACTGTACAAGTCCCAGACCTGCAAAGAACTCAGGTATTAGATGAATGAATGGATTTATTCTCACCATGCAGATTTGAAAATGTGGCTGGAACGGTTCAGTTGTGTGCTTAGAGCCATGTGGCTAAGAGGCCAAGCTACAATTAGAATCTAAAATCGTGCTGTCTGCACACCAAACGGAGAGAGCAGGGCCCTCGGAAGGGAGAGTGCAGCAAGTGCCCCAGGCTTATCCCCGCAGAGGACCCAGGCTGCCGCCACTCCTGTCCCTACCTCCCAGAAAGCACCTGTGGCTCCCCATTCAGGTGAGGTATCTTTCCTGTGCAAGTAGATCCTGGGCAGTGTGCAACTGCTGTCCTGCCAGGAGACCTGCCCATCTCCACTGGCAGGGAAAGCCACGGGGTTTAGAGCCAGCTGCCTCAAGACTATGTTCTTGCTAAGAAAAGTACAAATAAGCTTGTCCAGGCTCTTATCTCAAGCACTGAGGTCTCTTGCTCCATGTTGCCTGCTGCTGGCAATTTCTCCTGAAAATCTTTTTCCCACCTACCTTTTGAAAGCCGCACAGCACTGAGAAGCTCCCGTGCAGCACAGACACAAAAGCTGCTGGAAACCATGAGGCTTCACCCATTCAGATTCAATTAAAACGCTTTAAGTGACTCAATCGCTACTTATGAAAACAATCTACATAAACTGCTGCACTGTTCAAGGAGAGGAGAAAGAGGGTGTGTTTTGTTATTTTTTTTTTTAACTTTCTTCCTCTGTATTTCTAACAGTGTCAGAGGCTTTGATGCAGCAACTTCTTTTAATGAGACTTCCTTGTAACTGTTTTGAGAGAGCCCCACCGACCCCATTTCTGGGGACTCTCACGGCCTCCAGGTCTGCGTGGCCATGTGTCCTGTGGAGCAGAGGGCGAGTTGCCGGCGGGGTCTCCCAGAGGCAGGTGTTCTGCTCCCGAGAGGCTTCCGTTTACTCCAGGAGATTCAGCTGCTCAAAGTGCGAAACCTTGTGCTGGAGATCTCAGGGGACTCAGCAGGCTGCACCTGGACATCTAAGGGGAACGCAGCAGGCTGCACCTGGACATCTAAGGGGACCTCAGCAGGCTGCACCTGGAGATCTCAGGGGAACTCAGCAGGTCGCACCTGGAGATCTAAGGGGACCTCAGCAGGCTGCACCTGGAGATCTCAGGGGAACTCAGCAGGTCGCACCTGGGGATCTCAGGGGACCTCAACAGGCTGCACCTGGACATCTAAGGGGACCTCAGCAGGCTGCACCTGGGGATCTAAGGGGACTCAGCAGGCTGCACCTGGACATCTAAGGGGACCTCAGCAGGCTGCACCCTGATCTACCTTGATGAAAATGACCCTCAGAGGTCTACGGTGCCGACACATGGCACTCACGTGCACACTGCCTTACACACAATGTTCAGACACATGCACACACATATAGGTACATGCTCACACATACACACACAGAGATACTTAGGAGTGAGGCCCAGATGCCAAAAATTATAAAATTTCTGCTTAAATATATTGTATATACTTACGTATTCAGCTTTATTATCATTCTTAAATAGGTGATATGTGTATACAGTAAGTATTTCAAACAGATTCAATGTTTGTATCAAATTAGGGCTAATTCTCTGTCCCTCTAACCCCTGCCGCCCGGTTTTCCATTTACTCACCAGAGATAATAACACTGTGATTTTCTTCTAAGTTCTTCCAGAAACACATGCATTAATTTCTCATCCTCTAACAAATATTTTTGCATAAATAGTAGCATGTAGATACAATTATACATCTTGATATTAATCTTTGAGAAAGTCCACTTCGAATCACAACACTCACGATAACAATAAGACAAGAAACACACCCACCTGTGGCATGTCATCTGACCCCAAACCTTCTCAGTCCTTTTTGCATGACTGCAGCATCTCAGGAGAGGTGGAGAAAGGGCTGCCCAGAGCTGGAAGGTGGCTGCACACAGTTACACAGCCGGGAGCAGAGTGTGGACTCCGTCCCAAACACCTCTGCGGCACGACCTGTTGGGATGAAGACAGTACCTCTAACTACTGCTAACAGCTGCTCCTCCCACGGGGGTATCCGGCTAACTGATCCTGTGCACTCTTAGTGATGACTTTGGATTTTTTTTCTGAGTTTGCTATTGTAAGCCATGTTCCATGTTTCAATATATCACTAAATGCCTTTTTTTTTTTGACAGGCAGAGTGGACAGTGAGAGAGAGAGACAGAGAGAAAGGTCTTCCTTTGCCGTTGGTTCACCCTCCAATGGCCGCCACGGCTGGCACGCTGCGGCCGGTGCACCGCGCTGATCCGATGGCAGGAGCCAGGTACTTCTCCTGGTCTCCCATGGGGTGCAGGGCCCAAGCACTTGGGCCATCCTCCACTGCACTCCCTGGCCACAGCAGAGAGCTGGCCTGGAAGAGGGGCAACCGGGACAGAATCCAGCGCCCCGACCGGGACTAGAACCCGGTGTGCCGGCGCCGCTTAGGTAGAGGATTAGCCCCGTGAGCTGCAGTGCCAGCCACTAAATGCCTTTATATTCGTGCTTTGTGCCCATATTCCTACCATCAGTTCCTCAACGTTATAGTAGTGGAGTTAGTGGAAACACACAAAGCTTATTTGCCTCCTATTCACAGGGAGCTACGGAGAGGCCTCTCTGAAATGAGGCCATGGAGACATCTCTGCTCTTGTGCAAGTGTGCATCGGAGCGCACATGCTCACTAAATATTTGTTAAACAGACAAAAGCTGCCATTTTTTGGAATATCATCATAAGACAGGAACTATTTTGATTTACAAGATCTTATTAAGTTAATCTGAACAAAGCAGCCATCACCCTCACTTTATAGCTCAAGAACAGGAAATCCAGTGACCCGACCCATGCCACACTGTAGCAGCAGAGCTGTCTCTGTGGCTCAGCTCTTTGGAATCCAGATCTGTACAGTTGTCTGCACATCGGACTTCAGCAGGTTGTGGACCCATGGCTCGCTTCACTTGGTTTGCCCCTGTGTAAGATCAATGCCAATATGTAGAAGAAAGTATTGGGTGGGATAATCAGTAAAACAAAAATGATATCTAACACTTCTTCACATGTGCTTTGTGGGAGACACTGCCTTAAATCACACAATGTCAGCAGTCATTCTGAGGCTCATTTGTTGCTATTGCCATTTTGTAAGTTAGAGGAGGAAAATTCAAACTCAACCAAGTTTAGGAACTTGCCTGATTATTACAAGAACAAGTAAGTGGCAGAAGGCTCAACTCCAGACATGGTTGTCTCCAGCGTCCAAAGCCTTACACTATTTTTCTCTATGGAAAGTTAAAAGAAATATAATGGCGGATACCATTTTAAGAACTTGAAGATGGTAGGTACTGGTGGGCTGATTCTTGAATACATCTATGTTTCCTAAGAACTGTCTAGATTTTATTTTCAAGAGTCTTAGTATACCTCTTAGGGAATCTGCTATTATAATGAAATTATCATTTAGCAAGTCTTCAGTTGTTTAATAAATAACTACATAATTTTTAAATGACAAAGTCACCAGCATTGGCCTTTACTTACTAATCACAAACACCAAGCTTATGAATATTTCATGCTCACTCGTTTCTGCTGAGAGTGGAAGCATCCTGCATTTCTATAGCACCAGATTATGCAGGAACAATGGAAAACATATGTTTTGTGTGTGTTCTTTAACAATTTGATGATAGAAGAACACCTGGCAGTGTTGTAGATAATGTAAGAAATGGTCGCCTTTTGTTATTTGAGTGCTTGAAATAAAAATCTCAAATGGCAAGTTGTAATCTGAGCCACAGTCATTTTGGGAGACTGTATAAAAGGTATACATTTTAAATTCATAAATCTGAATGAGTTTATCTGCAAGTAAGTAAACTTTATTCAATTTTCCACAGCAACTTCCCGATCAACACTATCACCCAGAATACGAACAACATTGTACTGCTCAGATGTTGGGAACGTTGGCATTCAGTGGCTCCTTCCTTTGTCCTTTCTTCCTCCAGTCAATGAATTACTGTGGTTATTGTAAGTGGTCTCAAGGAGAGGGGCAGAGGTAAACGACTGTGCAGAGTAGGGAACCCAGTGGGTCCACAGCCGCGTCTTTCTCAGGGAGGAATATTTAAACCTGAATGAGGGGATCAGTAAGGGTTTATCAGGAAGGACTGTGGTGGAGGCTACAGGCATCAGAGGAACTCACGGCCAGGAGTGGACGCCAGTGTGGACATAGCATATCATGTCGAGGTAAGAAGCAGCCTATCTGGCCTCTGGCAATCGTACGCTGCTTCGTACACTCTTGAAACCATGATAACCAAGAGTTTGCACACTTGTCTAAAAATAGTTGGAAGCCACTGAAAGGTATGAAGCTGGGGAGAGATATCATCTGATCCATGTTTACATGTTTGCAAAGATTATTCTGGCTGGGATGAGAGGGAAAGAAAAGGGGCAGGCAGATGGAGGGAGGGAGAGACAGGAATGGAGAGAGGATGAAAGTGAACCAGAATGAGGGGAGAGGATGTGAGAAATATTAGAGGAATGAGCCATGCAGGCAACAGTGCCTGAAGAGGTGTTGGCTGAAAAGCAGGAGGGTGTCGAGGCTGACTTAGAGATGTGTGATGTGTCAGACTGGGGAGATCATGAGACCTGTTCGGGCTTCCTAACATCTTTTCAAAATCTGCGGTTTTCTTTCCTGGGAATGTGTAGCAAAGAAAGAAAATCATAGGTATGCAAGACCACTTGCAAACCACTCACTTGCAGTCAAGACCTGTGCCCACACCTTCCAGATGAGGAATGCACCCTGCATTCCTAAGTGCCTTCTAGGGCCCCCACCCTCATAGCCACTCCCATGCTCCTGGCATAGAGTATCTGCCAATCACGCCTCTGCTACCAGATAGGAGGGGCTCCTCCCTGAGTGATGAGGATCCTGGGGAAGGAGCTCTCCTTTGTTTTTCCTCATCCTCCTTTGTTTTGTTCTAAGCTTTTAACTGAGTTTTGCATTTGTGAGTTCTTTTACAGATTCAGAGAAATTGACACTAAAGTTCATATGGAAAAACAAATATACAAAAGCAGCCAGGAATGAAAAAATAACTAAGCAGAAAACCTCAGAAAGGGACTAGTCTGAGCAGTCATGGAAATCTAGTGCAAAGCCCCTACAGTTACACCTGTGTGGTGGGGGTTCCTGAACAGGCCAGAAACTAGTAAGACAGGAAGCCCAGAAGGTTTCACACCCCTATGGAAATGCCCAACATAATGAGGTGCCCTCTCAGCATTGGGGTAGCAAAGGATTGTTAATAAATGGTGTGGAATAATGGGGTGGCCATGTGGAAAAAATGAAATGCTACCCATATTTCACAGCATGTACAAAAAAGAACTCCAAACAGATTAAGGATCTAAATGTAAAAACATAAAATTATGCTTGTACAAGAAGAAAACAGGTAAACATCACTTTAGCTTTTTGTTCATTTTAGGGAAAAATTTTCTTACTGAGACTTCAAATCCCAAAATGAAGCAAGAAATGACTGACACATTTTAGTGCAAGAAAGATAAGCTACATGGAAAAAAAATGAACAAAGTCAAAGGACAGCTGAAAACTGGCAGGAAATGTGTGCACCAGATGCCACAATCAGAGTGCTAATGTAGTCCCATATATACGTCTCCAATATATAAGGAGCTCTTAAAAACAGGCATGAAAGACCAAAACATTGATTTTAAAAAATGGGAATACAGACAGGACAATTCTCTCGCTCCTTCTCTCTCTCTATGTCTCTCTCTCTCGCGCGCGCACACACACACACAAACACACACATAAAACTGGTCCTTGAGCATATGAAGAAACAACCACTCCTAATTCAGGAAATGAAGGTGAAAGCATTGATAAAGCATTGATCGCCTATCAGACTGGCTCAGATTAAACAGTAGGGAGTGTGTTCTGCTGGAGGGTTGTGACTGCGTAGAGATGAAAAGTCTCACCCATTGCTGGTGGAAGTGCCCACAAGTGTTGACTCCTTAAGAAGGTGAGGCAGAATCTAGCAAATCGACTCAGCATATGCCATTTACACTACAGTTCCCTGTCAGAAATTGACCCTGAAGGTATATGCATGCAAAATGGAAACACATATGCACTCGGCTGTTCACTCTAGTATTGTTTGCAATTACAACAATTCAGAAATCAACTAAAGGGAGAGTAGCTTGACCAACAATGGCACAACCCTAACTGGACTACGGTGAAGCTGTGAGATGAATGTGTAACAGTTGTACAAACTAGTTTGAAATGATTTCCAGAATATGCTGTCAGGAGAAAATGGGAAAGTGCAGAAAATTATATGTGATGTGTTCTCCATCATTTAAGGAGGGGCCTATAAGAAAGCACGCAGACATGATCTTATTTGTGCAAAAAAAAAAAAAAAAAAGGCACAGAGCACAGAGAAAGTAAGTAGAAAGTAAGTAGACTTTACCTCCATGCGGTGAGGGGGAAAGAGTGGGAACAGGACAGGAGGGAGAGACACTCCCCTGAGGACGAGTTACCATCCTGTTTTCACTCGTAGAATCACAGCGATGAAAAAATACACAAAAAGATAAAAATATGATACAATATGAAAAATTTAAAACTATGAGAGGGCTGGTGCTGTGGCTCAATAGGCTAATCCTCTGCCTGCGGCACCGGCACCCCTGGTTCTAGTCCCAGTCGGGGCGCTGGATTCTGTCCTGGTTGCCCCTCTTCCAGGCCAGCTCTCTGCTGTGGCCAGGGAGTGCAGTGGAGGATGGCCCAAGTCCTTGGGCCCTGCAGCCGAATGGGAGACCAGGAGGAAGCACCTGGCTCCTGGCTTCGGATCAGTGCAAGGAGCAGGCCATAGTGGCCACTTGGGGGTTGAACCAATGGAAAATAGGAAGACCTTTCTCTGTCTCTCTCACTGTCTAACTCTGCCTTTAAAAAATTATCTATGAGAAAAAACTTGTAAGCAAGATCAACCAGGATGACAACTTAACTATATTACTATATTAACTATATATTATATATATAATATATATTATATATAGTATATATAATATATATTATATATAATATTATATATATTATATATATTATATTATTATATAGTATATTATATATAATATATTATATATAATATATTAACTATATATTATATATTATATTATAATATATATAATATATATTAACTATATATTCCCTCCATGGAGGGAAGAGAGCAAGAAACGACTCCCCTAAGTAACTTTGGGGGTCAGGATTTTGACTAGATATTAGAAAGCCAAGGGTGAAGTGAAGAAGAAATGTTTTAAAATGCTGGGATTTATTATTGTACGTTGGATGTGAGCATTGATATATGACAGCACAATTATGTGTCATTTAAATAGATAAAAATACTTTTATCTCTGTTTCAGTCTATCAATCTTTCATGGCTAATTAGAAATAAATTTTATGTACATAGTAAGATTAAATAAATAAGTAAGTATATTTAAATAACAAGAGAGGTTTTCCATGTCAAAGAAAAAATTCACAATTTAAAGAAAAAGGAAGAGGGAGTAAGAAAAGACCCCCTCAGATCATTACACTTTTGTAACCCCACTGCCAACTCGAGAACTACTTATTCCCTTCCCTAATTTTTTTAGTTTCATTTTTTTATTTATGTAAGGTGAAAAAATTTCATATATACAGCTTTAGGAGCAGAGTGATACTTCCCACTCTCCTCTCACTCTTACCCACACTTCCACCCATCTTTATCCTCCCTTTATTTTTTCTTTTAATTTTTACAATGATGTACTTTCACTTTATTTTATAATCACAAGATTAACCCTCCACTAAGTATTCAACAAATAGTAAGAAGAAAAAAACATTGTTCCTCTATAGTAGAGACAAGGGCTGCAAATAATAATCAATTCTCAGAATGTCAATTTTGCTCATATACATTGCATTTTGTGCTTTATTAGTTACCACAGATTAGAGAAAACATATGGTATTTGTCTTTTTGGAACTGGCTTATTTCACTAAACATAATGGTTTCCAGTTGCATCCATTTGTTGCAAAAAGATTTCATTCTTTCTTATGGCTGAGTAGTGTTCCTAGCGTGTGTGTGAGTGTGTGTGTGTGTGTGTGTGTGTGTATATGAGACATTTTCTTTACCCAGTCATCAGTTGATTGATGGACACTTTATTTTTCTAATTACTATTTAATCACTTTTAAAGGATACTGTAAATGAATATATTTTTGTTTGTCTAGAAATTAACTTCCACAATAGCAGAGACGTCTATTTTGTTCACACTTCCATTCTTACATAAAACAGTATCAGCATAGAATTATAGATGTTCCATAAATATGTGTTGAAGAAAATATAAAGTGCTTTTTTACTGTTTTTATTTAGGATTTTCTATATTGACTCTGTTTATGTACATGTGTGTATACATAAGTATTTACAAGCCTGGCAAAATTTTCTGAAGTTCTGTGTGATTTCCCTAAATTATAAATCGTCTTTTGAAATGTAGTAGAAAAAGTATTCCCAAATTCTGGATGTACCAGAACACTTCAGAAGTATGCTAAAAGTCAGAATCTGGGTTTCCATTCCCATGGGCTCATCTAGCACATGTAACTTAGGGCTCAAGTACTTGCAACTTAATATTGAGAATCCTGGGTGAGTTGAGTGCAGGTGTTCAGTAGGCCCTGGAGTGAGAACGTGATCATGAATGCGTTAGGGCTGCTTGGTAGAGCACTGATCCCATTCTGTGTGGTCAACACGAGGAGGAGCTGGGATGACATGGTGCTTGGAACCCACGGTTGCTAGGGATCGGGGAAGCAATCATTCCCTGAAATGAGGAGGCTTCCATTCCAAGCCTGTGGAACAGTCCCCTTGGGCTGAGAGCACTCTGTGCACTCTGCACTCCTGGAAAACCAAAGAGAAGGCAGCAAATGTGGTGAAAGTCTTCAGGTAAGGGAGAGGTGATGTGGGAGGAGCCCAGGAGCTTTCTTGTGTGGGAGGGCAGGGGTGCCACATATGGTGGTGGGCAGACTCCAGAGAGGCGTGGCCATGTGGTTTGTGAAGTTAGATTGACACAGGACTGAGAGAACAGAGAGCCAGAGCCAGAAATAGCTTCAGAGTTTCAGTGTCTGCTATTTACTGAGGGTTTTTTGCATTATTCCCTAATAATGCTATACTCTAGCATACAATAAACACATTTATTGTAAGAAACAATTGTGCCTGATGTCATTAAAAAAAAATCTTGGGATGATTAAAGGAAGAAAGACGTCTTCTCATAGTAGTTAGCATGGTATAACTCAGATCAACCAACTTCTTCAATGGAGACAGTGAATAAATACTCTCCACCTTTTGAACTGAGAGGCAAAATCAAGGATACAGTTAGGTACTTTTGTGAAAATAGAGAAAATAGATATTGGCAAACTTTCTGATGAGATTCAAAACATCAATAACAAAGTTATTAAAATATAAATGTATGATTCTTGCAATATACAACTAAGTATTATAAGAATAAAATTTGAGGGGGGTAGTTAACATTTTGCTTAATTGCTGTTCAAAGTATTCCCTATCAGCATACCTACTGCAAGTGTTCAACTGTGAAAATCATTCTTAATTTCCCCAAAATGGTCAGCATGTGGGATCATGCCCGTGACTGTCACTGGAGGACACCTGACCTGAACTACGCCTACTCCTCTTACGTCTTCTCCGCTACCCTCTCCTGGTTTATTCTGATCAAGCCACAGTGGCTTTCTCTCTATCACTCAGTATCCCAGGTGTGTCACCATGGCTGCACCTTTGTTCTTCCCATCTCTTCTGCCAGATACACAGCCCCTGGCTATTCAGCCCGTGGGAAATTTCACTTCTTTAGACCTGGATTCAAATGCCAGTCTTTCAGGGTGGAGGGGCTTTGACCACATACCCAAGCAGCCAGCCTCCAACGTCACCATTCTATTCCTTTCCCTGTTTTCTGTCCTTTCTACCTCTTATCACCCTCTATAGTACCATACTTACTTACTTTTTAAAATTCTTCCCTGTCTGTGCTCTGGTAGAAGACCCTCAAGTACAGAGGATTAATGTCTGGTTTAACCCAATGAATTGACCATTGCCTGATGTGTAGTGGTTTCAAAATACATGCTTGAATTCATAATGATTAAAGAGAGAAGAAATGGATTATGTAATCTGCATATTACACAAGCAATGTAATGACAGAAGGGCAGAAAAGATTGAGCAGTCACAATGGGGACTTCTAGCACAAAAACATTGCTGCACTGCTGGGTCCCAGGAAAAAAGCAGCCAGTGTAACCTTACAACTGCTCACCAAGAGCATCCATTGCGGGTCTGACGTTCACCTGTTCTGGCTTTGGAAATGCGGCCCATGGTTCATCTTGTTTCTGGATTGACCATCAGAAAGAAATGAGCATCAAACAAGGTGTCAATACTCATCAACAACCTATGCAAATTCTTCTGTACAAATAGCACGATAGTCAAATTCACATATAAAATGACATGACGCTACAACTGCCCAAATACCTAGGATGTCCAGAAAAAGCAGGTTTTTGAGTTTATTAGATCAAATGCTGCTGACCAGTTGTCTCTGTAAACAAAAGATGCCAATTCTTAGGTGGGCATTAGATGTAGCAGTTAAGCTGCTGTTTGCTCTGCCTGCATCCCATAGCAGAATGCCTGGGTTAAATTTCAGCTTCGTTAAGTCAACAACAGGAGTCACTGTGCACTTACTCCTCATGTAGGATCTCTGTCCTTAATGTGCTGTACATTGAGGCTTAATGCTATAATGAGTACTCAAACAGTATATTTCACTTTGTGTTTCTATAGGGGTGCAAACTGTTGGAATCTTTGCTTAATGTATACTAAACTGATCTTCTGTTAAAAAAAAAAGAAGAAATTAGCAATTCCCAACTTGACTCTCACTGGGATTAAACATGACAATAGGTCTGATCTGATTTCATCATCGTTTAAAAAATCATCTATTATTTTTCACTTTATGTTTCTGTGTGGGAGCAAACTGTTGAAATCTTTACTTAATGTATGCTAAACTGATCTTCTGTATATAAAGAGAATCAAAAATGAATCTTGATGTGAATGGAAGGGGAGAGGGAGTGGGAGAGGGGAGGGTTGCGGGTGGGAGGGACGTTATGGGGGGGAAGCCATTGTAATCCATAAGCCGTACTTTGGAAATTTATATTCATTAAATAAAAGTTAAAAAAAAATTTCAGCTTCGTTCCCAGTTCTGCTGATGCACACCTAAGAAGCAGCAGGTGATGTCTCAAGTACTTACTTTGTGGCCACCAACATATGATACTAAGACTGAGTTTCTAGCTGGTGGTTTAAGCCTGACCCAGCTCTGGCTGTTATGAGCATTTGAGAAAAGAACTAGCCAAGTGAAGTTATATCTGTTTCTGTGTCAGTCAGTCTCCCTCTCCTTCTTTCTCCCTCCCTCCCTTTCTATTTAAAATAACAAAATAATTATAAAAAGTTTTCTTATTCTGAAAGGAAATCCCACTGCACTCCACATGTTAAGTGACGAGATATAAAATGTGAGTGGCTTAGTATAAAAACAGTACAGAATCTGCTAAGTATGCAAAGAAATGAAAAGCAAAAGGGATGTACAAAAACTTCCAAAAGTTGTCACAAGCTTATGAGAAAAAAAAAATAGCTATGTTACCTGAAACGACAGTGAGGAGAAAACTTGTAAATTAGATTTATAGGGGAAGTAACTTCGACACAGACAAAAAATAAGCAGAAAAATCAGTGAAGCACCACTTGTAACTAACCTTGAAGAGACCAAGTCTTTGATAGATTAAGTAGCTTACCTACAGAATGTGTCTGTCTAGCCATGATTAACTACCGAATTGAAAATGAATTTATGTGACATTTAGGAAGTTCATTTGCAAGAGCAACATATACTCAAACTTCCACAGAATAATACTTTGTAGGAAAGTTAAATTATGAAAATTTTTGCTTTCCCTCAAAGTACAGATATTTTGAGATTATTAAAGTGTTTATTTTATTTCAAAATATCTTAACTGAAATTTATTTCATCAGTACCAAAAATAAGTGCCAATCTAAGTTCCATAACTATTCAACCATCGCCATTGTCTGAGTAGGGTTCACCTCCTTTTTTATGCATGTGAAATGCTACATGATTATACTAGCTGTCATAAATGATTCACTGTTTCTCACTATACCACAAACATCCTTAAGTTGCTTTATTATCTTTATTGTTCTCATTCACTGACAAGCAGGTCACATCAACATTACATGATTATTGTTCATTTTTGTGTTTTTCCTAATCTTTCTTTCTTAAAGTAGTATCAAAGATTTTTACTTCATTCTTGAAGGGAAATGTTTAAAGTGATCATTATGCTATAGAAACCAGTTTGAAATAAGATCAACATAAGAAGAAAGCAATTCACAAATGTCACAAATGAAGCCATCAGTATTTTCAGTATTTATATATCTGCGATTTCATGTCAAAACAGTATAGACAGAGCATTGCAGTCTTTACTTTCTGTAAACATTATGTTCAACACGGACTTTTATTTTTCTTTGGTGATTTATTTTTCTCTTTTATCCTATGTATAATTGCTGTTACTCACATTGCTCTGAATTCTTCCCTTTAGGTAACTGGTCTCTGAAGTCCATGCTGCTATGTCCTGGTTCATGCTCTGTCTCTTCCCACTGGAATGTAAGTACCAAGAGGGCAACCAGCTGCCCAGTTCTGTGTTTGTAGGCCTGAGAATGGCGTCAAGCACCATTTAGTGCTATTTCATATGAGTTCCCTTAATGACTAGGAATGAATGAACAAATGGAAACCAGAGTTGTTGTGAAGTAAGAGGTGGAGAACTTCTGAATCCCAGAACTCCAGCTCCAGAGCTGTTCCCTGATGCAGAATGAAACAGTGTGCCATTTTCCATAATCCCATTGCCTTGATTTGATGGAAGCTGAGTCAGTGCTTCTTTGAGGAGCTGTAGATCCTCGAGGTTGTGAAGGATGTCATGGGCGATCCTCTCAGCCTGTCCTAAGGGAGGGAAAGTTTAGTTCCAGATTGGGCAGTGAACTGAGAGCAGTGTGTGCATGCCTAGTGGGTCTCAAATGGGAACATTGTGATATATGATTTTAGGACATTTAGTGCTTTTTTGTATTAGTTTATAATCTTTCAGTGTTACAAAAAAGGATGTGAGTTTTGACATCAGCTTGGCGGACTTAATCTCAGCTCTGTTAATTATAGGAATACTTGTTCCTCTTTGCCTCAAGGAACCAAACAGAAAACAGTATGACCCTTTCAGATGCTTGTGGTAAGGGCTAAGAATTTATTAGTTGATATAAAAAAACCTATACATTTATATTTGATAGCTGAAGTAATACTTTGTGTATGGAAAAGCACTCCAAAAATATTATCATCATCTTCATTGCATGATGGTCAGCCACTGGGCAAGTTCCAAGTAAGTTCACTTACAAGATGAAAATACCAGCGTTTACAAAGCTTCCTTTAAACAAACAGGACACATTCAAGGCTGTTCCTTGGATACCCCTCCGACGTGCTCGTATTCCAGGAAGCTCTCTTGAGTGGAAGAGAAAGGGAAGTAGGAGCAACGTTTGCTAGGAGTGGCGTACGACCCTGAGTTTGAACATGCAGATGTGTTGCTCACATGAGTGAATGCTATCTGCCATGTGTGCTGAGGCAGGCCTGGGCGTGGGGTGTGGGGTTGTTAAGTGCTGCTGCTTTTGACCATAAAATCCCAGGGGACAAATTATGTAAATTTTTATAGTACTCAGGAGAATTTCCTGCCAACCCCTGGACATAATAAATGTTGTTGCTGTAATGAAGACATTTAGGTTTCCAATAGAATGGCTTCTTTTGGGGAGTTCCTTTCAGGACCAAAGGCTTCCCTTGTCTCTATATTGCAAAGTCTATCTGGGTAAAAGAAAGAATTTTCTCTCTGATATAGGGGTCCTCACATACAACTTCCTTTGGAAATCTTTTGGCAAAGAATAGAATTTATACTGGTTTTATTCACACATTTAATTTTTTTCTTCCAAATACTTATTAAATAATGATTTGATAAGAAATCTGAACACAAGTTAAGAATGTGCAGTGTGGTCAGGAAGGTACCATGGTCACTATTGTGTGAGGATAACTCAGGCTGCAGATGAAGAACGGCAGCCTCAATGGCCTCATTGTTGATGAAGCTGACGAGGTTGGCTAGGCTGTGCTGCAGTGTTGCAAAACCACCATGTCTTCACCGTTAGAGTATATTTCTCATTCATGCAAATTCTACTGTAGCTTTGTTCTTGTCTCAGCACTAAATCAGAGACACAGACTCTCTTTCTCCAACTTTCGATCCCAGTAGCTCCTCACGCACCTTCCACTTTGGCCACGACAGGAGAAGACAGGGATGGTAGAAGTCGTGCACATTCTGTTATGCTTCAGTTTCCTTCAGACCCCTTGCCAATGCTCGGTACCACATTCTGCCTAACCACAGGAGGATGGAGAAGATTTGAGGATGAGGAAGGCATCATATAGATACTCAGTGAGTGGAACAGCATAAAAGACAGTCACCAAAACACATTCTGGGAAGTACTTGTGCTGTGAGATAGCTTGTAGGCAAATGGAAAAGGACAGAAGTATTCTGTCACCAGAACACTGCCGAGAGTGACGTTTCCAATTCCCCTCTTCAAAATTCTTAAGGCCTTCTAGCCACATACCAGCTTTGAGAAATCATATTGTAAAAAAGCATGGTTTATCTTTATTTAATCCAGATTTTGCTGTAGTTTGTCTTGTTGCCAATTTAACCACAAGATAGTTCCTTTCCATAACATCCATGAACCAAATTTCCCATTGAACTGATGATAAAGTAATCACACCATCATTCTTTTGAATTCCTTTTCTGGCATTTCATCAATTTCCCCATGTTCACAGTTAAATATTGAAGCATTTTGAGGCTATGATTACAAAGTAAATTGAAAGTATATTATAGCAAAAAAATAAAGAAAAAAAGGAGGAGGGAGGGGAGGGAGAAAGATGGAAAGTATCATTGTCATCTTGGAATAATATCTATGAAATTCATAAAATCTATCTATATACAAAGAAAAGTGAAAATGCCAAAAAAGAAATGACATTAGAAACGTACTATATTAGACATTTTGAAATACTAAAGAGAAAAGCGTAATGACCATTAATAAATGTGCTATTGACAGAATGTGAGAGAAGAGAAAGAGGAGTCACTTCTCAGACTGGGGAAACACTTTTTTGAGAACCCAACTTCTATGTGATGGTTGCAAAATTAAAATCCCAGATCAAGCAATTAGTTTTTGCTTTGCAAGATACTAACAGTAATTTGATATGTTTTTGTTCTGCTGACTTGATGGTTCTTGATGTCATGGGCTATAGCTCATCTTCCCAGGATTTCACAATAGAATACTCATAGTTTTATGCTCAATGTGTACAACTCCCCCACCACACACACACACACACACACACACTTCCTTTCACACCCAGATTTAAGCTTAGAAAACAAATATCCCATTGTTGGGGAGAGAAGCAAAATTATGCCTTACATAAGCCATGTTCTGGATGATGCTTCATGGAAAAAAGGAAAATAAAAAAGATTTCACAAGCAGCAGATGTAGTGCTGCCAATGCATTCCACATAATCCCCTTCAGCGAGGCCTTGAGCAATGCTCAGACATCGTAACAATGGCAAACAGTCTGCCTCGGGTCCACAGAGTGCCTGGTTGTTGGCAGCAAACCACAGAAACAGGGAGGAAAAACAATATGGAGGCAGTATTATTTGCCATAGAATTCCCTATAATCCAGAAGGGTGGTTATGCTGAATGATAACACACAGAAGAAAGATTATATATAATAATGCAACGTCCATGCTCTGTACCGGAACTTATTACTTTTGGCATTGTGAAGGCAAATGGCTGGCACTGGCCATCGCCAGAAGGTGTTAAGTGGGTAAGTGGTACTGAGGAATAGAGTCATCTGTGGGGGAAATGACAGTAATGAACTGCTTGTAATACTGGGAAAACTCAATGAATTTAATTAAACACAGATTGCAAAATTGTTTCCTGGGCGACCATTGGACACACTCACTTACATTGAATGTGCTGTCTCTCAGTTACAAGCCTGAAAGGAAAACTGCTGTTCTGTCTGTAGCTAATTTATTGAGCGCCCTGAACAAGAGGCTGAGAATAGCCCTGTCTTCCTGGTAACCTCCCAGTTAACAGGTTCACATGCTCACCATCAAATTGACATAATAACAAGTCATCTTGTCTTGGTCCTGAAGAACAATTTTGTATGAAGTTTTTGGTAGATGTCTGTCCCATATTTTCAACAACAATACTACTAGCATCATATTAAGGTGCAGACAATACTGTGATTGGGAATATAAAGATATGGCAATGAGAATGTTCTGAACTATGTAACAGTTGTAGCCTCATATTGAGAATAAAGAAAAGGAAAGGATGGGCAAGAATTGTAGTTTAGAGTGATGCTAAGGGTGACTTTCAGAGCATTCATAAAAATGATTATTATTAACAAATGATGCATGATTTTACATTTTTAGGCACCAAAATACATTTTTTTTTTCGAGATGTATTGTTTTTATTTATTCTAAACGTAGAGTAACAGTGGGACAGCTGTAGAAAAAGAGCTCTTCTTCTCATTGGTTCATTCCTACAAGTGGCCACGAGAGTTGGGGCTGGGCAAAGCCAAAGCCAGGAGTCTGGAACTTCATCAAGGTTCCCCATATGGTCAGCAGGGACCCAAGCACTTGGGCCATGTTCTGTTGCCTTCCCAAATGCATTAGCGGGGAGCTGGACAGGAAGAGGAGGCAAAGCAGCCACATTGCAGGAGGCAGTTTGACCCACTATGGCAAGAGCTAGCCACGGAGCTTATCTTTTAATTCATTTTCCATGAGCTTCTGAAGTGCCTTCACATCGAATGTGGCTCTAGAGCCTGCACTATAATGTCACCTCTTTACCACCCTTCACGATAAGATCAATACAGATATTAAGAGTAAGCCTTTATAAAGGTTTATACCGGTTAGACAATTTTATTGAATGTAATACTAAATAAATGGAATTTCTATTGTTTATATCTTTCATAATTTTATATTTATAGAAATTCATATTTATTATAGTTTACAAAAATACTGTTGTGATGGACTGGAAATCTAATAGAAATAACATTTTATTAGAGACAGTTTGCTAAAACAAATGAACTGGAATTTCAGAGGCATATTTAGCCTACATATCCAACAAGATTTATGTCTTTAGGCAAATTACTAACCACTCTACATTTTGGTTGTTCTCAATATTGTATAAATATTAGATTATATCATCATTAAATAACTATATATATCATGAAACACTTTCACTATTGTGCATTTGCTAAAATATTTAGATAATTTCCTCCTACTCTTTTGAATAGCATACAGGCTGAATAGTCAATTAAGTTCAATGTTCTGGAAGGATGGTGAACTAGGCAACACACAGACTTGCTTTATTCTTGTATTCAATTCATGCAACAAACACGTATTGAGCACCTGCCTTGCTTCAGACGTGGTTTCAGCTGGTGAGGGTACACAAATACGAGTGTTGTGAAGGCAGCTGCCCTGATGGTATTTTTATTCTAATGGCCTGCAGTTGATACACAAGAGACATAACAAGTAACTAGATAATACATTAGAGATGTAGAAGTGCTTTGCACAAGTAAGGAAAGGGCAGCAGCGCAAGTAATGAAGACAAATTTTAAGTGTTGATAAGGTGAAGATTCAAGTTAAAAATGACATTTTAGAAAATATTGAAGGAGGTGAACTTAGCCATGCAGATATCTTGAGGAGGAATATCCCAAGTAGACGTAGCAGACTGTGCAAATGCCCTGTGGTGGTAGATACTTAGTACACCTGTAAAGCAATGTGGAGGCGAGAATGGCTTCAAACTGACAAGAGAAAAGAAAATGGAAACGGACAAAGGTAATAGAGTGCATGTGTTGGTGATCGTTAGGATTGGTTTCTCACTAGAAGTGAGACAGGAGCTGTTGCAAGTATGAACAGAGCAATGACCTGATTTTGTGAACATTTTTAAAAGATTACAAGGCTAGTACAGCAATCCGGGTAAAGACAATGGTAGCTCCAACGTGTGCGATTGCAATGAAGATGGCTAGAAACAGTCACGTTGTTGATATGTTACTAAGGCACATCAACAGGTTTACCTGTTGGAATTTATGTTTGTGTTCTTTTAAATTTTAGTTTTCTAGTAGTTCATTTTATGCCACATGAATACATGGTTTTGTGATGGATTGTAAGAATAATAGAAATGGTTATTCACCAGAGCCAGTGTGAGACTCAAAGAGAGAACGATAAATCAAGGAAACTTCACGGTTCTTGACCTGCCAACTGCCAAAGTTCTTAACCTATCATCCTACCAGTGCCATTATCTAGCATGCTACAAGCTATGGGTAGAGTGGATTATGCAAGGGTGGGAGTAGATCATGAGTTTTGTTTGGGTCATATCAAGTCTCTTTTCTGTTACATATCTAATTCTCTCAAGATGTCACATTTGCAGTTGGCATTTAGAGTTTGCAGGAGATACAAATATGGGAGCAGTTACATATAAATGGAATGTAAAACCACGAAGCTGGATGAAGTCACCAGGAAAAGCAGTGCAAGAGAGAGAAAATGTCTGCAGACTGAGATGTGAAACTTGTGGGCATGAGGAAGGAATGGAGCAGAGGAACTGGCAAGGGAGACTGAGAGAAGTAAAACCCATAGAGTGGGCAAATTGGGAAGCTGGGAGAAGGAAGTGTATCAAGAGAAGAATCTGTTAGCTGTGTCAAGTGCTTCTGATAGGTCATGTCCAATGAGGAATGAAAATTTGCCTTTGGGTTTGGAAACCTGGGAGTCACTGAAGATAATGTATAAATGTAATGGTTTGTGAAATGGTAAATATAAAAGTTGTAAGGACACAAGTTTAAAAGAGAGTGCCAGAAATGATTAACAGCATGGAGAAAAGACAGTCTCTTAAGGGATTTACAATACTTGGTAGCAAATATAGGGGGCAGATATTGAGGGCAGAAGTAGGGTCAAGAGATATCTTTTATGAAAATTTTTAAGAGAGCTTCTTCTCCGAAAAATTTCTTTAAGTAAGAGGGAAGACGAATACTGAGGTGGTGCTCAGAGGAGCGTATTTACAGAACTGAGTAGTGCAGCCATTAGAAGGGGACACAGTTACAACAGACACTCTGAAAACACAAATAGCTGTGTGAATCACTTGTCTGATTTCAAGGGCTACACTTTCCTAATTCTGTAACTGGTGCTCACCAGGCAAATTGTAGAGGCATTTGTTTGCAAATGCGAACTCTTTTGTAATCATCATGGAGCAATTTGTACAATCACACAGTTCTTCAAATGGGTAATTAATACTGATACTTAAATACTAAATTGATAGGCTTTCTTGCTGTCTTGCTTACAAGCTATTCACTTGCTAGCTATAATTAAGAATCAGGAGAGACAGATCCTTAAGGTAATGGGTGAAAGGCAATCTTCCTGTAGTTTCTAGTGCCTCCAGTTTTACATCAATGTATTAAATAGAGGTAGAAGTAAAAATGACAATGATCTTTTTTTTGTCTTAAAACTTCTCCTAACAAAGGGAAATAAAACTGTATTATACATACATATGTATATATATATAGTGCATAGGTTATATACATGCATGTATGTATATATATATGTTTACTTACAGTCATATAAATTGTATATCCTATATTTTCCATAAAATATGTGATCGTATAAAAGCTTTGTATGATATGTAACATGTAGAAATTACTTAGCAATAATATATAATATATAATACGTTTTATTATGATGGTCATGAAATATTATTTCAGGGGAACAAAACAAAAAGAAAATTTCAGTCACTCATGCCACATTTCATTGCAAGAATTCTTGATCTTGGAAGCTTTTCCTTGGCTATTCAGAGACCAGGCTCCTTCTCTCTGTGGCTTTGCCTTCCATTAGGGTCATGGAGAACCACGTATTACTATGGCCTGAAGTTATGCATATCACTTCTACTCAGATTCCATTGCTAAGAACTACTGACCACACCTCTTAGATTCGCGGAGGCCTGGGGAAGGCAGTTCCTGTTTGGTCAGGTCAGCTCTTTCCAACACAACTCTATTAGGTAAGGGAATCATCCCACTTGGGTAGTCAGGAGGTATCTGCTGGAGAATGAGCTTTTCAAGGTCACAGCCAATCACATCACTGTCTGCCTTTCTTTGCCTACATAGCAGTGAAAGAATTAGCGTTCTCCCTAGAGGAAAGCAATGGGAAGAGATACTGGAATGTTCTAAAGGACTTAATCTTTGATAAATTGGAATCCTCTGACTAGATATTAAAGGGAAGACATTTTTTTGTTAAGAATTTATCAGCCTGGAAATCTGAAAAAAAAAAAAAAAAACACAATTCTTGTCATAAAGCTATACCCTACTGCTGGCATCAAATTATATATTTGGGGCACATGGCAGTTATTGCTTTCTTATTTATAAGATTGTGTTAGAAAATAGTGGTAATGATAAAGGACAGTCTACATCAGTGTTATTCAAGAGAATAATAATAGGAAAAATAATGTCATAGAATAGCAACTAAAATCAAATGCATATTGAAGACTGGGAAAATGATGAGTCCTCATCATATTGTATTATAAAATGTTAGGTAAGTTTTCTTTAACAGTTTAATCACATCACATACTCTTCATGTAGAAATATTTCTTTGAATTATCTTGTGACTATTAGTTTTACACAAATATATATAATTCTTTAAATAGTTTATGTAAATATAAGTATATTATTTCCATAACTATGCCCATTCATATACAGTAGCAATGCCACATAATGTTAGTATATTTGAATGACACCTGGTTGTAGCTTTAATTTTTTTGGTTTAGTAGTAGGGTTTTTCTTTATGTAAAAGCATGACAGTTCCACAGAGGAATGTATATGAGAGCCAAGGTATTAGAACCTCTATGTAATGAATCTTCACAGATGAATGAACTGAATTCCCTATACCTCAGGTGTCACTTTGCTCTTTTTTGACTTTCACGTTTTGGAGTCTGCAAAAATATACAACCACAGTGAAAGTTCAAAGTAAATAGCATGTTACAAAGGAAAATAAAGCTTGACTTTTTACAACCTTTGACGAGAGACGTGTGAAACTTAGTAACCAGGTAGGTCAGTTTTCATGATTCTCTTTCCTCCAGAATATTGTCATTTGGAACATTTGCATTGAAAACCAATTTCAGGGAGTCTGAGTGATGCTGAAGTGAATATGGGGGTCAGACATCTTTTTGAGATACTCGTTTACTTTCCTTTGGTTATGTATCCAGAGAAAGGATTACTGAATCATAAGGCAATCATATTTTTATTTTTTAGGAACTCTCGTACTATTATCCATAATGGCTGTACCAATGCATGCTTCTTAAAAAATTATTTATATGAGAGAGGGAGAGACAGAATGGGAGAGGGAGGGAAGAAGGAAAGGGGGAGAGAGAGAGAGCACCAGTCCTAACATCTATTTCACAGCTCAGATGCTCCCAATGACTGGGCTTTCCAGGGTCAAAGCTCAGAAGTCCATCCAGGTCTCTGCAATATGGGGCAGGAACCCCTAAGACTTCCATGGTGGCGAGATCAGGCACTGCTCCTCCAGGGTCTGCACAGTCAGGAAGCCGGACTTAGGAACCATACCATGGATTTGAACTGAAGTAGGCTCAAAAACAAATTGTTGACTAGGACAAAAGACTCAACAGTTTATAATTGCACACAGAACCTCAGCAATGCCCAGGGAAGAACAATATCTACATCAGCATCAGGGCAATGCCAAAAAGCCATTTCATTCACATGTATACCTACTCGGGGAAAAACACAAGTCTTCAGCACTGCGTTGGGAAGAATGTAAAACTTGGGATGAGCACAGGAGATCCGTTGGACCTTATAGCATGACACATTGCAACTGCAAAGGCTGCGAGTTGCATTTGTGACTTGAAGAAAAATGCTCCACCCGTGTTAAGTTGATGTTTGGTTTTAGATCTGTATGTATTCAGTTTGGCACTCTAGGTTCCCTCTCTACCTTTTGCTGCCACAGGAGAATGGCCTGGAGTCCTCAAATCCCTTTGTCTTTTGGCTCCAGGTTGTGTTTAGCCAGTTACTGCATGAACAACAGAATGAGGGAGAGGTGAAGTTCTGGCATTCAAGGCCTCGAGACTTTCCGGTGAGACTGTCTGAGGCTGGGCAGAACCCCACTGAAGGTCACAGTATCTCTCGCAGCTGCCCTCAGCCCACAGCTCAGTCCCGCCAGGGACCACTCCCTGCCCTCGCTGCCTAAAACCCTGAGGTGGTGGCAGCTTTGCTGTTTTAAGTGGGGGGTTGGCATCTCCTCTGTGGTTTCTCTGTACCCTGCCCAGCTTTCTAAGTTCTGTTAATTTGAAAGATGCAAGTGCCCCCAACTCAGGACCCTGATTGATTTAACATAAAGCTTTGCATAGGCTTTCATACAGTTCTGTGTAAAAAGTATAACATGTACACAAATGAATATAACGCATGTTAAGACCATCAGTCAAATTGAATAACAGTTAAAATGCAATGGGTTTCAAGACAGTGGTTAACTCTTTGGAGGACCGGGATCAATTTCCTGGAGGACATTTAAATGAGACCTAGAAATGTGGCCAATATCTAGGAAAGGAAACGTGAAGAAATAATGCAAGCAAGGAAACATCGGAAGAACACGGCATGGCATTTGGGAACTGTAATAAAGCTTTATTGGAATATAGAATAGATGATGAGAAAAAATAGAAAAAAATACGTAGGCCAGCAACGGGTTGAATTCAAATGCTGAAGTAGTTAGAAATTTGATTAACATTTAAAAATCAGTGGTGAGTTTATAATTGTTTATTACTGTGTGTAAAACTGGCATCAGTATTTACGCACTTGAGAACAAAGGTTGAACTTCAGGAAAACTGACAGGAGAGAATAAAAACTTGAAAGGGAGTTTTTGTGGATGCTTAGAATCTGAGCTAGGGTGACAGCAGGAGGAATAGGAGGAGGAGATGGCTGAGGAAATGAGTGAAAGAGTGATGATTACAGAAGACATGAGAGCCAGTTGTATGAGACGCGCTGGAGAGAAATGTGTAAAAGCATATTCCAGATGGCAGGTGGGAAGCGTGGGAGTTCCATCTATGGCCATTTGGAAGTCAACAGAAGGGACAATTTGTGAGAAGACAAGTGAGGTTTTGGTCAAACAAGTGTAATATCTGCCAGCCTGATATTGACATGAACTTGGGGAGCAGGTTCACAAATGTGGGGGTGGAGCTGAATGGATAGGACAGCACCAGAGTGTGGCTGTAGGGAGGTCTAAAAGAGGGAATCCTTGAAGCACAGGCAGGAAATGGCTCACATACAGGAAGAGGAAGAAATAATGAGAAGAGGCGGCGTGAACATAGAGCCACATACTTAATTTGTAGGTAGGGTGTCCCACAATGCCTGGTTAAGAGGAAATGCTTGATTAAAAAAAAGAAAAAACTTCTACGTTATTAAAGTTTCTATTACTGAGTTAAGGGGAGTATCAAGAAATTGAAGTATTTTGAAAATCAAGAGGTTTTAAATAAGGACAGAAGTTGGTGTACTTTCAAATGCTGTAATTTTGTAATACACGTGCATAGAGACAGATAAACTGGAAAATATCTAGACAGAGAAGGAAGAGGAAAACAGATCAACAGATTATCTGCTGTCTGCTCATTCCCAAATATGCAGACTTTGAAGTCCTTTTTTGTGTGTCTTTTGTATCTCTTCCAATGGCTTCTGGAAACAGTTTTTTCTATATCATATTGCCAAGATTTGTGTTGTTTGTACAATACAAGCAATGGAACCAGATTGTCTGGATTTGAACCTTGATTTCGTTTTTTGTTTTTTTTTTTTGCTACATTTATGACATTAGGCAAATTGCTTAAGCATTCTGTTCCTCACTGTTTTCATTCGTAAAATTAAATGAGATCTGGATTGCATTTCTGGCTCCCGCCCCTACTCTCTGCCCTAGCCTTGGCCTGTCTGTCTCTGTCTCTCAAACTCTCTCTCAAATAAAGAAATAGAAATTTTAGCAAAATGAGATCAGTACTTTAAAAGCAACTTTCCTTGCATAACAAAAAAAAGTTAGCTAATATTGTATTTGCTGTTTCCTCCTCCCAGTTAATTGGATATCTGTTCTCACCTGTCTTCTGCATCTGTTACGCTTTTTTTCCACTAACACTGCCCCACACCGGTCTTGTGATTGCTGCTGTGGCTGAAATACGGTGGGAAACTGAGAAGGACAACACAGTGTCACAGAGCAGGAAATCACTTACTTCTGAATGAAAAGAATCCCTTGGCCCCCAGGATCTTGGCTGGGGATAGTTGCCACGAGCTATTCCTAAGGCTCTGGTTTTCTCTGTGTACTTAATTCTTCACAAATTTGTGTTATTCTCTATGTTATTGAGTAAGAGACTTAAGAAACATGATGTACAGAGAGGATAAATAAAATGTCTAAGTTGAAGCTAAATAAAAGGGAATGTTGGCAACTAGCATCAGAAGCAAAATCAGTTGTAGAAAACAAAACAATTCTCCATGCATTGCATAAGGATGTAGCTGAATTTACATCCACCAATGTAAGATGACAATGAGCTTGAATCTGCCAGCCCTGAAGATAGCTTTCCACAATCTGGAAGATCCATAAGCAATTTAAAATCTCTTCCCCGTGCCTCCCATAAAATGAACCTAAAATTGTCCTCTTTATATGAGATTGGCATATAGCTGTGTTTGCTGTGTTTGGTTTGTGTGTGTGATTTTCCAAAACTCTGGAATTCTAATGTTTGTAAGAGATATTGGCCAGAGATAACCCCAAACCCTACTATCCCCCGTGGTTTATGATCAGCGTGACCCACATGTTTTGTTGTTTGCACCTGCCAAGACCTGTGGCCACATGAGTACATAACTTAGTAAATACCAAAGGGAAGTTATTTCATCTTTGTTGGATTTAATACGTATATCCACATTATTCAGAGAAACTGTTCTAAACTCAAGTCCAAAATATTTACTCAAAGGATATTAAAGATTTATTTTGAAATTTTTTTGAAAACTATATCAGTGATGTTTTAGTCCCCTTTATTCCCAGTACAAAAACATTGTCTTTGTAATCTACAGGTGTAGACCTAGCTGATGGGTCTCCAGGGAAAGGAACATATAAAGGCCTTTTGTTTTGTGGTCCACTAAAGAATCTGGGCTTTCAGCAGTCCCGATTGTTCATGTACCCTATTCTTGTCAGAGGCATATTTTCATAAACATTCACTCACTAAATCTTAGAGGAGCAGAATATTAACTAGTTTTATACTTTTCCATAATCACTGGCTTATTTAACATGAAAATAGTAAATGACATCCTAGCTTATTTATTATTTTATATTGCTTTTCTGCTAAAACTATAAAAGAGAAAAGGCCTTAGGTATCATAATGGAGCAGTATGAATGATTAACGGGATGCAAATACTCAGTTAATCACCAATGAACACCATTTGGGGGTCTACATAGCCTTCTTGATCATAGCAATAAAGACTGTTGGATATTTGGGCATTAATTTTTCAAATGAAATGTTAATGAGATACACAATTGATGACTATTCTTTCATTTCTGGATTTTAAAAGATCATCTGTGCTGTAGTTCTATTTATCCTACGAAGGATTTTTTAAGTAGTAGAAGGATTTTTTAAGTCCTAATTCTTCCCCAAATCTATTTTCATGCTTATGATAGATTTCTGTTTAATAGGTGGCTTGGAAAACAACATAAAATAACTAAGCTCTGAAGTATAATAACTCACAAGTTTGTAGGGTTCACTGTAGCTTACAGAGCATTGTTGAGTATATTATCTCAGTGTGAGCTCCCAGGCAGACAGATTCTCAGATGCAGATTAGCATGCGGGAGGCCTATCCTGGTGTGTCCTTGGGAAGGAGGAGGAAGAAAACTGGACTGGGCAGAGCAAGATGACGGGTGGCGGTGTAGTCAGCATGAAGTTCTCAGTCAACCCCATGGGTAATTCTGAAGCGGGTGTGGTCTTTGAAGCGTGTCTGGAGATGGGGTAAGGTGACTGGACTTTTATATTGTCGCTTTCTCATTGCTTGAGATATACCCCAAGGAGGGGAAATAATGTTAAGAAAGGTAACAGTTTCAACTGAGATGATTTGAACAGTCCTTAAATATCTGGACCTTTGTCCCTCCCATCCCAGTCATGTTTATGAAAGGAACTGGCCATGCATTCCTCTAGGATGACTGGAGCAACCACTGCTACGTGGCATGTGGGGTCCTTCATTCCAGGTACCTGGGCTCTCCTGCATTAGAAGGAATCCTCATGAGAATCCTGGCTTTGTCAGAGAAACTAGGAAAATAACCGTGACATGCCTCCACACTCCTGATCCTGCATCCTGGATTTCTTTTGATTGACATTGTAGCTGTGCACACATTGATTGTCTGTCAATTTGGCCATAGGGACAGGTTCTATTAATCATTTGCCTCGCTCTTGCTCTCTCTGTCTCCCCTGTCCATCTTTCTGTCTTCAGTAGCCTGTCTGGGTGAATCTGTTATTTCTCTCTTTAATATGTGGCTACTGATCTCTTGAGTCATTTGTGTCTTATTTTGCCTTTAGTCATAACTTCCTAGAAGTCATCCGTGTGTCAGCCAAGGATTGGACACAGGCTACACTCACTGCTTTGTCTGTAATGCTGTTTTCCCCAGTGTATGTCAGTAGGAGGGATGCGTATCGAAGATTCACAATTTTTTTCAATTGCTCCATAATTTTTTCCTACTGGGCCCATTCACACCTTTTATGCAAATGCTAAGAATGAGTACATGGTTGGCTGGACTCTCCTTGATTTCCAGAGTGCATGCAGTCTCAGCCTAGAATTTGCTGCCCTCATTTTGCAGTCCTGCTATGAACACCTTAGTCCTCCCTACTTGACCAACTCCTAGGTACCCGCTTCTACCAAAAAAATGCTGAATGTGGATGCACTCACTGTTCCTATTTTGAGCTTCTTCCACAACAGAGAAGCCTGCAGCCCCTGTGCGTGCCCCCACCTTGGTGAAGCCTCTCTGCCTATCAGCCTGGGGTAGGGTGGCAGCATCCTCAAATTCCTACTCTTCTTACCCTGATGTCCACAGAGTTTCAGGAATAAATGAGTTTTAGATAAGGTGGTCTCTGTGAATTTCCATAGCACATAAGTGATTGGCTGTATTTGGCCATCACTATAGTTGCCATAATGTGAAGTGTAGGTGATCTCCTTGGTTGGCAATGACTCATCTTTTGGGGACTTTTAGAATCTGTGAGCTACCTTACGTAATTCCAAAAAAATTAAATTAGAGCCAGGTTTGGTTCCTTAACAACAGAGAGCCTTATTTTATGAGTCTACTTTGGAAAAGATGCACTTGTTTGCCCCTTTTATAATGTTTCAAAGCACTTTGTATGATGACATTTTGCTCCCTATGAAGGTCTGTTCATAAGAAATCAGGGATCCCCGGTAGAATGAAGTATCTGTTTCTTCTATTTCACATGCATAGTTGACTTGGAACTCCATCTGTGAAAACTTTTGCGAGATGACAAGGTTGAGTTTGGTAAAAGACCTATGTATGGGAATAAGAGCCACACACCAATTCCAGCACAAATGTAATCTTTAACAGCTTATTTGAACTTACAAGAATGCTTAATTCTGAAAGCAAACAAACAAAAAGTTGGAAACCTTTCAGTGATTACCTTTACTTCAAAGGAGGTGGAAATCATTGTGAAAAGCAATCTACAAAGGTGGCATATGAACCTCCAAGATCCATCAAACACAAGGTTTTAAGGTTGATTTGAGACTTTACAAAAGCTCCAGCTGTGATGTAGGCAGCTGCCAGACAGTAGAAGAATGCAGGCCACCTGCACATCAAGTAAGATCTCCAACTACTAGTCAATTGTGTTGATAACAGCTGGGAGGCAAGATGGACTTGGAATGGATTTAAACAGCAATGACCTTTCAGGAGTGCCACATCTCTGTTTACCAGGGCATTCAAAAGGCAATGGGGAGGAACTAAAATTACTACTGTGTATGAGTCCCTTGTTTTATTTTAGCAAATTAAATACAATTATGCACATAGCAATGATAAAAGCATTCTTTATTATTAGGATTGTATCCGAGCCCTGATGTCTTTGAATGTCAACCAGAAGTTCTTTTTCATTGCTAGGAAGGCAACATGTATGAAAGAATCACTTTTTTAATTAATTGTTATAATGAAAAGCAAAATAGTTCTGCTCTGAAGCTAAATAAGGTTTTTCTTCTGAATAAGGCTTCTGTTAAAGCCTTCCCTCACTGTCCTTCACTGCCCTATATGTGAGGACTCTTTAAAAAAAAGAGAAAGAACCTGTCAGTAAGCCCAGCAACCATGGGTTCCATTTCCCACTAGTCATTGCAAATACTTCAATTGAAAATAAAACTAGCTTTTGTGGCCACATTCATATTCTAGAACTTGATAAATAGACCTGAAGTTGGAGGGAGTTGTGGAGACTACAAACATCACTTTATCAGTCTTCCCTTCCTTATCTTTTCTTCTAGATAGCAACTCCATTCTATATTTTCATAATATATGGAGATTGTGTTTTAGCTCCCAGCTTCCAAAGCTGTACTTACAAAAAGCAATATTTTCTGTGAATGTTGTTGGAAAGAATAATGAAGATGACCTGTATCTTGAGAGAATTGGACAACAGTCACACTAGATCTCAATTCCTGTTTGGTGTGTGTGTGTGCACACACAAGAGAAAGAGACAGAGAATATCATTAAATTCTCATCAGTATGTGGGCTGGCAGCAGGTTAAGCTACTGCCTGCAACACTGGCATCCCATATGAGTGCTGGTTCAAGTCTTGGGTGCTCCACTTTCAATCCAGCTCCATGCTAATGTACCTAGGAAAGCAGTGTTAAGATGGCCCAAGTGCTTGGGCCCCTGCCACTCATGTGGGAGACCCAGATGGGGTTCCAGGACCCAGGCTTTGTTCTGGTCCATCCCTGGTCATTGTGACCATTTAGGGAGTGAACATGAACCAGGGGATGGAAGATTAATCTCTCTCACTATCTGTAGATCTGCCTTTCACATAAATAAATCTAAAAAAAATTCCCCATAGTAGATAAGGATGGCACCTGGTATAATCAAAATCTCCCTGAAAATTTGCCTCAGAATACCCAGTACAGCGGGTTTTTCCTCTAGGATTGGAACAATTTCTATTTCTTTGGTGGAACACCAGATGAAGTAGTTGACTTGTGTTTAGGGATCCAAGCCAACGTGTAAAGAAACAACTTCTCTTTAAACGTTAGAACGTTAGGAACACTGCAATCACACAATTATAGATGCACAACTGAGATCATGGTAGAGAAAACGCACACCCCCATCTCCTGCTCACTTTAAGACAGCAAGGGGCAAGAAAGCCAGCGTTGCTTAAATGAGTCATTTATCTTACCTTTATTATCTTTTTTAAATTAGCTTCTAAGAACAAATAGATGAACTGCATTGATGTAAATAAGCGTGGTGTGCCTATGTGATAAATGTATACTAAGAGCGCACACACACACACACACACACACACTTTGGAACAGTGACAATGTGCGCTAGCACTTCACACGCTTGTGGATAATGAAATTTAAAAATAGGCTTGTTTTAGTGCAAAAAGTTTAAATCCACACATAGTTTTTCATAATACAAATTTGTATTGACTTTTCTGAAGATTTCTCATATGAATAGATTTAATATTTTGCACAAAAATAAGCTTATCTCTTTTTCTTCTTTTTTGAGAGCCAGAGAGAAAAATAGAGAGCTCCCATTTGCTGAATTTCTGCCCAAATGCCCACAATGGCCAGGACCGGGTCTGGCCAAATTCAGAAGTTGGGAATTCCATCCAGGTCTCCCACATTGGTGGCGGGCACCCAACTACCTGAGCCATCACCCATGCCTCTATCGGGGTGTGCATTAGCAGGAAGTTGAAATCAAGAGAGCCAGACAGTGCTGTGGCTCAATAGGCTAATCCTTCGCCTGTGGCACCAACACACCTGGTTCTAGTCCCAGTCAGGGCTCCGGATTCTGTCCCGGTTGCCCCTCTTCCAGGCCAGCTCTCTGCTGTGGCCAGGGAGTGCAGTGGAGGATGGCCCAAGTGCTTGGGCCCTGCACCCCATGGGAGACCAGGAGGAAGCACCTGGCTCCTGGCTTCAGATCAGTGCAGCACACGGACCGCAGTGGCCACTGGGGGGTGAACCAACGGCAAAGGAAGACCTTTCTCTCTGTCTCTCTCTCTCTCACTGTCCACTCTGCCTGTCAAAAAAAAAAAAAAAAAAAAAAAAAAAGAGTCAGAGCCCAATATAGAACTCAGGCACTCTAAAGCAGGACACAAACATATGAATAAGCATCTTAACTGCTAGGTTAAATGCATGCCTCTAAACTTACCTTAACATTCTGTTTTCCACAAACTTTTTGAAGTATATTTGCATGTCATTTTCCAAAATCTCCTAAAATAAATTTCCCTCCAAGTGCTATGCCAGAAGACTAATAGTAACATCTTTAAAATCTTCCACTGTTAAACATCCAGCTCTAAAGTTCCCCTGTATTAAAACAAGCTCAACATTTACTAGTATGGATTGAGCAATACCTGGATTCCCAAATCCATGCAGGTGTTTAAACCCCAAAAGTCATATGTTAAAAGCTAGTGGATTAGTGCCAGCGGTTGATAGATTCGGGTGGAGAACTGATCTAATTATAGCAGCTGAGAAGTGGGCCACGTGCAAGGATTTTGGATTATTGGGCACCTATCAAGGTAGCTCTTGGAACAGGGCTGGTTGCATAGGCCAGACATGCTTGCTGTGTCTCTCTGCTTCCTGGCTCATCATATAATGGTTCCTCTGCACCTTCCACCATTGCCAGTGTCTACCAGATGCCATCCTAATGGGGCCACCTGATTGTGAGCTGTGAACCCCCAAACTACAACCCAAACTAAACATTGTACTTGCCACGAAGCTTCTTTCAGGTATTTTAAAGTAATGAAAAACTAATATCTCTGGGAGGAAGCGGTGTCATTAAGAGTCTATTAGTCAGTTAGGACACCTATCCTGTGCCTTAAGTTGTCTTGATTGTTGATTTTCCATAGATGCATAATGTATGTTTAAAAAACTGAAGAAAACCAGACATACACTTGGAAAAAGTCAGGAATACTTTCAGATGCAAAAAAAAAAAAAGTCATAATAGATTCCCTCAAGTAATCAACCACTCAGTTTTGTTTGGAGCATAACTGATCTTGTCAGGGCTAAACAGCCATCTGCCGTTGATATTTTCAACAAGAAAGAATAATTAGAAAATTCCGTAATTAGTGTTCCATTTAATTTTCCATTGTCAAGGTAAACACTTTGATTAAAATAAGTAGCACTAGTGAGTAACTGCAAACTCATTTAAATTTCCAGAAACTTATTAATTTTCCCACCCTTCACCATCTCATGGCCTTGCTGACACAAAAACAGAGTTTTTAAGCCAACAACCTGAAATCAAGGGTTGATTTTTGCATGACCTGAATCCTGAGGAGATGATCAGCTGAGGACAAGGAAGAGTTAACAAACTATTTTCAAACTACCCATGTTTCTAGGACCTGCTCCTAGCGACCCCAGCCCTTTCTCTAGTGAGTCACACAATGTCAGCTACTTGATTCATAGGGAATGTAATGAAATGCATATTCCTGGGGCCAACTCTCAATGTTTTAATTCTGTACTTGGGGTCAGGTATTCCAATTTTCATTATCACCAGGCATTCACTTTTTAAAACTTTAATCCATTCATCTCTTGAGAGTCAGAGGCAGAACGCTCATCCCGTGGATCATTTCCCAAATGCCTCCAATAAATGGGACTGGATCAGGTTAACCCAGGAGCGGGGGACTTAATCTGTGTCTCATACATGCGTGGCAGGAACCCAATCACTTGAACCATGACTGCTGTCCCAGTGTGCTTCATTGGCTGGAAGCTGGAGTCAGGAGCCAGAACCTGGGTATTGGAGACTGGTATTAAAACCAGTTCGTCTGATGTGGCGTGTAGGTGTCTTAACAGGCCACCTTGACCTCTAGGATGAACACCTGACCCTCTCCAGATGTTATGAAACAGAAATACTACTTTTCTCTCTACATAAATGACTTCCCATTTACCTTGTTACTAATAATGGTGGTTACAGAGAGTTTGAGCTAGTCACCACTGGGACCCAGCTATTTCTGTTAGGGAACTCTCTAAACAAAATCCCCTTAGATATCTTATACTTGATTTCCTGTTTGTTTTAGCTCCTCATTCATTCATTCATTTATTCAGTAAGTCTTTTGAACACTTACTATATGCAAAACACTGTTTTGGGTATTGAGATTTAGCAAAAGAATAATAATAAAGAAGCTTGTAATATTATTGAGCTTGTGTTCTAGTGCCTGGAGACAGAAAAGCATTACTTTAGAATATTGGTCATGAACACAGAGAAAATTAGAGCAGGGACCAGAGATAGAGTATGGGGAGGCAAAGGTTTTGGAAGGAGCCCATCCCATGGTTAACTCAAATTCTTTCCTCCTTTGTACCTTACATGATCTTCCAATAAGTAAAGCCAGCACAGAAGGAAGCAGAATTTAGACAGAAAACTTGGGTCAAACTTGCTTTGATCCTGAATATGGCCATGATTCTATGTCTTAGTAAGACATTTAGCAAGATGTGCTATTAAATCCACTTCTCTATCTTTGTAGTAAGATAAAAGATTAAATTTTCTTTTTGATTAAGAAAATAGCGCATTGGGGTAGGAAAGCAGGCATTGGCTGCAGTGGCTAAGATGCCCTTGGTCTGAGTGCCAGCTCTGTTTCTGATTCCAGCTTCCTGCTAATGTGCACCCTGGAGGGCAGCATTGACAGCTCAGAGTCCATCATTTTCTTATTGATCTCTAATAATATGTTACATATTGTATGCCCCTGTTAGTGATAAAAATCTAAAGTATAAGCATTTATATTTATTGAGCCTATGACAAGGATATGTTCTTAATATGCCATTTAATTTTCCTTAATAGCATGAACTCCTATTATGCTTTTCTTTTAGTTATTCACAGTACAAGATGCTGATTTAACAAATAATGAGACTGAAACTTGGATAAATTTTCTCAAAAAGATCACAAAGCAAGTAAACGATATAGCTGGAATTTAAATTCAGGTCCGCTTGAGCTCTAACTTATGTTTAAGCACAATGTTAAATTTCTTTCGATGAAGATTTCTTCCTCCCCTAGTTGAGAGTTCAGCAAATTATGCTGGATTTTGAAAGCAGAGTTTTATTAATACATAGCCACATCCTTTCATCTACTGCTACTTTTTTGCTGTAAGGTCAGACTTGAGCAGCTATGACAGAGACCTTATGGGTCAAGCAGTCCTAAAATACTAAATCTCTGACCCTTGTATTAGCATCCTCTCACCTCCTGGCAATCATATAAATATTGGATTTCCTGAATGCTTTCTTCATTTTCCATGTTATGTTCTTCCTTCAAAATTTCTGTCCAGTATCAACTAGATACTATACACTATATAGTGTAGTATATATATGTACATATATTGTATATGTATAGCATATTCTATATACAGTGTTGATACTATATAAACACTGTTATAAAGCATTTCTTTAAGCTATAAACTATGCAAAAATATGATTCACAACTTCTTCTGATATGTAAATTCAAAATCTGACTTAAAATAGCCTATTCTGAGTCTCTTGATTTTTCATATCCTGTCTTGTTTTGATGACCCAGCATCACCTTAATGTCATCAAAAGTATTAGTAAAGATGTTACTGTGAATAGAGTCTTTTTTGCTTGAGGAGGTTGGTTCTCTCTCTTGATCAAGTGCTCCTATTTAGAAATCAAAGTCTAGAGTTAATTTGAGAAGGCATGAGGAGTTTCACAGCAAATTCTGCACTGGATTTTCCCGATCTTGTAAACCCAGTGTGCTTTGTTTAAGTCAAACAGGCGCCTTCCATTTCCTTTGATCATAATGGAGCTCCCCCTTGTCAGGTAGACTTTGGTGTATGTAGTAAGAGCTTGGGCTCTTCTCAAGAGTCAAGGTCAGCAAAGTTCTCTCTGTGTTCTTTATCATCTTTGTGCTTAGCAGGAGTAAGTGTGTAGCGTCATTTAAGGAAATTAATCTGCATTATGCAATAACTGATTATTTCTAATAATCTCCAGGATTTTAATTGAACTTCAATAGAACATATTAGAAAGACTTTTACCAAATAACTTAAAGTAAGCAGGCTGCAAAACTCGAAGATAACGTACAAGTCAGAAGTAATAAAGAACCCATGGTACAATGTGCTCATAAGAGCCTATTGAGGAAATCTATCCCCAGCTGGGTAACACGTTCTAAAAGGATGTTAACAAGCCCCTCTACATCAAAAAGATGCTAACCATAATAGAGAATAATCTGAAAATAATGGCATATTATTAAAGATTGCCTGCAATTTTTGTAGCAGCTTCCTAATAGAAGTGAAATATTATGAATATCTCTAATCAACAGAAAAAATATTAATGGTAGAAAGTTATAAGGAGGTATTGTTTGGCTTAACAAAGGCAGAAATACCCTTCCCACAAATAAAGATACCCCAAAACTGAATAGATTACCTTTTGAAAAAATTTGAGAATAATTTGTTAAAAGCTTGATTTTGACATTTGAATCATTAACTGTTTGATCTGGAGCAAATTCCCAAGTTTTTTTCTGAGTCAGTGAATCTTAATTTTCAAAACGATTAGAACACATTATTTTGATTATTATTGATATAAGGAAGGTAAAACGATATTACAATAGGATATTCTTAAGACAGTTCACATTCAAGAAACATACTTGATAAATGCATTTGCATTTGTGAATACCCTCATAGGTATTCAAGTGGCGTCTGGAGTTTCTCTACCTGGGATGGAATATCTGGGATTCTGGTGTTGAACTGGAGGTTAGATTTGCTTGTTTTACAAAACAAATTTTGATCATTTAATGAGAAGTTACTCTGCATGTCATATCTTTGTAGTTTATTAATTTATTCCAACACATATTTATTCTCATATGTACCAGGACCCTGCTAGGTGCTAGAATTCCAGCTGATAAGGAAGAAAAAGATGAATCTTCGGTTTCCTTGAGTTTATATTCCAGGGGGAGAAGAGATAAGAAATAAACCTTACAATGCAGGATAATAAGGGACTATGGTAAATGCTCTATTATTTCAAATTAAAAAAGGATAAGTGACAGGTGTCACTGGTAGGAACTCTCTTAGAAGGAGGAATTTTCCAAGAATGACAAGCAGGATCACGTTTGTTAGTAGCATAAGTGAAGTGTGTTCTTCCTAGATCAGAGAGTGTGTGCTGGGTGCCCAGAGTGCTCTCGTTGACTTGTACCACAGGAAAACTAGTGCAGTGATCCTGAGACAGAATCAGCTTGGAGTTAGAAGATCAACATGAGACAGTCAGAGGCAGCATGGGTGTGATACCTACTGCCTTCCCTTTCTTCTTTCCTGCTGAGTGCATAGAGGGACCACATCTCTGGGTCCCCTTGCCATTAGTCAGAGATACCCGACTTTCCTGTCCAACAAAAGGCAAACACCAACTTGTTTTTGCTCAGTGAAAAAGCAAAAACCCATTTGTGATTCTCCAGTCTCTCTTTTCCTGTAGGAGCACACATGAAAAGTCTTGTGTTGGGATGGGTCACTCATCAAATGGAAAATGACTGCCCAGGAGTCACACATCCCAGAATGAAACTCCATGAACCAGAAACAAAATCCTCTTGTGTTAAGCCACTGTGATGGTTGAGTTGGTTCAAGTAGAACAACTTGACTTATGCTAACCTAAGCAGAGATCCACTAGTCATAGTCAGTGAGGTTAAAGACGCAGGCAAGCATTTGGTCATTCTGGGTCTCACAGACGAAGATAAAGTGAGAATCTGTGATCACTCACAGTGAACAGCCCCTAGACAGCAGATTAGTCACATGGTCTCTCAGCGACTGCTTCGTGTCATTGACAAACTAAAATTCTCGAACCCCAATCCCTCAAAATCAACTGATCTGCTATGGTCCTCGCTCCTCACCCATTGTCAACAACTTAGTGCTGCCCTTACCACACTGTGACTTGAGAAAGTCAGCTATTTCTTTATGAATGTAATGGGAAAAAAGAACAAAACAACAGAAAGAAATTGTCTTCTAAAGATGTCTTTCTATATAATCTTTACTTTCTTACACTATTTTTCTCTAATATAATCACTTTGTTTTGTTTTTGTTTTCTGGCTTGTACAATGTATTTTTCAACAAGCAGTTAAGTAGATGGTAGTAAAATATAAATATTTACTATGATTTATTTTTCTTTCTTTGAATACCCTTTTAAAGGAGAAAAGATCACCAAGTTCCTTATTTAATTAAATACACACCTCTCTAAGTCTTAAAACTGAGTTATAGTTAACATTTTGAAAGGAATAAACCAAATAGCATATTCCTTTTTTGCCAACAATCAAATCAAATTTTCTATTTTATCTAGAAGTAGGTAAATCTATAATCAATGTATAATATTACTTTTAAAATGTCTTTGTTATGATGTGTTGTGCCTGAGGACACAATACTTATATATACTATGCAGATTTCCATTCATTTTGTGTGTTCTATCTCATTTAATCTTCATGGAAATGTTTTCAAGTAGATTTTATAGTTATTCCACCTAATGAAGGAAAAATCTCAAGGGTAGCTTAAATTGCCTAAGGTCACACAGCCAATGAGTAAGATTGCAGCAACGCATTTAACCTAGGAGCCTACATTGCTAATTATTATGAAAACTGTGTGATTACAGAAAAGCTACTGAAGAAAGCATTTCTAATATAAAAGAAGTAATATTACTTAGTGATGTAATATTACTTAGAGAGTGACATTCTGTGTTTGGAGAAGACCTAGGATGACATCCCCGCTATTCTAAGATGGACAGTTAGCTATGGCATTGGAGATGTGTGTATTATGTAGAACAGGTTATTTAATATCTTTGAACTTTTTTATCTGTAAAATGGAAATTATAATACATACCAGGTACAGTTATGAGAAAAAGTAAATGAAATAATGCACTAAGAGTGTTTAGGGAAGATAATGGCATTCAGTAAATATTGAAAATCTGACTGGATAAATTCTCTGTCTTTCCCTGCCCTCAGGGAGATCTTGGAGATTAGTGGTACCTATTTGTAAACTGTTTTATAATGAAAGGATGAAAGCTGATACATGATACAACATGGTTGTCCTCCTTGGAATCAGAAAAGACAGAAGAATATCCTTTAATTCATTATGGAGAAAGTATCATACGCATTAAGGGAAAATAATAGCAGCTGCTAGAAAAATGAGGCAAGAAATGAAACAAGTGCGAATAATTTTAAGTGGTGTGTTATGGGGAACACTGTGGTAAGGAGTTAGGGACATTAGCTTTCACATCAAACAAATCTGTATTTAAAGTCAGAATCTAACACTACTTTCCTCTGTCACTCTGGGTTGCTTTCTTTATGCCTTTCATACTCTGCTTTCTGAGCTGTGAAACACAACATTTAGATAAATTTGCTGTAAAAAATATAATTGAAATAATGCATATAACATATTTAGTGTCTAACTCTTAAGTGTTCAAATATTGACAATTAAAATTATTAGCTGGCTTCCCAATGTGCCAGTGAAATGAATCAACAACCATCACTAAATAAATAAATAAATAAATAACCTTTGCACTACCAATATCAGATTACACTGCACATAGTGGCCCCTTGGAGAAGCAGCTCTTTTGACAGTCAGTATTTAAGCAACTTCTACAGCCTATGTCTTTCAGTTTTCAATTTTTGTATGTACTTCAATGAAAACTACTCTGAACAACAACCTGTCTCTCTTTTTATGATGTCCCAACTCCATTAGCCTATACCTACTGACTTTAGTACATACCGTATCATCTATATTTCAGGTAGGACCATTATTTAATGAAGCATCATCCAGTCATTATGAATATAAATAGGAACTTTATGTGATACATAAATCCATAAAGAGATATAGTTATTGATATATAGACATTTGTCTATACAGATATAAGTGTGTAGAAATATGAATACGGTGCTATATGTAGACATAGATATATGGGTGTAGACATTTATTTTTAAAAATCTATTGGACATTAGGTAGCTGCATGACTGCAATCATAGCCATTTTTGGTTTAGAAATGTCCTTGTACCAGGGTGAAGATCTCGATAACACTCATTATGCTGACTTTGAAGAATAATTTGCCAAATCAAATAATGCAGTGATAATAAGTTCTGAGTAAGAATTTTCTAAATGTTAAGCTTTGGAAAAACTACCAAATGAGAATAATAATCCTTACAAAACTTCAAAGAACCCATGTCTGATAGGAACTGTATGGACAAAATGAAAAGAGACAACAGCAACCTCAGTCAAAGGCTATTAGCTATGATTGCTATCTTTAAGTCTGCACTGAGGTATGCATTTATGATCCATATACTTGAACCTTCAGTTCTTTGCCAAGTGTACCACAATTTAAAATGATAAAATGATAGGTATCTTATTTTAATCTAACTTCCTGATGCTAGGAATATATACGTTTTATCTTTTAAATAAAAGAATCTGCAAAGTACTGAAGCTACAAAAAAAAACTGTAATGATAAATTAAGCTCCAAATCACAATTATGCAATAAGAACCTAAAAATGCTAATTCCAACATTAGCCATTATTCTTTGGATAAAATTAGAAAATGTGTAGTAATAAGTGACCTACACTCTTCTCTAGTAATTAAACATCTTTACCATTGCAAAACAGTGTTTTGAGTTTCAAATGACATATTTTTAAAGATTTCTTTTTTTATTTAAAAGGCAGAAATACAGAGAGATCTTTGATCTACTGGTTTACTGCCCAAATGGCTGCAATGGCCAGGACTGGGCCGGGCTGAAGCCAGGATCCAGAAGTTTCATTTGGGTCTCCTACATGGGTTCAGGAGCCCAAATACTTTGCTTTCCCAGGCACTTTACCAGGGAGCTGGATCAGAAGTGCAGCAGCTGGGATTTGAAATGGAGCCCATATGGGATGCTGACACTGTAGGCAGAGATTTAGCCGGCCCCAACATGATATTTTTAATAAAATATAGGTTCTATGATTGGTCTAGAAAACAATGTTGATACTACTGCCCTTTTGGTTAGTCTTTTATATTAATAAAAATTTGAGGGGTAACCCTCAGAGAGTAAAGATTATTTGTTCTGGTTAACTGAAGTTGACGAACTCTTTTTGGACTACAAGGAAAAATGCAGTTTGTCAATGGACAGTCAGCATGGTGGAACCACAAGAATGTCCCATCCTTGAGCAGCCACAGGTGCAGAGACGTCAGACCATTTTCAAGCTTTCTGGTCAGTTCCTCACTTGAGGGAGGATCACCTAATCACTTTAGTTTGAGTCGTGTGCACACTTTGACCTTCCCAGGAAAGGTGGGATGTAAGAACACTGCAGGAGTCCTGTGGGCTGCCAGAAAAGGAGACAGGCACTGCATGTCCCAGTGTACCATGTGTCTCCACCCCAAAAGAGGAGCATGTTCTCCCTCGAACAAAACCAGCTTGCTCTTGGGACTGGAAATAGATGTTTGGTTGCCTGAAAATAAGTGTTTATTCTCTTTATCTTAGATTCTTTCTAAAAGCCTTATAAATAAAGCAAGACAACGCTAGTCACCTGATAATGGCTATCCCATGAGGTTAGGCAGCCCATCCAAGTTCCAGGGGTCATAAGTAACAGAGGCAGGAGGAGAGGCCACACTCTTGCTGCCTTTTCTAGTGGTCTTGCTGCTGCATTCGTCTGAAACAATGTTAATTTATTATCTGGTTTCTCTCAACTACAAATCACCTTCTGTTTCCTTTCTCCTCTAAATCATTTTAGTGGATAACAAGCTACAGAGAAACTCTGTGTATCACTGTCAACTCACCTTTTGGACAGTATCATCCTGCCCTGTTTCTGTTGAAATGCATCTGCAACATTGACAGGAAAAGATATATATAAAGTAAAAAATTCTCATTGTTCATTCAGGGACAGTCTCGGCGGGAGGAAACCTTGGGAGGTGGCATTGCTTGTGCAGTCTGGATACAATTAGGAGATGCTGGATGCCACTCTATGTTTCCAGCCACTTCTGCACTCACTTAAAAGGGCAATTTTGCTTTGTCTCTGTCCCAGCTTTCATGCCACCCCTGTGGTTCACAGCCACGGCGAATCCTGAACACAATTTTTTATTGAATGTGTAGACAGTGTCTGTGACATATATTGACCTTGCTTAAGATCTGGAAACCTGAGGTTCCTTCTTCTGAGCATGGGGGGACCAGCCATGCTGGTGCGTGCTGACTTAGAATGAAAGGACTTCAGAGGCTGTTTGCAGGATCTCCCAAAAATCAAGGGAATGCAGCTAGAGTTGAGATGTTTAAAATTCTTTTTATAGCTGACTTGAATTTGTTCTGAAGAACATTGATCCTAGAAATGAATCTTATAACACCTACTCACACAGCTCTTTGGTGGGTCGGAACAATATCTCCTTTCCTCTATAGATCAATAATCAAATTTCCAGGGCTGACAAATTCCTAGGAATAAAAGGGCAAGGATGTGCAGGGTATATGCTATTTAGGATTATCATGGATCTGTCTGCCCAATGATACAGACATGTTAACTTACAGAAAAGCTAGCACTTGCTCTCAATAGCATATGGGCCGGCGCTGTGGTTCAATAGGCTAATCCTCAGCCTTGCGGAGCCGGCACACAGGGTTCTAGTCCCGGTCGGGGCGCCGGATTCTGTCCCGGTTGCCCCTCTTCCAGGCCAGCTCTCTGCTGTGGCCCAGGAGTGCAGTGGAGGATGGCCCAAGTGCTTGGGCCCTGCACCCCATGGGAGACCAGGAGAAGTACCTGGCTCCTGCCATCAGATCAGCGTGGTGCTCCGGCCGCAGCGCGCCAGCCGCAGTGGAGGGTGAACCAATGGCAAAAGGAAGACCTTTCTCTCTGTCTCTCTCTCTCACTGTCCACTCTGCCTGTAAAAAAAAAAAAAAAAAAAAAAAAAAAAAAGTATGTCCATTAGCTTTTATCTCAGATGTACCAAGTCTCAAAAACTTCCAACGTTCCTCCTCAAACAAATTCCAGCAGAATCTCAGAGTCAAGGCAAAGGTTGAAGAGGTGGGAGAAAAGACAGAGTCTTTTCTGGAAATACACTGAGAGTCACCATCAGCACCAAATCACAGGTAGACTCCAGTCATAGGTAGGCACCCAAGAACAAGTTCTGGTTTGAGGGATAAAGATGAGAAATTGTCATGTACGTGGAGGGCTGCAAAGTTAAGATTTCTGCTCTAGAGAAATAAAAAGGAAGAATTCAGAGTCCACATCCAGAGTAGATTTGGTTATTAAAGAGTTGACCAAAGATCATGTGTGATGGTTCTTCACCCATAGACTTACCTAACCCCCAATAGCTCCACACCACTTGGGAGTTAGTAAGAAAGTTCTTGGAACTTGGGGAGGGGAAATTAGAGCCACGAGCTACCCAGAAAACCTGTGATTTGGCTTTTACTACATTTTTCCTTGTTGTTGGTTGATTTTTTTTAACACACATAAAGTTAAGATTCAGTTTTCTTGGGATACAGTTTTAGAGGTTTTGTTAAATGCATAACTCATGTATCCACCAATATAATCATGATTCAGAAAATTCCTATCACCTTAAAATTTCTTTCCTTGTGCTTTTCCTTCACTGCCATCCCTTCTCTCCACCCTCTACCTGTGGCCAGTACTAACCTATCTTCCATTCCTATAGTGCTTCCTTGATTTAAAAAAAAAAAAAAAAAAAAAAAGTTCTGTAAGAGCCTGTATTGTAGCAGACAGGTAAAACCACCACCTGCAATGCCAGCATCACATATGGGTGCTGTTTCATGTCCTGGCTGCTCCATTTCTTCCAGCTCCTTGCTAATGGCCCTGGAAAAGCAACAGAAGATGGTCCAAATGCTTGGGCCAATGCCAGCCAAATGGGAGACTTGGTTGAAGCTCGTAGCTTTGGCTTGGCACAGCCTTGGCCATTGCAGCCACTTGGGGAGTGGACCAGTGGATGGAAGATTTCTTTTACTCTGTCTTTCCCTCTCTGTAACTCTGACTTTCAAATAAATCAATCTTTTAAAATTACATATGAATAGATTCATACACATTCATCCTTGGAGCCTAGCTTCTTCGACCCAGTATCCAATTCCTTTGACAGTCACCCATGTTGATACAGGTATCAGCAACATGTTCCTTTTTATTATTTTTTATTATTGAGCAGGATCAGAGTTTTATACCCATTCTCCAACTGAGAGATAGTTTCTGGGGTTTTGTTACTGTTGTTTTCGTAAAGTTTTATTTATTTACTTATTTGAAAGTCAGTTACAGAAAGAGAATGAGAGACAGAAACAGAGAGAAAGAGAGATCTTCCATCTGCTGGTTCACTTCCCAAATTGATGCAGCTGCTGGGGTTGGGCCAGGCTGAATCCAGGAGCCAGGAGTGACATGCATATGGGGTGCCAGCACTGCAGATGGCAGTTTAACCTGCTGTGTCACAGTGCCAGTCCTGGTTTCTGAATTTTGGAGTGTGAATCAACTAGTATATGCTTTCATGTATGAGTGTTGTGTGAACCTAGGTTTCTATTTCGCTTTGACACAAATACTTAAGACAGAAACTATTGGAACAAATGGTAATGGAAATATTTAGCATAAGAAATTGTCAAAACAATTCCCAGAGTAACTGTGGCTATCCTATTTTATGTCCCCAGCAACAATGAACGAATGGTTCAACTGCTCTGACTTTGCATGTGTCTGGTTGGTTTGTAGGCTGTTTGTAGTATGTCAGTGTGTATCTCTCATGTCACTAATGTAGCTTTCTATGTGTTCACTTGTTGTTCATATTTCTTCTTTAGTGAAATGTCTGTTCAAGTATTTTTTCCATTTCCTAATTGAATTATCTTTTTCTGTTCAGTTTTGAGGGTTCTTTATACATTGCTGGCCAAAGTCCTTTATCAGATATGAATCTTGAAAGTATTTTCTCCAACATATGGTTTACCTTCTCATTCTCTTTTTTGGTGTTTGAAGGGAAAAAGTTCCTGATCTCGGTGATTTACAGTTTACCCACACTTCAAAGAAGTCTATGAATCATGCTTTTGGTGTCATCTAAGAAATCTTTCCCTAACTAAAGGTCACACAGATTTTTCTCCTGTTTTTTTTTTTTTTTTCTATTCCTAGAAGTGTTTTGGTTGTATTTCATATACAAATCTATGATCCATTTCCAGTTAATTTGTGTATACAGTGCAAAACATGGATGGATGTTCTATTTTTTTTGCATATTTCAGTATAGTTTTTGAAAAGACACCCTGGCTCTACTTAATTGCCTTTGCCCATTTTTTGAAAAAAATCAATCAACTATAATATGTGGATCTATTTCTGGATGTTGTAATCTCTTCTATTGATTTATCTGTCTATCTTTTCTCCAATACCATACCCCATTCCCTTATCATCTGACACTTTTCTGCTTGTATATTATACTTCATTGGAAAGTCAAATGTCATTTTTTTCCTTACAACTCCATTTCTTTCTTCACTTTTACTGCGTGTATTTTTAGAGTACTTTGTCCCCTGTTTTCTTAAATTTTACATCCAAAATTCATAAGCCAGGCTGTCTGAAAAAGCTACATAATTCCACATATATTCTGGAAAAGGCAAAACTATTGAGACATTAGGCTAGAGAGTTCCAACGAAGGAGGATAAAATAAGTACAGTTGATTTTAAAATTTATTTATTTATTTTATTATTATTTAGATTAGGGAGAGGGAAATGGAGAGGGAGAGAGAGAGAGAGAGAGGGCACTCCCAGCAGCTGGTTCACTCCCATACAATGGCCAGGTTGTGCTGGTACTGGAAACTCAAGCTAGGGCTCCAAGGTGGGTGTCAGGAACCCATCCCTTGAGACATTACCATTCCATGGTGTACACTGTTTGGAAACTGGAGTCAAGAACTGTAGCAGGGACTCACATCCACACATGATGATACAGGAAAGGGTGTTTTAGCTTCTAGAGAGAAAGCCTACTCTCTGACTTTTTCCTATTGGGTCTAAGTGAATCGGTGCTGTATGGTGCTGAAATGGTGGATACATGATACCATATGTTTGTAAAAAAAAAAAACACATACAACTTTATAGTACACAGAATGAACCCTAATTATGCAAATTGAAAATGAAGCATTTATGAGATCAGAAAATCTCACGATGGAATACTGACTGTGACAAAAGTCTATCTGTACTATAAGCACATGAAAGAAACTCACTGCAGGGGGTAGGAATAAAAGTTGCTGATATAAGTAACTAAAAATGAGTAGAATCTATAAGAATAAAGGCAGAATGAATTGCATTTAAATTCTGTCTTTGATAAAGGTGTTTCCTCCAAGGATAGGAGTTAATAATTTTGAGGCCACTATATATTTTTGGAATTGAACAGCGAAGGGATGGCAGATGGGGGGAGCCATATTCCTAATTTTTGGGGAGGGAGACACCTGGAAAGATTCACATAGTAATGGATTAGATTTGAAGTCATTAGAATGAATTCTTATATAGCTTAATATAGACACATATGAATATGTATAGATTATTGATAACTTTGTATGGGTACAGAAAAACACATACACATCTATTCTACCTCTCTGTGTGTGGAAAGGGCCTAGAATAAACAATGGCCTTGCAGCAATGAGCACATCTAGTGCTCAGGTTTTGCCTTCTAATTCCATTCTTATCAAATGACTCAGGACGTCTTAAAAAAGTGGTTGACTCTGGGACTGGAGCAGGACATTTACATGATAAGACTTGGGAGTATTGCAGGGCCAAAATGAAGGAAGTGCTCAAATTAAGCAACACTCACTTTGAGTGGGTAAAGAATTTAGAGGAGCCAGCTGAGAGCCCCCAATAACCAAAGCTAGAAAATTTAAGCAGCAAAACCAATAAAGACATATTGGATCACAACTTAAAGTATAAAATAAGCATTCATGATATGCTCTGGTATAAATGAATGATTAAGAAAATAAATAGAAGAGCAAGTAAATCTTCTGTGCAGAATTCCAAATAATTCATTAGCCCTCAACTTCTCATGCCTTAAGTACTGGCGCTACGCAGTGGCTTCATTCCAAGCAGTACACTAAGGACCAAGTGGGATACCCTTATCTCATATTGGACTGCCTAGATTCAAGTCCTGGCTTTTCTCACTTTTCCAACTTCCTCCTAATGTGCACCTTGGGAAGTGGCAGTAATGACTCCCTGCCACCCTTGTGGGTAAGAGGCTTCTAAGAGGCTTCTTCTTATTTTCCTTCATGAATCTGTAATCCCTAACATTGTTGGCATGGAGTACAGATGAAATTCCATTCCCAGGGCTGTAGGGCCATATCTTCCAGTAGCTTGTTTAAAGCTGGTGGAATGTATCCACCAGTGTTGTCGGTGTCACTCTTGGATAACATTGCATACACTCAGTACGTAAACTGCAGGTGGTCACACAGTTGTGCCATTCCTCCCTTGTCAGAGTCTCTCCTCCCCTTGAATGTGCAGTAACCTCAGATGTTTGACCAATAGAATGTGGCAGAAGTGACAAACTGGGTCTTGTGGGAATGAGACCTAAAAACTTTGCAACTTATGCCAGAATTCCTTAGTCTAAGAATTTTATCTCAAGGAATCAAGTCCACTGGTGGTGAGAACTTGAAGGCTCATGAAGAGATCAGGTGTAAGTGCTTGGTTGATGGTCCCAGCTGAGCTCCCATCCATAACCAGCAACCCAGACATGTGTGTCAGCCCTTTGGGACCTCAACCCCAACTGAGGGTGATTGAGATGACTCCTGTCCTGGTCACCATCTAATGGAAGCTGCATGAAAGAATCTGACTGAAAACCACCCTGCTGAGCACAACCCATTCACAGACTCATGGGGATAACAATAAATGCGTGTTTGAATACACTGAGTTTCTGGAAAGTTTATTTTGTGACGGTGAATATCCTGAGTACTACTAAATGCTGCAGCTTCAAACACAATTTTCTGAGAGCATTTTATGTACAGACAACTGCAAAAAAAGCAAACATTTATTGTGTGTCTCCTAGTTGAAAACTGCGGTTCAACACCTGCAACTTCAAGTCTTAGTGCTGTCACCTGCAGAAAGAAAACATCTTTCAAGTATAAGTGTGAAATATTTCAAAGGAGCCACCAGCAATAAAGTTTACATGTCCTTAAAATTGTATCTTATTTTAAAAGACTGTCTAATGCTTATTTGCAATCATATCCAAAGTACGGCTGGATAGGATATATTAGAATGCTCAGAGAAGATAAACAGTAAAACTAAGAACCTGAACCCAGGAAAATTAGGAGGCACTTAACAATATACTTCCAAATATAAATATTTTGGATAATTTTTTAAAATATTCACTTATTTAATTTCATATATTTGAAAGGGAGAGAGAGAGAGAATGAGAACCTTCCACCCATTAGCTCACTCTCCAAATGTCCACAATAGCTGAACTGGACTAGGCCAAAGTCAGGAGGCTGAAACTCCCTCAGGGTCTCCAGCATGAGTCACAGAAGCCCAGTATTTGAATCATAATCTGCTGGTTCCCAACATGCATTATTTAGAAGCTGGCCTGGAAGCCAAGTAGCCAGGCCTCAAACCTCGAATGTGGGATATGAGCATTGCAATGGTGACTTAACTCACAGTATCACATGCCCAACTCCACTTTGGATTGATTTAGATTAAATGGATTACTAATATTAGGCTTCTAACATGATACACTTCTCAAAATTCCTTTGTAAAAAAGATTTGTTATAAAACTGCTAAAACTCCATAATGCTTTAAAATCCTGAGTAAAAGTTAAAGTCACAACAAGTTATCACATAAAATCCCCATAAGTTTATCGTTATCAGATCATTCTGGAATGTAGTGAAAAAGCAAAAGTGCTGCCGAGGTCTTAACTCGGTCCCAGGCAAAGTCAAAGGCAAGCATGGAGGGACATGTGCAGGCAAGTGATTAAACATTCTTGTCACAGGGGTGAATGCCCAGTTCTGCCGCTCACCAGATTTGTGACCTCAGGGTTTTAAGCTGTCACAGAATCATTTATAAAATACAGGTATAATAGCACTTGCCTCAGAAGCTTATTGGGGGTTAAAACGTGATTAAGCATCCAAAATGCTTAGCCGTCTGCCATGTACTAAGCAGGGGTAAGCATTGGCTGCTAATTGCAGTAAAAAGTTAAAAACAAAATGACCTTGAGTCCCCCATCAGTTCTGTGCCCAGATTACTGCCATTGTCTTCTCTTCAGGAAAGGCCAGGGCTCACAGGAGAAGAATAATGTCTCTAACTCCTCGGGAGCTATAATCTTGGTGGAGCAGTGAGGAGGAGAACAGCTATAGGGCGTGGCGACCCTGGAAGAGTTCTTTAACCCATTTTTCCCTCAATTTTTGTCTGTAAAATGGGGACAGACCAGTATTTCCATACAATGAAGCTATGAAGATGAAATAAGATATACATGTAAAGGACCTAAAACAGTGCCTGACATGTAGAAAGCATTCACTTTGCCATTATTATGCTCAAGAGTTATTTTCAGTGTAGCAGATTTTCATGGAGCACATAATGACTGACCTGGCATCCTTGGCACTGGTCCTTTCCATAACCATTCTTCCAGGAAGTGTGCCTGAGCATAATAACACGGACACAATATCGATATTCTAAAAAATGGCACTGCATAATGCTATAAACCACATGAAGGCTTGGGTGGCATTTTTGGTAATTTTGCTAACAAAGCTCAGGTAACAAGATGAGATCGTCCTTGCTTTTCTTAAGAGATCACAGAGAATTTCCCTAAAAGGGGAAGAGGAAAGAGATCATAAGTTCCACGAAGGGAGAGAAAAGAGAGAATTGATTGCCAGTTAGCGTGCAAGTCTTGGTGAGTGGAACTGGGTGGATGATACATCATGAGAGGAAGCACGTTCACTTGGAAGCTTTTTGCTCTGCGGAAAGATCCTCTACCACAACCAACCCCCCCCCCCCCGGCCCTATCATGAGGAAGTCAGCTTGAGGCTGGACCCACGGGAGCTTTCACATGGGTGATTAAGAAAGTGAATAATTCCGGCTGCAGTGATGCATTGCCATCAAGACGATGGCACACACACAGAGACGGGAATTCCAGAAGCAGCATCTCCCTGCCTCACTCCGTACTCCAGGTAGAACGTGCAGAACATGTTGAGACTACTTCCAGCACCCACATGGGGTGGGGTGCAAGACTCATGGCTCTCTGAACTGGTCTCATCTTCTTGTTTCTGCGCCTAGTCCAGGACCTAGTCTTGTTTCTGTGCCTCGTCCAGGACCTGGCACATAAAAGGAATGAATTAGTAAACAGAACAGTAAGACCAAAGCAGCTGTCAGGATAACCTCTGCCTCCGGCATTGTGTTTGTGAGTAGGACTCTGTTTCAAAAGGTTTAGGCGTCAGTCACAGTTTCTGGACCGATTTCTGTATCTGACTGTGAGTGTGCTGAGCCAGGCTGAAGGGAATGCACCCACTGTACCTGAACATTCTTCACTTAATGCAATTGTTAAAAATATTTACTCCTGGGATCAGAGTTTGGCCTGGTTGTGAAGATGCCGACTAGGTTGCCCACGTTGTCTCTTGAGTGCCTGAGTGTGAGTCCCTGCTCTGATTCTGATTTGATTCTGATTCCAGCTTCCTGCTGGAATCAGCAGGTGATATTCAAGTCATAGGGTTCCCGCCACCCATGTGTGATATCTACATTGAGTTCCCAGATTCTGGATTTGGGCCAGCCCAATCCTAGTCATTGTGAGCATCTGGGGACTGAACCAGTGGATGGAAGTTGTCTGTCCCCCTCTCTGTCTCTATATCTCAAATAAATTTTTAGAAACTGTGATCTAAAATGCATTGTTCCAAGCAGATACCAGCTCTGCCTTTGTGGATCTTATATATGAGGCAGAGGAAAGAGAACAGACGCATGTACAAAGAAATTATTTCATACTGCACAACGAACAGCATCCGCCAGGGTGTTCAGTTAGGGAGGGTCTGGGTGGGGAATTGTATGGGAAAGCAGCTTGGCAAAGTGGCTGGACAATTCCTCTCTGTGATAGGGTTTTTGGGTTGAGGAATGAATGAAGAGAAAGAATAGGCATAGGGTAATTTGGGAGTAAACCTTTCTATACAGAGGATGAGGATGAGGTTTATGGAATAAAATTGGTTGTGCCTGGTTGAATGGGGTATAGCGCATAGTAGGGCAAGAAGTGTGCAGAGGGTCCACGAAGTGTCGAGTTTTATCTTGAAAGCAGTGGGAAGCCCTTGTAGATCTTCAAAGGACAGTGCCACAATCTGATTATAAGAGGATTAGTTTTACAATAAGTAGGATCCATCTCTTCTATTATCTCATTTAACTGTCACCAGGACCCTGAACATTCAGCCTTAATTGTATATTGCAGAATGTGCAACTGGTTCTCAGAGAGAATTGTTGCCTTTTCCAATTTAATTTGGTTGAATGGAAAAATGGAGGATTTTATAGGATGGTGAGCAAGAATTGGCTGCATCTCCACCAGACTCTTTGGTTAATAATAGATGGAGGCAACAGGGAGTCTTTCTAAAACTGCTCCTGGAGAGATGCATTGAGGCAGCATGACGTGTTTCAATTCTTTGCGAAGTAAGCGAAAACTCATCTTTCAAAGAAGCACAAACGGCTGGCACCGCAGCTCAATAGGCTAATCCTCTGCCTGCGGCGCCGGCACCCCGGGTTCTAGTCCTGGTTGGGGCACTGGATTCTGTCCTGGTTGTCCCTCTTCCAGTCCAGCTCTCTGCTGTGGCTTTAGAGTGCAGTGGAGGATGGCCCAAGCCCTTGGGCCCTGCACCCACATGGGAGACCAGGAGGAAGTACCTGGCTCCTTACTTCGGATCCGTGCGGTGCGCCAGCCACAGCGGCCATTGGAGGGTGAACCAACAGCAAAGGAAGACCTTTCTCTCTCCCTCTCTCTCACTGTCCACTCTGCCTGTCAAAAAAAATTTTAAAAATGAATAAATAAATAAAAGAAGCACAAGTATACTTTTCCTTCTTTTTCTCCCAACTCTAAATTTTACCCATGTCTCTGCTGAGTCTGCGCATGCACCAGCCATGCCAGCTTCCACAGCATAAGCTTAGCCAAGAGGGAGATTAAAGCTGAGGGAATGTGGGGCATAGGGGAAGGGGTGACCGAAACTGCTGGTTTCAGACAGCTTGGCTCAGTAACAAAGACTGTACAGAAAGGATTTAGTGATAGTTAACTTTTCATGAAATTAAGTTATGGCCCTTGATGAAGCATATACTAGTTTTTAGAAGAGTTCAAGTCAATGATTTTTAGGTTAGCTTCAATATGACTGATTTATATTTTTCAGCTTATGTAAATTCATTCCCTGATAGTATTATAGATTATGTGCTTTAAATATTTCATTAACTGTTGTGCTATTTCATGGCTTCTTAATGTGATGCTCTGAATTTTATATGAACTCTGAAAAGAAACTTTTATCTAATTTATTTTATAAAGCACATTTGTTCTAATAGAATTTGATGACTTATTTCAAAATTTAGAAAAGCACTCTTTATAACCTTATAGCATCAAAACACTAAAGATATTTTGAGCAAAAAGTAAATTAAATACAGTAGAATAGATCTAAAGAAGACCAGGAAAATATTGAGTTCTACCTGGTTCTTACCTACTTCTCCTCTGGGATGTCATTATTTCAACTTTAAATGAACAAACATTTGTTAAACTTTTTCTAGGCACCAAACCTTATGTTAGGTAGTGTATTGACACTAGTCAGTAAAACAGAAAATTAATCTGGTTAAGAGGGAAATAAACAATAAGCAAGGAAATTCATAAGTCAATATACAGTCACAGTAGTTACATAAGCAGCAACACCAAAATGAGCAGATGGCAAACCCTGTTGTCTCCCCCGTATCCAATTCCAACTTTTCCTTCAGCAATAAAACCACAACTGGTTACTTTTGTATGAGACCTGGTGGTGGTGGTGGTGGTGGTGGTGGTGGTGGTGGTGAACTAATTAAAAGAACTCCATTTCCCAAAATCCCATCAAGTTAGGACTGCCCTGTAACATAGATCAGACCAATAACATAGAAGGAGACGTGAAGCAATACTCTTCTTTCACCCAAAACATGAACAAAATAATGAAGGGGGAGCCATGGCCTTCTTGAAGCTCATTGTAATGACAAAAGGAATCCGAGTCCCTAACACTAGGTTTCGTGTTATGTGAGGAAAAATATGTACCGGATTCACTTAAAAATGCACATTAGCCAGATTGCCATTGAGGGCACTGCACTTTCAAACCAAGGATGGGAAGTGGGTGCTGCAAGCTGCTTAGGAAAAGAGGTAGGTGGATTGAAACAGCATCGTGAACTCCAAGTATCTTGAGTTGGTTAGGTACATAGATAGACAAACAAAATGGAAATTAAAAAAAAAAGTCATGACACCTACACTTTTAGATTTTTTATTGAAAAGTAGGATACTTGGCACACAACCATCTTCGCCAAATAATTTTAGTCATCCACTTCCCTTACTTATGCAGGCCTATACATTTGATGAGCAAAATAGGAAATGGTTCCATTTCCACCTTGGATTAAAATAGCATTTCTCAGCTTGGGTTTGAAATATCATAGTATTTGGGGGAGATTCTGAAATAATATCCGGCTTTAGGCTTCACCCCAGACCAAATGAACCTTAGAGATCCTGATTCAATAGGTCTGGGTGCCCTGGGTGGAACCAGGGCATTGGTATTTTTTAAAAAGCTCCTCAGGTGATTCTAATATACGGCCAATGATGAGAGGCACTGACCTCAAGGAATGAACTTAAGTGTGGCGGTCCACATCCTGAATCACCAGAGCACAAAGTACGGTGAAATAGAATAATGCAGCAGCTAAGGACTTTCCCTATTTTATCAAGAAGAGAAAGTCCTCATTCAAGATTTAGCTTTACCTGTAAACTACCGGCTGATCATGAGCACATTATTGAATCTTTCTAAGCCTCTGCTTCCTCGTGGAACACTAAATGACACAATATGAAATGTCATGCACCTACCAAGATGACATTCAGACATTTATATTGTTTGGGCAAAGCTGTGCGAAGTGAATTCTCAATCACTATTTGCAAGTTAGCATGGATTCCAAGTACTCAGATTAAGCAATCCAGTTAAGATCGAACTGCAATTAAGTTTCTGAATCCAACACAATCTCACAAGCTGGATGGAATTTTTGTAATTTGGAAGATAACATTTGAAGAGGTCTCACTCAAAATGCACACAATGTAATAGGGTGAGATGCACTTAACAATTTATCTATTTTGAAAGAGTTACAGAGGAAGAGACAGAGCTCCCATCCATTGATGGAGGCTTTCTGTCGATGGCCTCAGTGGTCAGTGCTGGGCCGGGCCGAAGCCAGAAATCAAGAAATTCATCCTGGTCTCCCATATGGTTGGCAGGGGCACAAGCATTTGGGCCATTTTCTGCTGTTTGCCCAGGCACGTGAGCAGGGATCTGGATCCGAAGTGGAGCAGCTGGGACAAGGACCCACACCCATATGGCATGCTGGCACCACAGGCAGCAGCTTAACCCACTCTGGCATAACACTGGCCCCAAAGATGCATTTTTGAATCATATGAAGATACTCTAAGACAGTGGCCACCAGGATAGGTGCAACTGGACTCAATGAGAAACATTTGTAAATGCATCTGGATAACATGAGTCATAGTTATTAAGATGATATTTAAAAATCAAGACAAATATTAAGAAGTAATTTCACATATGAGTTTCTATTAAAAATAATCTTTAATGCAGACTCCCCTAGTGGCAAACTCTGCTTTTCAGGCCAGCTGCTCTTTGCAGGACAAGTCTAGTCTACAATGGTAACAGGGAGGACATCTACTTAACAGGTTTTCAAAGCAACACCAGGGAAACCAGACAGTAAAAGTTCCTTAATTATGATACCAGCATCATGGTCTTAGAGTTAAAACAAAGACTGAAGACCATCTGTCTCGACCTGTTTAAAGATCTGATCTTCACATCTAATAGGTTAACTATTTTCTTTTTTTTTTTTTTTTTTTGACAGGCAGAGTGGATAGTGAGAGAGAGAGAGAGAGAGAGAGAGAGAAAGGTCTTCCTTTTGCCGTTGGTTCACCCTCCAATGGCCGCCATGGCTGGCGCGCTGCGGCCAGTGCACTGTGCTGATCCAAAGCCAGGAGCCAGGTGCTTCTCCTGGTCTCCCATGGGGTGCAGGGCCCAAGCACCTGGGCCATCCTCCACTGCACTCCCGGGCCACAGCAGAGAGCTGGCCTGGAAGAGGGGCAACTGGGAAAGAATCCGGCGCCCTGACCGGGGCTAGAACCCGGTGTGCTGGAGCCACTAGGTGGAAGATTAGCCTATTGAGCCGCATCGCCGGCCCACAGGTTAACTATTTTCATAAACTTTTTGATGGAAGGCAATGACAGACCTCTGAGTTTGCTGAGGTCACTTCTAGTGTCCTATTTCTCTGATAGCTACTCTGCCCCATATGACAGCCACAAGTCACACATCACTGCTGAACCCTTGTAATGGGGCTAGTTGTAATTGAGATGTATTATGTGACATATTTATGTACTCTTAATTGCAAACACTTAGCATGAGAAAAATAAAGCACAATATGATTAATTCTTATGCTAATCATACACTGAATGATACCATTTTGGATATACTGGGTTAAATATATTACTAAACCCAATTTCTTTTAGCTTTTTTAAAAATATGGCTACCAGAAAATCTAAAATTACATCTATGGCTGACACCATATTTCTACTGGACACTGCTCTTTCAGATTTCATGTACCAAGGTTAGTTAAAGGAACCAGAAATACAATTAAAAAGATTCACAATTCATTTAAAAGTTACAAGGACAAGGTCAGAAATAAAGAGAGGGAAGGGTCATGGGAATAAGGGAGCTCAAATTGGCGTAGTCAGGTATGAAATTCTAGATGGGTTTTTCAAAGGGCTATTTGCTCATCTCCTAGCAATGGAAAAAAATCACTTAACCAAAGGGACAGGATTCTCATTCAGTGTTTTCAGGGGGAAAACACATCAGCACGTATTGGCTATCACCTATTCTCTTTTCAAGGTATCTTTTATTACATGGGGAAACTTTTGTACGTGTTGTAATCTCTCAGCTGCATGAACTCTAAACCACAAGCTTCCTACGGTCATGGATAAGGAGATCCCAGTGTAGTAGTTAAAACGGAGAGCTGAAACCAGTTACATGTAACAAAGTTTACTGGAGCTCGGAAAAGGATGAGATTCTAGCGATATCCTGACCAGTGACAGTTGAGAATGTTCCACCACATCATGTGTGCAGAGAAAAGACAGACAAACAACCTGACTGGCTGCAGCTGGCATTTCTCATCGATGCTGTTCTAGCCGCTTTCAGCTTCTGATTGGCTGGAGGTTCAATTGCTGTGATTGGCTGAGACTCCACTGGTTACAAGCTATACTCTTATGTTAGGTTACAGCTTCTCCACACATCAAGCCAGGGTATGGTTCCCTACCTACAGAAGCTCCTTTCAGCCATATTTACCATTCATGTATGGTGGCTGCTGAAGGCCAAATTTATTCTGGTTCAATGTGTTCAAGAAAGTGGACAAAATTTTAGCAAAGGTAAATTATTTTTACCTGAGGTATGCTTAACAAAAGCACAACTTTTTCTTATTGAATTTGATTTCTTAATTTATCATCCAGTACAATCGACTGTTTTGATGGGTGTATAACCTACTCCTTTGGAGGAAGTAGCAGGTAATTCGGTAAATAGGGCTCTGTGGATTAAATCGCTCACTATTCATCACGGAGATCCCTGTTGGGTAGGTGTTTAACGGATTTTGGTTTCCTTTTTTGTAATTTTTGATGGAGATTTATTTCTGTCAGGTTTAGGATGGAAATGGAAATTTCTACCATTATTCATTTTGCCTCACAATAAATAAGCTTCATTATCAGTGGGAGTTTTAATTTCTTTGTGGAAATGCATTCCTTTCTGATTAATTCCATCTTTCCTTTATTTTTAAACAGCAAAAGATTTGTTTTGAAACCCAAAGATCAAGTATATCTCATTCGTTATTGAGCATGTAACAAAGGAAATACATTCTTATTATTCAGGAAGCAATCATGCGGATACTTTATAGCTCATTTATATCAATATCAAACTAATTCAATGACAAGTCAAACATCATGCCCTTTAATCATGGAAAACTATAAGGTATTTTAGCTGAATAAATTAAGGGCAATTAACTAAAGATTGAGGTACATACATGAAGCTCATTATTTTTAGGCTGAGGAATTCTTTCAATTTACTGGAAATGTTTTCTTTGATGTGTCAGATGCCTGTTTTGCCCAACAGAAATCAAAACACTCCAAAGCATGAAAATATGCACCCCAGGTGTTATGTAAACTGGATTTAATAACTAATAGTGGATGTGTTGTTTGCATCTATTATTTCATGGTGAAAAGTAAATATTCCTTGTCCAAACCAATGACCCAGGTTCAGAACTCTAGAAATATCCAAAATAATAAAATTGGATTCAACTGTGTAAATCATGCTGGAAAATGAGCTAAAATTAACAAGAAAGAAGTCGGATATATTGGCTGCTGATTCTGATACAAGGCACAAGCCAACCACACCCCAATTTTCTGTTCTTATTCTGTAGGAGACAAACAAAAATATGTTGTGCTTTTTTAAACAGAAATATTTGTGAACAAGATAACATTTCTGAATTTTTTGATAAAGCCTGTGAATATTTAGTAACACTGCCTTTGTATTTTAATGATTCTGCCAATGATATCTATTACATTGGCTTCCTAAAAGCTTACTTTCATCTAATTGAGAGGCAAAGTGGCAGGTGCGCGTGTGCACACACACACACACACGGGTATGTACACAGAGAAAGAGCTCTTCCATTCATTGGTTCACTCCCCACATGCCTGTTACAGTAAAGGTTTGATCGGGCTGAAACCAGGAGCCTGAAACTTCATTCCAGTCTCCTACATGGGAGACAAAACCCAGTTACTGACCCACGATCCACTGTCTCCCAGAAAGCATTAGCAGAAGGCTAAGCAAAGCTGCAAGGATTCAACTGGCACTTCCAATATGGGATGTGGGTGTCTGAAGTGGCAAGTTAGCCCACTGTACCACAACACCCACCCCTAAGGCTGATTTTTAATGTGTCCATGTTAGAGGAAATTGTTATTCATTTTTGCTTTTGCATAGCAATGAATGGAATCAATAGCATGGTTAATTCAAAACAGTGAATGATTTAAAAAACAAATTAGATTCTATGATGCATGATGCTCTTGGTCATTTTTGGTTTAGTGCTATGTGAGTATGTGTTGTTAGAAAACACCATCAATATGTACACTAACATGTTTTCTTTTTTTTTTTTTTGAACTGGAACCACATTTTATTTATTTTTTTATCTTTTATTTAATGAATATAAATTTCCAAAGTACGACTCATGGGTTACAATGGCTTCCTCCCCCATACCGTCCCTCCCACCCACAACCCTCCCCTTTCCCACTCCCTCTCCCCTTCCATTCACATCAAGATTCATTTTCGATTATCTTAATATACAGAAGATCAGCTTAGTATACCTTAAGTAAGGATTTCAACAGTTTGCTCCCACACAGAAACATAAAGTGAAAAATAATAGATGATTTTTTTAAATCATGATGAAATCAGATCAGACCTATTGTCATGTTTAATCCCAGTGAGAGTCAAGTTGGGAATTGATAATTTCTTTTTTTTTTTTTTTTTACAGAAGATCAGTTTAGTGTACATTAAGTAAAGATTTCAATCGTTTGCACCCCCATAGAAACACAAAGTGAAATATACTGTTTGAGTACTTGTTATAGCATTAAGCCTCAGTGTACAGCACATTAAGGACAGAGATCCTACATGAGGAGTAAGTGCACAGTGACTCCTGTTGTTGACTTTACAAATTGACACTCCTGTTTATGGCATCAGTAATCTCCCTATGCACCAGTCATGAGTTTCCAAGGCTATGGAAGCCCCTTGAGTTCTCCGACTCTTATCTTGTTTAGACACGGTCATAGTCAAAGTGGAGGTTCTCTCCTCCCTTCAGAGAAAGGCACCTCCCTCTTTGAAGACCTGTTCTTTCCACTGGGATCTCACTCACAGAGATCTTTTTGCCAGAGTGTCTTGGCTTTCCATGCCTGAAATACTCTCATGGGCTTTTCAGCCAGATCCGAGTGCCTTTAGGGCTGATTCTGAGGCCAGAGTGCTATTTAGGACATCCGCCATTCTATGAGTCTGCTGAGTATCTCACTTCCCATGTTGGATCACTCTCCCCTTTATCTATTCTATCGGTTAGTGTTAGCAGATACTAGACTTGTTTATGTGCTCCCTTTGACTCTTAGTCCTTTCATTATGATCAATTGTGAACTGAAATTGATCACTTGGAATAGTGAGATGGCATTGGCACATGCCACCTTGATGGGATTGAATTGGAATCCCCTGGTATGTTTCCAACTCTACCAATTGGGGCAAGTCAGCCCGAGCATGCCCCAAATTATACATCTCTTCCCTCTCTTATTCCCACTCTTATGTTTAACAGGGATCACATTTCAGTTAATTTTCAACACTTAAGAATAACTGTGTGATAATTACAGAATTAAACCAGTCATATTAAGTAGAACAGACAAAAAAAAAATACTATGAGGGATAATGTATTAAGTTGTCCATTAGCAGTCAGGGCTATGCTGATCAAGTCACCATTTCTCATAGTGTCCATTTCACTTCAGGAGGTTTCCTTTTTGGTGTTCAGTCAGTTGTCACCGATCAGGGAGAACATATGGTATTTGTCCCTTTGGGACTGGCTTACTTCACTCAGCATGATGTGTTCCAGATTCCTCCATTTTGTTGCAAATGACTGGATTTCGTTGTTTCTTACTACGGTATAGTATTCTAAAGAGTACATATCCCATAATTTCTTTATCCAGTCTACCATTGATGGACATTTAGGTTGGTTCCAGGTCTTGGCTATTGTGAATTATGCTGCAATAAACATTAGGGTGCAGACCGCTTTTTTGTTTATCAATTTAAACTCCTTTGAGTAAATTCCAAGGAGTGGGATGGCTGGGTCGAACGGTAGGGTTATATTCAGGTTTCTGAGGAATCTCCAGACTGATTTCCATAGTGGCTTGACCAGTTTGCATTCCCACCAACAGTGGGTTAGTGTCCCTTTTCCCCACATCCTCGCCAGCACCTGTTGTTGGTAGATTTCTGTATGTGAGCCATTCTAACCGGGGTGAGGTGAAACCTCATTGTGCTTTTGATTTGCATTTCCCTGATTGCTAGTGACCTTGAACATTTTTTCATGTGCCTGTTGGCCATTTGGATTTCCTCTTTTGAAAATTGTCTATTGAAGTCCTTGGCCCATCTCTTAAGTGGGTTGTTGGTTTTGTTTTTGTGGAGTTTCTTGATCTCTTTGTAGATTCTGGTTATTAACCCTTTATCTGTTGCATAGTTTGCAAATATTTTTTCCCATTCTGTCGGTTGTCTCTTCACTCTCCCGACTGTTTCTTTTGCAGTACAGAAACTTCTCAATTTGATGCAATCCCAATAGTTGATTTTGGCTTTGACTGTCTGTGCCTCCCGGGTCTTTTCCAGAAATTCTTTGCCTGTGCCAATATCTTGAAGGGTTTCTCCAATGTTCTCTAATAACTTAATGGTGTCAGGATGTAGATTTAGGTCTTTAATCCACGTTGAGTGGATTTTTGTGTAAGGTGTAAGGTAGGGGTCTTGCTTCATGCTTCTGCATGTGGAAATCCAGTTTTCCCAGCATCATTTATTGAATAGACTGTCCTTGCTCCAGGAATTCGTTTTAGATCCTTGATCAAATATAAGTTGGCTGTAGATGTTTGGATTGATTTCTGGTGTTTCAATTCTGTTCCATTGGTCTATCCATCTGTTTCTGTACCAGTACCATGCTGTTTTGATTACAACTGCCCTGTAGTATGTCCTGAGGTCTGGTATTGTGATGCCTCCGGCTTTGTTTTTGTTGTACAAGATTGCTTTAGCTATTCGAGGTCTCTTGTGCCTCCATATGAATTTCAGCATCATTTTTTCTAGATCTGCGAAGAATGTCTTTGGTATCTTGATTGGGATTGCATTGAATCTATAAATTGCTTTTGGGAGAATGGACATTTTGATGATGTTGATTCTTCCAATCCATGAGCATGGAAGATTTTTCCATTTTTTGGTATCCTTTTCTATTTCTTTCTTTAAGGTTTTGTAATTTTCTTTGTAGAGATCTTTAACGTCCTTGGTTAAGTTTATTCCAAGGTATTTGATTGTTTTTGTAGCTATTGTGAATGGGATTGATCTTAGCAGTTCTTTCTCAGTCATGGCATTGCTTGTGTATACAAAGGCTGTTGATTTTTGTGCATTGATTTTATATCCTGCCACTTTGCCAAACTCCTCTATGAGTTCCAATAGTCTCTTAGTAGAGTTCTTTGGATCCTCTAAGTACAGAATCATATCGTCTGCAAAGAGGGATAGTTTGACTTCTTCCTTCTTGATTTGTATTCCTTTGATTTCTTTTTCTTGTCTGATGGCTCTGGCTAAAACTTCCAGAACTATGTTAAATAGCAGTGGTGAGAGTGGGCATCCCTGCCTGGTGCCAGATTTCAGTGGAAATGCTTCCAACTTTTCCCCATTCAATAGGATGCTGGCTGTGGGTTTTTTATAAATTGCTTTGATTATATTGAGGAATGTTCCTTCTATACCCAATTTGCTTAGAGTTTTCATCATGAAAGGGTGTTGAATTTTATCAAATGCTTTCTCTGCATGAATTGAGATAACCATATGGTTTTTCTTCTGCAGTCTGTTAATGTGGTGAATCACATTGATTGATTTGCGAATGTTGAACCATCCTTGCATACCAGGGATGAATCCCACTTGGTCTGGGTGGATGATTTTCCTGATGTGTTGTTGTATTCTATTGGCCAGAATTTTATTGAGGATTTTTGCATCTATGTTCATCAGGGATATTGGTCTGTAATTTTCTTTCAGTGCTGCATCTTTCTCTGGCTTAGGGATTAAGGTGATGCTGGCTTCATAGAAAGAATTTGGGAGGATTCCCTCTTTTTCGATTGTTCTGAATAGTTTGAGAAGAAATGGGATTAGTTCTTCTTTAAATGTCTGGTAGAATTCAGCAGTGAATCCATCTGGTCCTGGGCTTTTCTTTGTTGGGAGGGCCTTTATTACTGTTTCAATTTCTGTTTCAGTTATGGGTCTATTTAGGTTTTCGATGTCTTCATGGTTCAATTTTGGTAGATTGCATGTGTCCAGGAATCTATCCATTTCTGATAGGTTTTCCTGTTTGCTGGCATACAGGTCCTTGTAGTAATTTCTGATGATTCTTTTTATTTCTGTGGTGTCTGTTGTTACGTTTCCTTTTTCATCTCTGATTTTATTGATTTGGGTCTTTTCTCTTTTTTTAGTTAGTTGGGCCAATGGGGTGTCAATTTTGTTTATTTTTTCAAAAAAACCAGCTTCTCGCTTGGCTGATTTTTTGTAATGTTTTTTTTGGATTCAATCCTGTTAATTTCTTCTCTGGTTTTAATTATTTCTCTTCTCCTACTAGATTTGGGTTTGGTTTGCTGCAGTTTTTCTAGGTCCTTGAGGTGCGCTGAAAGCTCATTTATTTGGTACCTTTCCAATTTCTTGATATAGGCACCTATTGCTATAAATTTGCCTCTCAATACTGCTTTTGCTGTATCCCATAAGTTTTGATATGTTGTGTTGTTGTCTTCATTTTCTTCCAGAAAGTTTTTGATTTCTCTTTTGATTTCTTGAATGACCCAGTGTTCATTCAGGAGCATGTTGTTCAGTCTCCATGTGTTTGCATACTTTCTGGGGTTTCCTGAGTTGCTAATTTCCAGCTTCATCCCGCTGTGGTCTGAGAAGCTGCATGGTATGATTCTAATTCTTTTAAATTTGCTGAGACTTGCTTTATGGCCTAGTATGTGATCAATCCTAGAGAAGGTTCCATGCGCTGCTGAGAAGAATGTGAAGTCTGTAGATGTAGGGTTGAAAGTTCTGTAGATATCTGTTAGATCCATTTGGGCAATAGTGTCAATTAAATCTGCTGTTTCCTTGTTGATCTTCTGTCCAGATGATGTGTCTATTTCTGAGAGTGGAGTATTGAAGTCCCCCAGTACTATTGTATTGGAATCTAAATCTCCCTTTAAGTCCCTTAACATATCTTTTAAATAGACCAGTGCCCTGTAATTAGGTGCATATACATTTATAATAGTTACATCTTCCTGTTGAATTGAACCCTTAATCATTATATAGTGTCCCTCTTTGTCTCTCTTAACAGTTTTTGTATTAAAGTTTATTTTGTCTGATATTAATATGGCTACACCTGCTTTTTTTTGGTTTCTGTTGGCATGGAATATCTTTTTCCAACCTTTCACTTTCAGTCTGCATGCCTCTTTGTTAGAGAGATGTGTTTCTTGTAGGCAACAAATAGTTGGGTTGTGTTCTGTGAGCCAGTCAGCCAAACGGTGTCTTTTAACTGAAGAATTCAGACCATTAATGTTCAATGTGACTATTGATACGTAGTGACTTTGCCCTGCCATTTTCCCGGAAATATTTTCTAGTATATGCTTTGAGCTTCCCATGCTCTTTTACTGGTAGGTGTTCTTCCTTTCCCTTCTTTCATATTGATGGCCGTGTTTCTGTGTTTCTGAGTGTAGCACATCTTTAAGTATCTTTTGCAGGGCCGGTCGAGTGGCCACAAAGTCTTTCAATTTCTGTTTGCTATGAAAGGTCTTTATTTCACCTTCATTCACAAATGAGAGCTTGGCAGGATATAATATTCTGGGCTGGCAATTTTTCTCTCTTAGCACCTGTGCTATGTCTCGCCATTCCCTCCTAGCTTGTAGGGTTTCTGATGAGAAGTCAGCTGTGAGTCTGATTGGAGATCCTCTGAGAATAATCTGACGTTTCTCTCTTGCACATTTTAGGATCTTTTCTTTATGTTTCACTGTGGTAAGCTTAATTACCACGTGTCGTGGTGAGGATCTCTTTTGGTCATGTTTATTGGGGGTTCTATGAGCTTCCTGTACTAGGATATCTCTGTCCTTCTCCAAACCTGGAAAGTTCTCTGCTAGTATCTCACTAAAAAGGCCTTCCAATCCTTTCTCTCTCTCCATGCCTTCAGGAACTCCTAGAACTCGAATGTTGGTTTTTTTTAATAGTATCCTGTAGATTCCCAACAATATTTTTTAGATTTCTATTTTCCTCTTCTTTTCTTTGGTTTGACTGTATGTTTTCCTGTGCTCTATCTTCTAAGTCCGATATTCTCTCTTCTGCTTCACCCATTCTGTTTTTAAGGCTTTCTAATGTGTTTGTCATTTGATCTATTGAGCTCTTCATTTCATTTTGATTTCTCTTCACTATTACACTTTCCTGTTCTACTAGTTTCTGAGTTTCATTTTGACTCTTCCTTAAAATTTCATTTTCACGAGAGAGATTTTCAATCTTGTCCATTAAGGGTTTCTGTAGTTCAAGGATTTGCTTTTGAAAACTTCTAAATGTTCTTATCATAAATTTTTTGAAATCCATATCTTGCATTTCTTCTATCTCATCATCTTCATACTCTTGGCTTGGGGTGTTTTGCTTATTTGGAGGCATCATAGTGTCATCGTTGATCTTGCTCCCTCTATTTCTGTGTTTGTTACTCGGCATAGTTAATTCTTCTTGCGTCACTGTGCGTTTTTTTTTTTTTTTTTTTTTTTTATACTGTGTCCGTGTTAAGTGGACTGCCTGCTGTTGGAGGAGCCTTGGAGGCTTGAGATGGGTGCGGCCTGAGAGCTCTGCCTGGTTCTTCCTGGTTAAGGGTGTGCAAAGGTGACACCCTCAGGTTATGCGTGGTAAATCTCTCTTTTTATTTATTTATTTATTTTATTTATTCAGGGGGTAAGTAACACCGCAGGGCAGGGCTGTGCAGCATTGATGGTATTTAGCTTCCAGTCTTTGGCTCCTCTGGACTCCCACTGGGTTGCCTAGGCTACTGAATTGTAGTGACTCAGTTCCTTAACTCTCCCCCATTGATATGTAAATCCAGAGAGGAGGCCTGCTCTTTGTCTCTTGGGAATTCTTCAAGCCTTGCAGCCTTGTAACCTTTGCAAGGTTAGGGGGAAGAGAAACCCCGAAGCTTTTTTTTTTTTCCTTCTTTCCGGTAGTGAGTTTGCTGCACTTTCCGGCCCCCCTCTAGATTCTGACCCCCGTTTCCCCACCAATGTCTCGGGTTATTGAGCTCACCTCCCCTTCCAGCGCCGATGTGTGGACTCGGTGCCCTGAGCGTCCCAAGTCTCCCCGCTGTTGTCTGTGTGGCATGCACTCCCCTTGGAGCACTGGCGCGCAGACCCTGGGGCTTCTGCGGCTCGGTCCCGCGACTTGGCTTCCGCAAGGTGGGCGACCTTGTTCTCCCAGTAGGTCCTCCGATTCACGGCTGCTCCATCCAGAAGGGTTTCCCCTGCAATTTTTTTTTGGTTCTTTTTTCTGCGGTACCGTAACTCCCCTTTTATTAAACTAAATTTTCCCGGACTATCGGTGCGCGCCCTCACTATTCCGCCATCTTCTAACATGTTTTCATTTACCAAGAATAGGGCAACTGTTATAAGGACAGAAACTTCAAAAATGACAAGATATTATTGTGAATTTACTGAGTGTCTTTTTTTAATTATTTATTTATTTGACAGGTAGAGTTATAGACAGAGAGACAGAGACAGAGAGAAAGGTCTTCCTTCTGTTGGTTCACCTCCCAAATGGCTGCTATGGCCGGCACGTTGCGCCAATCTGAAGCCAGGAGCCAGGTACTTCCTCCTGGTCTCCCATGCAGGTGCAGGAGCCCAAGCACCTGGGCCATCCTCCACTGCCCTCCTGGGCCACAGTAGAGAGTTGGACTGGAAGAGGAGCAACAGGGACTAGAACCCAGTGCCCATATGGGATGCCGGCGCCACATGTGGAGGATTAACCAAGTGAGCCACAGCGCAGGCCCCTTTGAGTGTCTTTAACCAATATAGGTGATTAGGATGCAGTGGTGGTTAAAATAGAGGACTTACTTGTTTGTATCCAAAAGGTACAGCTGATGAAGTTATAGATAAATATAACAATGTTATTATATGAGGGTTCTGTGAAGTAAATAAAGCAGCACTGGCAGAGTGAGTGAGTGGGGAGAGGCCGTGTGCGCCACACTGAGTCTCTCAGGAGGTGATTTTGTTTTTCTTATCTCTTTATTTTGAAGATGCAAAGGATATAGAAGAGTTGCAGATATAGCGTAATGAACTCTGTATTCCCTTCACTTTGCTTAACTGATCACTAACGCTATGCCCGGCTTACCCTTTCCCTGTCGCAGTGTTGGTCTGAGCCAATTAAGGTCTGGGCATCTTGACCCTTCACTTCTGAACACTTGAGCATGTCTTTCCTGAGAACGATCAGCATCGCCCTGGCACAGTGCCACATCTGGGCATTTAGCATCGATTCAAAAGCAGTATCTAAGATATAATCCATATTTTAAATTTACCAATTAACTCCCAACTGTCCATTTTAACACAACTAACTTTGACTAATAATGTTAAGCCAGACACAGCCCCAAAAAGAGGGCTTATGTAAATTAAGACAGAAGGTACAGAAAATCCAAAGACCTGTATGTAATATGTGTGCATGAAATTTCTTGAAGAATGATACATCTATCTTGTGCTCAGGGGATTGTGATGCTAATAAATAAAATGGTGACTTTTAATATGCTAACTAAAATTTTAATTTGATGTGAAGGGCTGCGTAGGAAGGAAGCTTGCAGAAACTGATAGTCTTAATGTTTCTGTCTGGCTTCTCTCTTGTCCAGGTATTCTTTACCTGATCTTTCATGTAGCCAGTTGAGGTAATCTGCCATGGAGCTCCACATGTGAGATGCAGTAAAACTGTTGCCTGAAGAATTTCAAATGTGGATATGAGGCATTTGGAAGCAATTTCTGATAAAAGAGTTCCATAAATTGCTACTCATAGGTACATGTTGCACATTACCCAACCAAATGTTTTTCTTTAAACAAGATTCAGAGAGAAAAGGGATGTATTAACCACAAAACTTAATCAACTACAGAGCCATTATTTATTAAATGGGACTATCAATATAAAAAATGAACATTTAAAGTCTATACATATATAATGCAATCCCTTTTCTCTTATCTGCGTACACAGAGGAGTCCTGCAATCATTGATCTGGGAGTCCCTTCTTGCTCATTCCATCTGGTTGAGTATTGCATCTGGATTAATGAGTATTCCTCCAAAAGTGAGCATAGACAGAAGGCAAACTGGCTCTCTCCCCAGGACAAAGATAATCCCTGCAGAACTCTCAGAGGGACTGACAGTCAGCTGGCCCTCAGTGGGACCATGGAAAGTTGGTAACATGTCCAGCACAGGAGCAGCTCGAGTGTCTGATTTTTTTCTAACTTTGAAAATCATAAAATAAACCCAAACCATCACAGACCATCTGGCACTTACAATGCAATGTCCACAGATAAGTCTGAGCAAAGGGCAGACTATTGCTCCACAGAGAGAGAATTTCCACTACATTCACTCCATTTCACTTGTCTCATCAGGACCAAGGGTGTTATAGAAGCATTCTCCTTCCATAGAGCCCCTCCCTTTACTCTTTAATTCACTGCTATTCTTAATAAATGCTTGGGTTTTATATTTTGATTTTCTTTTAGCAATGGGTGATTTTTTAAAAAGACATATTTATTTATTTGAAAGGCAGAGTTACAGAGAGGCAGAGACAGAGAAAAAGGTCTTCCATCCAATGGTTCACTCCCCAAATGGCCGCAACAACTAGAGCTGCGGGGATCCGAAGCTAAGAGTCAGGAGCTTCTTCTGGGTCTCCCACATGGGTGCAGGGGCCCAAGCACTTCAGCCATCTTCCACTGCTTTCCCAGGCCATAGCAGAGAGCTGGATCGAAGTGGAGCAGCAGGGCTTGAAACCATCATCTATATGTAATGCCGGCATTGCAGGTGGCAGCTTTACCAACTAGGCCACACTGCCAGCCCCCTAGGGTTTATATATTTAACTCCTAAAATATAAAAGCAAGTGCTATGGCAACTTTAAACCAGAAGACCACTCCTAGGAATTGTGAGCCTTATTATTGATTTCCATTGCTACATTGTAAAAACCCAAAAATTTAAAATTGGCAAGCACAATGATCTAGACAAGTTAGCCTAATAAATATTAAATTATATTAGTCACTCTAAAAAGGAGTGTGGGTCATACACCTGGGCCAAAGAATGGTCATCATTTATAATAGGAAGGAGGAGAATACAACACAGCAAAATCAAAACCAGAAAGTCAATTGAGAATGGTACTGACCATAATCCTGTTTGTTGAAAAATACAAAATCAGTCCTACATGTGTTCATGCCTGCTTTTCTGTTTGTGTGCACCACTGGGAATTTATTTGTATGTCCTTTTCTGTGTATCTGTGTAGATGAAGAGGGTGTAGATGGATACTCGCTAAGCTATTCATGGTAGGTGTTGCTGAGAAGTGGTATGAAGATCTGGCAGTGATGGGAGGAGTAGTGCCCTTTTACATTTTAAATTTTACTTCATTTTTAATTGATACATAAAATCACATTTATGGAATACTATGTGACATTCTGATGCATGTGTGTATTGTGTAATGTGCAAATCAGCTCTTTTGCATTTATACTCCCTGTTTTGTTTTATGCGGAGGCTACATTCTGCCATTTATGATATATTAAGGATATACTCATAAGGTGGTAGAATTAATAGGCATCTTAGCAACTACTCAGGCTGGCTCTATATTCTTTGAACATAGCTCTTATTGAAATAGACTATTAGAAGTGAATTTGGACCAAGCTTCCCAAATCTTAAGAAAGGGTGATTTGCCCAATTATTTATTTAATTTAAATAAATAAAACAGCTTGATCCCACTAACAACATCCTTTCCTCTTAAGCATCTGGATATTTTAGCAGAGAGAATCCTGCATGCCTTAAATGCTTCATGTGTATGCCCTAGACAATCCAAGATTGAGATTGCATTCATTGAAATACTAAGTTTAAGTTATTCTGGACCATGTTTTCATACATTTTCATTTATTGATGGTAATGCAAGAAAAGTTCCAACACTTTTCAGAGTTTCTCATGGAACTAAATAAGTTGAAAGCTGTAATATGATCTCATCATTGGATGGGTAGAAAGTAAAGAGATAGGAAGAATCTAGCCAGTCTTAACTCATTCCATCTTGTGCTTTTGTTTTCACTTACATTGCTAAATGCAATGTTTTATATATTATATGTATATATGTTGCTATATAGCGTTTTCTGTTGCCTTCTATGGCCTTTCTATTGTTTTCCAAAGCTAGGATCAGGACAAGAGGGTTAAGCTTTTGCTACCATCTCAACACAGCTTGCCAGGACTTTGTGATCCTGGAGGCTCTGCCAAAAGTGGCTGATTACTGGCACACCAGTGGTACAAGAGGCCAGCTTCCTGAAGGGCCAGTAGCTTGGACTATCTGGGAGAAATGAGTACCTGTACTGTGTGTTCCATGACTGTGTCCCAAAATAAGGAACTGAAATAAGGTGGCTTTTTAACCTTTAGCCAAGTGAGTAGGAGAGAGGGGTTTTAAGAGAACATGAGTTTTGTCCTCTTTAAGGTTGAGGAATGTAGAGATTCGTGTCTGATGCTTGACAGGGAAAGGCTAAAGAGGAAGGAGGACCTAGCAGATCCCAGAGAGGGCCTGCCCCTTTGTACTGACCGTTCCTTTGGTAAATGAGTCAAGGCTCTATGCTTCCCATGGACTACACATTGCCGTGGCGGAAGGAGCTACCCTAGGCTTGCCTTAAACTGACCTGGTCAAAAAACCTACGCTTCTTATGCTACCCGCAGAGAGGTGGGGCACTGGACATAAACCTGCAGAGGAAAAGATGCTACATTCATCAGAGAACAGAGTTTGTGTTCCCAGAAAGACTTATCAAGGGATTTAAGAATGTTCCTTGTGATAGAGAGATCCAGGAAGTGGCTCTCTGGTATGCTGGGAAGGCCTAAAGCCAACTTACAGATCTTTCACTCTGGGAAAACATCTCTTTTCCTCTTCTCTCCTCTCTCCCCATCTACTCAACCCTATAGCAACTACTTATATCCACCAGCGAGGAGTAAGGGATACCAAAGAGGAAGAAAGAATGCCACCTGCAGGCCAATGGGGAGATAGTGATTGAAGTCCTGGAGATTAAGGATCTCCTGGCTGGGTTTTTGTTTTTGTTCTTTAGTTCGGTGATGTCCTTCCAGGGTAAAGACCATGGAAAAGCCATGTCATTTGATAGAGGCTGCATCCAAGATGGAAATGGGAATAGCAAAGAGGAATGTGAAGGGAGGTAGGTAAAAGGAACCATTTGCTGCTCACACACTGCCAAGTCCAGCTTACTCAACCATAGCCTTTACATTACTGTCTTCACTAGCTTTCTGATGCTGACTGAATTTGTTAATTCCACTTCTTACATTTTGGAAAACTACTCAGAGGAAAATCTTCATTTCTTTACATTGTGAAATCTTTCAGAAAGACGTCCTCCGCAGTCTGGTGAACAACAGCCCGGTGGAAGGAATTCTCTTCTACAAGGGAAAGCCATGTGAGGGAAGGCACTGTATCAGCAGAGATTCAGAGCTCTGATAGCCTGCGAGTCCTGCACCGGGAATAGGAATTGTGTGTGAACATCAACAGGAAAACGAGCTCAGCTTCACATGCTATCCTTTGCTGTTAAGAGATTCTGGACGTTAACCATAAGCCTCGAAAAGAGGCTATCAAACCATTCAGAAAGAGAGTCTTGGTCTGGGCCATTCAAAAAAGAGTTAGAAATGTCCGTTCTGCTAGTAAACATCTTGTTTTCATGCAGCCACTTGTGGCCACGTGTATTTTCTTTGAAGTAATTCATGAGCATAAACATCAAAGTTTGCAAACTCACAGCCCAGGGACAACTACGTTTGCCAACATTTTTTTGTTTTATTTTTTAAACATGTTGTCATTTTTACTTTTTCCCAAAAGTTTCATCCAGACATCATTAACATTCAATAAGACATTTCTAAAGTACACTGTGGCAGAATTTTGTGTATGTGCACACCACAAAAGCGCCACAGTCAAGACAGTGGACACACACGTCAGTCCAGATGAATCCTGTTGCCTCCTGTATCCCCTCTTTGCCTTCCCTCATCCATATGCAACCCCCTCTGCTTCCTGTACTATACATTAGTTTGTATTTTATAATAATTTGATAGTAATGTGAAAGTGCCCTTGTTATTTGTGGTCTTCACAGCACATAATTACTCCGTGATCCATCATGTGGGAGCAGGTGCTAATTCCTTCCTGTTGCTGAGTAGTACTGCATTGTATGCTTAGGATACAGTTGACTCCCACACCGACTGATGGAGATGCTTGCTATTTTTATTCCTTGACTACTGAAAATTAAGTTTCCAAGAAATTAGGCATTGCATTTTTTGGATACATGCATTTTGTCCTGGGTAAATTCCTAGAGTGGAATGGCTTGATCATATGGTGAATGTTTTGATGTTTCAGAAATGGTTAGATATTTTTAATATCTAACCATTAACTTCTTAGTGCTTTAATTCTTCCACATACTTACCATCATTTGGTATTGGTAGTATTTAAAATTTACACCATTTTAATAGGTTGTAGTGGTATTTCACTGGGGTTTTAATTTGCAGTTCCCAAATGACTAATAATGCTGAGCATTTCTTAACATGCTAATTTGCCATCTGTATATCTTCTTTGGTGAACTCTGTTAAAATCTCTTGTCTGTCTGTAAGGGCACTGTCAGCAGTTTTTATTTTTTATTTTTTTTTGAAATTTTTAGTTATTTGAAGGCAGAGAGAGAGGAAGGGAGGGGAAGAGAGAGATACTACCCACTTGCTGGTTCATTCTTAAAATGTCCTAAGAGCAGGCCGGCACCACAGCTCAATAGGCTAATCCTCCACCTGCGGCGCTCGGCACACCAGGTTGTAGTCCCGGTCGGGGTGCCGGATTCTGTCCCGGTTGCTCCTCTTCCAGTCCAGCTCTCTGCTGTGGCCCAGGAGGGCAGTAGAGGATGGCCCAGGTCCTTGGGCCCTGCACCCGCATGGGAGACCAGGAGAAGCACCTGGCTCCTGGCTTCAGATCAGCTCAGTGCGGCGGTGCACCAGCCCGGCTGCAGTGTGCAGGCCGCGGGGGCCATTGGAGGGTGAACCAACAGAAAAGGAAGACCTTTCTCTCTGTCTCTCTCTCTCACTGTCCACTCTGCCTGTCAAAAAAAAAAAAAAAAAGTCCCAAGAGCAGAAGTTTTTCAGGCTAGTCAGTAACAAGTAACTCTATCTGGGTGTTCCATGTGTGCAGAAAGGACCTCACTACTTGAGCCGTCACCTGCTGCCTCCCAGGGTATGCATTTGCAGGAAGCTGGAATCAGGAGCAGAGCTGGGATTTGAGCCCAAACTTCTGATATAAAATGTTGGTGTCCCTGTTTCAAATGCCTGCTCAAAATTTGTCTATTTTTATTGGATTGCTTTCTTATTATTGAGTTCTGAGAAGTTTTTTTTAACAAATTCTGGACTCAAGCATTTTATTAGCTATGCATTTTTGCCATTTTTCTAGGTCATGAAGTGAGGGAGCAGAGGGTTTTGGATGCTCAGTGAAAAACCACCCCTCACTATTAAATGAAAACAGTGTACCCCTGCATTACTATTATCTTTGTTTGCAAAGAAAATAATGGATGTTTTTCTTGTTTATGCATCAAGGATTTTAACGCTTAACATGCAGGTAACTCAATGAATTCGAGTCATAAGGGACACTATGATTAATCGATTTAAATACATAAGTATTAGCACAATGCAGTCGATACACCACCTGACAACTCAAGTGGATTCTGGGAGTGTTAAGACATGCGTCCCATCCTATGAGTGCAACCTTCCACCAGCTTCTTTCTTCCAGTTTGGAGCTGACTGACCTGTGAAAAATAAAATTACTCCTTCCAGTGAGAACTGCTTGAGGGGTGTCCACATTCGAGGTCACTCTAACTTGAGATTTTTGCAAGTATCACACTAATGCTTCAGAGAGCTCCCCTGGACATGTGAATAGAAATGTTTTCTCCATATTACTTACTGAAGGTACTTCTGAAACTGCCCCACTTACTGTTCCGTCTAGTTACCGGGCAAGGACTGATGAGAGGAACAAAATGAAAACTGAGTGACCCCTGAAGACCTGGCCCATTAAGCTTCACAGGTTGACACTGGAGGCAGAACCAGGATTTGTGTCCCTGCAGCAAGTAGAGAGCACCTCAGCTTCCAAGATAAAGACTCCTTGTTCTCCATCCTGCTAGATGGGTTTAGGACTGAATCATATAATGAATACAAGACTGTATGCAAAATTGAAAGCAGCATCCAGTGCAGAAAACTCTATATCAAACTGCACACCAATAATATTAATAGTAATGTGGATAACCCTTATAGAAAAACCCAAAAAACAAAAGTAATCTTGCTAGATTTTAATTATTTTGAAATTATTCTCCTTGATAGATGTAATCACTTTTAGAGAAAAATAAGTAATTTCTGTAGTCAAAAAACAAAAGAATGAACCAAAGTGTAGCCTATAATAGATTCTCAGAAGATGCAAATAAATTCAGCAAATACAAATTGGTTTGGTTGGAAAGAAAAATTTTGATATTATACCTCCACTGAAGGGGATTAGAGGATAATAATTATCTTCCATATATCACTTAGAGGACTTTTTAGGCCTCAGCTCCATAAACTGACATTATAACTTAATTAAAGCAATTTTAAACATACACAATTAAGTATTTTCTAAAAATCATATCTGATAAGTATATTTTAAGTATTGGCATACCCACAAGATTAGTTTTAAGGACATTATTGGCACCGTAAAACTAAAAATGATTTTGGCATCAGTCACAATACAAACAGTTCACACTGTTTCCCACATGCGTTTGTAGGTCTCCAACTTCATTGTCATGTTTTCTGTCATCTTCTCGGACTCCAATTATGTGACACAGGCTGAAGAAACATATTATCAAACACTGTACCTGCATATTAGGAAGACAAGTACATCAGGGAAATGGGAGAAATTGTTCCTGGAATTCTAGACATTGGCTATTCCTACATTTTATCTTAAGGGGTCACACACAGCATTGCTCTGTAGCCAAAATGTACCCAACTTTACTTTCATTCTTGCTGTGGAGACAAAGGGGATTTTCCCTCTTTCTTCTTAGGGTTTAAGAATTTCAGTGTATGACAGTGAACTGGCAGGAGACAGCGAAACAGGAGCTAAGGTATTCACATCTGGTGAGCACAGGAGATTCCCATAAAGGATAAGTGCGCAGAAATTCAATGTCACTCTGCTTAGCTGGAGGAGGGGAGAGTGCATGTACTGTTTGGTGGCCTAAGGAGGAAATGACTTCTGAAAAAAGTTAATGAAGAATAGCTGATCCTCTAGGGAAATGCCTGTCTTCTTCCGTGATATGAGCTTAATCTTTGGCTGATGAAGTAACAAGGAAAACATCGGAGGCAATTGTGTTCCCTTTTTGGCAGATCCAATCTTTAAGTAAACAAGTGAACTTCAGAAACGAGTCTCTCCCTGCATCTGCTGATTCCCGAATACCTCAATTGAAGGTAATCAGCCTACCAAGGTGCCATGTGTTAGGGAGACATGTCCTTCATCACACTGATGAAATTTCTTAGTGTTCATTCTGAAAGCACTGTCATTCTGCTTTGATTTGTGCAGTGTGAAACCCCAACACTCATTAGCCAAGTGAATGCCTTGGAAGCCAAATTTAATAAATTGCAGGAAAAGCGTTGTCTACAGTGTTTCAGGGTCAAGATGGCAGGAAAGGAAACCTTAGTTTCTGGGCTTCTTTTGATGTGAGGTTCACCCTCTGTAGAGTGAAATCTGGCCAAAGCATACAGCAGGTGTTCAGGAGCCCTGTTGCTCAATCAGAAATAAAAAAGAGAGTCTGGCTGAAGCATACAAATGTGAAAAAATGCATCAAGAGTCAGTAAAGTTAAGCTTTGTGGGCTTTCTGAGAAGGATGTGCTCTCTTTACAGGCATAGCTGTGTAGGTCAGGTGACACATTTTAAATATTTATTTAAATGTCGGGGAGGGGGGAAGAGAGGAAGAGGGAAAGTGGAGGGAAGAAGGAAGGGAGGGAGGGAGAGAAACTCCCACTTCCTCTTTTATTCCCCAGATCTCTGCAATAGCCAGGGCTGGGCCAGGCTGATGCCAGGACCCAAGAGATTGATGCCAGGACCCAAGAGATTGATCCAGGCTTCCTATGTGGATGCTGGGACACAAATACATAAGTCATCATCTGTTACCTCCAGATCACATTAACAGGAAACTGAACCAGAAGGCAGAGAGGGGATTAGACCCTAGGCACTGTGATTTGGGATGCGGGCATCCCACACAGCAAAGCAAGTGGTAGGCCAAGTCCCTTTCCCAGAGAGCCAATTGAACCTCCAAAGTCTTTTCATTCAGTCTTGGCCTTGTGTCTATCACCACAGTCCCTTCCTCATCATGCCAGTCTCTCAACACAGGCAGCTCACTCTGAGTTTTGGTAGGAGGTCAGAGGTTGAGCTTTGTCCTAAAGCAATCAGAGGCATCCGTGGTGGGAACTTAGTGTGACTTGATCACACTGCATCTCGCCAAACATCCTTCTGAGTCCGGCGCCGCGGCTCACTAGGCTAATCCTCTGCCTGTGGCGCCGGCACACCGGGTTCTAGTCCCGGTTGGGGCGCTGGATTCTGTCCTGGTTGCTCCTTTTCCAGTCCACCTCTCTGCTGTGGCCCAGGAGTGCAGGATCCCTTGGGCCCTGCACCCGCATGGGAAACCAAGAGAAGGCGCCTGGCTCCTGGCTTCGGATCAGTGCAGCGCACTGGCCGTAGTGCACCGGCTGCGGCGGCCATTGGGGGGTGAACCAACAGAAATGGAAGACCTTTCTCTCTCTCTCTCTCTCCCTCTCACTCTCACTGTCCACTCTGCCTGTCCAAAAAAAAAAAAAAAAATCCTTCTGTCCGCCAAATTCAGGTTTTGCAAGTTTAAGAACTACAGGGATAGTTGAGAACGTTAATTAATGCATATAAAGACCCAGAATTTAACCACAACTTTAAATATGTAAACATTTAGGTCGTTGCCTCTTCAATTGCTCACCCCTCTGCTAGACTTCAGTTCATGAGATCAGGGAACACATCTGCCTTAGCTGACACAAATCCAAGTGCCTGGAAATGTTTAAACAAAGGAAAGTTTAAACATGGCCTAGGTGAATGAATGGATACGTGTGAATGAATGGATACATGTGAGTGCCTAGAAAACGCTTGGGCTGAGAAACGTCCTGCCACCACATTCATCACAGACTGATTTTCTGTGTCTAGAGTGCTGGTTGGTGTCTGGATCCTTCTCTTGACAGGAGATCCACAAGGCAGCCATTGTGTTGTCCCTACTCATGCATACTCTTCCTCAGTCATTAGTACTGCCTGATATACAGCCTTTTTTAACTTTTATATAATAAATATAAATTTCCAAAGTACACTTTTGGATTACAGTGGCTTCTCCCCCTCCATAACCTCCCTCCCATCCACAACCCTCCCATTTCCTGCTCCCATCCCATTCACATCAAGATTCATTTTCAATTATCTTTATAAACAGAAGATCAATGTGTAGGATAAATTAATGTTGTGCGGCCAAACTCCTGGAATCTTTTAAGTGGTTGATGACTGTGGTTTGGGTACACACCCATCTCCCGTCATGAGTAAGCTCATTGAGATCCTCTTATCCTTACCCTCCTGCCCCAGCACCAGAAAGGATCCTATGGTCTAGAAAATACCTAATGCGTGTTACTGAAAAATATAGTCTCCAGATTAAATATATGTAACGTACTCAATTCACTTCATATTTGGCAAGTTTTAAAGAGAACTAAAGTCCTGTTGTCAGTTTAATTTTTATTCTATTTATTTTGGAAGAAAAAGTTGAAAACTCTGGATTTTAAAAGAATAGATTATTCCTTTTAAATTCATGCTGTGGGAAATCTCAAGAGGTCCTTCTTTCCCCTTGGTATTAAACAAGGCCAAAGATATTACCAAGCTGAAGCTAAACTGGCATGAATTATTCAGAGCAGCAGGAGAAGCAGCTGCTCATCCTTTCCGTCCCTAATTTTGAAGGGTGGAGAATTGAGGGCAGCAGGGACAACACCAGGGGGGAAGGAAAGATAAATTGTTGCCCTAAACCTCATAAGCTGCAACATCTGCAATACTGTGTTTAATTTGGCGGCAGCGGCCACGGTGCCTGCCTTAGGTACCAAGGACAAAAAACGGGAGGGAATTTATGAATGTTTGCTTGGACAGCAGGAGAGAAAGAGGGTGTGAGGGAGATGGAGTGGCAAGAAGCGTGAAGTGGAATCCAGGAGAGAGCGCACCACTCAGGAGACAGGAGGGAAGATTTATGTGGAGGAACTCAAGGGAAATATAAAATCTAGAGATGCATGTAAAAAAAACCCTCCCAATTAAAACTGTTGATATCAAGAAAGACAGATCTGGCATTCCACCAGAGAGACTCCTTGCTTTGTGAGTCATGTCTACTTCCTTGATCTCGAGGCTGTTAAACTTGAATTCTTGGGGTCCAGCACAGAGGATGGGGATATGAAAGAGAGGAAAAGATATGGGAGCTGTGGTTTTCATACAAATCCTGGAACCCTAAAAATAAGAGAGGTTTAGAACTAGGACTCACTCTAGAGGTTCTTTCATATGGTCATGTCTTGGACAGTCTGAGACATGTTTAGTTTTCTCTTTTGAAATGCCCTTTAGAGGACAAATGTATTTATGGGTAGGGAGCAATCTAGAATCCACCAAATTTTATTTAAATAACCCTGAAGACTTTCTGGCCACATCACCTGCTTAAAATCAAAAGATGGTAAATGGAAACAGTGATGGGAAGAGTCCAACTTGAAATATCATGTATTTTGGTGAAGAGAGGGCACTTGACCAGTGTTCATCCAGAGACAGTGCTCTCTGAGGTTAAAGAACTGAGTCATTCATGAGAGAAAATTTCAGGATAATAGGAACTGCAAGGCATGGGGCCTGTTATACTTGTTGAAGAGAATTTGAAAAACAAAGCCCAAAGTTACCCGCTTCTCGTCAGTCCATGCACACATACACATGCAAAATGTACACATTAATGTATGTACTTGCACACACACACATGAACATGTGATTGCATATGTGTAAATAGCCGATGGTATTCCTCTTCAAGTCGCGCTTCTCAATCAGGAGTGCTTTTCCTTCCTTGAACACATGTGACGAAGTATGAAGACATCTTTACTCATTACAAGCAAACATCACGAGTTATCATTGTGATCTAGTGGGTAGAGGCTAAGGATGTTATTAAGCATCGTACAGTGCACACTGCAAAGGGCTGTCTGACCCCAGACATCAAAAGGAGTGAAGCTGAGAGGTAATCAAGGAAGAGGACTAACAGAGAAATTCTTTTCCTAAAAATATCAAAGGCTGTCAATGATTATGAACAGTCAAGCAACATGCCTGGCACATCTTTATTACTACTTCTCAAAACACCCCAAAAGGTCATTATCAGTATTTGTTTAAGAAGCAAGGGAACCTTGGTGAGGTTGAGTAAATTATTCACCACCACTTGGCTCTCGAGGAGGAGAGAAGGAATAGCAAATCAGGGTCGTCTTTTTCACGCAGCAAACCCCAAATTCCTCCTCAGGAAGTCAGTATCTTTGTAAAGAGAAGCGCTTTGATAAAGCAGGTGAATTTTAAAGATAGGCCCCAGGTAAAGATACAGGAGAGAAGAATCAGTGGGAAAAACAAAATAAAATAAAATACAGCTCAATTCTTATTGCAAAGGAAAATAATACGTTTTCTCTCTACAATAATATGTTAAAATTGTGTTCCGTTTGGCCGAAGCAATGAGACAGTCTGGAAGCTACTTCCGCATGCCCAAGTGGTATGCCAAAGCAGGACTTACTAAAGAGGAAGTGGGAGATACTGCTTGTGACCTGCAACTGTTTCCCATGCTCCAGCCATACCAGGAGGTTGAGGTGGCATGGACAGGTGGGTGCTGGAGGGAGTCAAGCCCTCTCACCCTTCCTGGGAATGCATGGAGGTAGTTTCCTTCCCCCTTAATCCTATGAAATTCTGAGGGATGCTTCATGTTTCCTGGGCTTGAGGGTAGAAGAGACAGGTGTTGTGACTGTGTCTGAATAATGCAAAAGGACAAGCTAGCTAGAATGGCCTCCTATTTGCAAATTTGTCACAACAAAGGATGCATGAATGTTCAATGGGCAACATGGGTTCATACCCAGAAAACAAGCCACTTGGGTTCTCCCATACCCTAACCAAAGGTTACTTAAATAGATGCCTTGTTCCCAACAGAAAGGTTGGATGCCTAGAGGATGATGGATCTGAGTAGAAGTTCAGGGATGCTGCTGTGTTCAGCACTTCACTAGGGTAAGAGCCCCTTCCACAACACTGAGAAGCCCAAAGCAGAGGTGAAAACAGGTGTTAAGGGGACCTCTGGGAAGACCATTCCTGCTTCTCCCTGTGTACTCCCAACTCCACTGCAGGGTATCGGGGAATGTCAGAGGGAAATGTACACAAGACAGCCACACAAAGGAGAAGGAAACTCTATATGCAGGCTTACATCCCTGCCAAGTCCCCTTCACCCAGTGCAAATATGACCCAGGCAGTAGGAGCAAATACCTAAGCTCTGAAAAGAGTCTGCAAGGTTTATCTTAGTATCATTGTTATACCTTTGTATTGAATGTATCCCTTGATTAACTAGGACAGTTTCAGCGACAAAAGTGCCAGAGAGAAGCTCCAGGTGAATTTTTAATTATCAGAGAATGATTAGCAGCAGCAAAGGACTTGCAGTAGATTCTTACCAAGGTGCAGGAAGTGGCAGCATAGAACGGGAAGGAATATCTTGGACGAAACTAATACTTTTGCTTAATGGTGTCATCCAATTTGTTTAACATACTAGTATATATCTCTATCTAAAGAAAAGAGAGACAGAAGGTGGCAAGAGCCGAGGAAGTATAGAAGGAACACAGCTTCAGATTGAGGACCCTTGGAAATGGTTAAGGGGATTTCCATGAATAAGGGCCTGAATATTCAGTTTCAAGTTGTCGGCATCACTTTGACGTAAAGTCTCTCTCAGACTCACTCTTAGACCTTTCACTCACTCTTCTCCAGTGGAATCTCCCACATGCTGTGTTTATGTGTTCAGCATATTCAATGCCAGGTGCCCAACAATGTCCCAGGTGCTGGGGCTACAGACTGAGCAAACCGGACACAGTCTGTGGCCTTGTGGAATCACACACCACACTCAGAAGTCCTGGAAAATAACTGTATTTTTTTTACCTTCTTTGGGGAGCTTTTACTCTATGTGAAGATTAGTAGGGGGAGGGAAACATTGACGCCAAGTTTGGGCCAGCATACGTGGAATGATAGAACAGACCATAATCTGAGATTGTTCGGTGAAGAAAAGCCTTGCAGCCAAGGTTATACACAAAGCTAGAGGTGCCCTGTGATGTCTCTGGAGAGACTATAAAGGAAGAACTCTCTCCATATATCAGGTAGTACTTGTATCAACCATGTTCCAATCTAACCAGTCTGGGATCTTGCTGACATCTGGATTAATTAAATTGACAACTATTGATTGACCACATGATAGAAACTCAGGATTCAAAGATTTACAAAAAATTGGGTCTCATTCTTAAGGAGTTTCCAATCTAATAAGAAAGCAGAAAAGAACTCTCAAAAGCTAAGGCAAAGTTTAAATCCTCACATTAACATTGCACTTATTGAGATTCAGCTGATACATAACAAAAATGACTATACTTTTTTACTTTTGTATCAATTTCTTTTTTTTAATTCAAGGTAAACAAATTTTATGTATTTCATGTATACAGGTTCAGGAACATAGTGATTCTTCCCACCCTAACCTCCCTCTGACCCACACTTGCATCCTTCCTCCTCCTCCTATACGTATTTGATGTGTACAGTTTGTTGAGTTTGTACATATGCATGCACCCATGAGACTATCACCATAATCAAGCTAGAGACAGCACTCCCAGAAATTTCTTTGTGTCCTCTTGGTTTACTGCCTATTTTTGGGTAACAAGATTTAACTTGAGATCTGCCCTCTAATAAATTTAAGTGCATAATCCTGTATTGTTAACTATAGGCATTATATTCTACAGCAAATCCCTAGGACATATTCATCTTGTATGATTTTTACCCCTTGAACAACTCCCCATTTCTCTTTCTCCCCCATACCCTGGTAATACCATTTTATCTTATGATATAAGTTCAGCTATTTTATCTTTTTTATGTAAACAGAATCTTGCAGCAGGTGTCCTCCCATGACTGATATTTCACTTAGCACAATCTTTTCCAGATTCATTCATGTTGTAAGTGGTGGGATTTCTTTCTCTTTAAAGGCTAAATAATATTCCAGCGTGTGTGTACACCACATTTTCTTTATTCATTCATTGGTGGTTGGGCATTTTGTCTTACCCCTTGTCTTGACTATGGGGGTGGGAAGGGCTACTGCTGCCATGAGCGTGAAAATCCAGGTATCACTTCAAGATCCTGATTTCAGTTCCTTTGGATATATATATATACACACACACACACACATACACACACATACACACACATACACACACATACACAGAATATAGAAGTATGCTTGCTGGATCACACAGTAGTATTATTTTCAACTTTTTAGCCACCTCCTGTCTTCCACAATGGCTATATTTTATATTTATGCCAACAATATGCAAAAATTACTATTGTTCTATACTTCACAAGTACCTGTGATCTTTTTCTGATAGTAGTCATCCTAACCTATGATGGGTAATGGTACTGTCATACAGACAGAGCAACAGAACAGAGAGTTCAGAATTACATCTACATGTATATATTCAGAAAATCTTTTTTAAAAGACATTTGTTTATTTGAAAGGCAGTTACAGAGAAAGAAGGAGAGAGAGAGATCTTCCATCTGCTGGTTCGTTCCCCAATGGCTGCAACAACTGGTGCTGGGCCAGGCTGGAGCCAGGAGCCAGGAGCTTCCCTTGGGTCTCTGACATGTGTGCAGGGGCCCCAGGAATTCAGCCATCCTCTGCTGCCTTCCCAGGTGCACTAGCACGGAGCTGGTTTGGAAGTGCAGCAGCCAGGACTTAAACGGGTGCCTATATGGATTGCTAGCTCTGCAGGCCGTGCCTTTAAAAACTGAGCCACAGTGCCAGCACCACATTCAAGTAATCTCAGATAAAAGTGCAAGGAAGATGCAAGGGGGGAAGGGTAAGTTTCTTCAGCAAATAGTATCGAGAAAACTGGAAGTCCATATGCAACTAGTAAAAATAAAATAAAATTATTTTACATCATACATAAAAAATCCACTCCAAATAAATGTAAGAACTGAAACCACAGATCCCCTACAACATAACCCCTAAAGTCCCCTAAAGTTAAAAATATATAGAGCCGGCGCCGTGGCTCACTAGGCTAATCCTCCGCCTTGCGGCGCCGGCACACCGGGTTCTGGTCCCGGTTGGGGCACCGGATTCTTTCCCAGTTGCCCCTCTTCCAGGCCAGCTCTCTGCTGTGGCCCGGGGGTGCAGTGGAGGATGGCCCAAGTGCTTGGGCTCTGCACCCCATGGGAGACCAGGAGAAGCACCTGGCTCCTGCCTTCAGATCAGTGCAGTGCGCTGGCCACAGCGCACCAGCCGTGGTGGCCATTGGGGGGTGAACCAACGGCAAAGGAAGACCTTTCTCTGTCTCTCTCTCTCACTGTCCACTCTCCTGTCAAAAAAATAAAAAAAAAATATAGAGAGAGGGACAGGTGCTGCGTAGTGGGCTAAGCTTTCACCTATGGCGCCAACTTCCCATATGGGCGCTGGTTCGTGTCCTGGCTGCTCCTCCTCTAATCCAGCTCTCTGCTATGGCCTGGGAAAGCAGTAGAAGATGGCCCAAGTGCTTGGGCCCCTACACCCACATGCAAGACTCAGGAGAAGCTCCTGGCTCCTGACTCCGAATCGGCCTAGCTCCAGCCATTGCAGCCATTTGGGGAGTGAACCAGCAGATGGAAGACCTTTCTGTGTGTCTCTCCCTCTCAGTCTGTAACTTTACCTCTCAAATAAATAAAATCTATCTCTATCTTCCTCTGTCTGTCTCTCTAGAGAGAGAGAAAGCTTAATGACATTGGTCATGCCAATCAGGTCATGGATATGACTTTAAAAACACAGGCTCCCCCCACCCCCCCCCAAAAAAAAAAAAAAAGAAAACAACAAAAACCAGAACTACTTCAAACTAAAAAACTGCACAGCAAAGCAAGGAGTCAATATATTGAAAAAGTAACCTACAAAATGGGACAAAATATTATTAAACCGTATTACCTGCTGTGGCGTTAATTTCTAAAATGTGTAAGGAATTCTTACAAATCAATAGCAAAAAGCGAAAATACACTCAGTTGAAAAAAATAGAAAAAGGATTTGAATAGACATTTAACCAAAGCAGCCACGCAAATGGCCAGAAGGTGCTCAAAATCACATCATCAGGGAAATGTTCATTGAGGTTGCCTTCTCTTTAGAATGGCTGACTCAATAGATGCCCTGTGACGACTTACAAAAGACTGGTGCAATCAGCTTGCTATTATCTAGGGCTCTACAGGGCCAAATTACTGGCTATGCTTTGTTCTGCTTTGTATTTTCATTTTGTTTTGTCTTTGTTTAAGTAACATCAGCCAAATGTCTTAACCTTCCCTATACCCAGACGGAATGAAAAAGATGACTTGGAAGTGTTGGAAATTCTAATGAAGGAAGAGATTAAGTAAGGGCAGTGATGTGGTTTTTTTCTTTTTTTTTTTTTCTTTTTTTCTTTTTTTTTTTTTTGCCAGGCAGAGTGGACAGTGAGAAAGAGAGACAGAGAGAAAGGTCTTCCTTTGCCGTTGGTTCACCCTCCAATGGCCGCCGCGGCCGGCGCACCACGCTGATCCGAAGGCAGGAGCCAGGTGCTTCCTCCTGGTCTCCCATGGGGTGCAGGACCCAAGCACTTGGGGCATCCTCCACTGCACTCCCTGACCACAGCAGAGAGCTGGCCTGGAAGAGGGGCAACCGGGACAGAATCTGGCGCCCCAACCGGGACTAGAACCCTGTGTGCCGGTGCTGCAAGGCAGAGGATTAGCCTAGTGAGCCACAGCGCCAGCCAGTGATGCGGTTTTTTATAATGCTCACATGGAGAGGCATGGTGGTGCTTTTCCAGTAACCTGTAAGTTTAAATCGGCTATAAATTACAAAGGGAATCTCTATCCATTGCTTTCAAAATTATCAAACCCAGAAGATTCCATAAACAATTACATCTTTCCAGACTTTCAAGTCATCAAATGGTTGCTTAATCAAAATGTTTGCTTCAAAATTAACTTTTAAGAAAGGCTTAATAATTTATAATTATAATCTAAAGTAATAAGACCAAGAAGAACAGAAATCAGATCATAGGAAAGGCCAGGAAAATGTAATCAGTATTTCCTGGCACCTTGTTTACTGTTACAATTGAACTCTGGGAATGTTCCAAATTCTTCCCAACACCTAAAAATTTATTGAAACATACCAGGACATTTGATTGTGTTGGTCCATACGACATTTCTTTTCTATAAAAGACATAAGGGCATGTGTTTGACATTTAAATTAGGTAGTTATGAGCAATGATTTAGTGACTAATTTTGCTAATTATTAGGTGACTCGTTCTTACTAATTTAGGCTTAGCAGCGATATCTGGAGGGCTTTGTCAAGACACAGCCTTCTGGACCTCACCTCATGAGTTCCGATTCGTCAGATCTGAGGCGGGGCTTCGTAGTTTCCATTTCTGACCATTGCTGGGTGCTGCGGCTTTGCTGTTTGGAGCTAACCTTTTGGGAAACACAAATTTGATGTTCTTGTCTATGTTCTCCTGAGGTTGTATGGATTACTGAGGTTATCGTTCATGTATCTTTTCATGAAATGAGTCTTCCTCTTTTTTGAGAACAATGGATAGAACCGAACCATAGTTAGGTTATTAAGTTATTCCTGCTTTGGGATGAAATGCATTGCCTAAGACAAGTAGGCAAGCACTGTGATGAGTTGCTGGATACAGCACCTTTTTTTCTTCACACGAAAGCCTATATTCACTACAAGTCCTGGCAACAGGAAATACAACTCAATCTCAATATGTAAACTCAGTAAAATTCCCAGTGCACTATATGTTAAAAACAAAGAACAAAATTTAGTTTTCCTTGGATGGTGGTTTTGGATTTTCAATGCTCAGATAATTCTCAGCATTCCCTGTGTGAACTTGTCTTAGACCAGGAATGGCAAACGTTTCTTCAAGGGCCGGATAATCAATACTTGAGGTTCCTAGTCCATGCAATTGTAGCATGAAAGCAGAAGTAAGTAAAGCTAGCAGTGAGCAAGATTCATCCCATTGGCTGCAATTGCACATCCCTATTAGAGGGAGAGACTCTCACTCACAACACACATATCCGATCTTGGTACCCTTGTGAGAAGCTTCGAAAAGCATCCCTGCCCCTGACTCATGCTGAGAAATTCAGGTTTGATTTGTCTGACTTGAGGCCTGAGCTTCTTTCTGGGACAGGCTTCCTGAACTAGGAATCTGGACATGGGTTGATGTCTCAGGGTTGGAGGAAAAGGTCCAGAAACTCACTGGGTGCCAGCCCAAGGAAGGTCTATGAGGCTGTGCTGCATTTTATACAGAGTGGCTTCCTCTTGAATGCTGGACCCATTCACCTTTAGTTCTGTGTCTTGCCTGGAACACACACCACAGGGGTGCCCGTGGGAGAAGCAGCTCCATAGCAAATGATCAACTGTCACTGGGGCTTCTATTTGAAACCATTACTAAGTAATCTTATTGTGTATAGTAAACATCCCCTGGTGAGCCTCACACAGGCTCTCATAGGCATCATACAGGCATCTCAAAATTTAATATGAACATAAAGCTTGGGAGAATCAAGCTAAAACCCTGGTTCTGACATTGTAGTTTTGAAAGGGAAGTATAATTTTGTAATAATTTTTTTTTTAGTTTTTCTTTAAATGTTTTAATGTATTTGTCTATTTGAAAATGGAGTGGGGAGAGAAATATCCCATCTGCCGGTTCACTCCCCAAATATGCAAGAGCCAGGGCTGGGTCAAGCTGAAACCAGGTGCTATGAACCCCGTCTGAGGCTTCTGCTTGTTTGGCAGGGGTACCTGGTCCATTATCTGCTGCCTCCCAGTAGGCGCATTAGCCGGGAGCTGAATCAGAAGTGGAGTAGCCAGGACTAGAACCAGCACTCTGATATAGGATGTGGTCATTCTAAGAAATGAGTTAACCCACTGTGTCACAATGCCTGCTCCCAATTTTGTGTTTTGACATGCTCCAAAACACTGGACAGTGTGGTCTTAGTTTACCAATCTTTGATTTCCTGCTTTGAGATCATGCTACTCCTATATCCTACAAAATATCTCTGGGCATACCACAAGTACACCTGACAAATATGAAGAAAATCTGCTCAGTTGATTTTTAATGAGTTAGTAACAAGGAAAATAATTTTGTTTAGGTAGGTAAAGCATTCCACAATGATTTGTAAATAGTCAACAATGATTAATGAGGTTGTATGGATTAAAATCTTTTTTCCCACACCATATTGTGTTCCTCTAGCCCTATGCATCTCAGATTTTGTACAAACTCCACCTTTAGCACATGTTTTGCCAGTTACTAAACAATGATGCTGTGGCAGAGTCTGCAGTGATGGTGCAGAAAAATATTGGCTTCCTAGTGGTGCTAGTTTTCTGTGTTGTGTTGCAAATTACCACAAATCAGTGACTTAAAATCACAGACATTTTATTATTTCACTCTTCAAATTTTCTGTACCTCAGGAGTTAAGGTATAGTTTAGCTGTGTCCTTTGCTCCAAGAGGTAGTTGGAACTGTAGCCTCACCAGAGGTCCTGCTGAGGAAGGATCTCCTTCCAAACTCCCCTCGGTTGTTGGCAGAATTCATCTTGTGTTCCTAATTCCCTGTTAGTATCAGCCAGGGGCCGCCCTCCGATCTACAGTTCCAGGGACCTTCCATAATTTAGTGTCATATGGGCTTCCTCCACACAACTGCTCGCTTCATCAAGACAGTGTGCTAAGACAGAGTCTAACAGGACACAATCTATCCAGGAAGTCACAGCTGATCACCTTTGCAATATAACGAGATCTCATCAAGGGAGTGATAGTTCAGTATATTTGCCAGCATATTGGTTAGACCAACTCATCAGGATCATCTGTATTCAAGGGGGGTGAATGAAACAGTGGAACAGATACTGGGAGAAGAGGATTACTGGAGGGGGCTCACCTTAAGTCTTTCCATCCTCGTTGTCGAGAGACTGGAGTTTTGTTATGCTTTGAAAAAAGTAAGACATTCAACCACTTGGGATTCTTTTGATACTATGTATATTAAAATGGACATTAACTCATGGAGCAAATAGATAAAATGATGGGTGGACGATAGCTTAGAAGTTCAGACAACTGCATCCCATACCAGGGTTCCTGGGTTCGATTCCTGGCTCTATCTACTGATGTCAACTTCCTGCCAATGTAAAAATGCCTGGCAAACAGTGGTGGTGACTCAAGTGATCATATTTCTACCACACACATGGAGTCCTAGATTGTGTTCCCGGTGCCTGGCTCCAGCTTCAACAACTGGACATTAGGGAGTGAGCCAGCAAGCAGGCGGTCTCTCTCCCTGTCTCTCCATGCCTCTCAAATTTTTGATAAAAAAAAACTATATGAATCATTGCAAATTTTTAATATAAATATTTGAATCATATATTTCAGAGTTTATGACAATAAAAATGGATGAACTTATTCAAATTAATAAAATAAGTCTATACCAACCTTTAATCAGCAATCACAGGGAGATCAGAGTTTTGAGAAAAATGTTGTTTTCAGTACTACCAGTTAGATTAATCCTCATGTAGCATGAAACAGATAAACAATGCTGTCAGATTTCCCCTTCTGGAATGTCTAAAAAGCACCTTTCATTCCACCCTTCTTCAGATAACTGTATATTCTGGGACAATAGGAAAACAAACAACGAAAAACACTAGACAATGAACCTGAACAGGCTGAAACTGGAGATCAGTCAACACATGAAAGAATGGGAGAGCCTAGCTGAGTTTCCCACTGCTCAAGGGCTCCTATCCTGGGGGCATATCTTGTCTGCCCTGGGATGGCAGCTCCAACTGTCCTATAAAACCTGCAAACCTGCTCACTGGAATAACCAAATGCTGGGGAGTGAGGCAATTACCACAAATGCTGAAAAGCAAAGTGGTAGAATATGAGAATGGACAAAGCTGGTAAGAGGAGCATCAAGTTCTATCAATTCTGCCCAAATCCCTAGCTGACTCCACACACACAAAAGCATGGGGTAGTATCAAAGCAGTTCATCAAAGACTCAAAGGACTGGATTGAAATGCAAGCTGCCATCCAAAACAGGGGAGGCAGAGTTTTATGATTTCAGTTCAGCCAAGTTAACTGCCTATAAAAAATAAATCAACAAGGGGTGGCATTGTAGCATAACAGATAAAGCCCCTGCTTGGAATGCCGGCATCCCATATGAGTGCTGGTTCATATCCCTGCTGCTCCACTTCTGACCCAGGTCCCTGCTAGTGGCCTGGGAAAAGCAGTAGAAGATGATCCAAATGCTTGAGTCCATGTTACCCTTGTAGGAGACATGGAAGAAGCTCCTGGCTCCTGGTCAGTCTGGCCCAGCACTGCAGCTGCAACCATCTAGGGAATGAACCAATGAATGGAAGATCTTTCTCTCTCTCTCTCTCTCCCTCTCTCTCTCCCTCTCCCTCTCCCTCTCTCTGTAATTCTGATTTTCAAAAACATAAATGTTTTTAAAAAATAAAAATTATGTTCAGAGCAGCATAAAAGAATAAATAATAGCACATTTTGCAAATTCAAGGGTGTAACCTTTGTTCATTACTATAGAAAACATGAAAATACCTTGCCCTCAAGAGAAAAGACAATAAACATGGACTGATCCTGGACTGACCCAAATTTTGGAAGTAGAAAGGATTTTTAAAAATTTTCCTTGAGAGCCAGAGTTATAGAGAGGGAGGAGAGATTTTTCCATCTGGTAGTTGACTACCCCCTAAATGGCTGCAACAGCCAGAGCTGGGCCAGGCCAAAGCCAAGAGCCACATCAGGGTCTCCCACATGGGTGAAAGGAACACCAAGTACTTGGAGCATCTTCTATGGCTTTCCCAGGCACATTAATAGGGACTCAGACCAGCACCCATATGGGATGCAACCATCATGGGTAGCATCTTTATCTGCTATGCCACAATGCCAGCAGCTAACTGATAACTAGGCTATACAACAAAGAAAAATATACTTGAAATAAATGGGAATATCAACGGATAAAGAGACATTACAAAAGAGTTCTAAAATTTAAAAATGACATCTGAAAAGTTTCAATTGCACTGTATGGGCTTAATGATTTAAAGGGGTTGGCATGAAGAGAAACTTATGTGTAAGTGAGCTTTAGAAAATTAGAGGAGAAATAGAGCAAGAATGAAGGAAGGGAGGAGAGAAGGAAGATTGAAGAGGGGAGGAGGAAAAATGAGTCAAATATTTCCAAAATTTGGTAAGAGAAACCAATGCATATATTCATGGAACTCAGCAAAGACAGGAGAGGATTAATACAAATGCAAGAAAGTACAGGGACATTGTGTTCAGTGAAAACTGAAGAGAAAAAAAGCCCTGAAAGCAGCCAGGGCAGAGTGCCGCGCTGCATACGGGGAGCAGTGGCTCATCCACCATCACAATCAGAAACCCCGATGCCCAGAGATGGTGGGGCCGCATCTTTACCCTTCCCACAGCGTGTGTCACCAAGTCAGACTCGGGACATAAAAGCTTACGTCCACCCCCGGAGCCTTGGAAAAGCCATTGATAGTTCCATCATTCCAAAATATTTGCCTTTTAACTAGTCATGTTAAACTAGCAATGTTAAAAGTTATCTATCTAAGTGGATGGTTGTGAAGATTGAGAATTCCTAATATATATAAAATACTTGGCACACAATACTTCTTAAAAGTAAGTCCAATGTTTGCTGTTATATCAGATTTTAATATTTATGGTCAATTTATTTTTTTTTTGTTTTGCTTTTTTTTAACTTTTATTTAATGCCTATAAATTTCCAAAGTACAGCTTATGGATTACAATGGCTTCCCCCCCATAACGTCCCTCCCACCCGCAACCCTCCCCTTTCCCACTCTCTCTCCCCTTCCATTCACATCAAGATTCATTTTTGATTCTCTTTATATACAGAAGATCAGTTTAGCATACATTAAGTAAAGATTTCAACAGTTCGCTCCCACACAGAAACACAAAGTGAAAAATGACTGTTTGAGTACTAGTTATAGCATTAAATCACAATGTACAGCACACTAAGGACAGAGATCCTACATGAGGAGTAAGTGCACAGTGACTCCTGTTGTTGACTTAACAAATTGACACTCTTGTTTATGGCATCAGTAATCACCCTAGGCTCTTGTCATGAGCTGCCAAGGCTATGGAAGCCCCCTGAGTTCACTGACTCTGATCATATTTAGACAAGGCCATGGTCAAAGTGGAAGTTCTCTCCTCCCTACAGAGAAAGGTACCTCCTTCTTTGATGACCCGTTCTTTCCACTGGGATCTCACTCGCGCAGATCTTTCATTTACTTTTTTTTTTTCCCCAGAGTGTCTTGGCTTTCCATGCCTGAAATACTCTCATGGGCTTTTCAGCCGGATCTGCATGCCTTAAGGGCTGATTCTGAGGCCAGTGTGCTGTTCAGGATATCTGCCATTCTATGGATCTGTTGTTTATCTCACTTCCCATGTTGGATCGTTCTCTCCCTTTTTTATTCTATCAGCTAGTATTTGCAGACACTATTCTTGTTTATGTGATCCCTTTGGTTCTTAGTCCTATCATTATGATCAATTGTGAACAGAAATTGATCACTGGGACTAGTGATATGGCATTGGTACATGCCACTTTGATGGGATTGAATTGGAATCCCCTGGTATGTTTCTAACTCTACTGTTTGAGGTAAGTCAGCTTGATTTAAATACTCTTGTTAGACCCTCGGAGTGAGGATGCTAACACGTCGAGAGACACACCCCAAAGACTCAGAGTCCAGACCAGCTGATGCAAAAGCAAGAGGATTTATTCTGCGTCTGTGCAGACGGGCCTCCTGAACTCGGGAGTCCAGAGAGCACCCCCAGCACAAAGCCACATGGTTTATATACCCGCAGCAACCAATCAAAAGCACTATAGAGTACAGGCACACAGCAGTCCAATCCGTGAGCTGATCATGTGAAGGGCATGCGTCTTCTATCCAATCAGCTACAGGATCACATGGGAGGCATGCACCTCATCACCATTATGTTGTTTACTTCTTCAGCAGTTCCTTTCCCTGCCAGCGCCATCTTGTTCACCCTGAGGGGGACAACGTCTCGCTCCCTTTGTTCCCCTGGAGGGAGAGCGGCGTCCCGCTTCCCACACCGTTATTTGAGTATTAGGAGGCATACAAACTGGGTTAGGTCTTAGCACAGCCAGGCACAAGTGTCACAGCTAGCTAAGCATAGAGTCCCTTATTTTTATAGCTGCACCTAATTTTAGCTTTGGGGTAAAAAGTTTAGGGCTGTAATTTTTAAACTTTAATTTTATTTGGGGCAAAGGTAACTTCTTGTTTTTAATGGTATTGGCTTAGGTCACTCCATCTCGGTTTGCTTTTTAAGGTTCTTCACTCTTAAATTTTCAGAGATAATTTCACATGTATAAAGGTAAAAGAAATTTCATCTTTTAAAAAACATCCAAAAATAACAAGTAGTTAATTCAAATGAGAGCAGGAGTTTGTCAGAGAAAGTGATTTCTAAGGCCTCTCATTCAGGCAACCTTGTGTTCTCAGCGGCAGGAGGGCAGCAATTTCCCAGCAAGGAAAGCCCAGTGGGTGCCCGGCAGCTTCTGTGGCTCCTGCAGCACTTCCCGCTTTCTCACCTTGGACTTCTTCCTGCGATTATTCTCCCAGTGCCAATAATTAGCAATCAAATCCTTAATTACTCAATTAGTCCAACCCACAAGGCTATCAGAATGAATCAATTAATGCAGCTCCCACGGAAGAGCTCATGTTTGCGTCACACCAGAACATGGTCCCTGAGCCGTGGAGATCTGATCTGGATCATGATTGCCCCAGTCCACTGTGCAATCTGCTTTGCACATGACAGAAACAGAAGCAAGAATCTAAAGCTCCAGTTATTTTCCATGCTTTCCTCCTTAAATGACTTTCAGGAAAGAGTAAAAAAAAAAAGTGACCCCCAAGTCACCCAAACTGCACTACTGATCATTTTAAAAATGAATCTCTTGGGGCCGATGCTGTGGCATAGCCGGTACAGCTGCCGCCTGCAGTACCGGCATCCCATATGAGCACTGGGGCAAGACCCGGCTGCTCCATTTCCGATCCAGCGCTCTGCTATGGCCTGGGAAAGCAGTGGAAGATGGTTCAAGTCCTTGGGCCCCTGCACCCATGTGGGAGACCTGGAGGAGGCTCCTGGCTCCTGGCTCTGGATCGGTGCAGCCCTGGCCATTGTGGCCATCTGGGGAGTGAACCATTGGATGGAAGTCTCTCTCTCTCTCTCTCTCTCTTTCTCAACAGTGACTTTCAAGTAAAATAAATTTTTTAAAAAAATAAAAAGAGGAAAAAATGTATGTCTTATTCTTCTTGACAAACGTGCCTTGTGCTTTGGGCCAGGTTCTCTGCTCTACCCTGTAGGGTGCAAACAGGAGCTGCTTACCAAGTAACTCGGTTTCCACAACTTGTATCAGTGCTTCCCAAACTGTTAACAGTTTCTGACTGCACATCCAGCCTGGACCCAGAGTTTCCATTGTCTTCCCTGGCCCCCCATAACACTGATGCCATTAATCTCTAGACAGACTTTGGGCAAAAGGATGTGGGATAAAAATGATCTGGTGTAGGCTTCGTGGCATCGCTATTGAGATCGTTGTGAGCTCTGTGTGAAAAATGCCAAACTCAGCAAGCTCTAAACAATGTGTCCAGTTCATTCTTAGGAACATGTCTATAATGACCCAAGTCTTACAGATGAGATGAAAGATATTAGAGGGCTGAAATTTAAGAGAAATATTGGAAATATTTTGATTTGGGTTCTAGAACTGGCTTCACTACTCAGTGTACAGTGTATCACTTGAATCCATTGGATAGCTGTTCATATATACATACACACACATACACATACTATTCTTATGAATTAAAATACAGTATACATATGAAGAAATACACTGAAGTTCACAGATCAATGAATTTTTCTGTCATCCAATCACCTTCATAAACAACACCCATATTAACAATAAACTTTCCAAATACCCTGATTTTCCTCAGTATTTCACTCTCTCTTTTTTTTTTGACATATGGAATCAGTATATTGTCATTTACATGATGTGATTCGGTGAAGAAATATTATAACTCCCAGTTATTCTACGTTAACTACCACAAATTAGGTAAATCATTTTTCTTTTGGGGTCTGGTTTATCTCACTTCAGATAATGACCTCCAGCTTCATCCAAGTTGCTGCAGATCTGAGGACTTTGTTCTTTTTATGGCTGAGTAATATTCCATTCTGTATATATCTCATTCTCTTTATCCAGCCATAAGTTAATGGATATCTAGGTTGATTCCATATTTTAGCTGTTGTGAATTGAGCTGCTATGAACACTGGAGTGCAGGTAACTCTTTAATTTGCTGCTTTTATCTCCTTTGAATATATTCCAAGGAGTGGGGGAGCTGGGTCATATCACAGAGCTATTTTTAATTTTCTGAGGAATCTCCATACTATCTTCCATATGACTGTTACATTCCCATCCAACAGTGTGTTAGGGTACCTTCTTCTCCACATCCTCACCAGAATTTGCAATATTTTGATTTTTGGATGATTGCCATTCTAACTGAGGTGAGGAGATACTGCACAGTGGTTTTTCTTTGCATTTCCCTGATGAGTAGTGATGTTGAGCATTTTTTCCTGTGTCTGTGTCTGTTGGCCACTTGTATTTCTACCTTTGAAAAATGCCTATAAATATCTTCTGCCTATTTAATTGGGTTGTTTGCTGTTGTTGAGTGCCTTATATATTCTGGGTGTTAACCCTTTATCAGAATCAGAGTCTGCAGTAATTTTCCTTCATTCTGTAGTTGCCTTTTCACATTATTGAGTGTTTTCTTTGCTGTATGGAAGCTTCTTAGCTTGATATAATCCCATTTGCCTATTTTTGCTTTTTATCGTCTATGTTTATGAGGTCTTATCCAAGAAGGCTTTGCCTAGGCCAATGTTTTACAGGACTTCTTCTGTTTTCCTCTAGTAATTGGAAGGTTTCAGACCTTAGGTTTAGACCTTTGATCCATTATGAGGTATTTTTGTATAGGGTATAAGATAGGAGACTTGTTTCAAATTTCTGCATGTGGAAATCCAATTTTCCCAACACCATTTATTGAAAAGACCATCCTATCTCCAGTGAATGGGCATCCTTGTCAAATATTGGTTGATTATACATGTGTAGACTAATATCCTGTGTTTCTCTTCTGTTCCATTTGTCTACATGTCTATTTTTTGTGTCAGTACCAGGCTATAACAACCCTGTGGTATGTCTTTTTATATATATATAAAAAAAGATGTATTTATATATTGGAAAGGCAGAGTTGCAGAGAGAGGGAGGGAGAGACAGAGAAAGAGAGAACTCTTTTATCCACCAATTTACTCCTCAAATCACTGCAACAGCTAGGGCTACGCCAGGTTGAAGCCAGGAGCCAGGAGCTTCTTCCTGTATCCCATGTGGATGGCAGAAGCTCAAGCACTTGGGCCATCTGCAGCTTTCCCATTTGAGTCAGCAGGAGGCTGGATCAGAAGTGGAGCAGCTGGGACTTCACTGATGCCCATAAGGAATGCTGGCACTGCAAGTGTAGGCCTAATCCACTACCACAGCACCTGTCCTTGTGGTATGTCCTGAAATCTGGTATGTTATGCTCCTGGCTTTTTATTGTTTAAGATTGTTTTGATGACTCAGTGCCTTTTGTGTTTCATTTGAATTTATTTATTTATTTAAAAATATTTGATTATTTCAAAGGCAGAGTTACAGAAAGAGGGAGAGGGAGAGACAGAGAGAGAGAGATCCATCCATCCACTGGTTCACTCCCCACATGGCCACAGTGGCCAAGCTGGCTAGGCCAAAATCAGGAAACTGGAACTCCATCCAGGTCTCCCATGTGGGTGTAGGAGCCCAAGGACTTGGGGCATCTTCCACTGCTTTCTCAGAGGCATTAATAGGAAGCTGGATTGGAAATGATGCAACTGGGACTGGTGCCCATGTGGAATGACAGCATCGCAGAGAGCATCTTATCTCATTGTGCCACAGTGCCAGCCCCTCCTTATGAATATTAGGATTGTTTTTTCTAGGTCTGTGAAAAATATCCTTGGTATTTTTATTTGGATCACATTGAATCTGTAAATTATTTTGGACAATATGTACATTTCGATATTAATTCTTACAAAACCACAAACATGAACGATTTTTCCATTTTTTTGTGTCTTCTATTATTTCATTCATTAATGTTTTGTAATTTTCATTGTGGATATGTTTCACATCCTTGTTTAAATTTATACCCGAGTATTTAAGGTTTTGTAGCTATTGTGAATGTGACTGATTTTACAAGTTCTTTCTCAGCCATGTCATTGCTGGTGTGTAAGAATGCTATTGATTTTTGTGTGCTGATTTTGTGTCCTGCAACTTTGTCAAATTCTGTTATGAGTTCTAACAGCCTGTTATGGTTCCCCCATATAGGATCATGTTAACTGCAAACAGGGATCATTTGACTTTTTCTTTTCCAATCTGTTTCCCTTTGGTTTCTTTCTTTCCTAATGACTGGCTAAACTTCAGAACTACATTGACTATCAATGACAGTGGGCATCCATGCCTGGTTCCAGATCTTAGTGGAAATGCTTCCAAGTTTTCTCCATTCACTATGATGCTGACTGTTGATTTGTCAAATATTGCCTTGATTTTGTTGAGAAACATTCCTTTTATGCCTGATCTTTTTTTAAAAAATTTAATTATGAAAGGACATTGTATTTTATCTAATGTGTTTTCAGCATCCATTTTTATAAAGAATATTTGTTTATTGATTTATTTATAAGGCAGAGTTACAGAAAGAGAGATTTTCCATTTGCTGGCTCACTCCCCAAATGACCATTACGGCCATAGCTGGCCAGCCTAAAGCAAGGAGCTAGAAATTCCATCCAGGTCTCACACACGGGTGCAGTGACCCAAGCACCCAGGCCATCTTCAGAACTTTCCAAGGTGCACTGGCCAAACGTTGCACTGCAAGGGGAGTGGCCAGGACTCAACCAGCACTCATATGGAAGCCAGTGTTGCAGGCGATGGCTTAACTTGCTGTACCATATGGCGACTCCCATCCTTCATGTTGTTGATATGATGTATTATGTTTATTGATTTGCATATCTTGAACCATCCTTGAAAACTTGGTACAAACCCATATGGTCAGAATGGAAGATCTTTTTAATGTGTTGTTGGATTCATTTGCTAGTGTTTTATTGAGAACTTCTGCATCTGTGTTCTTCAGAGAAGATGATCTATATTTTTGTTTTTTGTGTATCTTTCTTTTGTTTTAGAATTAAAGTAATACTAGACTCATAAAATGAATTTGGAAAGTTTGCCTCCCTTTAAGAAAAAATGAAATTAATTCTTCCTTAAAATTTGGTAGAATTCAGTACTGAAGCCATCCAGTCCTGGGTTTTTCTTTGTTGGAAGGGTTTTTATTATCTAATCCCAGTCTTGGTTGTTTGTTTATTCAGATTTTCTTGGTCTTTGTGCTTCAGTTTTGGTGAGTTATTTATGACCAGAAGTCTATTTTTCTGGACTTTCCAATTTGCTGGAATTTAGCTGTTTGTAATAATTCCTAATTTTTCTTTTTATTTCTGTGGTATCAGTTGTAACATCTTTTTCATATCTGATTTGTTAATTTGGACCTTTCCCATTTTTCTGTTAGTTGGGCCAATCATTTATCAATTTTGTTTATTTTTTAAAAAAACAGTTCATTTCACTGATCTATTGAATTCACTGATTGCTTTCTTTCTGCTAATTTTGGGTTTGTTTTGGTTGTTTTTCTAGGTCCTTGAAATGCATTGTTAGATCATTTATTTGATACTTTTTGAAGTTTTTGATGAAGGCACTCACTGCTATCAACTTTCTTCTTAACACTGCTTTTGCTGTTTCCTGAACGTTTTCGTTTTCCTCTTGATTTCATATTCATTTGAGAGCATGTTGTTCAGGTTCCAGGTGTTGTGTATTTTCTGAAGTTTCTCTTATTGGTGATTTCCAGGTTCATTTCACTGTGGCCAGAAAAGATATTTTTTTCTTTCTTTCTTTGTTTTTATTTGACAGGTAGAGTTACAGACAGTGAGAGAGAGAGACAGAGAGAAAGGTCTTCCTTCCGTTGGTTCACTCCCCAAATGGCCGCTACGGCCTGCACTACGCTGATCCGAAGCCAGGAGCCAGGTGCTTCTCCTGGTCTCCCATGCGGGTGCAGGTGCCCAAGCACTTGGGCCATCCTCCACTGCCCTTCTGGGCCACAGCAGAGATCTGGACTGGAAGAGGAGCTACCAGGACTAGAACCCAGCACCCATATGAGATGCCGGCACCGCAGGCAGAGAATTAGCCAAGTAAGCCTCGGCACCAGCCCAAGATATTTTTTTCAATTTAAATATGTTGAGACTTGTCTTATGGTCTGGCATGTGGTCTATCCTAGAGAGCGTTCCATGCACTGATGAAAAGAATGTGTATTCTACCATTGTGGGATGAAATATTCACTAGATCTCTAGTAGATCTACTTGGTCTGTAGCGTAGATTAGTTCTGTTGTTTATTGATTTTTTTTGTTTAGTTGATCTATCGATTGAAAAAAGTGGGTTGTTGAAGTGCCCTGTTTTTCTTGTGTTGGAGTTTTTATCTCCCTTTAGATCTAGTAACATTTGTTTTACAAAACCAGGTGCCTTGGCAGTGGGTGCAAATAAATTTACTATAGACACATATCCTTGCTAAGTTGATCCCTTAATAATAATTACATAATGACCTCCTTTGTCTAATAGTTTTGGTCTTTTTAAAGTAGAGTTTTAATTCTAAACATCATAAGCATGAAGTGTATATTCAGCAACATGAAAAGCCGATACCTTTACTATGAGCAAAACATAATACTGAAAGATTCCAAATCAAATTGGTAATTAAATAAATTGAACATTTTTATTATCCATTTTTAAAAATGTATAGAGGGAATAAATTTCATATATTTTACATACACAATTTTAAGAGCATAATGATGCTTTCTTCCCTACCCTGCCTCCTCCTTCCTTCCTTCTTCTATTTACAATGACGTGTTTCCAATTTACTTGATAATCACAGGCTTAACTCTCCACCAAACATATAATTCAACAAGTAGTAAGTAGAAATATCACTGTTTCTCAAGAGTACAGACAAGGACCTTAAACAATAATCAAATCTCAAAATGTCCATTTCACTAATATCCATTACTTTTGTGGTAGTTAATATACAGACTACAAAAATCAACAAACCAAGATATTTGACTTTTTGTATCTGACTTGTTTCACTAAGCCTAATGGTCTCCAGTTGCATCCATTTTGTTGGGAAAGACAGGATTTCACTCCTCTTTGTGGCCGAGTAATATTCCAGTGTGTAAATATACCACATTTTCTTTATCCAGTCATCAGTTGATGGAAATCTGGGTTGACTCCAAATCTTAGCTAGTGTGAGTTGAGCTGCCATTAACGTGGGGGTACAGATAATTCTTAAATATACTTTCACTCCTCTGAGTAAATTCTCAGGAGTGGAATGGCTGGTCCTATGGTAGATTTATTTTCATATTTCTGAGGAATCTCCATACTGTCCTCCACAATGGTTGTGCTAATTTATAGCGCCACCAATAGTGTATTAGGGTACATTTTTCCCTACGTCCTTGCCAACATTTGCTGTTTTTTGATTTTTGGATGAAATACACACTAATTTGAGTGGGGTGAAACCTCACTGTGTTTTTTTACTTGCATTTCCCTGATAGCTAGTGATCATGAGTATCTTTTCATATCTCTGTTGGGTATTTCATCCTTTGAAAAACCCCTGCTTTCATCTGATTCAAAAATAGTTTTTCCTACTTGTTTCTGATTTCCATTTTCTTGGAATATCTTTTTCCATACTTTCAGCCTGTGCATATTTTTATTGAAGAGCGTTTTTTGTAGTTAACATATAGATGATTCTGGTTTTGTTTTGCCTTGCTTTAATCCAATCAGCCAGTCTGTATCTTTTCATTAGATAATTTAGTCCATTTATATTCAATATTATTATTGATAAGTAATGATGTGGTCTTGCCATTTTTCAATGAATATTCCTTTGTTTTTTTTTATTTTTTATTGTTTTGCTAGGAGGTCTTCTGCCTTCACATTTGTTCATTTTGTTGAATGTCTTTCTGTGTGTAGTAAATCCTTAGGTATCACATCTAATGTTGGCTGAGCAGTGACATTCTTTCAATTTTTCTTTGTCTTGGAATTAATTCCTGTGTCTGGATGCCCATATCTTTCTCCAAGTTGGAACAATTTCCTGTAATTATCTCACTGAAAAAGTTTTCTTTCTTATAAAATATTCAATTTTTTTTATTTGAAAGGTAGGGTTACAGAGAGAGGAAAGGCAACAGAGAGAGATCTTCCATCTGCTGGTTCACTCTTCAAATGGCTACAACAGCCAGGGCTGGACCAGGTAAAAACCAGGAGCCTCATCTGGGTCTCCCACATGCATACAGGGGCCCAAGCACTTGAGCCATAGTCTGTTGCTTTCCCAGGTACGTTAGCATGGAGTGGCATCCAAAGTAGAGCTGTCTGGACTTGGTTGGTTTAACCTACTGTGTGTGCCTCAATTCTGGACCCTGAATAAGTTTTCCAAGCCATTATTTTTTCCTGTATCTTCAGAAACTCCTAAGGCTCATATATTTGATCATTTGATGATATCCCATAGATCCACAGATGGTGAACACTGTTTTTGGACTTCCTAAATTTTTTTTCTTTGTTCAAATGAGAGATTTCAAAAGATCTATCTACTAGATCAGATATCCTTTCTTCTGTCTCACAGAGTCTGTTAAGTCAAACAAAAAGTACAATGAAAAGCCTTATAAAATACTTCATTTCTAACATTTCAGATTTTTCTGCATTATCTTTGTAAAATTTCTTGTCCTTCTCATGACTGGATTTCCTTATTTCATGTAACTGTTTCTCTGCATTGTGTTTAACCTTGCAATCATTTGTTTGAATTCCTTTTCAGGCATATTGTCAGTCTCTCCTTCTTCACAGTCCAGTATTAATGTACTATTGTGTTCCTTTTGGGGAGTCATATTGCCTGCCTTATTCATATTTCTTGTGTTCCCAGTTGGTTTCTATCATCTTGGAGATCACTTGTGATCTCATCTGGGGGAGGTTGGTTGGTTTGTTTTGATTAAAGGCTTCGTTCATGGAAATGTGCCTCCCTTGCTCAGTGCAGTATCTGAGACTTGCACTATAGTTCCAGGGGTGTGTGCTGGGTGAGGCCAGGGAGTAATAGCAACCATCTGTGGGAGGGACAAAATTCCAGAGTGACAGCCAAGTTGGGTGTGGTGTAGTACCTCCGGCTACAGTCAGTAGGGAGGGGGTATTTGAGCTGGCTAATGGGTTCATAATTCCAGTCTTTGCTCTAAGGTGAACCATGGATTCATTGAGCTCATGGTGCCTGTATCCCCCATCCACCCTGGCATGGATACCATACAGAACACCAACCCACATCATAGTGTACCTCCTGAGACCTCTACAGTATCTGTCCCCAGCTCAGGGGAGCTCTGAGTTTCTACATTCAGACCACCGGGTGCACAGGAACCCAGCCACAAACCGTGTCCCTCTGAGCTTTGTGGCCTATGCTCAGAACTCTCACAGCCACAGGGCGCAGATGCACACTCCACCCTGTGAGCTGCCACTGTTCCCCAAGTCAGAACAGGGATGTACTGCAGCTCCAACTTAGCAAATTCAGTGCGAGATTTGTTGGGGGAGGGGAGCAACGTGGTTTTTCTTCAGGGAATAAAGTAGTTGCTCGATTTCCCAGGCTGGACTCAAAGCCAGCGAGGACCACGGAATTCTCCCTTAGTCAGAGCCAGCAGAGCCTCGGGCCGTGGCAGCCTCCTCTCACCTTGCCTGTGAAGATGGCATTGCCCAGCCAGGGGCTGGTCATTTAGACACAAGGTCACTGGCAGCTTGTGGAGTGCAGCTATGTGTCCTCTCTATGTGTCCACTGCTCCACAGAGTCTCTGTTCTGTCCTGTCCATTTGCCACTGAAAATGTCTCTCAATCCATCCCCTGGGAATACGGTCCTTTCTTTGTTTCTCTGGTATCTCTCTGGGGCTGAGGTCAGTGTGACTTTTCCCTGCTCAGTCATCATGGATCTCCCTGGACAGCTGTTCTTTATCCATCAAAATTAAGTCATTGGCACACCACCTGTAGGACTTTTGTCATATTCAGGTGCTAATTACCTTTCATTTCTAATTGGCTTTAAATCCAATCATTTTGACATTTAGCCTTACCTGAAGGCATAATTTTCAGAAACTGTAGGTGAGCAATATGTTTTTTCTAACTGATAAGAAATATATAACTACCATAATTAAAATAATTCCTGCACATATTCCTTAAGCTAGTACCTCATATCTTACTAATAATATGCATTACTTGGAAAACAATGAATTTCCCAATTTCTGTAATTCCTTGAAGAACTAATAATGAATTGGTTTATCTCCCCTGAAGGTTTGTATCCTCAGTAAAAAGAGAGGGACTTCAGGGAGGAGGTACCATGAAGCTGAGTCTTAGATGATCTACAGGTAGAGACTATTTGTTTTGTAAGGCTGGAAGTACGTATATATGGGGGGAGGGGAGCTCTGTATTAGGAGAAAGCGGGTAGAGGGAATACCAGGAATGATGACAAAGGGTAGCATTAGTGCCAAGTTCTCATCCTCTGCAGATCGAGTGGTAATACTGTTATGCTCAGAGTTTTGGGATCAACAGTCCCTTTTGAGGATGCTGATGGAAACTGCATGCAGAACACACACACACACACACACAAACTTATAGTATTTGTGTTTTGGGGCCAGTGCCATGGCGCAGTGGGTTAATCCTCCGCCTGTGGCGCCAGCATCCGATATGGGCACTGGTTCTAGTCCCAGCTGCTCCTCTTCCGATCCAGCTCTCTGCTGTGGCCTGGGAAAGCAGTAGAGGATGGCCCAAGTCCTTGGGCCCTGCACCATGTGGGAGACCTGGAGGAGGCTCCTGGCTTTGGATTGGTGTAGCTCCGGCCATTGCAGCCATCTGGGGAGTGAACCAGCAGATGGAAGACCTCTCTCTCTGTCTCTCCCTCTCCCTCACTCTACCTCTCAAATAAATAAAATCTTTAAAAAAAATTGTGTTTTACCCACAATATGAAAGATACGTATTTTCTCCAGGACCAATAAAGTGAAATATCAAGTGTGCTGTATGTCTATAGGTCAAATGCCCACTGGCAGCAGCCTTTGGCCATGTGAATTTTTGTCCGCTGTCTGAGCCCCTTGTAACGCTCATGGCTTCTCTCTTACATGGGGCTTGTGACATAAAATACAGCTCAAACTGGAAATACCGTGCAAGGAGAGATTCTACTCCAGACGAGGCTCCAAATGCTGTCAGAGGAGTCAGTCTTTCTCTTGGTTCCATGGCCTTCCCCTACACTGGACTCAAACACAGGGTCTGCTTGGGAGCTAGCTGATGCACAGAAACTCCAAACCTCATGTGTCTCGGGTTGAAGTCAGCTATGAGGCAACAGTCATGCTTTTCCTTAAGATCCACACTTCCCCCTCTGGGTCATGTAGTCACTCTGAAGGTCTTCACTCACCTCCCAGTCCCAAGAACTTCTTATTCCTTCAACTTGGTCAATCTGATATTAATCTCTCTGGTGACAGATTGATTTGTCAGATATACTTAGATGCTATGAAAATTTCCTGAGACTTCCAGGAAATTTCTGTTCTTGCCTCCTGGATAAGAACAGAAAGTGTTGTAAGGGCTGGAGCCACTGCAGCCACCTTGCAACCCGCAGGAAAAAATCTGAGATCAGATCTAATATATAGTGTGGGGATGCGAGTGAAAGAGAGAGTGATAGCAAAGGAAAGTAGAATAGTGATATAATTTGAACCACTGATCAAGCTGTGTGAAGCTTAATGGCTCTGATGTTTTTAGTTATGCGACTTACTTAATCTCAGTTGCATTTAAGGGAGCTTGACTTAGGCTTGTCAATAAAGGATGCGTAATGCATGCACTGCCTGCCATGGATCTGTTGAAAGATTCTCATGTTAGCAAGCATCGCAGAACAGAGGACGCTAACACCCTCCCCATCTCCAGGTGGGAAAAATTGTCTGTGGAAAGTCTGTGGGATCCCCAAGGATTCGTCTTCTGTGTCATAGCTGATATGGTGGTTCTGGGGGTTTACAGAATTGAATACATCAGAAACTCACTGGTGTCATTAAGATATTCATCTCTGTCCAGATCTCCTAATTGCTGACTGTGTTTTAGTTTGAAGTCTAAAAATATCTCAGAGCTTTAATTTTTTGCAGTCTTCACTGAATGCTCATTTGAGAGCAATTCTATTGCTTTTTTTTATTTCACTATTTGTTGAGCATACAAATTAATTCACAATGCCTTTATATTGATTTGGAGTAAGCATGCAAGTTCATAGGCAATGAGGCCACAAAATGGAATGCGAATCAATTAGTGATTTATTCAATGCATTAGCTGGCAAAGAATGGGGCCAGATGAGTCGTGGGGAGTTAAGAATGAGTTTTGGGCCTGGAATCCACAGGGAGGTTCCTTAGGCAGTTAGGTTCACAGTGGGATTTAGCCTAATTTGTCTGACAAGTGAGTGATTGACAGGTAGATGCAGCAGCCTGAAAAGCTCCCAGGCTAGCACTTCACTGCCACCTTGTCCTGTACACGTTACAAGTTCTCCAGTAAATAATGACTTCCCTACTTCTGACCTTGTGGCCCTTAGCAATTTTCCTCCATTAATTTTAAGTGTCTTAATGTAATGTGATTATTTTTTCTGTAAACTCCCCCCCCTTTCCTCTGACTTTCTTTCTTTCTTTCTTTCTTTCTTTATTTATTTATTTATTTATTTATTTTTTGACAGGCAGAGTGGACAGTGAGAGAGAGAGACAGAGAGAAAGGTCTTCCTTTTGCCGTTGGTTCACCCTCCAATGGCCGCCGCGGCCAGTGTGCTGCGGCCGGCGCACCGCGCTGATCCGATGGCAGGAGCCAGGTGCTTTTCCTGGTCTCCCATGGGGTGCAGGGCCCAAGCACCTGGGCCATCCTCCACTGCACTCCTGGGCCACAGCAGAGAGCTGGCCTGGAAGAGGGGCAACCGGGACAGAATCCGGCGCCCCAACCGGGACTAGAACCTGGTGTGCCGGCGCCGCTAGGCAGAGGATTAGCCTAGTGAGCGTGGCGCTGGCCTCCTCTGACTTTAGTAATTGAAAGACTGAGAACACAGACCACATTCCTTGTTCCTGAGCCTGTTTCTACTAGGCATGAGATATTTCAGGGATGATAACTGTTCTGCTTTGGACTGATCCTGGATTGCTGCAACAGAAGGAGAGAAAAAGTACTCAGAGGTGGAAGGCAGGTGTGGCTCCCATTAGAGTGCTCAGGAGCAGCCCCAGACTTCCCTGAATTCCACCCACAGCACCGAAGCTGGGGTTCCCACAGGAGGAACTGTTATGATCAAGCACGCCTGTCCTGAGCAGTGTGGGGAGAAGGAAAGCTGAGCTCGCTGTAGCACACAGCGGGCCCTGCATGTCTGGAGAGGAGCATAAACTGCTCTATTCACACCCCTGGAGGAAACCTCCACGTTGTAAGACTTCCTGCCATTTCTAATGAAACTCAGAGTGTGACACAGCATGGCTATAAATCATTCATGGTAGGAATTTTGTACCATGCTTTTTTTTAATCTATGCACATCCTCCCCTATACTTTATTTTTTTAAAGATTTATTTATTTGAAAGAGTTACAGAGAGAGAGGAAAGGCAGAGAGAGAGAGGTCTTCGATCTGATGGTTCACTCCCCAATTGGCCGCCAACAGCCAGAGCTGTGCCGATCTGAAACCAGGAGCCAGGAGCTTCTTCTGGGTCTCCAATATGGGATGCAGGGGGCCATTTTGTACCACTTTCCCAGGCCATAGCAGAGAGCTGGATTGGAAGTGGAGCAGCCGGGTCTCGAACCGGTACCTATATGGGATGCTGGCGCTTCAGGCCAGGGTGTTAACCCGCTGTGCCACTGTGCTGGCCCCTCTCCCCTTTGCTTTAGATTAAAACATTAAAATATAAAGATGCATAAAATTAGGCTTTTGTACCTAATTTCAAAAGTATTGTTCCATTCCATCGATAAGTTCTGATGTACTTTTACTCAAACCCCAGAAAGCTCCCATAAGATCAATTCTATGTCAAGGTTACAATTTTGTGGATGTGGACACATGCTGGAGTTGAGCACTTTGCCACTTGCAAGCTCTGTGTCCACGCAGGTACCTTCCAGGGAGGGCTGGCGGAGAAGACTGCTGCTTCTGTGACGCACGGTGTCTTTTCGTAACCGTACCATTCAGTACCAATTTCTCCAGGAAGTGACCTGAGTCCCTTCAGATGTGAGCATCTCTGATTCTGGAGATAGAGATTTGTCAAAGAGACAATTTACAGACTGTTGAGGGCTGCGCATGAATTTACCAGTGTGAACAGTAAAGCAGGTCCAGCTGTGACTCATTTTTGAGGCACACGATACATCAGCCTGATTTGTTTCACTTCCAACAAAGGAAGATACCCTGGCTTGCAGCTTTCTGCCATGTGTGTTACTCAACTTCTCTCTCCTTGTTCAGGGGAGAACTAAAACTAGAGTTTCGGAAGTGACTGATGAAGGTTTGAATACTGCAGCTCCTTCAATGCCCCAGTTGACTTCCCAAGTTGGTGCTAATCATTTATCACCCTTGCTTCCTACAGAGTGTTACATGTTGGCAACTATGTCCTGAATTGGCCATTTTTAAGGCCAATGTTTAAGATCAAGAGGCTGGTGACTTTTATAAATCCACTTAGTGTTATTAATTACAATGTCAGCAGCAACTTTAAAACTTTCTGCCACATTGAGGAAGAATATTACTGACCACGGGGGTTGTCCAAAGCTTTCTAATCATCCTTATTTGTTTGTGTGTGTGTGTGTGTGTGTCGCTACATACAGGAGGTAATACCATAGCTCCCTGTCACTCAAAATGTGTTCTGTGTCCAATAGTATTGGCCTCACACTGGTAAGGAATACAGAGTCTTGAACCCATCCCAGGTGTACAAACTGCATTTTAACCACCCGTGGTGATCTGTGCGCATTAGAATTTGAGGAGTGCCAGCTTCATTTTGCTACAATGATTTTAATCATGAAATTAGAGCCTAAAGAATGTAGACAGGCCCACATATCCCATAATAAAACGGACTGTTTGTGTTGAATTCTGGTTTCCATTGTGATGGCATCAATAAGATGTGCTAATCGGCTCATGATGCAGCTTGTCACTCTCTTCTGATAGGCTGTCAGTCATCTGAAGCCATTAGGGGAACCCATCTTAGAGAGCATGCCATTCTGTCTCTGATTAGCTGATGAACAATGACGTCCTTGCCAACGGCCCTGGCCTGCACATGACTGCTCCATGCGCTGGTCTCTCCTTTGTGTTCCTGAGTGATCAGACTGTCTTCTATAAATCAGGTGTGTGGGCTGTGGTCCAACTGGTATTAAGTATTTCTCCATCTACCTGCCACCACCAGCAATCATTTTAAATATAGGGAAACTGCTTAATTCTAATGCATTCGATCTCTGAAAATCAGGGAAAAAAAAGATATGCTAAAAAATGTGTCTTTCCCCAAAGAGAAGGGTTAGGGTTAGGTTGATTTTTTTTTTTTTAAATCATTATCATTGCTGGTTCCACTGGGTATGGTCTTTCAAAGCTAGGCTTCTGAAAGGGTAATATATGGTGCATCACTCTTACAACAGAAAACCATTTGCAAGTCTTAGCTTCATGAACTCTATTTTTTTTTTTTTTTTTTTGACAGGCAGAGTGGACAGTGAGAGAGAGAGACAGAGAGAAAGGTCTTCCTTTTGCCGTTGGTTCACCCTCCGATGGCTGCTGCGGCCGGCGCACCGCCCTGATCTGAAGCCAGGAGCCAGGTGCTTCTCCTGGTCTCCCATGGGGTGCAGGGCCCAAGCACTTGGGCCATCCTCCACTGCACTCCCGGGCCACAGCAGAGAGCTGGCCTGGAAGAGGGGCAACCGGGACAGAATCCGGCGCCCCAACCGGGACTAGAACCCGGTGTGCCGGCGCCGCAAGGTGGAGGATTAGCCTAGTGAGCTGCGGCGCCGGCCATGAACTCTATTTTGAGGAATAAAAGTGAAAATAACATTTAAGTTGACTCAGAATTTACCTGAATCAACACCACTTCCATTAAAGAAAGAGAACAACACTATTGCCAACAATGAACAATGATAATTAGCAGTGTCATGACTTATTACCAGGCACTGAGGAAAACTCCAGCACAGATCCCTCCCTGGAGCACGGGACAGGACAGGACGAGGGGGTGCTGGACCGTCTCTGCCTTGCATTCAAGTACTAGGACCCTGCTTTGGTTTCATAAAAGCAGATTTTGAAGCAAGTCTGGGGCTCTTCCTCCTTGGAGACAGCAGCTCCCAGGAAATGAGGGAGAGAACATTAGGGTGGGGTGCCCTGAAAAGGAGACAACATCAGGGAGTGCTTTAGTCAGTCGGCTCGGAATGGTAGACATTGTTTTAACTTCATTCATTCCCACCATCAGAGACTTAAGCGCTGTGGGTTCCCCCATTCCTCTGTGAAACACGCCTGGCCTCTCACCTGTGCCTTTCTTCTTCCCCGCTGAGGAAAGGTTGGTCACTTAGTTGATGACTGGCAGAGAGGAGCCAGTGGTTCTCGTTTGGTGGGACCTCATCCAAGCAGATAGGAGTCAAGGGGTGCAGGTGTGGCCCCTCCCTCTCCACGTGGAAAGTGAACCAGGAGTCACTGTGCTCTATGGCTCTAAGGTTCAGCCTGGTAACAGGGCCTCTGCATCCTCCAGCCTAGATACTTGCAGCAGTAAAAATCAGGTTTGGTTCTCCATCTCTCAGATCTCAAACAGCAAAGATATTTTTGTTCTTCAGAAAGATTAAGAGGGGAGGGTATCTAGGCTAGCAGTCACAAGGCCTGCATCACGCACTGGACGGCTTTAAAGCCTGGGTCTGACTCTTGAGTCAAGTTTCCTACCAGTGCAACCCCTAGGAGGCAGCAGTGGTGGCTCCAGTAACAGGGTTCTTGCCACAAACATGGGAGACCCGGCCGTGGACCATGTAAGCATTTGGGAAGTGAAAAGCAGGTAGGAGCACTCATGCACTCGCTCTCTCTACCTCTGCAGTGATTAAATTAACAAAAAAATACATTTTAGGTATAAGATATGGTAAAGTAATGAACCTTACTGAGTTATATTTTGCGTTAAAGGCTATTTACACAAACTAATCTCATCTGCACATGCAGAAAAGAGACTTAACCAAGGATCTATCATTGAGGGATCTGAAGGAGCCACTTATATAAAATTCAGAAAGAACTCCATATTTAGATATTTTTCTAAATGAGTTTGTACAGTTATTCGTGTGAATCTTAAAGAACAGTAATTTAGGGTGGACATTTGATGCAGTGGTTAAGACACTGCTTACTTAGGACACCTGCATCCTATATCAGAGTAGCTGGATCCAACCCCTGGCTTTGCTCCTGATTCTGGTTTCCAGCCAATGTACACCCTGGGACTAATAGGCAAAAGCTCAGCTACTTAAGTCCCTGTCACCCATGTGGAAGACCCAGATTGAGTTACCAGCTCCTGCCTTTGGCCTCTCCCGATGTTGTATGCATTTGGGGGTATACCAGCATATGGAAGATCTCGTTTGCCTTTCAAATAACTTAATAAAAACTTAAACGTATTAAATACTTTACATATGCGAGAACACTTGTTATATTGTGCAGGGACTTTCTTTTTCATGTTTAAATACACCAGACACACAGCAAACGAACTGGTGAGGGACCGCCGTGCCAGGGCTGCAGAGCTGGGTTGCGTACTGTACCCAGGTGCACCCAAATGTTACTAAAGAGGCAAACAAACTGAGTGTTGTCCAGGAAAAGTCATCTGCATAAATTCTAAGAAGTGAAAATCACCCTGCAACATCACATAAAGACTACACCTCCGGAAATTATCTGTGCAGGAACCAGCATAAATTTACATGAATGCATTTATTGTCCTCAATAAAATGCAAAAAGACATTCTCTGAAACAGGGAGTCATGAGGTAAAAGGGCCACTAAGCAGTTCATTTCTATTAGAAGAGATAGACAAGGTTAAGGTTGTTGAAGGAAATTCACAACAGAGAATCAGAGTTACAATCCACACTGGAGACAGTAAGGAAGAACACACTTCGGGGATAGGTGAGAAGTTTCAGGAGTTGAGGACATGAAAGCGGTTTAGAGATCTGGAATGAAGTTTTTGGATCTGTAATCAAGGTTCCAAAAGAACAGAACAGAACGTGTAGAAAATTATTTTCTCCAATCATATGATGACCACAGCAGCAATCGTTCCGATTTTAACACAGCATTTAAAGGCGAACTGAGGGAGTGCTGAATGTTCGCAGAAAAATCAGAGAAAACACAGTGATCAGCAGGTACACCTGGTCTTAATTTTTAAATTACAGAGAAGAGGTAAAATATCACTCAAAATCCTAGTGAGGGAAAGAGAAAGTTACCTAATAAAGCAAGACAAAGCAGACTGGCTTTGGAATTATTACTACAACACTCAGAGTCATACAGCAAGAGGCTGGCTACGGAGTTCTGAAGGGACCTGTGGTCAACGTGAGAGTCAATGCCCGGCCAAGAAGTTGCTCATGGATGAAGGCAATTTTCAGGTAATCAAGGGCTCAGAAATACAGTGTTTTTGAAAAAAAAAAAAAAAAGTAACCATAGGTGAATATATACCTCACTCATTGACTGATGGAGCAACACTGAGAGCTTGAGAACAGGGAGTTCATGGTATAAAAGTATGAGAGGAACACAGGAACCAGTCAAGCACAGCCGTGAGACTACACTCTTACACAAATCTAGACACCAGGTTGGAGACAAACATCAAAGTCACTCTTGAATGAGAAGGTACAGAATTGCAAAGCCCTGCAGATACTCTGTTGCATACTGTCTTTTCATAGATCAGTAAGTTTGTGCTGAACTCCTGACTGAAAGGGTTAGGAGGCCAAGTCACCCACATTCCACACCAAAGTGCCTGGCTTTGTTGACCCCAGCGCCAGCCTTTGTGGGCATTTGGGGAATGAATCAGCACATTAGAGCTCACTCTCTTGTTCTCTCTCTTCCCCTGTTTCTCAAATAAATTTTAGAAAAAGAGTTGGTTGAAAGGTAAAATATCACTGTATTGTTCTTACTAATGAAAATGAAGGCTGAAAAATGAGCGCACATGTATATAGACTTACTTGTATATGCAGATGTATCACAGAGAAAAGCAAAGGAAAAACATGATGAGGCGCCCAACCTTAAAAACGGACAGCTGAACTGGTAAGAAAATATTGAAACAAATATGAAGCTACTTCAGAAAGTTCATGTAAAATGGAATTAAAGATATGATATTTTGGTACAAAAAATTTAGGAATCCATGCAATAGTTTTATAATGGGCATTTTTATGAACTTTTGAAAATTCTTCATACTGATAGATTTCAAATCTTGTAATAATTCATTCAACAAATACTGTTTGAAATATTTTCTATGTAGATAATGTAAGCATTGGGTAAATGGTGGTTAATGAATAGTTGTGGTTCCTGACTTCATTGCATTGACAGCCTATTTTGTGCAAAATAAAGACATGAAACAGAAAACAATGAAAATCTTACGAGGATGATGTAAGAGAAGGTTTTGGTGATGAAATCTGAAGCAGGACCACTCATTTCACTGGTGGAAGCTGCTTTTATAGACTGTATCTCTGCTGTTAAGCATATTTAGGAAAAAAATACTCAAAAATGGACACAAAAGTGATATAACTACAATTAAAATTATCCTTAATAACATGATTATTAGTGGCTTTATGAAGAATGCAGCCTGAAAGTTTCTCCATTTTGGTATGGGCACAGCTTCCCCAATATACCTTCTCCCCCAGCTCCCACGTTGATATTTAGAAAGCCTATGATAATTCTAAGAGACAGTTAGAAGCATAGTCAATACTGACTGCTTCTTTTGCTGCCAACAGACACAAAGGCACTGACTGATTTGTTCTCTGAGGTCATCAGTTGCAGACTCACCACTGATTTGGCCAGTTCCTTTACTTGCACTTACTAAAAATAAAATAATATAATCTTCTGTTCCACCATTAAAACAAAATCATTTTAGAATAAAACATTTTATGCTTAGACACTGGCTAACTACATATACCCAAAGAATAAGTTGTTTAGCAATACATTTCCTACTGTGGCATGTTCATCTGGTATGATAAGGTGGCATCTTATCAAACAGTATCCTTACTAAAAGGGAGACCATTTTACATTTCGGTGTGCTGCTCTTATTCCTGGTTGTCTCTACAGAACCTGAACATGGCTCCTTTGTTGAGTTCCCTTTGGGTCTTCCTTGGATATTTACCCATTTTCATGTAACGATTTAACTTGATTACAGTCACTGGGATTTAGCTGAAGCCCTTTTAAGTGAGACTTCCCCAGAAATGGCACAAAGTGTTCCTGCACATCACGCATGCAGGAGTCAGGCACTAGATGTGTGCATCCATTCTATGACATCACTGGTGACCAACAGGCATTGAATCGTGCATCACTGCCTTCTTTCAAGCTGTGAAATGTTCTAGTTTCTAAGTCCGGATTGTATTTTATTTTTTGAAAAAGAAAATTTTGAAGAGTTCTCTTTGTTCCATTGTAATAATTTCCAGTGCTCTCTTCATCTCTTATTAAGTCATCCTGTGCCCTCGCTCAGAGCACAGTGTGACTGAAGCATTAATTAGCCTTCAGAGATCTCAGCCATGCCTCTTTCAGCAAAGAGCTGACATTTAGGGGCTGCCAGTCACTTGGAGTTATAATACAAAAAATTCATTAAAAACATTCCATCAAAGAGTTTATGTGCACTGGAGGAGGGGCCGAGCAAACTGGGAGGAGGTAGGTTGCAGGGAGTCAGTTTAACTTATTTTATGTATTAGAAAACATAGAGTAAATGACATATGAAACTGATGGAGCATATAATCATAATTACACAGCTGGATCACCACCCAACTTTTGCACACTTTATGCACAATTCTTAGTGCAATCTCTATCTGGTTTGGCATGAGTGTTCCACAGCTTAACCAAGATTTTCAATAAAGAAGCAGCTCCTTTAGCAGAATAGAAATCAGGGCCTGACCAATAAGATTGTAGCAGCAGGATTCAGAAAAATGGTCCCTGGCTTCAACTCTTACTTATTTTCTCTTGTACCAGACATCATGGATTTGGGAAGGTGAGATGACATTGAGGAGAATGCATGCCATTAGAAACATGAGGTTCTCCCTGGCTCAGACAGCACTGGTGAAATACCAATGAATGAATAAAATACTGTTTAAGAGACAGTATCACATACCATGCTTCACTTGTTCATGTCAGTAGATGGAGCAGAGTATTTCAAAATGTATAAATAAGTAACTGCAATATTTTAATGAAATATATAGTTGATTAATATATGACAGACTGGTAATTTGAATGTGCCTTAAAATATAAAGCGCTGGTAAAGAGTCTAAAATTTTGGGCCGCGCCGCGGCTCACTAGGCTAATCCTCCACCTTGTGGCACTGGCACACCGGGTTCTAGTCCCATGCGGGGCACCGGATTCTGTCCTGGTTGCCCCTCTTCCAGGCCAGCTCTCTGCTGTGGTCCGGGAGTGCAGTGGAGGATGGCTCAAGTGCTTGGGCCCTGCACCTGCTTGGGAGACCAGGAGAAGCACCTGGCTCCTGGCTTTGGATCAGCGCGCCGGCCACGGTGGCCATTGGAGGGTGAACCAACGGCAAAGGAAGACCTTTCTCTCTGTCTCTCTCTCTCTCACTGTCCACTCTGTCAAAAAAAAAAAAAAAGAAAAAAGAAAAGAAAAGAGAGTCTAACATTTTGTACCTAGTGGATTGGACCAAAACCAAGGCATCATGATTCTATATAGCTATGAAGAACATTGACCCTAGTTTTCTATTTTACTACCATTAACATTCCCCTTATCACCCTTTGTCTTCTTCCCAAGGAAGACTATCTTTTAGTCTTCCTGAAAGAGCCACATTTGAGCAGTTGTCTGCCTCATCCTCCAGACTCAGACAGTTCTAAATGCACTGTGCATTTCGATATTTGGTCTAAATCCCTTATGATGCTAGCGGTTTACTTTTCCTGCCTATGGAAGGGAGCTTTGGCATGAATACCACTCAACAACAGCCAAAATGCCCAACAGGATGCCAACGAGGGCCCTTTGTCCCATGATGGGAAGTCCAATCATGCATGGCTGGCAGTGAATTGCTATCTAGCCCATTCTCACCATGAGGCTGGACAGCTGGTCATTGCTCAAATCCATTTATACTCCTGATTTACTAGAACATTTGGGTTTTGAAAATCTCATTTTATCACAGACTAGCTCTGAAACACGTTGCATATGGCTGCGATGTAACTTAGAGAGCATTAACTAATCTTCTATCCAGCTCTGCATCCGATCCTAGGGAGCCACTACTGGCATTTCGTCTTTCCTGTAATTATATATATATATATATATATATATATGTGTGTGTGTGTGTGTGTGTGTGTGTGTGTGTGTATCATGACTCAGAGGGCTCCTGCAGGAAACAGTGTTATGCATGGTATGCTCAATACATTCATAGAATCAATAAAGGATTGGAAAGTGCTCAGGAATTAAGGACTATGTGGCTGATCATGAATGGAGGACAAGAAAGGGAAGATTGCTGACACCCACGAAGAGCTGGTGAAGTAGAAGAGGATCTGCTGGGTGGAATTATAGCAGAGGAATGCAACCCCTGCCCAGACCATGCAGGCAGGGAGGGAACAACTGAGAGTAAACACCCTGATCTCTTTCTTTTGTTCTTTGGAATTTTATTGGAGCCACCTACTGTGTGATTAAAAGTATATACCAGAGGACAGAGTATACAGGGAAAAGCAATTTAGGGCAGCATCTCTGGGAGGAGAGAGGGCAGAGAATGCAGAATTGATGTGAAAGTCATACAACTTTTTATTCTCTAGCCCTGGTCTCCCTCTAGTTGCTTTCCTCTCTCCTCTCTTCAAACTTCTAGAAAGCTGAGTGCCTTGTTAACTCACTTCCATGGTGCACTGATGTCATGAAATCCAGGCCCTGTTTCCACTTCTGCCAAAGTGCCCTTCAGCCAAGTTACAGCAGGGTTCTTACCACAGGGAGGTTCTGATTGCTGGGTCACCATGGCCCTTTGTCAGTTCTCATGCAAAAAACAACAACAACAAACTTCCAAAACAGCAACTCTTCCCCTCTTCTTCCTTCTGACCTTTTCATACAAGTTGTAATAATCATATTAATAACCAAGTACAACAACGGAATCTAAAAGCAATATAGTTGTAGTGCACTGATGCATCCAATAGAGACTTTTGTTTGTACCGAACCAAGATGGCTGAATAGAGAAAAGACAGACTCAACTCAGCTTCAGGTAAATGAAGAACAACGAAGGAGGGACTGTATTTCAACTGAATGAACATCAGACACCATCAGCTAGAAGACATACCTGCTGCCAGCCACTGCAGTTTCTATGCCACCAGCTCCCAGCCAAGGGATGCCATCTTACTGGCAAAAGAATATAAAGAGGGTACCATGGCCCTCACTACCATCACAGACTGGAAGCCCTAACACTGAAGAATTCCTCAGTCCCCACTGACTTCAAGTCCAGCCTGGAGAGTTGATTGGGCTCTGAGAAGGGAACCCACATTGTCTCCCTCTCCCCAAAGTGCCAAACTTCGACTTGCTGTGGTAGAGCTGCTGCTGGACTCTTCTGATTTAGGAAACAGTAAGCTGTCCTGTTGCTACCAGAAGCCAACAGAGGCAGATTCAGAGAACTGCAGAATGGACACCCTGTGCCCGTGGCTGTGGGAGTTCTGGGAATAAGCCCTGGAGACATGCTTTCTCACTTTGCCTGATTCATAGTGATTCCCCTTGGCTTCTTGGGATTAGACTCAACTGTAATCCATAAATATCCAAGAAGACATGAGGAAGATGCTCCTGCTCCTTCTACCTCATAGTATTGGAAGTCTGGGACACAAGCCTCAGCATCACATTTGCACCCTGTGTGGGAGCTGGGGGCCATTATTCTCTGCCTTGTCTATCCGGGATTGCTGATACTGATGTTCATCTCTGGAGTAACTTACACCTGTAATATCTGGAGAGCTCATTCTGCATTCCTGTGCTTCAGGCTGGAAGCTACCAGTCTACAATTCCAATGCAACTGGCTATCATCCTGTGAGACCTGGATAATGATAACATACCACCCTGCAGCACAAGGACTTTATTAGTAGTTCCCTCAGACTCACTGGAATCTACCCTCTGGAACTCAGAGAATAACATACCTGCATTACAACTCCTTGGACCCACACCTACCAGTGCAAAATTTCAAGAATATAGTGCGTTCTGCAGGATTGGGGCAGAGTCCACTTCACATTCCCAAGTTCTGAAAGTAGGATTTTTGGCACTATATAACCCATCACCAGTTTCTCGCTCTCTAAGCAGGAACTAGAGAAGTTTGTATCCACATCACACAGTCCTAGAACCACAGCTATAGGTGCCACAAGCCCCAGCACCACTCAGGCTTGCCAAGTGGGACAAGGGGACAGCCCCCTCTGTGTTCCTCAGCACCACGAATGAGTCCTTGGACTAGTGTGACTGACACCCAGCTCCCTGAGGACTGAAGATACACACCCCTTGGAAGCCCACATCCACTTCAAAGTTGTATTTTACCTCCATGAACTGCTACAAACTATACAGGTATGACACTTACAGACACAATTGACGTGGGTTAAAACAAAAGAAATCTCTTATAGGTTACAATTCTGGGCTCTCCTAGAACCAAAGCCAAAGCAACAAGCTAATGATATCCTGCATTCCTTCTAAACAAAAAATGTTTTCCAACAAAACCTACTCCATAAATAAGAATGGCTACTACACAAGATGTACAGACATCGATGTAAGAATAGAGCAAACATGAAGAAGCAGATAGTATCACACTTCCAGAAGAACACAATATTCCTCCAGAACTAGATCCTGATCTGAAGGAAATCTACAATATTTTGAAATAGAAGTTAAGGTAATGATGTGAAGAAAACTCAATGAGATATAAGAGAATACAGATAGTGTCACTTTAAAGATGTGGAAAACAATAGATGACATGAATGAGAAATTCATTAAGGAGATAGAAATCATTAAAAGGAACAGAAATTTTTAGCTGAAAACACCAATTAATGAAATAATAAATATGAGAGCTTCAATAGAAGAATAGACAAAATAGAGAAAAGTAGTTCTGATCTGTATGACAGGATTCTTTATAACCCAGTCAGACAATAATAAACAGAAAAGTATCAAAAATAAAGAACAAAGCCCAGGTGAAAATATGGGATATCATTAAGAAACAAATATTCATATTATAGAGATTCCTGAAAGATAAGAAAGTGAGAAATGCATTGAGGTACTACTAAATGAACTAATAGTTGAAAAATTCCAGTCTTTAGAGAGATAGGGACATCCAAATAAAGGAAGCTCAAAATGCCCCAAGCAAACTCAACCAAAAAGACCTTCTCCAAGGGACAGTATAATCAAATTGTCAGACATTAATCCAAAAGACAGTAAGAAAATCATCATTTACAACTAAAGGAAAACCAATTAGACCAACAAATTTCTCAGCAGAAACTATTGGTTTTCCTTGAAAGAAAAATCTCCTCAAGATGAATATTATACCCAGTAAAGCTATCCTTTACAAGTTACTGAGAAATAAATATATCCTAGGCAACTAAAAACTGAGAGAATTTATCACCACCAGACCAATCAGAACAGATTCTGAAAGGAGTCTTATATGAGAAGTAAACACTGTGAAAAGACTTGATACTACTAAATTCACTAATCAAGCAGATATAATCAATAACCAATCATAGAGGTTAGTTCTTATCTATAATGCTAACCTTAAATGTAAATGCATTAATACCCAGGCAAAAGATATAGGTTCTCTGAGAGGATAAAAAAAAAAAAACAACTCTATGCTTCCTACAAAAATTCACTTCATAAGTAAAATACATAAACTCTGAAATTTAAGGGTAGGGAGAAAAAAACCAAACATAAGTGGGAATAGCTATACTCATATCAGAATTTAAATCAAAAACTGTAGAAAGAAACAAAGGACAGTATGTATTATGTATTTATAAAAGGGTCAATAAAGCAGGAAGATATAACAATTATAAATATATAGGCACCTAATACAAGGCCATGCAGATATATAAATAGCAAATACTACTAGATCATTAGACCTACAGAGAGAAATAGACTCCAACATAACAACAGTGGGGACTTAAACACTCCAGTGTCATCAATGGACAGATCATCCAGACAGAAAATCAACAAGATACATAAGAGTTGAACCATACTGTTAAGCAAACAGACATTTACAAAAGATGTCATGGGTAAAGTTTCAATGGCTACAGAATATACATTCTCTTATCAGCATATGCAACATTTACTAGTATACAACATATATTAGGCCATAAGTTACCGACAATGAACTCACCTAAGGAGAAGTCAAGAAAGAAACCCCATTCATAATAGCCATAAAAATCAAATATTTAGTAATAAATTTAGCCAAAGGGGAGAAAAATCTCTACAATGGAAATTATAAAACATTGATGAAAGAAATAATCAAGAACACAAACAATGGAAACTATTCCTTCCTCATTGATTGTAGAATTAATATTATTAAATGTCCTTACCACCTAAAGCAATATACAGATTCAATATAATATCTATCAAAATGCCAATGGCATTATTTACAATCCTAAAATTCAAGTGAAATCACAAAAGACCCAGAATAGGCAAAGCAATCATGAGAAAAACAAAAACAAAATAACAACATCAAGCTGGAAGCATCACAGTACCTGACTGTAAAACATACAACAAAGCTATAATAATTAAAACAGCATGGTACTGGCATAAACACCAACACATGGATGAATGATACAGAGTATCCAGAAATTAACCCACATACATGTAGCCAACTGATTTTTGACAAAGGAACCAAGAACATATGCTGTAAAAGGATAGTCTTTTCAAAAAATAATGCTGGCAAAACTGGATGCATTTATGTACAACAATAAACTTAGATCCCTACCTCTTACCATGTACAAAAATCAACTCAAAAGAGATCAAAGACCAAAATGTAAAACCCACAACTATGAAATTGCTAGAAGTAAATGTAGTGTAGGTGAAGACTTCTTGGATAAAATCCATAAAGTGCAAGCAACAAAAACGAAATCTGAGAAATGGGATTTTATCAAACTTAGAAACTTCTTCACAGCAAAGGCAACAAACAACAGAGTAGAGAAACTCTGGAAGGGGAGAAAATATTTGCAAGAAACTTATCTGACAAAGGAATAATATCCAGAATATATCAGTAACTCAACAAACTCAATAAAAATAACAATCCAATTAAGAAATGGGCAAAGGACCTGAATAGACTTTCTCAAAAGAAGAAAGACACATGACCAACAAATATAAGAAAAAATGCTCAGGATCAGCAGCCATTATGGAGAGACAAATCAAAACCCAAATGAGATAGCAACTCACCCCTGTCAGAATTGCCGTTATTTAAGACAGAGCAGCAAATGCTGACAAGGAAGTGGAGAAAGGGGAACTCTTAACCCCTGCTGATGGGAACGTAAATTAGTGCAGCCCTTGTGGAAAACAGTATGGCAATTTCTTAAAAAATTTGAAATAGAGCTGTCAAATGACCCAGTAATCTCATTACTGAGTATATACCTAAAAGACATGATCTCATTGTATCAAATACCTAATCCACCATGCTTATAGTAGCACTGCTTACAAAATCCACAGTATGAAATCAATCAACATGGCCATCATTAGATAGATCAAAGATGTAGCAAAAATACACACACAACCCCAATGGAATATTAATCAGCTATAAAACATAAAATTCTGTCATTTGCAGTAGAATGGTTGGGACTAGAGGACATCATGTTGAGTGACATAAGCCAGACACAGAAAAACACTGCATGTTCTCCATTATATGTGAGAAATAAAATTAAAGAAAAAAACCCAAGCAAATGCCATGTGTATCAGTTTTGCTGCACAGTATTGTTTTAAACCCTTGTCAAATTGACAGGTATTATATACTCGTATAGTTTTAATGATTTTGTGACTTTTATATTGGTTTATATCAGTGTAGTTGAACATATTTTCATGGATTTTGTTCAGTCTGCCTCTTTCCTTGCTGGGCTATGATCTCTTACTTTTAATTTAGTAGAGCCATTAAGCTTTTTACTATAAATTAAGAACCTGTTATCTCAAAAAATCTTTTGTTCAATTTTCCTTTTAGTTTGCATTTCATTTTCCCTTTTAAACAGCTTATTTTCACCCATTTGAAAGTGAAGGAAGGAGAGGGAGGGGGAGGGGGAGGGGGAGGGAAAAAGAGAGAAAATGAATGAGAATGAAGGACTCTGCCACCTGCTCGTTCACTTCCAACACGCCACATAAGCATGGTTAGGCCTAGTGGAAGCCAAGTGCCTGGAACTTCATCTGATGGTTTCCCATGTGGTGGCATGGACTCCAGTAATTGAGCCATCAACTTCTATTCCCAGGGTGCACATCAACAGGCAGATAGATCAGAAGTGGAGACGGGACTTGATTCCAGGCACTCCAGATACAGGATGCAAATATCCCAAGCAATGAGTTAACATACTGTGCCCCATGGTCCATTCTGCACTCTATTTTCAATTCTCCATCTGCCACTTTCTTTCTCATACTCCCCTCCTTCCTCCTTCATCCACAACAAATACTATTAACCTCCTTTGTTTTTTTTTCCCAACTGTTGTCCAAGCATATGCAAAATTTCACACACATGTAGACTGTTTTAATATGTTAGCCTTATACAAAAAATAAGAACTTACCCAAAAATATAAGACCATCTGTATTTCTCTACAACTTGGCTTCTCTCCATTCCCAAAATAACATGTAATTTTTTCCAGGTCAATATCCATGGTGAGATATCTTACCTGATGGCTTGGTTGATAGAGCTAAACCAATAGGCTGGGTAGGTATCCCTTCCTCCTCTATGTCCAGGTGAATGCTTCTTTAGTCAAAGCAAAGAACCAGGGTGGGTGTTTGGCAGAATAGTTACAATGTCACTTGGGATGCATACATTCTGTATCCAAGTGCCTTGGTTCAAGTCCCAGCTCCTACACCATTCTCACTTCCTGCTAATGTGCACCCTGACAGCAGGTGGTAGTTCACAAAGGAGACCTGGATCACGTTCCTAGCTCCTGATGTCATTTGACCTGGTCTCTGCTGTTGGGGACATATAAGGGGTGAAACAGTAGATGGGATACCTCTCAAATCTCTGCCTTTCAAGAAAACAAAATAGTGAGAAAATTAAAAAGCAGAGAACCACTAAAAGAGGCACTGAGTTTCTTCTAGAAGTGCTACTTCCCATGGTTCTGACATCCCTCTCTCCTGGTTTTCTTCCAAACTTTTCTCCTCAGCTGGGAGGTGGAATCCTGTGTGTTTCTCTCCTTTGTGCTTATCCATCAGGAGATGAAGATGCTGCATAGCAAACCACCCTGTATGTGTAGTGCCTTACAACTGTTACACTGATGCCCACAGTCTGATTGTATGTCTTTCGTGCATCTCTGGTAGGTAAATTTCCCCTGGAGTCATATGTGTGTATGAGTGAGTGTGTGTGTGTGTGTCTTGTATCATGTTCTAATTTGAACACTCTCTAACCCTGACTTTCATCATATGAAAACTGATCTATGTCATTATATCACAGTAGAGGCTGCAAAAGACCAATAATATTAGTGTGTAGAAATAATTTCTAGAATAAAAACATCAATTTATTCACTCCTCGCAAGAGAGATTTAAATTTAGAACTTCCTGGTTATCAGACTCACTGAGACAAAATGGAAAATCACCCCTTTGCTGTGGTAACTTAGGAGTACCACGTGCCTTCGTGGAAACTAGGGTCGACCAAGTATCAGGGGCAGAAAAGAGGGCTTGGTAGGCTCTAGCTCCACAGTGATACCAAGAGGAAAACCAAAAGCTTGTTTCCAAGGGAAGCATGTAAAATCCCTCAGTCAGTCAGGAGCCAGCCAGGATAGGTGATGGAGGCAGAAGTGCTAAAGCCAAGATTTGAGCATACAAGAAAAAGTACAACCAGGGAGTAGAGTAAAGGTCAGATCTTCTAAAAATGCCCTCAAATACCAAGACATATCAGGTGGCACCAAAGGTCTGGGTCTTCGCCAGCTTTTGAATATTGCAGTATTCTGAACCTCATAATAAATTCCCAATCAGAAGTATAAAAATTGTGATATAGTTTAATATTTATGTTAACTAATAGTTTTAACAAAAGCCTTGCAATACAATGTACATGCATGAAAGGCAATTCTAAGTTTTCAGATTGAAACGCAAATAAAACACCCGTTTCTTCAGTATTACAGTGACTGTTAAGTTTGGGGAATCAAGTTTCAATTTGAACACTCTCTTCTTTCAAACCTGTCAGATTTCTCTGGAACTGAGGATATAAATGAATCTTCATCCAACATTGGAGATTTAAAATTGGAACTTCAGTGATGTGAGGTCTGGCCCAGATCTCTCTCCTTTCCTTGTCACCCCTGCCTACCCCAGGATTGACCTTTTAAATCCCAGCTGGCAACTCATCTTTATTAGTGTGAGAGAGTGGCTGACCTCAAGGGTTAGAATCAACACTGTGAATTTGCACAGCCCTGGAAAAACTGATTTAACATTTCTGGTACCTCTGTGATAGGTAAATCACCTTTGGGTCATGTTTTATTTATGCATTTGTTTGCTGGCTCCTTTCACTCTTTTGCATGCAAATTCTTGCTTTTGTTTTAATTTGCCTGGACTTGTAATTTCATGACCTCAGCAGGACCAAAAGAGAAACTTTGGAAAGAACCTTTTTAACTTGATGGGTACTGACAGATACTCTGAATAAATTGCATTTGGATGTATTAATTATCCAATGTGGCAGTCAACACAAATCAGTTTCAGCATGAGGCTGCTAATGTTCTCCATGTTTTTTATTTGGTAGTCATAGTGAGAGTAGGATCTATAGAGTGGAGAACATTAGGGATATGCTACTGTTTGCCAAATGAATAATGTAGTATTTGCAGAACTTCTCCACTTAAGTGGTTGCATTCATATTAATAGTCTACATTTTTGAAAGAATAATTTAAGTAACTGGATATAACAGAAAGGAAATTTGACTGCAGTAGACTGGAAGAAAAATGACTCTCCATTGCAGAACCCAGCACTGGGAGAGCCTATAACATAAAATCTAGCCCCTTACACTTTTGAAAAACTATATTTAATATGCCGCTTTTAGATGACTTCCAACAACACACATTTTAAGATGTGTTTTTGAAGTGAACATTTAAATTCCTAGTGTAGCTTCATGTAGTTGAAATTTAATGGTTCCAGAGCATGTTCCTAATCATTGTCTGTGATAGTCTTTACAACTAACTCACCTGTACTATTTTGGAACCACTTATCACCTTTTGTCAGTAATTATTTTTGCTTAATTTGTACCTTATCTACCAAAGTTTAATGTCCATAAGTACACAACTCTTATGGCTACAAATGACAAAATCCTCTTGAGTTACTCAAACAAGGAACGCACTGACAACTTTATTCCCAGCCTGCCTGTCTCTGAATGTGACACAAAGGTCATTTACTACTCCAGGCTCGCCTTGCACCCGCTTATCAACCAAAGAGATAGTGCTGTTTTCCTAATCATTTAAGTAAACCTCTCACACAGAATGTCACTGTCTCAGCTGAGGTCATCCTTGAACCAGTCATCCTACCTGGGGACTGAGGTGTTCCCAAGGACTCTACTGGAAACACAGAGGGTGGAACAAAGGTAGCTTCCAAGGGGAACACGTTTTTCTCCCTAGCAGAAGAGATGAATTTTGAATAGGCGAAGACAACGTGTCCTTCACCGAGCAGAACTATGCCTGATTGTCATCCCTGCCCCACACGGTATCCTCAGCCTTCCTGCAGCATCAGCCCATTACCAAGAACATATTACACTGGGCTACATAGTGCACAGGTGAGCCCGTGCAGGAAATGTCGAGTGCGGTCTTTGGCTCAGGGAGAACTTCTTCCAAATTTAAGATCTGCCTCATACTTGCTGAGAGACCTTGGGGAAAATTACTGCATGGGCTTCCATCTCCTCCTACAGAAATTGCAAGAAAACATGTAAAAAAATGATTTAAAAAATTAAGTACATGTTCTCCAATAAAATATTATGCAATTAGTGTTAGAATCATTTAATTTATTGGAAGTTTAGTATCTTACTGCTTATGAAATAACTATCTAATGATTTGGGTTCAAGCGCATGAGATAGTTTAATTCAACATCTATTTATGTGTTTTTTATAAATACAACTTTAAAATATTTTAATAAAATTTCATTCTTGACCTATTTTCTTGTATGAAAACATTAACAATGCTTGGTAATTTTATAACAGTGTAAAGTATAAGAGGAGGGGGAAATACAAGTATCTGTTATGACTAGAGACAAATTGCTTTGTATTCTTCACATTTCTATTTACCCTAAATCCAGGACTTGGAGGTAAGGCTGAGGTAGAGTTCTCAACTGTCTATATGATATCCTAAAACAATGAATTTTAAATACATTTCCAGCTTTCTCTATCTCCCCAACTCCTCTGGCAGTATCATCTCTGGTTTCTATTGCCATTAAAACCTCACAAAAGTAAAAGGGGATAGCACACCGACCTAAGGAAGCTCTCTGTGGATATTTTTGTTGTTATTTGAGGACGTAGAACCGGCATAGAAACAAAATTCTTCAGTAGTCAATTTGAGGTTAAATTGCATCAGGCATGGTATTTGTTTTGACACAATGGCAAAAAGGAATCAGATTCCAAAATGCTACTGAGTTTATGGGGCAGAAAAAAAAAAAAAAAAAAAAAAAAGGCAAGAAGTCCCACAACATCACTTTGCGTATGTGCCCCCATCAAAAAAAGTTTGGGTAGGTGCTAAACAAGCAAGCACTGTTGCAGATATAAGTTTGGATGACTTCAAAGCCTGCCCTGTCCAAGTTTTGAAAAATCCCATGATGGGAAAAAAATAGATAAAAAAAAAGCTCCAAGATTTTCTGGAAAAAGGCTAAAATTCATCCTTCCTAGTTGAAACTGATTGGCCAAGTCACCACTAGGACCAGTAGGTTGTCATCACACGTAGAGGGAGCCCAAGACAGGGTCCCAAGAAAGGTGCAGTGAAAGTGTAATCCCTCTGGGCAAATCAAACATTGCCTGGCGTGGTCTGCCTCGGTACCTTAAGCCTCTAAGGATACAGACCAAAGGCACATCACTATCCATCCTGCCATTAGCCCAAAGTAATGACAGACTCTTCTGAAAAGTGATGTACATCTTGGCTTCCATACACTCAAATAAGTGTCGTTGCTCTCAAGTAAGATATAATGTAAAAATACTCATTTGAGTTTATGTTCATTCAACTGACATTTCCAACAAACCTTTAAGTAAAAACCTATGCTGTGCCTAGATCTGTGTGACTAGAACTTAAATGTTTATCTCACAACACTCTTAGAGCAGCACCAAGAGAAGTGGAAATGTGACTTAGTTCTTCATCACTGGATCCCCAGGGCCTCATCAGTACCTGGGACAGGGTCAAGACTTGGTAAATGTTTGTTGAGTGAATGAAAGAATTAAGTAATTAATATGCTGTGTTTATCCTTTGCCTTCCCGTTTTCTCAACACACAACCCTCAGAGGAAGTGCACTTGCATTTGAAAAGCACTGCTCAATAGGATGCGAATTGAAGCCAAGACACGGAATTCAGAGAGACAAATTAATGGAACAATTTTCTCCTCACTTCTGTGATTTTATGAGCTGAATTATGGGTGCGGTTCATTTCATGGATCAGATGACTGAGTCTTTTAGGCCTGTGGACTCAGTACTCAGCAATTATCCAGTTAATATGATTAATGTAGGCAATAAAAATGAACATTTGTGTGGTCACGGGGGTCTCATGTTTCTGAGATTTGGAAACCACATCAAAACCACAAAAGAAATGTACTTCTGAAGGAAGTGGGCTCCAGAGGGTACCTTGTTCCTCTCCATTACCTCCATATGTCTTCTGCCCTCCTGTTCCCCTTCCTCCTCCTGGGGGTTGCTCAATACATTTGCAAATCTTCATTTCTGGTCCTCCTGCATGTATATCATCAGCCTAGATTACCTTTAATTTCTTGAACATTGGAAAGACAAGGCTAGGCTGCTGTTTAAACATGATAACAAAGTCCTAGGTAAACAGCGAGCGTGATGACCTGAGGACTTCTAGCCTTCTACAGGTACTTAGCGCTTGCAAACATGAGTCTAATGACCCCGAACATTGACGCAGAAGGGGCCATCATGTCCTTCACAGTGAAGACAGGCCATGGGGACTTGTCCTAGTTAAGCCTCATGTGCAGTGTCACAGGTGAACCTGGAACATGTAAATTCCTTGGTAGAACAAAGACCCAAATGAGGACGGGCTTGGCGCTGAAGCCTGAATGCCTGACTTTTTGTGGTACACTTAGCGTGGCTCAGTGGCAAGTCACCGAAGATGAGATGGAGGAAAAGATTTAGCGCCCCCTGAGCACTGTCCAGTGTGAGGAGGCTTTAAGTCTGACACAAAAAGAAGAGGAAGGCCACCCTAATAAACACAGCCAGGTGAGAACAGCAACGAGCGTTCTTGAGACCAGATCCAGCTGTTGTGATAGAAGGAAATGAAGCTTTGCCCTCTGCTACCTCTTGGCTGACTTCTCAGATCGCCTACCACCACAGCAAGTCTTTCACTGTGCTAGGAAGGCTTGTGAACAAAATTCCACAACCTGGAGACTGGCTGGAGCCCTCCCATCCTAAACCATATTCCTCTCATTCCGGCTGAGATTCCACCAGTGTCTCGAAACTCCTTTTCATCCTTTCTTTGCAATGCACAATTTTCCCACAAAACAACACGGCATTCTTTAATTGCCTTAATTCTCATTTTAAATCATCCTTTGGGGTGATGTGCTAACAGTTCCTGCTTATTCATACAGTAATCTCAAGGAGTGGGTTATTATCTCTATTTTTGGGATAATGGGGCTTTCCCAAAGCCATCCATTGGAGGTGGCAAAGCTTGGAGACTGACCGGGCCCTCAGCCCTTTGCACTATGAACTGTAAAAGGAAATGGAGATGTAAATACCTCAAAGGACCCTTAATAAAATGGGGCATGGAAGAGTCGGTTATCAGTAGATGTCAGAGCATAGAGTTGCCCACTGAAAACAGTGAATGCTAAGGCAATAGTCACAGAAGAAATGTAAGGATCTAATGGTCAAATGGGGGGGCTGACTGAATGTCTCAGATTTGCAAAAAAAAAAAAAAAAAAAAATTCAACTCTAAGGTTTTATGACAGCAAGAAGGCAGTTAACTGATATTGAACAAAGTGTTTTGTCAGCAAAGATATCTTCCATTTTGGGAAAATTATTTCAAGAAGTTGCCCTTCTATTCAGGAGGGGATTCCTGGAAGACCCTAATAGAAACAGACAAGGGAAGAGAGGATTACATAAAATAATGGCATCAATACAAGAGAGCTGTATAATTGCAAGGTAGGTGCATGTAAGTGTGGAGCATCATACTGACAGTTAGAAACCTGGATGGTTGACAGCCTTGGGGACAGGGGAGAGCTGGAGAGATCATTGTATTTAGGGGAAGGAAAGATGATTGGGATCTCAGGTGGCAAAGCTGGAGTGGCCAGGCCACCCAGGGTAAGTACAAGGACTACATTAGATCATCAAAGGGAAGGTGTGAAGATTTCACTGGCAGTCTGTGGATGCACTGAGAATGGAAAGTTGGATGAACATCCCAAAGGCAGGAATTTTTTTTGACTAAAAAATTGTATATAATTCTCAACAATTTCACAAAAATTGAAAACAAATTTGACAAAACTATATTTGCAGCAAAATGGATTATATACCAGCATTGCTTTCTTTTTTTATTTTAAATTTTAATTTGAAAAGTATCTTTCAACTTATATGTGAACAAGAATTGTATGAGGGAACTTCAAAAAGTTTATGAAAATGGAATTAAAGTTTTGGTGTAAAAAATTGAAGTTTATTTAGTTTTTTTCATAATATGCCCTTTTCATGAGCTTTTTAAAGACCTCTTGTATGTATGGATTTCAATTTTTGTGGATATCACAATAAACTTTTAATTCAATTTTCACAAGCATTTTGAATTCACTTTTTATTTTAGCAGCCCTTTCCTATGACCATGAAAATGCTGACTTCATATGTCAATTTATATTGTCTAGACCACATGATTTTGCCAAGGCCAGCCACAGAGTACAGAGCAGTTAGGTTTCTCCCAACATGATTAACAGCATTTTCCTGTGTTGTGGGCGCTGCTACACTTTGTTGTGTTCTGTCTTCATTGCTACCTTTTCCTGGCTTTCTACAAACACAGACTCAACATTTCCCATCCTCTCCATCTCTGCAAAGGCTCCGTTTTATTTCTCAGTTCACTTTCAAAGCTGCCCTGGGACCATCATTACTGAAACTCTCAGCTCCAGGCAAGCATTTAAGACAGGCTGGCCAGAGACCCTGCCTCCCTGGCCTGCTCTTCAGGAGTGCACGCACTGTAGCAGGAGGAATCTGCTGTGGACTTCCCTCACAGGAAGCCTCTTGGCACTCCTCTTTTTTTAAAAGGATCAATTTCTATTTTTCTTTAGATCTTTCCTTCCTGGGCTCTTAGGGAATCCAACTGCAGATGAAGGCAAAGGCTTAAGTGGAGACAAGAAGAGATGAGCTGCATGGTCTCTATTGTTCTCTTCCTGTTCTGGCTGAATCCCTGCTTCTCCTTATTCCACCTATAAAATTTGTCCTGTAATTGAACTTCATGGATGATAGAGAATTAGCCATTTATTATTCTCCAGGAAAAGAGAATTTTCCTTTCTGATATGTGTCTTTAGAAGTCCTATTTTAATATCCATAGGCACCCCACAGATAGAATGAGAAAGGGAATTGTTGCAAAAGCCCGGTGAGTGTGATCAAAGGGGTTCAAAGGTAAATTAGGGTCCCTAGGAAAGAAACAGGGAAAGTCAAGCAGACCTGTTCCACTCATTCCAGAGGAGGACAGAGGCTTTGAGGGTGAGGGAAGAAAAGGGAGAGACAAAGAAATAATAATAATTAAAAAAAAACTCATGACCAAGCTAGAAAAGCTAACTTCTGGGAAAGAGACGATTAGGTGGCAATTTGGAGATTTCTGAGAAGACTGGAACTTGGAGACAAGTGTCTCAACTTCTCTCCCCTCTTTCAGGGAGAACCATAGACCCACGTACTTGAGAAGAAGGCCACCAGCAGGTGAGAAATTTTGAGTTTTTCCCAGGAAAAATGATAAAAAGAACTAGAAAAAAAAAGACATAGCAAATTCTATCAACACCACTACCCCAAGAAACACCATTAAGGCGAAAGCACAGAGGACCTTGTCAACACGGCCTAACTTAAAGAGGCAAGGACTGGGGCTAAAAGTCAGGACACGTGCTATGAGTGCCTTTTGAAATAAGGACCAAGGGACGTAGAGGAGAGCATCAGAATTCGGGTTCCATCCGGTTCTCACAACTATCACAGAAACAAAATCAGAGTGCAATGGGTTCCCCTTGGGGCTCCAAGCAATTCATCACTTTGTGACCCACGTCTGTTGCCTAATTCCACTGTGTCTACCCCCACTGCCTGCTCTCTGTTGTGGGCCTGTGCCCATGACTGTGGCCATATGACTTGCTTTGGCCAACAGAAGATGGGAAAAGTGCCAATGTGCCGATGCTGGATGTATACCTTAAGGAACACGACTCCGTTTTCTTCTCGTGCCTCTGCCTTCAACAAGGGCAGAACCTACCGAGTACAACCTGCTGGTTCTCGCAAACCAGCAACTTACAAGCTCAAATGCTAAATAAACACTTTTTGTTGTGTGCTGCTGAGGTGTGGTTGTTCCTTATATAACAATGGGTCACCAAGGAAACACACAGAGACTTGTCCCTACCATACAGGAAGCCAAAGACCACAGGAGCCTGGACTTGTAATGTGATCATAAAATATAATAAATGAAGGCTTTGAGAACAAGGAGTCCCAGCAGGCAGTTTCACCGAGATGAAAGAAGCCAGGCCCAAAGATAGACAAAGGAATTCAGAAAGAATTTCCTTCCCCATTACGCCAGGTGAGTAGAGGGCTGTCAAAGACAATTATGTATTTTTCTCTCTGGGATCATTAATTTGGCATCAATTCAGTAAGTGCTTTAGTGCACCTACTATGTGTTAAACAGTCATGTTCAGGGCTGACAGCAAGATCGATGGTCACCAACACGGCAAGCAGGCTCTGCGTGTGTGAGTTTTGTGCCAGTCAGAAGATGATAGGGTAAATTGCAAATGGCTATAGAGGACAAATAACATCACAACAGAATCATCTAGTAAAACAAAACATGCTTGTGTGAAGACAGTACACAGCTCTCACTTAAGCAGAAATCAGAATGTTATAGCAATGCTGTGGTCTTCCTCACCAAAACAAAACAACAACAACAAAAACTTCAATATGTACTGCAGCCAAAAAAGAGAGAGATGCATGGAACAGGCTAAGATTAACATGGAAACCATGTAAGTACAGAGATCTATCTAAATAATCTAATTACTAAACATAACAGTTAGAAATATTAGTTACTCCTAAATATTAGAAATAAGAAGTAAACATAAACAGCATACTTTTTCAAAATTATAAAAGCAAATATAATTAACTCTGTGCCAGGGGTTGGTAAATGAAAGTCCAGTGGACAACCCTGCCACTGGCATTTTTCCCATGTTTCACTGAAAACAGCCCTGTCCATTCATGCCTTTTGCGGCTTGTTCATTCTAAACTTTGTGCTAAATATTTGTGACTTTATGACATGCAAAACCAGAAATATCTGGCTAATTCTGCTAATCCTTCCTCTATGTTAATGAATTGGGAACTCTTAAAATGGATGATAGTCTCAGAAAATAACAATTTAAAAAAAAAATCAGAATTTACCCAAGATAAAAAAAAATGTAGTAAAAACAAAAGGAAAACAATGGGTGGTAAAAGAGTCGTTAGATGAACACATCTCTGGAGGGCTTTCTGGCTAATTTACTCACATTCTCAATGCTGTGCAATCTGCTCTATAGCACAGCGATAGAATAAAATACTTCTAGTTAGTTTCAAAAAGCATAACCTAGATAACTTTAATGAGAAGATATCGTGGTTATGGGATATCATTGATGTAAAACTAAAGTATTAATTTAGTCCATCACTATGGAAGAAATACATTTATCGTGATCTCATATTTATTTCAGGAATGTTACAAAGCCTCCTTGTAATACCTCCTAAACTGACTGATGATTTAAATGTGTGAAAAGGACACTTGGGAAACATGGAGATTGCTTTGTGAGCTGGAACCACAAGGATGGTCTCGTCAGATGGGACAGTGTGAGATACTTCTTCCGCGGACGTTTTAGAAAGAGTAGAATGAAAGTGATACCCAGTATCAGGGCATCCTAGACTTGCTGTCTTTATCATGTGGTTCATCCTTAGAGTAAAGTGAGGGGATCAAAGAAATAAGAGAGAAAAGATACAACCACACTACAGACGACAAATAAGGCATTTGGTAAAATTTAGCATCATTACGACTTGAAAATAGAAATAGGGATTTGCCTTACGAGAGAGACAGTATCTGGCTCAGCGTGGAAGCATTTGGGCTTTAATACTAAAGTGAGAAACCGACAGACTGAATCACAGCATTGTTCTGGAAGACAATAAGACGAGACACAGAGATGGGGCCCCTAACACACCTGCCACTGCCGCCGCTGCTGTGACCAGTAAACCCACTTTCCTTTCTGACCCCCAAGTCTCACGTCTTCTGACGCTGCCTGTGAAACTGTCAGGCTGACCCGTGAGTACAGGATCTGTAAGTTTCCTGTACTTACAATTTATCCGTTTCACAAAACAAGGAGAATACAAACAACTCCTGAAACCTGGAGGGGTTATGTAAGCAAATGTGAGTATCACATACAATCAACACAAAATATCCATTCCATTCCTCTACCATAATATTTGGTAAATAAATCAAATTGGAGTAGGCAGATTCTTCTTGGAGTCATGAATGGAAGCTTACTGTTCCCTGTCTCTTCTGGTCAGGCTCTTGCACTTCTCACACTGTCACCATCAGATTCTAGGAACCCAAAATCTAGCAAGTTCACCAGGAGCACTAGCCAGCTTCATTGAGTAGCCAGAATCCTCACGTAGCTATCATTACTCTCGACGCTTGCTGGGTTTGTAGAATCAAAAATTATAATCCATTAATTGATGATGACACTCTCGAGGATGTAGCCTTGCCATTTTAAATGAAATTCAATAAAACTATTGAGAAAATACACACAACCATGTAAACACCATTCTCTTCCCACCCCCAAAACAACATTCTCTTTTGTACATCACATTGTCACGCACTTTTTAAACGTTTGCTCCATGTGTAAACATCTACACACAATATCCAGTTTTGTTTGGTGTCTGCAGAATTTACATAACAACATCTCTGCAAGGATCCTCATGCTGTTTGCCTTCCGTTCTATGACATTATGCCTTGAGTTACCCAAGACCATGCACACAGATCGACTGCCTTTTATCTACAGGAAAGTATTTTGAGAATGACTACAATCTATCTCACCATCACCCGATCAAGGGCCAGTTAGGGTCTTTCCACAGATACCAGGGCCATTTTCCAAATGGCAAATATTGGACACATATACAGCATGCACATTTAACAGTAGTAAGAACATTTCCACTTTGCACTTTACATTGGAAGGATGACACAGTCATTTGATTGGCTACAGTGGTTAAGTAGTCTTTTGAGATTCTTCCACAACAAACTGAACGTACCTCCTACTTATTATCTCCCTTGGAAGTTAATAGAAGGTCAATTACACTATAACACAGTAATTGATGAAGGTTGGCAGTATCCAAACATTCTATGTCTCTCTCTCCCTCTCTCATAAGCTGAGCTGTTTCTCAGATTTAAAACCCAGCTAAAGCCAGTTTTTCCTCTCATTTTCCCTGTGTCCTTACCAAGTGATTTGGCTTGCCTCTCCCCCAGAGAATATGTAGGAGTCAGAGGTGCTCATGACATCTGCTGGGTAGGGATCTACCATGCACAGGCAGTCCACTCCTCTACCACCCTCCCCAACAACGAATCTGATTCCAAATCTCAAAAGTGCTGTAAGAAACCTGGTTTCAAGAAACAGAAACCAAAATTCCAGACCTTGACTGCCACCGTAATCGCTGCATCAAGGCCTGGCCTGACGATGAACTTTGCCAAGCAAATACACTCAGTTACCAAGTACACAGAGCATCTGCCTGCCACCCACCTCCATGTCCAGTTACCACTCACACATGGGTTTGATTCCTCTGTCTCTCTCACTATATTAATTCTCAGCATCCTCTTAAAAAAAGATGTATTAGTTTATTTTGAAAGTTAGAATCAGAGAGACAGAGTTAGAGATCTTCCATCTGCTGATTAACTCCCCAGATGGCCACAATGGCCAGGACTGGGCCAGGCTGAAACCAGGAGCTATGAACTTCATCCAGGTCCCTATGTCAGTGACTGGGGCCCATGTACTTGGGCCATCTTTCGCTGCTTTTTTCCCAGGTCATTACAGGGAGCTGGATGTGTAGTGGAGCAGCTGGAACATGAGCCAATGCCCACATGAGATGCCGGCATCAAAGGCAGTGGTTTAACCTGCTATGCCACATCGCCAGCTCCTCTCAGCCTCCTTTGAGGCTCCTCCCATCACATGCAGCTGGGAAAGTCAGCACACTTTACCTTTCACTTCATTTTCCCCCTGAGAAGATTCTCCTACGCCACTGAACTCACCTCCAGGCAGCAGCAACGACTGGCAGATTGTAGAGAAGGTGGGGGCAAGACCCCTGGCTGGATGGCAAGCATTCAAGGCATCCGGCCCAGGGACAGTCAGCCTCTTGGTTGAAGTTTGGCTTAGTTGACCTGGGACCAGTTTTCTAAGCTGATGGCACTGGAGCTGAGGGCATTGAGCACAAACTCCGCTGCCAGGCTAAAAGTCGTGGTAATGGGTGGCATACTGGTGCTAAGCTGCTGCTTAGGACACTGGCATCACATATTGGAGTAGCGGTTCACTTCCAGCTACTCCTATTCTGATTCAGGTTCTTGCTAATGTGCCTAGGAAGGCAACAGAAGATGGCCCAAGAACCTGGGTCCCTGCCACTCATGCGGGAGACCCAGAGGAGTTCCTGGCTCCTGGAATCAGATTGGTCCAGAACTGGTCATTTTGGCCAATGGATGGAAGATATACATCCATTCATTCGTTCATTCTCTCTCTGCCTTTCAAATAAAAGAATACATACATCATTTAAAAGTAAATTAATTAAAAAGGCCCTCAAGTATAAATTAAGAACAGGGCAGTATGGCAAGGCAAGAAAATCATGTGTGTGTGCCCTCGATTCTTCTGTTAACTGGTGGGACCTCAGGCGACTCAATATTTTTGAAGTTGCAGATATCCAAAGTCACTTCCACAACAAAGGGGAAAGCGGAAGCTTACCTTTGGTGAACTTCACTGCCTGACTTCCTAGATAGAAACTCTTTGCTTTTCACTATTGGTATCAGATTGATTTTAATTTTAAATTGCATGGTCTTTCCAACACTTAGGATTTCTGAAGTCCTTAACTGAACCGTAGTTGTTAGGGATGCCAGATTCTCAGACTCCAGGGTTCTCCCTCCAGCTCCTTCAAGGTTCATATTAATTCTGTAGCCTGGGAAAAAAAATTCTATAGCCTGGAGACTTTGGACCCATCTCTTCCTAAAACTCATAAGTATAAGCACTTACTTATGCACCAGCACTGAATGAGACACTGGGATTTATAAAAATGAATTCATGCATCATCATTGTGTACTGGATGTCTGTTGAGTCCTACTCACGCAGCACCCATTCAGCAAGGCTTCCTTTCTGTAGTGATGCTCCAATGCAGAGTAAAATACAAGATAGGTGAGTACCCAGGAATGATAGTAGGCTAGAGAGAGTCACAAGATGTACAACTACAAAGGAAAGAGCTCATATAACCCATTGAGTGGTGGAGCCTTCTGAGGATTTGGTGTCTGATTTCAGGAAATTATATGTCATGGTCTAAAGCAGGGATGGGGACTTTTTTTTCTGCCAAGGGCTGTTTGGATAATTATAACATCATTTGTCGGCCATCCAAAATTATCAACTTAAAAATTACCCTGCTATATATGCACTGAATTTTAAGTCCCAAATGCAGTTGCCTTGGCAGGACCACACCAAATGATTTCACATGCTTTATTTGGCCCATGGGCCAATGTTCCACACCACTCATACTAAAGAGACTGCATGCTTGCTTGTTGGTCGGAATATGGAACATCTACTACATGATAGGCAATATGAGAAGTTTTAGAAATTCAGAGAACAGATAGACACAGCTCCTACCTCATAGAACTTACTAAGTGCAAGGGCTTACTGGTCTTACTCTGCAGAGCCCTTACTCAGGGAATGTGAAGTCCCAGTGTATAGTTGTGTTCCACATACGTCTTTTTAGTAACAATTGGCACAGTCAGAACCTGAGTCCTGTGTTTTACCATCAAGCTTCTTGACACTCCATTACACCAAATTTCAGAGTGGCCTGGATCCTTCCAAGACCTTCACTGTTTCAACAGGTGAACCTGTTCTGCAATGCTGACTCGCCCTGTAGCTTTCACAGTTTCTATTTCCAGAAATTGCTGCCCTCTTACCAAACGATGAACTCCAGCAAAGCCATTCTTCTCTATAAAAGATGGGTTTTCCTTTGGGTTACGCTTGCACTGCATCGTTCTTGTTTGCCAAGGAAATTTTCAGGTTACGTGTTTCCAAAGAATGTTGTCTTTGGTCTTCAGTAATGTCCAAATTGTCAGACAACTCATTGCTTTCAACCTTATGGTTTTCTTAGCCACGTGCTCCTTCAATTTCATGTTTTTTTCCAGTTGGGCACTTCAACTCTTCTAATTTGGTCACATATTACGCATTCCCTCTGCTGTTGTAAAAATGAGTATTTGCTTCCTTCATGGCCATTCCTCCTTCTCGAAGTACAAGTTACCTGTTTCCTACTTTCAGCCAATTTGTTCTGCCATGGCAAATTTTCTAAATTTGTGCTTTACTGCAGAGGTAACTGTATTCTGAAAATTTGGGCGACTTATTGTCTTAAAGCCTTGCTGCTAGCCCTTTGAGTTGCTAAGGAGCCCTCTTTGCTCTGCAGGGCCGCCCTGGATTTTTGTGCCTGGAGCCCAGTCTCTCTACTCTACAGTCCTGCTCTAAGACTTAGTAAGTGAAAACCCAGAGGAGAGCTCAGGATTTCTGCTCTCCTCCCCTGCTTTTCCCTCATCAAAGGGAGAAGGCTGCCCTGTTTTAGAGGAAACCACACCTGACTCAGGGGGATCTTTCTCTCTCTCTTGCTCTGGGCCAAGCCCTTAGTGACTTAACCTTAAGCCCTTGGTGAAGACAACAGAGAAAAGGCTTATGGGTATTTGCAGACTCATTCTATGGTTCCTCAAAATTCTCTTCCATACCAGTCCACATATGTCTGTGAAATGTTTAATAAAAATCTTATTGATTTTTCTCCCTCTTATCTATAGTAGATTCCTCCTTCTACTACCACACCACAAGAAATGAAAATAAATATTATCCCTTCCATCACAAGAAAGGCTAGTCTTTTCTTCTGGAATTTTAAAGATATGGTTCCACTATATCAGTCATCTCTGATTTTGCTGCACACAGACACATGAAATTACAAAAAATAATTATAGACTGAGATGTTTTCAATGCACCAGGTAAATCGCAGCATAATTTACTACTTTTAATGCTAAATTGAAATGTCTTATTAACTAACCTAATAATGACTTACAAGTAAATCACATTTAGTTCAATGGGATTTTAGTGATACTGGCCTTTAACCAATGCAACAGAAGAGTTCCTTATACAATTAAGCCTTGTGCCAATCAAAAACAACTCTGTGGTCTCTCACTGGCTGTGGAACTTACTCTGGGATTCACTGCTATTAAACACATCCTCATTTTTCTCAGGTCTAAAATTGTACAAGTCCTATTTCAAAAGGTTGTCATGAGACTTAAATACAGTAAATAATAACAGAGGAAGGTTTCTAGGACCATATACTCAATAACTGGCAACTATAAATATTATTAAAGTCACTTCTCTCTCAACCCATATTTCTTTGAAAACAGTAGGCATAAATAACTGTTTCCAAATAGAGTGTCGGAACAGAATTGAGGAAGGTTTTCAGTCGCCGGGACTTATGCATTACCTGCCATGCACCAAGCACAAGGTTGGGTGGTAGGACAATAGAAGTGCTGGGGATAAGGTGTTAGGCTTTTCCATGCTTCCCTGCTCACGAAGTTTATACTGTCGAGAGCATAAATCATAAACAAGATACACTGGATTATCAAACTTACTGAAAATGCATATTAGGGTAGCCAGCAGGGAAAGCTTCCCTGAAGAGGCCACTTTCAGGTAGAGCCTGCAGGACAGAATCAGTGAAGCCCTCATTTTGGGGAAGATTTTCCCAGGCAGAAGGAATGACAAAAGCCAAAGCCAGATACAGCACCAGATCTTCAAATATTAGAGAATAAAAAAACACCGTGAGTCAGTGATGGCGTGAAGGAGAGGAGAATGCTCAGATTATTGAGAGAAAGCCTGATTGTGCGACTCTTCCCAGACAATGGCAGAATTGGGTTTTTCTTTCAAGAGAAACAGTGCTTTGCAAGCAGGGGAATGTTGTGAGCTGACTTTCGTTTCTCTTTGTTTTTGTCTGACTCTGATTGCTGTGTGCTGTACGGATAATGGGCTGTCAAAGGCAAGATCGGAAGGAGACAGGCCTGCCATCTTCACTGGAGACGTAAGCATGGTAGCAGCCAAAGTACAGAGAAGTGGATGGACACGGCTGTGTTTTAGAAATAGAGATGATGGCACCATCAGCTTGGGGTGGGGCAGCGAGAACAGAGCAGAATCAAGGATGATTCCAAGGTGTCTTATGAACAAGTAAATCAATCTTAACTGCGGCAAAGGAAGGCTAAAACGAAAAGCAGCTTCCTTCAGCCTCAGATATGCAAAAAATGCTTGGTGACTGTCCTCCTGGATATGCCTGAAGGTGGTTAAGTATCCACATCTGGAATTCATCAGTGAGCTCAAGACTTGAGATTCAGATGGAACTATGAGAATTTTGGGGAGCGTTAGAAAACTCTGGGGGCCCAGAATAGAATTTCTAAAGCAAGGAAAATTAGGACATGCATATAAAACATTTAGACTCCACAGCAACAACTATGAGACATTGGGGCCGTCTGTTGTCAAAGAGGAAGTTCTTTCACCTTAAGTCGGCTCCCCCATGTAAGAGCCAAAACTGAAGTCTATTTGGTGCAGGAAGATTCTGTCAGCACAGAATTCCAACAACGCCTGTGCTTTCAGCGAGACTTCGTGTGTTTAACATTTGTTGTGAATGGAGCTCTAAAATTTTACCACCTTCTATAAACATTTATTGTTTTTCTGGTTTTCCAACTCCAAGCAGAAAGTACTGGTGCTCTATCATAGATCCCTTGAAGTACGTCGGTGTCAAAGACACAGAACATGTAAAGCTCGTGAGTCGCGGTATGTAGGTCCCGAGAGAAAAAAGGCTTAGATAGAAGAAAGTATGAGCTATTGTTCCATTCAACTATTTTTACCCATCAACTAGTAGAGTTTTCACCATCCTCAGTGCATTTTTCTATTCAGCCTCAACAAGCTTTTCCGACCGCATGGCTAATAAAAATTCTAGCAACATATTTCACTTCTTTTATCACAAAAGTCAAACCTTATTACTTGTTCATTGCATTGCAGTAGGGATTTAGATTTTTTATAACCATTTTCTCAAATGCTGGACACTTTATAAATGTATGACTTTTATTGCAAATCAATAAATTTTATCCACCTATTTCTCAGCAAGGGACATAACTTACTGAATAAACTATGCCATTACTTTTAACTTTTTAATTCAGAAAAAAATTTAAATGAAAAAACCTTGGCACAAGGTAGGAATGCAGAGACTGGGAGAAAGAATGTGGGCTTCAGAAATAAAGCAGAAGGAGCCATGAGTATAAGATTTTTCTTGTACATCAAATTACATGACTGGGCAGAGCTCTTTTTCTGTTTCAAAATTATTGGAATGGCTGCTTTATTTCCACTGAGGGATGATGATTTTTTTTCCTCTGCTCCCATTCCCAGGAATTTGGCAGTAACTGGAGACATGTTTGATTTTCACAATAGGGAAGAGGGACTACAGTCACACAATGGGTAGAGATCAAGGTTGCTGTTAAACATGGCACAATGCATAGGACAAAATCCCGCAGAGAGAGTTCTCTATACCTCAGCTCCAAATGCCAAGGCTAAGAAGCACCAGTTCATGAACTTACGGTTTTACTCCTATTCTTGCTAAGCCATACTTCCAAAAATGAATTTTAATTCTTCATGCATTTCCATTTTGTTTCAAATTTCAAATGAATCACTAATGATGCACTTTTGATAAAAATTCAAATAAGCTAAAAATATCATCTAACACTTGGAGACTGTGAATAACCTATTAATACTGATTTATCAAAAGACTATTGAACAATTAAAGTTGAGTTCCCCAGAGATAGTTTACCAACTGATGACACAGCTCAACTTAAACCATTCGGATAAGTCCTATACTGGGGTAAAATTGTCAATGGTAAATGTATTTAGCATTGATTTCTTCATAAATGATCAGCTGGTTGGTCAGCAATGATTTTTCAAGATAAATAAATTGGTAAATGGTTAATTTATTTACTTTCTTAAATTGAAGATCTCTTGTTTTTATTTTGCTGCATCAAGCACTTGCATATTATTTTAAGATAATTAGCTATTACTTATGCTCTGAAATTATACACGATATTTTGTACAATATTCATATATAGCTCCTTTGTTGATTTTGGAAAGTGAATAGTTTGCCTAGAGCAAACATTAGTAGATCAAACTCTTCAAACTTTCTTAAATACATAACAGAAAGAAATTTAAGTGACTTCAGGCAAAAACATACAAATTAGGATTACCAAACATGTAGGCTGACAAATCCTGACATCTACAGATTATTTAAGAGGGGACTTTAATATATGTGCAGAATAAGCAACTATTTAATATCTATAGCAAATTGATAATTGCTAATATTTATTGAGCAGCAATTATTCCCTAAGAGCTTTACATGCATTAGATGATTTAACCTTCTTAGCAACCCTAGGAAGTCGACACTCTTCTATCTTGAAGAAAAGCCAGACAGGGCTCGCTTAGGACAGTTAATAACTTACTCCAAGTTGCATTACTGCTAAAAAGTAGAAGTGAATCTGTCTCTCTCAAGCCCGAGTTTTGCACCAATCTGCTACTTATAAATGATTTTATGATTATTAAATGGACAGATTTGAAATGCATTGCCGAACATTGAGTACTCTGTCATAATGACCTTTTTCAAGATATTGAAAAACAAGACTCCTCACCAAGTTGTAGCTTTATAAAGATGGAGACGTATGATAATAAATCTTGTCTCCTTGCACTTATTTGTGTTGATCAATTATTCATGCAGTGTTAGAGATGGTTGATGAGATCCTCAATTCATACAAGCACATTCAGTAACTTAATCATCGATCACGAGACAAGACAGACTACTCTGCCTTTGTTTCCAACTGCAACTTTCTAGTCCAATTAATACCATTTCCAGACATATTACTGTACCTATTAAAAATAATTAATTGTTTTTGCAGGGCTGTGCAATTTAATTGAATCAGGATTATGTCTCCCTCACAGACTAATTAGGTCTTCAAATACTCTTCTGTGTGATGAGAATATTAGGACTCCCAAGAGGAAAATTGTATCAGCATGGTTAGCCGTGATGCCTGGGGAAGCAGCAGAAAACATTGATGGAGCGTTAGCTTGGGGACAGAAAGAAATGCAATGAATGTATTTTCCATGTTGGATTTCCCTTTGATGTTTCTGCCATGGGACCACTTGTCATATATTGAAGCACATCAGAGTCCAGCATTGTGGCGTAGGGGGTTAAGCTACCACCTGAAACACCAGAATCCTGTATCAGGGTGCTGGTTTGAGTCCCGGCTGTTCTGCTTTCAATCCAGCTCCCTGCTAATGTGCCTGGGAAAAGACAGGCAAATGGCACAAGTACTTGGTCCTATGCCACCGATATGGGATGGATGGAGTTCCTAGCTCCTGGCTTCAGCCTGGCCCACCTTTTAGAAAGTAAATCAGCAAAGGGACTGTCTCTCTCTGTGACTTTCCTACTGTCTCTAATAAATTGTAAAAATAAAAAAAAATTTAAAAAGAAAATGAACCAGTGATATAACACTCACTCTGCTTCCTAACAGGGCATCTGTTTCACCTTCAACAGCTTTACCTTTTGGTTGTTCCTACATGGAGCTACAATCTGAATTCTTGGAACTTTTCCTCTTGAACAGTGAGCTCCATGGAAGCTTCCTGATTAGATTGGGATCAAATAATTTATAGATTTCTGTGACAGACTGTATCTTTTCCCACATTAAAATACTCCTCTGCATGTTTTTGGTAAACCATAGTGTTAACACCCCTCTGTGAAGAGGTAGACTATTCTGCACCCACCGTCCAACCTTGAATCTTTGTGGTCCTGTGACTATGATGGGACCAATGCCACCTACCTTTTAAGGCTAGGCCTACAGATGGAACGTGCCCAATCTTCTTAGGATGCTGGCCTTGGAATGCAGTCACAATGCCATTAAAAAGCCACCTGGCTGCCTGGAAGGTGCAGTTACAGGTACTGTGGTCAACAGTCCCGGCGGAGGTCCCAGACACAGCCTGCATCACTCACTGAGGTGGTCTTAAGTGAACCACACTCAGACGACCCAGCCCCAGCCTTTGCACAGGCCCAGTTGCACCAAGCTATGCAGAGACAAGCTTTTCCTTCTGTACCTTGCCCAGATACACTGGCTTGAGCAGAGACAGTGGTCTTTGATTTAAGCCACTAAGTTTGCAGTAGCATGTCGTACAGCAATAGCTAGCTAAAACTGTTACACTAACATAATTTTAATCTTGAATTTTTGTGTTAATTCAAACAACTATTTATCAAATACCTACTAAGTGTCAAGGCTTTTGCAGTTGCTGTATATTTAGCCATGTGGAAGAAAATTGTCCCTCATGGAAGTGATGTTTTAATGCAGAAAGTCAAAAATAAACACACACATACATTCAGAGAAATGATTACAGAACATAAATATCAACCCACAATGCTATAAATGAAAAAGCTGGAGAGGTAGAGACGGAGCAAGGTGGGGAGAACTGTTTCACGTCAGGTTCTTTGAACAGAGACCTCCATAAGATCAGAAGCCAGAGTGTCCTAGCAGAAGAGAAGCCAGTTTGGCACATGGCAGGGGAAGGAAGGAAGTCAAGATGACCGGAAGCAGTGGTCAGAAGGGAGGATGGTAAGAGACTAGGTCAGAATCCTGGCACATGCAGGTGGTCAGCTTCCAAAGAGCCATGAAGAGTTTGCTTTGCACTTTAGACCACATGGGAATGAGTGCCTTGGAATGAATTACACTGAATTTAGAAAGTTTTCAGGAGACCCATTGGGAAGCACTTCTGTGTGTTGTGGGAGAAAGTGAATGTCATCCCCAGAAGGCTAACAGCAATTGAGGCAGTAAGAAACCATTCAGTCTAACATCATCATGACCACTGGGTAATTCTGCAGTTAAAACAGACACCCGCATACACATACCTTCTCTGCAGAGTTTCTGTTGTTAGTATTCTTAGTAACAGTTGTTTGGGTATAAAGGTGTCACAATGAAGGCTCATAGGAAACCAATGACAGCCCCCAATCACATTATATACATATTTCTTATTGTCTCCCCCTACATGGAAGTTTAGGAATGTTTCAAAACTAGACCCCTCAACCTCATGTCTGTTGCATTTTACTAGATAATAGATAATATCACTTTCCTGATTTAAACATTCATATTTTGTGTATTGTGAATATTTTAGAAAGAAAAATGCAGACAATATTTCATAGTCTTATTACTCTGATATATCATGTGGGCATTCTGATGTATTCTCACATTATATTTTCAGTACTTTTATATATTGTGGTGTATACTGAGAGAGCATAAAGTAGCCAACAGTCTCACTGAACAGTGTTTCAAAATCAGCTTTTGTCAGTTCAGAATTTTTCTGCAATGTGAGGGTGCTTTGACAACTTCATAGAAAAAAATGGAATGAAAAGATGTCTGTTGTGACATAAACTTTCAGATCCCTGCAGTTTTTCCATGAACTTTGTGAAGACCTCCTCATATAAATAATTTCAAAAATTTTTGAATTAAAATAAATAAGCTTATTTTGGTGCAATTTTCCATAAAATTTGTAACCATCCTCCTGGTCCCAATCTACCACTATTCATATAACCAATCCATCACTGTTAAATATGATTTATCTAATGTTTGCTACTATACATAATCTAAAATGAACACATTACATGCAAAAAAAAGGCCATGTAAACAATTATATCTTTGAAGACAGATTCCTACAAATGAACCTTCCAGATCAAAAAGTTAGTTTTATTTTATAAACATATCTGTAGGTCACTGTCCTCAACCAATATAATACTAAATTCCTACCATCAAGAGTTTGAAGCAATCTAGTTCCTGGGAATCATCAACACCAAATATTACCATCCATTTTTGCCAACAGGAAAAGAAAAATGATTCATCATGGAGTTGTTTACAACAGCAAAAATCAAACAAGTGAAACACTCTATTTCACAATGGGAAATCAAATATCATTAGTTGTGGAATATTCCAGCAATGTAATTTTATCCTGATACACTTGAAATAAG